>NC_059155.1:58312701-58946377 GCF_020740605.2 Lemur catta | reverse complement strand
AGGCTGAGGCAGAAGGATCGCTCGAGCCCAGGAGTCTGAGGTTGCTGTGAGCTAGGCTGATGCCACGGCACTCTAGCCCGGGCAACAAAGTGACACTCTGTCTCAAAAAAAAAAAAAAAACAACAAAAAAAAACCATCCCCTTCATTAATCACAGCACATACTGGATTAATCTTTATTAAATGGGATAATGAATGGGAGGATGCTTTATAAACTATCAAGTGTGGTGTAAGTATGAGTTATTGCATCACTACTGTCATTGCTAGGAGCATGGCAGACCAATGACCTAACAGGCTAGGAGAGGTCAGATAGCTTGATTTCTCCCAGATTCCCATGTGATACACCTACATGAACATGCATACATGAATGAGTGGTTACTGTTTATTCTAATGGATCTGCATCTCCATTCCCTCCCCCAAACTGCCAAGGTAAAGAAATATTCTTGTGATCTTTAAGTGAAAGAATTGCTTTTAAACATGGCTGCTTACAGCCAAATGTTCAGACCTGTTCTTTGCCAACCTCAAATTTTAGGAAAGCACTTGAATAGAGAAGCACGAGGTCTCCCAAGCTGCTTCTGCCTGAGTTGTTCTGCTACACTCTAGAGAACCAAGCCTGAGGGCTTGGTTATTTCTTTGTGTGTGGGTGGGGTGGGTGGTGGACGAGGTTGGTGAGAAACGCTTTTTGAAGGCAAGGGTGGTTGATCAGTGCCCAGATTAAGGATACTTCAGTCACACCTTCAGTGGAGACACTCAACTTTCCAGTGAGCCTGACATTCCGCAGAGCTCAGGCCAGCCTAGAGAGACTAACTCACCCACCCACTCCTCTGGCTTCCTGTTTTTCTAGCAGCCAGAGTGCCTCTTGAGTATAACTTTATTGTAAGCATTGTTGAGTAGGGGGAAGTGTGTGTTGAGAAGTCTTGAATCTGGATCTCCTCATCTAACAGCCTGCATTCTCTCTGACTTCAAAGGCTGGGCACTCATCCAGGAATGATGCTCTTGGCCTCTGCTAGAAGGTGGGGCCAGGTGTGGGAATGTGAACAGACTGAGGGGGCCTATGCAAGGGTGGAAGGCAGCAGGAGAATATGTGACCAAGGAGGGGAGCAGATGCCTGTGTGCTTGGCCAGGCTCCACCTTACAAAGGGTCCTCCTTGCAGGAATGTTTTCAATGTTGGCTGTCGGGGAGCTAAGGCTGTTTGAACCTCTAAGTCTGAATTGGGTGATGTTTGCCATAAGCAGTAATGAGCACAGAAATGATTTACTCTGGGACCTTGACTGTGTTACTATTAAATCACTGGCATACTGTTGGGGCCTATTGATCCTCAAGCTGTTTTCCTGAGTTTTCTCTACAAATCCATTCTCTCCAATCCCAGCAAATCCGTTGTCACTGCAGACTGTGCGTAAGCTGCTGCCTTGAAAAACAGCACCCTGTTGCTATTTTGGACTTACTCATCCTCCATTCTACCCAGGTCTTCAGTTTACTGAGCTGTGAAATTTCACCAACCCCCACCCAATCTGTTTACTTTCTCTTCTGACTCTGTAAGCAAACCTGTGTGCATACCTTTTCATGTGTTTACAAGTATTTCTGGGAGTGCATACCGGCTCCCCGAGGCTATTTGTAAGTCTGTGGCTCTAGTATGTTAAAGGGATATGTCTCCTCATCTGTGTGTACCTTCACAGGACCTTTGATTGTGAGTGCTGTGGGGCCGGGCTGTGGGGCAGGGAAAGAGTCGTGGTAGGGGAGAGTGATTGACTCTTCTCTTGGACAGGCAGGCTTTGGCAAGCCCTTAATTGAATTGTGATTCTGGAGAATACGGAAGCTCAACGTCCTTCTCTGGGGAAAGATGGAAGATTACACTGGCTCTGGAAGAAAATATCTTCACTTTTTTTCCCAGAACATGTGGGGTATACTCAGATGACTAATGCAGTGTCCAGATTCAAAACGGTTCTTCTGTTCAGGAAAGTCTGGGGTTTGAGATATGCAAGGAGGCTTAAGCGAAGGTTTTGAATGGTTCTTGTGTTCCCCATCCCACCCCTAGACTCTAAGCCCTTTGAGGGCACTTTCTTATTTTTGCATTTCCTCGTCATGCCTTTTACAACACAGACACTTAATAATTGGTAAATGGATTATTCAGGCAGGAGGATAGACTGCTAGGCCTAGTGAAGCTGCCGATGGCCCTGCAGACTCCCATATAACTCCTCAGGAAGGAAAGCTTAAGCCCAGGAGGTCTTGCTTCCAGAGCTGGCCTTAGACAAGGGTCCCGCCCTCCCCACTCATGAAGTAATTGGCCGAATGGCTAGAACAAGTGAATGATTGTGCCATAATTAGTTTATGACCTGAGGGCATGCCAGTTTGTAGCCCTGCCAGTCTGCTAGCTGCCACCAGCACAGATATGCCTCATAAAAGCCCAAGTGACAAAGCTATGGTACTGTTCCCTGGGCCTGCTAAGCCTAATGACTCAGGCCCATGAACTGAGAGTAACTGAGCTAGTGTGTTAACATTTCCTGAACTGACCTTTTCTATTTTCATTTTATGCAAAAGTGACCTTTATATTTATTACACTTGTTAATCCTTGCTTTGACTTAATTGTAACACCTTCTTCCTTTCCTCCCTTCCTGCCTTCCTTCCCTCCCTCTCTTTCTCCCTCTTTCTCCTCCCCCTTTCCCCTTCCTCACTCTCTTCCCTCCCTCCTCCTCTCCCCTGGGTTCCTCCCCTCCCTCCTTTCCTGGTTGTTTTGGAGCTGGGAGAATAGTGAGGCTAGGGCAAGAGGGAGCATCTGGCCCATTATATGACAATAATTGAAATCGTTCCCTTCTGATCTGCTCAGGAAATGGCTCAGCCAACATCTCCTTCAAGTCTCACCCTCCTGGCCTGCTGCTGGTATGCTTGTGGTCCAAATATTCTCTTCCAGTTTCCTGTGAGTTTAAGAAACCCAACTTTGGTAATGAGAAATCTATCAACCTGCCAACCTAATTCACATAAATTTGTACCAGACTGTCGATGCCAGACCTCAGCAGATCTGGATCCTGAAGCCGGGTTTTGCTTCTGAGGTTCCATGAGTTCGTCTTTCCTTTCCTGCTTATCAACCTGCATCATATTTTTATTTCAGATGCTGAAATATGGATGCTTTGGACCCATTAAAGTTGAATTAATCATGTATGCACTATTTGTTACTGACCAAAGCACGAAGCAGCTGGTGTTCATAGGTAGAGAAAAAGATTTACAGATTCATGAATACTGGTTTTACATATAAGAAATAAAGTAATTTGCAGAATGACCAAGCTCAAAGTATAGCTCCCATTTAGTGATTTCTTTCAGAACTATTAGGATTATTGTTTCCAACATCACAAAAGCAGGCTTAACACCCTTAGCCCCATCCAGGGAGCAGACCCAAGGTGGGAAATTCTTCACTTTTTTTTCATCTTCTTGTCATCACAGCCAGGTTTTTCACAGCTTAACTTTCTTCTGAGTGTTTTGTTTTGTTGGTTGCGCTGCTCAAAATAAGATATAATTCTCTTTTAACATTGCCAGCAATCACTTTTCCCACCCAGAATGCTCTTATTTCTATTTGTTTTGAATTGCCATTAATGTGTCCACTGACTTCTTTGGGAGGGCTGTTCAGGTCTTTCACAAAAAAGCTCTAACGTGTTTTTGTTAGGGTCTGTGTCTGGACCCTGCTTTGATTTCAGTTTTGAAGGCTAATCATGTATGGCCCTATAAGGAGAACTTATAAAGAGAACCTACAGTTTGTTTTAAAAATAAGTTTGAAATTGGGTCCATGAGAATTGTAAGACCATGTTATTTTCACATATTTGTGAAATTCGAGTACATTATTATTGTGAAGTAGTAATGAGCTGTAATAAACCAAAAGATTTCAGTTTAAATAATTGTATTTTAGTTGATAATAGGCATATGAGCATGGATCTAATAAATGAATTTGTTATTACTTCTCCCCAGGTTTCTTTTTAATCATAACATGGCCACATCTATTCTCAAAACTTATCATTTATAGAGTTTAAGGCTATCCTTTCTGATCAGTGGTGTTTCCATATGAAAATATTTCTAGTATGGACTAGAAGAGTTTTGTTTAAATGCATAGTGTTGATGAAATCCAAACAGCTTTACTAAGAGCCTATAATTAGAGCAAAACCATTTTCTGTAATGCTCTGCTTATCCCAAAGCTCAGAACACAGCCTGGACCCTAATAATAAGTTTAAAAAGAAAAAAAAAAGTCTCTGAGAGTTTGAAACAGCTGCCACAAAGCCCATGGTACAGAAGAGGCCCTCACATCTTGACTTCAGAGAGATCTACTGATCCTTTATTTAATGAGAGCCTGTTATTTCCTCAGTTATAGCAGAGTAAAAGGAACAAATTAGAATTGGGGGTGGCAGGTTAAGTGGGTTTGGGGAGGTAGTTTACTCCAGAAATAGGCACAGTGACAGTGACAGTTGAGTACCAGACAACCAGGATGCAGAAACTGTAAAAGCAAAGACCTGGCAATGTGGAATAGGTAGATAGCCTTCCACATGAAAATGTATTAATAAGATCGCAGTATTGATATGCCAGATCTTGCTAAGCCATTCTATTATTATTGGGGATTTAAGTTATTTTAAAATTTTCACTCTTATAAATAGTGATGCTGTGAATGGTTTCTGTACAAATTGCACTTCTTGTGTTTAGAGTTACTGCTTTCTGGTATCTTACCAAAAGTATAATAACTAAGCCAAAAGGTATGAGCTGTTTTATAGCTGTTGTTACGTGTTGCCAGATTGCACTCCCAAAAGATTAAACTGTGTAAGTGTGCCTATTTTCACAGCTCCCTGCAACACTGAATGTTATCATTTCTAACCTTTTTGCTAGCTTAATAGGTATGTAAGTATACTGTCCACTTGTTTAAATTTTTATTTATTTAGTGAGGCTTTCCGTTTTTGTAATGTCATAATTTGCTATCTGTTTCCTCATTCACTTTCTTTCACCACTTCTCAAGTAAAATCTAGGTATTGACCTTATATATTTTTATCCATTTCTCATATTTTGGATAGTCAACTTTATAATTTATATTTGTCACATATTTTTCCAATTTTATTGCCTTCATTTTTATGTATGCTTTATCATATTTCACTATGCAAAAGTGTTCTTTTTTACATTTATATATTCAAATTCATCCATCCTGTCTCTAATGCTTCTTTCATTTTTCAATATTCAGAAATTTACCACTCCTTCACAGCTGGGACAAATATGTGATTCTGTCTTCCTCACTCCCCCAGGGTGTTTTTTCTTTTTTGTATTTAATTCTTGGGCCCATCTGGAATTTATTGAAGTGTATGGTATGAGGTATGGATCTAAAGTAAAATCTCCGTACTGACATCCAAATGTTTTAGCAATTCAATTTGGCAAATATTTCTTGAACTCCTCCTATGTGCTAAGCATGTGCTAAGTTCCATAAGAAAGTTTTTTTTAAAATGAGGCAAAGTCCATGCTCTCCAAGGCTGTGATCCTGTGTGTGTGTGTGTGTGTGTGTGTGTGTGTGTGTGTGTCTTTGTCTTTATGTCTTTTATTATCCCTCTTTCTCTGAAGAGGGGAAAGGTGGTAGTGGCAGTCATAAGGTAGATGTTTAAATAATTATAACAAGCACAGAGAGGACTATGACAGTAGGTATTGTTAGAAAGGTTAGAAGCAAGAAGCTGTGGGAATTTAAAGAAGTGACTCTACCCACTTGATACAAGAAAAGGCTTCAAGGTTGAGGTGATATTTAAGAAGGGTTCAGATGGCAGGATTTCATTCATTCAAAACATGTGCTGAATATTCTAACAGGCCTTATGGTGGGTACTAGGGATGAAGATGGATAAAACACAATCCCTGTCCTCAAGGAGCTCTCAGATTAGCAAGACAGAGTGATGGTGAAGGAATCATACCAGGGGAAAGTAGTAGAAAGGGAAACAGATGTGGTTGGAGAAAGTTACAAGTTGGGGAGCAGTAGAGATTGAGACTGATAAGGAAGGTTGGGGCTGGTTTTAAATGGACTTTAAATGTCAGGAGGAGGCATTGATTCTTTCTTTCTTTGGGCATGAAGGTTTATGGATATGACTGTGCCATGATCAGAGTGGATTTCTAGGCCAGTCTGTTTCATTTGGAAGGCTGTTTGCCAGACAGTTCTCTGAAATGCGAATGTTTGGGCTCCTTGGTAGCATCAATTCTACCCTTTACAGTGTCTATCAATGTGTCTGATCCCTCTTTGCAATTGATAAATTTTGTGATATCTTTCATATATTGCAGCTGGTTCCTTTTTAGCAATCCTTCATTCTCCCTTTCAAGTAGTTAGGATTACCTGCCTTTGCATAAGTTACTTATGAGACATTTTAGAGTGAGTCCATTAAGATGGCTAAAATGAAGTGTCTGATGCTTGAAGGAATAAAGTTCAAGTAGTTGGAAGATTCATTTATGGAAAAACAGCTCATTCCACCTTCTTCTGGGAAAATGAGGGGGCCGTATGCATGAGACACAAAATTAACCTGAGTGTGGCTACTCACATGCACATACAGCTAATGAATTTGTGAAATGTTTTCTTTCTTGTGGGCATTGTGCTTATTGCTCTATTTAAATAAAACCGACACTGCAGAAATTAAACCATTGGTAAATAGATCCAGGTCATCTGAAGATCTAAAAATGGATTAGCTTCCAGGGGCCACTAAAGCTTAATGACAGGCTTAAAAATCAGTGGTTTGAAAGCAATACCTCCAGAGTGGGTGTGAGGAGCTTTACATACCCTCTCCCCACTGGAGCTGCCACTTAACTGATGGAAATTATTGAAAACGACCATTTGAAATGTCTGGATATTTACCTAAGAGAATTCACAATATTGAGAAGAATTTATTCAACAAAATCTACTAGGTCTCCATAAGAACAATGGGAATCTAGCTAGCTGTCATGACTTCTCCCCCACCCAGCTTTATATTGTAGAAGCTTTACTCTGGGCAAGTGTAGCTAAGAAGATGGGGCTCCCTTTACCCCCAGCTCCCAGTTGTAGGGATATAGTTTCACTGTGGGAGAGACAGGCTGCCAGCATCTTTCTTCCCTCACTCTCAGCTTCGTGTTGTGGAAGCTCTATTTTGGGCTGGCCTGGTCAACAAGACTGGGGTTCCCTCCCCACCCCAGATCCCACTTGTGGGATAGAGGTTCCATACCAGGAAGGGCAGACCAAGAAGGTGGGGCTACCATCCCCACCCTCCAGCTCCTGCTTATAGGGTGGAGGTATCACTCAGGAAGAATCAGACTACCACTACACCCTCATGCCACTAAAGTGGCACAGAAGTTCTACTCAGAGGGTTAGGCAAGACTGGAGGACCTGTCAGCAACTCTGTCTGAGTGGGATGACTTTGTTTGGAAGAGAGCATGAAGAACTCATTCCTGAAGGTGTTGTCAAAAACAATAGAGATCTTCATGTTGAACAACTAGTAGGGAGCTAATAGTTCCAGGAAACTAGGAGCAACAAATTAAACGAGAGACCAGCCAGAAGTTTAAGATGGTCAATCAAGAAAAGAGACAATTAAAAAGAGCCCTGTTAAGTTCACACTTATCACTGGGGTTAAGGAAGGTGTGCACATGTGCCACACTACATTGCCTCAAAAGCAACCAGAATGATCACTTGAGAGCTACTAGTCACTGCTTGAATATGGGACCAATTTAGAAGCATTCAACAAGCTATATAGAGATTCATTATCAAAGTTATGACCCTTAGGGCTTAAGGGACATAAGCACAACTCTGACCAATTGCTAGCTGAACAATAAATTATGCAGACCCAGGAGCTACTCTGAGATAATAAACAAACAAACAAAAAAACACAAGGAGGAAAAACTGAGAAGTAACATTAGAGATTTCACAATGCATGGTAATTAGACTTCACAAACCTAGTCCAGACAAACCACCAAACAGCAAGGCCCATGGTGATGGTGGTGGTGGTGGTGGTGAGGCTACTCAGAATCTAGATTTGCTACAACATATCATCAAAATGCCCAGTTCTCAATAAAAAATTATAACAAATGCAAGGAAACATAATAGTGTGACCATTGTATGGGAATATAGCAGGCAACAGAAACTACTTTGAGAGGGGGCAGATGATATACCTATCAAGCAGACACAAACACTTCAAAATAGGTATTATAAATATGTTCAGAAATTTAAAGGAACCGGTTTTAAAAATGATGAAAGGAAGCTATGATAGCAATGAGGGACTATCAAATCAAAGAGAAAATATCAAAAAAGATATAGACATTATAAAAGAACAATCAAGTGAAAATTCTGGAGTTGAAAAGTACAACATAAATGAAAAATCCACTAGAGGGGCTCTGCACTAGAATTAGACTGGAAGAAGAAAGAATCACTTAATTTGAAGATAGATAATTAGAGATTATACAATCTGAAGGACAGAAAAAAAGAATGAAGAAAATGAACAGAGCTCCAAAAACCTAAGGAACACTATTAAGTACTCCAACATACACATGATAGGAGTACCAGAAGGAGAGCAGAGATTGACAGAAAAGAAAAAAATGAATATATAATGGCTGAGAATTTCCAAAACATGATAAAAAGTGTTAATCTACACATGCAAAAACTTTAAGGAACTGTAAGAAGGATAAAGGCTTAAGTATCGATACCTAGGTATATCATAGTTAAAATGTCAGAAGCCGGCCAGGTGCAGTGGCTCATACCTGTAATCCCAGCACTTTGGGAGGCCAAGGCAGGAGAATCACTTAAGCCCAGGAGTTCGAGACCAGCATGAGCAACATGGCGAGACACTGTCTCTACAAGAAAAAAAAAATTGGCTGGGCATGGTGGCGCACACTCTTTTGTCCTACCTGCTCTGGAGGCTGAGACAGGAAGATCACTTGAGCCCAGGAGTTTGAGGTTGCCCAATAAGATCAATAGCTAATTTCTCATTAGAAAAAATGGAGATGAAGACCTGAAGGCAAAGGGATGACATATTCAAAGTGCTTAAAGGCAAAAGAAATCAATCACAAATTCTGTACCTGGAAAAACTATCTTTCAAAATTGTAGGCAACATAAAGACATTCCCAGATAAACAAAGATGGAGAGAATTTGTTGATATCAGACTTTCCTTACAAGAAGTATCAAAGGAAGCTCTTCAGGCTGAACGGAAGTGATACCACATGGTAATTTATATCCACATGAAAAAACAAAGAGTGCTGGAAAAGGTAATTATGTAGTAACTCTGAAAGAAAGCATAATTACATATTTCTTCTCATCTTCCCATAATTGATTTAAAAAATAATAACATAAAACAATAGCAGTACAATTTAATTTGGGGGCCTGTAGCATATGGAGATATTCTTAACAATGACAGCACAAAGTAAGGGGAAGGGAAGCATTATATAGTGGAGCAAGATGCTGATGTCAGATAGTATCTCAAATCCATAGGAAGAAATGAAGAGTATCAAATCATAAATAAGCTTAATATAAAAATTTTACAAATATACTTTTTTCTTTTTTCTTTGTTCATTTAAACAGCATAAGATTATTTAAAACAATAATTATAATATTGCATTGTTGAGTTTATACTGTATATAGACAAAATAGATATTAAAATAATAGCACAAAGGAGGAAGGAGGTAACTGAGCCATAATAGAGCAAATTTTTTATGTTACTGGAATTAAGTTAGTATAAAACTGAAGTAGAGTATGATAAGTTAAGATGTATATTGTAATTCCTAGATCAGCAAATAATAAAATGACTTCAAATAAAAAAGTTTAAAATTCAATCAAGAATTTAAAATGGGCTGGGTGTGATGGCTCACGCCTGTAATCCTAGCACTCTGGGAGGCTGAGGCAGGAGGATCGCTTGAGGTCAGGAGTTTGAGACCAGCCTGAGCAAGAGTGAGACCCCTGTCTCTACTCAAAATAGAAAAATTATATGGACAACTAAAAATATATATAGAAAAAATTAGCTGGGCATGGTGGCACATGCCTGTAGTCCCAGCTACTTGGGAGGCTGAGGCAGTAGAATCGCTTGAGCCCAGGAGTTTGAGGTTGCTGTGAGCTAGGCTGATGCCATGGCACTCTAGCCTGGGCAACAGAGTGAGACTCTGTCTCAAAAAAAAAAAAAAAGAATTTAAAATGGTATGTTGGAAAACATCTATTTCATACAAAACAAGGCAGTAAAGAAGGAATAAAATTTTTAAAAATGTGACACATAGAAAACAAATAACAAAATGGCAGATGTTAATTCAACTATACTAATAATAATGTTAAATGTGAATGGACTAAATAATACAATGAAAAGGCAGGGATTCTGAGACTGGATAAAAAGTTGAGGTCTGACTATATGCTGTCTAAAAGATACACATATTCAATTCAAAGATATAAATAGGTTAAAAGTAAAATAATGGAAAAGTATATACCATGTAAATTGTAACCATAAGACAGTTGGAGTAGCTATTAGTATACTATTATCAGACAAAATAGATATTAAAACAGAAAATATTACTAGAGATAAATAGAAACATTTTATAATGATAAGAGTCAATTCATCAGGAAAATATAACAACTATATTAGATATATATGCACTTAACACCAGGGCCCCAAAATACATGAAGCAAAAACAGAACTGAAGTGAGAAATAGGCAATGTAGTGATAATAATTGGGAACTTCAATACTTACTTTCAGTAATCAATAAAATAATTAGAAGATCAACAAGAAAATAGAGGACTTAACAACACAATAAGTTAAGCAGAACTAACAGACATTTTCATACCCCATTCCAACCAACCATAGAAAAATATATATTCTTCTCAAGTGTTTATGGAACATAACCCAGGATAGATCATATGCTAGACCATAAAACAAATCTCAACAAACTTGAAAGAAAAGAAATCATATGAAGTAAATTTTCATATCACAATGGAATTAAATTAGAAATCAACAACAGATGGGAATTTGGGAAATTCACAAATATGTGAAAATTAAGCAACATACTCCCAAATAACCAGTGGGTCAAAAAATAAATCACAGGAGAAGTTAGAACATACTTTATGATAAATAAAAATGAAAACATATCAAAACTTGTGGGATGATGCAAAAACAGTACTTACAGGGAAATTTAGAGCTATAAACGTCTATATAAAAATTAAAAATATATAATCAAAAACTTAATTTTCTGCCTTAAGAAACTAGGAAATTCAGAGCAAAATAAATGCAAAGCAAGCAGAAGAAAAGCAATAACAAAGATTAGCATTGAAATAAATGAAATAGCAAGCATAAAAGCAACATAAAAAAATCAATGAGACCAAAAGTTGGTTCTTTGAAAAGATCAACAAAATTGATATTTGCTAGGGCTGCCATAACAAGCTATCACAGACTAGGTGGCTTAAACAACAGAAATTTATTTTCTCACACTTCTCTAGGCTGAAAGTACAAGATCAAGGTGTTGACAGGTTTGATTTCTCCTGAGGCCTCTTTCTTTGGCTTGCAGGTGGCCATCTTTTCTCTGTGTCCTTACCTGGTCTTTACTCTCTACACGTGCATGTGTTTGGTGTCTCATTATGTGTCTAAATTTTCTATTCTTATAAAATCACCAGTCATATTGGATTAGAGCCCACCCTAACAGTCTCATTTTTACTTAATTACCTCTTTAAAGGTTTTTATTTCCAAATGCACTCACATTGTGAGGTAGTGGGAGTTAGGGCTTCAACATTAAGAATTTTGGATGGACCCAATACAGCTCATAACAATTAACAAACCTTTAAATATACTGAAAAATAAAAAGAAGACTCAAATTACTAATTTCCACAATTTATGAGGGAAATCACTTGTGAATTTACAGAAAAATTAATAAAGGATTATAAAGGAATACTATGAACCACTGTGTACTAACAAATTAGATAACTTAGATGAAATGGAAAAATTCCTGGAAAAATACAGATTACCAAAACTGTTCAAGAAGAAATGGAAAATCTTAATAGACTTATAACAAGTAAAGAGATTGAATTAGTAATTTAAAATCTTCCCATAAAAAAAGCCCAGGACCAGACAATTTCACTAGTGAATTCTACCAAACATTTAAAGAAAAGTAATACCAATCCTTAACAAACTCTTCCGGAAAATAGAGGAAGAAACAAGTTCCAACTCATTCTACAAGTATTGCCTTGATACCAAAGCCAAGGATACCACAAGGAGAAAACAAAACAAAACAAAACAAAACTATAGACCCACATCTGATGCAAAAATCCAGAACCAAATACTTGCAAACTGAATCCAACAATATACAAGAAGGATTATATACCATGACAAAGTGGGATTTACCCTAGGAATGCAAGGCTAGTTTAACATCCCAAAATCAATCAATGTAACCAATGCATTAGTAGAATAAAGCACAAAAAACCACATGATCAACTCCATAGATGCAGAAAAATCATCTGGCAAAATCCAGCACTCATTAATGATAAAAAAAAAAAACTCTCATCAAGTTAGGAATAGAAGGGAAGTTCCTCAAGCTGATGGAGGGCATGTACAAAAACTCTAAAGGTAGCATCTTAGTTAAGAGAGAAAGACTGACTTCTTTCCCTTTAAGGTGGGAACAAGACAAGGGTCTCTGCTCTTTCCAGTTTTATTCAACATCGTATTGGAGATTCTAGCTAGGGCAATTAGGCAAGAAAAAGTTAATTTTTCTTTGTTCACAGATGACATGATTTTATATGTAGAAAAACATAAGAATTCCACTAAAAAACTACTGGAACTAATAAACAATTTCATCATGTTTGTAGGATACAATACAAACATAAAAAATCAATTGCATTTCTTTATTTTAACAATGAACAATCTGAAAATTAAATTAAGAAGACATTCCCATTCACACAATGGCATCAAAAATAGAATAATTAAGAACACATTTGACCCCAAAAGTGAAAGATTTGTACACTGGGAACTATAAAACACTAGTGAAAGAAATGAAAGAAGACCTAAATAAATAGAAAGGTATCCCATGTTCATGAATTAGAAGACTTATTATTAAAATGGCAGTACTCCACAGGTAGTTCTACAGATTCAACACATTCCCTATCAAGACCTCAGATGACTTTTTTTTCCAGAAAATTACAAGCTGATTCTAAAAGTCACAGGGAAATGCAAGAGACTCAGAATTGCCAAAGCAATCTTGAAAAAGAAGATCAAACTTGGAGAATCTACACTGGCCAATTTCAAAACTTATGACAAAACTATAGTAGTCAAGTCAGTGTGGTACTGGCATAAGGAAAGACATGTAGATAATGGAGATCAGTTGAAATCCCAGAAATAAATTAACTCAAAATGTAGCATAGACCTAAATATAAGAGCTTAAACTATAAAACTCTTAGAAGAAAACGTAGGAATAAATATTTGTGATCTTGAGTGACACAAAGATTTCTTAGACACAACAACAAAAGCATAAGTGATTAAAAGGATAAAAAGATAAACTGGACTTAAAATCTAAAACTTTTGTACTTTAAAAGATACTGTCAAGAAAGTGAGATATCACCCCCAAGTCTGGGAGGCTATACCTATAAATTATATATCTTATAGAGTATTTGAATTCAGAAAATATAAAGACCTCTCACAACTTAATAATAAAAAGACCAATTATATATTAAAAGGCAGGGAAGAATCTGAATAGGCATTTCTCCAAAGAATATATATAAATGGCTAACAAACACATGACTAGGTACTCAACATCATTAGTCATTAGCAAAATTAAAATCAAAACTATGGTGAGATAACATTTCTCACCCACTGGAATGGCTATAATAATAAAGAAAGCCAATAATAAGTGTTGTTGAGGATGTGGAGTATTGAAACTCTCTCACACATTGCCAGTGGAGATGCAAAATGGTGTAGTTCTTTGGAAACAGTTTGACAGTCCTCAAAATGTTAAAAATAGAGTTGCCATATGACTTAGCAATTTCACTCCTAGGTATATACTGAAGTGAAATGAAAACATGTATCCATACAAAAACTTATACATGAATGTTCATAGCATCATGACTTATATAAGCCAAAGGGCAGAAATACCCCAAATGTCCTCAGCTGATGAATGGATAAATAAAATGTAGTATAACCATACAATGGAATATTGTTTGGCAATGAAAAGTAATAAAGCACTGTTATATGCTACTAGGATCTCAGAAACATTATGCTCAGTCAAAGAAGTCAGACACATAAGGCCATATATTGTATGATTCCATTTACTGTATATGAAATGTTAATAAAAGACAAATCTATAGAGGCAGAAAGTGATTAGTGGTTGCCTGGGGCTGGGTGTTGAGAATGGGGACTAACTATAAAGTGGCACAAGGTTTCTTTTTAGGATGATGTGCATATTCTAAAATTAGATTTTGGTGATGATTGCACGACTCTGTAAATATGCCACAATTCATTAAATTGTACACTTTAGATGGGTGAATTTTATCATATATAAATTATCAGTAAAGCTGTTAAACTGCAGTGATTTAAGAAAATAATAATAATTGTGATGATTTTCTAAAGAAATGTCCACCAAAACAAATTAAAGTATAAAGTTACTTCCCAGGTAAAGTATAACCCCTGAATTTCTATTATTGTTACCTTTTTAGGACCCTGTTTAATTTGTCAGTTTCCCCCATATACCTGTCCTGTACCCTGCCATGGACCTCTTCCTCTGGATTCTGTGCTCTACCTTTTCCTTGCCTTGAGCCTGTTCACCCTTCCAGAACGTCTTTCTCCCTCAGCATTCTGGCTTGTGTTCTCATCTCTCTCCTAAAGCCATTTTCTCCTGAGGCTCATTTTATTTTCAAATCCTGAGTGTTTTTCTCAAACCACTGCTTCTGTTTCTTTGATAAAAGTGGCAAATTATTTCTCCTGGGCTCCTTTATGCATTTGACAGATGTTTACTGAGCACCTACTGTGTACTTGGCCCTGTGATGATACTTGTGGTGGCTTATGCTGCTGATATTTATATTTAGGGAGCAATAAGAATTTTTAATGTGCCACATAAAGAATTCTGTGAAGTACTGAGTAGCTATATTTCATGGCAATTTTTGCCTAGCCCGTAGAAAGGTCTCTATTTCAAAATGACAAGTGTGTAATTTCTTTCTCTTTGTCCTTGAGTTGTCCATGTGTCTTGGGGTTTAAGCCAGTGGGGTGTTGATAAAGTGGCTCTCCAGGAAAACAATAAATAAATAAAACCTGATTCGTAGCATTTGTGGTTTCTATAGTGGATATACTCCCACCATGGCCAGTTTCGAGTTACTAACATGATATTATTGAACACAGAGCTGTGAAGCTAGCCAGTGTGAGCCCTCTACTAAGAGGCAACTTCTTAGTCCTAATCCCACCGAGAATAGCTTTCATGCTGTCTCTAAAATACCACCCAACTTGGTTGGAAGGAATTTGGATAGAAGAGAACTAATGTTTCTAGAATACCAACTCTACACCAGGCACTGTGCCCTTTAGGTATTCATTCCCATAACTCTATGAAGGAAATACCCATTTCACAGGTGAGAAGATGAGGGCCCAGAGAGTTAAAATAGTCTGCCTGAAGTCACGTACACTGCAGAGCTAGGGTGTGAATCCTGATCATTTTGATGCCAAAGCCCATGCTACTTTCATTGCACCATGGCACCTTCTGGGACAAAGTTAGCAATGGAGATAGTCAGACAATATACTCTGATAATGATCTGGATATTGTTCACCTTCAACAGTTTGGCATAAGCATATTACTTGTAGCTCATTTGGCATTCTAGAGAATACTAGGATAATCTTTCTGTGGGAAGCAGGCAGGAAGGCAGTGAAAACTGATGCATGGTGTGGGGAGAGAACCTCCAAAGCTTTTGATTGACTTGAGCCCAAAGAGGGACTGCGTTGATTGGCTAGAAAGTCTTAAATTTTCTGGGCAGAGATGCTGGAGCAGCACATTCCTTATAAGATTCAGGCAAGGCCTAGAATTGTCCATTAGAGGGTCAATGCTGTCTCTGGATATGGTGGTTTCTAAATCAAGTTAGGGAATATAAATGATTGGAGCCAGCTTTTGAAACAAGTCTATGACTTATATTTACTAGAAAGAAAACTCCATAAGGGCAGGAATCTTTGTTTTGTTTATTGTTGTATTCCTATTGTCTAGGACAGTGCTTGAGGCTCATAAATTACTGTTAAATGAATGGATTTGCCTCCATCGTAGCTCTTTCCCAGGCCTGGCTACTGCTTAAAACCAAGCCTCTTCTCAAAGGTCCATAAGGGACCAACACTGAAACGTCTCACGTTTTTCCCAGCTAAAGATCTCATTAGCAATTATGTAAAGAAAAATGATGTCACTTGGGTGATGAGATGTGTAACATTGCTTCGGGAAGCCCCCTTCACTGTCTTTAGGTAGAATAGCTATCAATAATTGAGTATTTACTATGTACCAGGTACAGAGTTAAGTGCTTTATATGCATTAACCCATTAAATTCATATGAAACTAATAACTTTACGAAAATCAACACTTAATTAGCCCTGTTTGGCCTGGAGAACTTAAGTAGGTTGCCCAGAGCTGCACAGGTAGTGTGAGGAAGAGCAAGTAATCAAACTCAGTTTTCTTCAATTATAAATCCTGTACTTGTTTTACCATCCTACACTGCCTCCTTTTCTATGTTACTTTGCATACCTTGATTCAGGGAATGTTTATTAAGTCTCAAGCTCTCTTGTATCCCAGACACATAGACTTTCTGAAGGGAAAGGGGAATCTTCCTCTGCTGAAATGTCATATAAAAAACACTTACGTTTCCGTACATCATGTCCCCCATTCCCTATAACCATGGTGCCTGGTAACTTGAAGTTATAAGGGTACATTCAATAACTTTACCCTCTCCCTTTCCAAAATGTTTCAGCAAGTTCTCTGGGGTGGGAGCATCTTATTTAGTTCCAGAAGATGAGTGAAATCCCAAGCAATGGTTTATGAACTCCATTATACCTAACTCCCAAAGTATTTCTTTTTGCTGTCAGTACTTGAGATGCTCCGAAGAAAATGGTTACTTTATATCAGATGAGTTAGGGCCATATATATATAGCCTTTCTCTTCAAGGATATTCTTTCAAAAATGTAAAATCCATTTAATACTAATAAAGGGGGCTTTAAAGGGTTATATTAGGAGTCTCAGCAACCCAAGTTTCCTCTTTTGGGCTTGGAGACTCATGAAATGGAAAGGGGTTGAGTTAAACCTGGGGTTGAACCAACCATTTCTTGCTACTTCTGTTAAGGTTCTTGTCATCTTTTTTGTTCATTTGTTTATTCAACAAACATTTACAGAATGCCAACTGTGTGACAGGCAAGGTGCTAGGCCAGAACTAGCCAATAGGAATATAATGAGAGCTACATTTATACCATTTTAAGTTTTTAATTAGTCACATTAAAAAAGTAAAAAGAAACAGGGGATATAGATATTAATAATATACTTTATTTAACTCAATATATCTAAAAATTAACACTTAAGTAATCAATATAAAAAGTTATTAATGAGATATTTTACATTCCTTTTTCATATTAAGTCTTTGAAATCTGATGTGTATATTCAACTTACAAGCTCATCTCAATTTGGTCTAGTCACATTTAAGTGCTCAATAGTCACTCAATAGTCACACATGGCTGATGGGTGGCTACTGTACCGGACGGCTCAGTGCTAGGCCATGCTCACAGGCATGCTGAAATGTATTAGATAACCTTTCTGTGAAGTGCTGAGAAAAGGCACATTAACTGGAATGAGCCCAATAATAATTCGTTTTGCAGAAAGATGTTCTTTTAATTATTACCTATGTAGGCTGCAAATCATGAAGTTAAAACCCAATGTAACATTAAAAGTCCTTTAAGCTCCTTTGAAGTCTCCTCCACTGCTTTTGGGAGAGTAACTGTCTTAAGGCAGGATATCATTTTGATTCTCCAAACATTCTCTGAGGCAGGGAGGTCAGAAACCTCTGCAGAGTGGCTATGAACTAAGGCACGAAGCAATTTAAGATAGGGACTTCAGGGTCATCAAAGAAGAAGGGCCTGCCATTCAAGTCCTTTCAGTAATCCAGAGGACAGATCAACAAAGAACTAATTACTAGTCTGGGAGTTATTAATATTTCTCTTTTCCCTGTCCTCTGTTCTTCTCCATTGTGCAATCTCTTCTCCCAGAACACTCCATCTCTCAGGGGTTCCTGGCCTCTCCTCTATACTCTGGGGGATGTGTAGTTGTATGTGTGAGGGTGTGTGACTGTGTGTGTGCTGTCGTGGCTCAGCTATGTAAGGGGTGCAGAGTGAGTTGACAGCCCTGAAAGTACAGCTTGGAATAATCAAGTATAAAGATTCTTTCTAGTTCGTGTCCTCACAGAAGAAGCAGACACAAATTAACAGAGCCTGAATTTAGGCCCTGAGCTGACCTGACAATTTCCATGGCAGATCCTCCCTGTAGCTGCAGCCACTGTCTGGCACAAAGGAGGATTTGAAACTGGCATTGGAGTTTTTCTCCTTTGGAAAACAATATTTTAAGTCCATTTTCTCACATAAAGGGCTTTCAAAGTTGTCTTAGGCTTAGGTAGTCTTCCTTGATTGGAGACTTAGCAATGTGTTCTAAATCTAAAGAGGGCCCTTGGAGAAGGCAAGTTTCTTTTTTTATCCTTTTGAGGTAGAAAGGAAAGAAAGGAAGGGAGAGTAGTACTTTTCATGAAGAACCCTTCCCCAAAGCCCTTAAATCATATCAGGCATACCCTCAGCCTGATTTTTTTTTTTTTTCGCTATGACATTTCTCATTTTATTTACATTTCTATTTTTTATATCTTTTTTAAATTTCAGCATATTACGGGGGTACAAATGTTTAGGTTACATGGATTGCCTTTGCACCACCTGAGTCAGAGCTACAAGCGGGTCCATTGCCCAGACAGTGTGTTCCGCACCCATTAGGTGTGAATATACCCACCCCTTCCTCCCCACTCCCACCTCAGCCGGGTTGTTATGGCAATCTGCCTAGTGGGGTTAATCATCTGACAAGTAAGGCAGGTACCCATCTTGCTGCTCTGAAACAGACACAATCTCAGATTGTCTGCTGTATGCTTTCCCAGGGAGAAGATGTGGTTCTAAGCCAGCACATCAAAAAAGAAGAAAATAGGCACATTCCTTAGGATTAAGATGTGGGTGAAACTTACCCTGTCTTCTCTATCAGAATAGGAAGTGCTTATGGACCACATTTCCCAGAGTACTTAATCTGCTGTTGAAGAAGCATGTACAGCCAAGAATGGCTAAGCCTGGCTTTAAAGCTGGAGGGAGATCAGGACAGGGAATCCATATAATACTGGGCACAAGAAACATGGAATAAAATGTTTAGTCATTTTAGTCTATGTTTAGTCAAGATTTGATGAACACCTGATCAGAACATACTGTGTTGTCTTACCAGATGTAGAGAGGAAACCAGAAGGTGACTTTCACTTACAGAAATTTGCAAGCCCCTTATATATTCTCAGGGCCATCCTGTAGGGCAGAGCACATCGTCTCCAATTTATAGATGAGGGGACTAAGACTCACAGGATTTATGTGAACTATACAGCTAGTGGGAGTCCCAAACCATCTTGTTAAAAATGAATCAAGATAGGTGTAAATTAATACTGTTTCTAAAAATACATTCTTCCAAGGTCTTTATGAAATCACGGGTAAAATTAGTAAAGGCAAGTCTTGAAATTTCATCCCATTTTTACTAAGACATATTCTTTCTTTATAATGTATAAATTTTCTCTGGAGTTTTCATTTTTGCCATAAGTTAAAAAACCGTGAACTAGTAAACAACAGAAAACCAATTATGACGTAGGGGTTATTTTCTTCAACCATATAAATTATTCTGTTCTGTTCAGATTCTGTATGAATCAATTTTTCCTTCTTTCTTTCCTTCCTTCTTTCCTTTTTTCTTTCTTTCTCTATTATCTCTCCTCCCCCTCATTCATATATATATGCATGTATATGTATATACATACATACATATATGTATATGTGTGTGTTAAATATGGAACGACATATTAAGTGATGTGTTAGTGGCTTGACAAGTCTTAATGGCCAGCATCTTCTAGTAGCCCATTTCAGGACAACCTTAACCAAGCTATGGTTAGAGAGCTTTTATTAAATGCCCAGCACTGTACTACTGCCTACCACTTTCCACCCTGCTCATTTGCTGGAGAATGATGCACAGAACTGCATGGGTAGTTGATGTTGGCCAGGTGGGCTGACACATGAGGCACTCCTTTGTGGTCTCTCATCATTAGGAACTCATGGCAGGCAGATGTGGGCATAGATTCTAGCAAAGACCTCCATGCCAATCATTCCATTCCTAGAAGTGCTGCCTGTAGGAGGCCAAGATAATGAGATGTTTTATCCTCTTGTGTTGGTGGCTGTGGTCAGCCTGAAGTCCTTGAGAAGCTTCCAGTTCCAATTCACTGTGTTGTCCAATTCCAGTTCACTGTGGCTTTGATAACCCTCAAGAGATAGATAGATGATATAGGTATTCTAATAACCAGATTTCTATCGGCAAGGGCACACCTAGTCTGCAGTTAGCAGTGGAAGGCAGTTCAGGTTATCAGCAATTGGTAAACTTGTCGAATGTCTTGTTTTAGAGAGAATCTCCCCATAGCAAGATTCACCACTTTCTCATACATCCTATTCCCTAACCAACCCAAATCTGACAAACTATCTTCCTCAAATATGCCAAGATCTTCCCTACCTCTTTCTCTTCGCACATGTTGTACCCTTTGCTAGAATGCCCCCTTCCTCTTTCTACATAGTGAACTCTCATCCATTCCTCAAGGTCTAGCTCGAAAGACTAAAGATATATTCTCTGTATAATCTTGTATTCATTCCAGCTCTACTCTTTCTGTGGTCTCACAGCCTGCTGTATAAATCTCTATTCTAGCATTGCTCATACTAGAGAGTAAATTATCTATGAGGATATCTCTCTACTAAACTGTGACCCTTTAAAAAGTGATAATTGTGTGTAGCTTATCTCTGTCATCTCCATTAGTCAGAACAGAGCTGGCATACAATGGGATGAACTGGTTAAACGCTAATTGAGTGACTGAATTAGTCATTCAGTTACAGGTAGGGTTCAATATCCCTGGATTCGATCATCATTAGGCTTTTCTTGGTATCATACACTATATGTGTGTATTTCAGGGACCTCTTCATTAATGAAATTATTAAACTTTTGACCATGTTTGTTTGTTTCTTGGAGTAAAAGGTACATTTGTAGCCTTCAGGAGAATTTGTCCAATGCACAGATTCCAGTGGAACAGCACTGGCTCCCTCTTGTGAGGCAGTCTCAGAATTTCTCCTGTAATTTCTTAGGAGACCTGTGGACAAGTTCCTTTCAAGGGAATTGTTCTAATGGTCTAAATGCTTTGGCTCCTAAGTGTTGAGGACCAACCAGTTCTTTCTTGGAAACTTTAAGACCTTCACTTGACAAGAGTAAAGAAGCCATCTTAGGGATTCTGATCAGCTCAAAATTTGAGCTTCCTAGAGTTGGAAGGCTTCCTGGAGGTCACCTTTACAACTGAATCTCACAATGCAACTTATGTCAGTTTTAAGGAATCTCACAAAGGAACTCAAAACTCACATGAGTTGCTTTCTCTTCTAGAGGTTTCTCTGTCTTTTATGAGATTATTCCTTTTCAGTAACTAAAGTCTGCCTCCAACTTGTCTAGGTCCTAGCCTTTGGAACCACACAAAACAGTCTGTACCTTCTTAATAACTAACTGCCCTTTAGATAGTTAAAGACAATGTTAGGTTCCTCATGACATGTTGTCTAAATTCAGGTTTTTCAACATTTTTAAGCACCTCTCTAGTGCCAGGCACCCTGGTCTAATCTTCTCCAGGTCTCTTGGCTGTTTCCCATATGTCAGGTTTCCAGTCCTCTGAACCACTTCTAGATAATTTTAACCTTGTTACTGGCTCTGAAGTTTATAACTTTGACATGCTGTCTTTGTTAAATGCATCCCATTGTTCCAGTCAGCCCTGAGATTTTAAAATACCATCATATGTGGGACCTACTCTGTCTTAAGTGAGCTTCCTCTTTTAGTTCATCAGTATAAGTTCTCAGTTATGGGATTTTAGAATAAAGCAGTACTTCTCCAGAAACAGCATGGTGTAGTTGAGCTGGATGGCACCAGGTCCACGTTCAATTCATTTAACCTCTTTGAGGCTCAAATGGTGCTAATGATTCTTCCCTCATAGGGCCATTATTAGGATTCATGAGTTGCTGTCTATAAAGCATTAAGCACTGTGCCTAAGCACTTAGTGGGTACACCATAGAAGTTCCTCTCTTCTCTTCCTGCCAGCTTTGCCCTGCCCACCACTGCCCTCTACTGAGAAGAGTTAGTAGCTGCTTTGAACTTTTTTTTTTTTCTGGTTTGAGCCACGTAGCCCTATTCCATTTAATCTCATTTTAGCCCTTTAGAGGGTAGCAATTCTGCACGAGGTGCAGCACAAAGTAGAAGACAGCAGACTGGCCTCAATTTTATAAAGTAGCCCTTGTAAAAATATTGCAGTAGGCATATTTGCCAATTTCTGACACAGCAAAACTGAATTAGAGTTCTATTTTGCATGGATAGCGATTTGTGAGAACTTTTTTTTTTTAATATTACAAGACCCCAAGGTGCTAATCATGGATGCTTGGAATATAATTCAGCTTTTGTGGTTCACTGTCATGTAAACAGTCAAAATCACAACCTGAATCTGAATTCATTCACAGGTTTTCTGGATAAAATGTTTCTTGTGTTCTTTCTGAGGAGGGACATTTATATGAATTGGCACTTTTAATTCCTCTGACAGGGTGATGTAGGTTTGCATAAAAGTAATAAAAATACAGGGACCCAGGTGGAGTCAGTGCCACACTGATGAAGGGCCATACTGTTGGAATTCCCCTCTGTGAGAAGATTTTGGGATATGGAGGGAAATCCCTAAGCTTGGCAATCAGACATTACAGTAGAGCGGATAGAGGGTAGACTCAGTGTCAGATCTGAGTTTCAGTTCCTCCTCTGCCACTCACTAGCTGTATGATCTAAGATAAGTCCTTTAACCTCGCTTTACCTCAGGTTTCTCTTGTGTAAAATGGAAAACACACCAACTTTGTGGACTTGTAGGTCTTATAAATGAGGTTAACAATTCTATATCACCTAGCTCAGTGCTTGATACATGATAGATAAGCAATAAATCATTGCTCTTAGGATCAGTTCTAGTTGATAGCTGCTAAGCCTGTTGGAGGAATGAAAGGAGTAATAGCATGTGCATGTGCATGGTTTGGGGATTCGGTTCCTGGGTCTCTGTAGAAACTGGGCCACCCTGAATCCCTCAGACTCTGCTGGAACTTTATAATCATTCACATGAAGGACAATGGGAAAACACTTGATTGCTTAGTAGCCCTTGGTGGCATGTAAGCAAAGACAATGAGAAGAACCCTGGTAACTTCCCAACCTTTCTCAGCTGTCAGGGAAGAACCCTATAGTTCCTCTTAAGCTCTGGGACATAACTCTTTAAATACAAGGACTTGGATTCACCAATGCAAATAGGAGTGAAACGCTGCTGCCTTTTTTGGATATCTAGAAACATATGTTCCTTGATCTGGTGAGCTGGTTACTAAGGCTCCCTTTGTGGGGAGGGAGGTGGCTGGAATCTTCGTTTTCTCCTAAGGAATCTTGCCCTAAAGGCAAAAAGAAGATCCCCGAAATGTTCTGCTCACAAGAAAAGAGCAATCTAGCTGAGGGACCCTTGATAAACTTTGCTACCAACCAGCTTTGTAAATTAAAAATAGCTATAAAAACTAATCTATAATTACAGAAAGCTAATCAATGGTTACCTGAGGATGGGGACAGGGAACAGTGAGTGGCAATACAAAGGGCATAAGAAATCTTTTGGGATTAATGGGTATATTTAACATCTTGATTATGGTGATAGAGCATATGTAAGTTAAAGCTCATCAAATTGTACACTTTATATATGTGCAGTTTAATGTATATCAACTATGCCTTAGTAAATCTGTTAATTACAATAAACCCAGTGCATATAACACCTGGTACATAGTAGGTGTGTACTAAATACGTGTTGAATTAACATAAATAATTGTGACAGACCAACTTCTGGTGTGAGGAGCTCAACAGATCCTCTCGCCAATGAAACAACCATTAAGCTGGCTTAAAAAATGGTCTAAAACAACCATTTAAAGTGTCTGGAAATTGGCTTAAGGTCATGCAACAAACTGAGAATGATTTAAGAAAATTTACGAAATCTTGGTAAGAACAATTGGCATCTGTGGTATTTGAGCCAGGACCTACTCCCTCTCTTCCCCTCAGCTTTATGTTGCAGAAGATTTAATCCAGGTGGGTACAGTCAAGAAGACAGGGGCTCTCTTTCTTACCAGCTCCTGCCTGTAGGGCTGTAATTTCATGCCAGGATGAGATGAGCAGGCTGATAGTGACTCTCACTCCACTCCCTCCAGTTCTCTGTTATAGAATATTTATTCCATGTGATGTGGCCAAGAAGACCAGGTGCTCCCATCCCCTGTTCATCTCCTACTCCTAAGGTGCAGAGAACTGTGAGTAGTAGTTGGAGAAGACCAGGGGCTCCCATTTCCCCCTTCCCAGGCCCAGGGTCCAGACTTATCAGACAAGGACTTCAGGAACTCATAGAAAAGACATGTCACTTCAGAAGAAGCCGGCTTCCGTATCACTGTCTCCCCATCCAGCTCCAGCAGAGTAACACAGCCTATGGAGGCTGACTCTGTTTAGAAAAGAGCATGAAAGAACTCATGCCTGAAGGTGTTGAAAACAATAGGGATTATAGTAGTGAACATTAGAGAAGCAATTACATATTAATAGTAGCTAGAAAAGAGCAGACCAGACAGACATTTCAGAGAGACCTGGGGAAAAAGATAGTTAAAGAAAAGGGGAAAAAAAAGCACTGCTAAGCTCATATTCATCCCTAGTGGTCTGGGAGGTTGTACGCATGCGGTAGGCTAAACCTGTGCAAAAGCAACCAGAGATGTTATTTGTAAGCTGCTAAACTCTATCTGAATACAGAATAGAACTGAATACTCCCTGAAGTGTGAAAGCATTCCCCAAGCCATACAAAGATACATTGGCAAAGGACAGAATCTTTACTGGACCCAGGAACTTAAGAAAAACCTCTGACCTTTTGATCTTGGGATAAACACTAATTATACTGAATCAGAGGTGACTCTTAGAAAGCCAGGCTTAAAAATAAAACAAGGGAGAAATGAACATGACATCAGAGGCTGCACACTACGGAGAAAATAGATGCTAGAGAGAATTAGTATAGGCAAGTCACTAAACAAATAGAGAAAAAAATCAAAACAGAAACAACAAGGCCCAAGGAGGGCATGTAAAGAGAATCCAGAGTTACTATAATATGTTATTTAAAATTTCAGATTTTCAACAAAATTATGAGCATTGACAAAAAACAGGAAAGTGTGACCATGAACAAGAAATAAATCTGGCAATAAAAATTACTTTTGAGGGAGCCCAGATGTTGTATTCATAAGAGATATTGGTCTGTAGTTTTCTTGTGATGTCTTTATAAGCCTTTTTATTTCTGTAAAGTCAGTAATAATTCTCCTCTTCAAGTTCTGATTCTAGTAACTTGAGTCTCTTTTTGGTCAAACTAGCTAAATATTTGTCAATTTCATGATTTTTCAAAGAACTAGCTTTTGGTTTTATTGATTTTTCTCTATTCTCTATTTCATTAATTTTTGCTCTGATCCCTATTATTTCCTTCTGCTTGCTTTGGGTTTAGTTTGTTCTTCTTTTTCTGGTGTCTTAAAGTGGAAGTTTAGGTTATCAATTTGAGATTGTTCCTTTTTCTTAATGTAGGCATTTATAGCTAAAACTTTTCCCTCTAAGTACTGCTTTATATGCATCCCATGTTTCATTATGTTTATTGATTTTCATTCATCTCAAAATATTTTCTGATATCCCTTTTGATTTCTTCTTTGAGCCATTCACTATTTAAGAGCATGTTGTTTCTTCTAAACATTAGCCTAGGCAAAGAGTCTATGACTAAGACCCCAAAGGCAAATGCAGCAACAACAAAAATAAATAAATGGGACTTAATTAAATTAAAAAGTTTCTGCACAGCGAAGGAAATAATCAACAGAATAAATAGATAACCTACAGAATGGGAGAAAATATTCCCAAACTATACATCTGATAAAGGGCTATTATCCAGAATCTACAAAGAACTCAAATCAGCAAGAAAAAAAAAAAACAACCCCATTAAAAAGTAGGCAAAAGACATGAACAAAAGTTTTTCCAAAGAAGATAGACAAATGGCCAACAAACATACGAAAAAATGCTCTACATCACTAATCATCAGGGAAATGCAAATTAAGACCACAATGAGATACCACCTTACCCCTGTCAGAATGGCCATTATTAAAAGGTCAAAAAACAGCTGGGTGAGGTGGCTCATGTCTGTAGTCCTAGCACTCTGGGAGGCCAAGGTAGGAGGATTGCTTGGGCTTAGGAGTTTGAGACCAGCCTGAGCAAGAGCAAGACCCTGTCTCTACAAAAAAATTGAAAAATTAGCTGAATGTGGTAGCACCCACCTGTAGTCCTAGCTACTCGGGAGGCTAAGGCAGGAGGATTGCTTGAGCCTGGGATTTTGAGGTTGCAGTGAGCTAGGACGATGCCACTGCACTCTAGCCAGTGCAACAGAGTAAGACTCAGTCTCAGGAAAAATAAAAAAAGTCAAGAAACAATAGACACTGGCACGGATGCAGAGAGATAGGAATACTTATGCACTGTTGGTGGGAATGCAAATTAGTACAACCTCTATGGAAAACAGTATGGAAAGTCCTCAAAAAAAAATAAATATAGACTTACCATTTGATCCAGCACTCCCACTACTAGGTATCTATCCAAAGGAAAAGAAGTCATTTTATTAAAAAGACACCTACACCCAAATGTTTATTGCAGCACAATTCACAATTGCAAAAATGTGGAATCAATCTAAGTGCCTATCAATCATGAGTGGATTAAGAAAAATGTGATATATAAATAAAATGGATTACTACTCAGCCATTAAAAGTAATGAAATAATATCTTTTGCAGAAACTTGAATGGATCTATGGACCATTGTCCTGAGCAAAGTATCTCAGCAATGAATGGAAAAGCAAACACCACTTGTACTCTGTAATAATTGGAAGCTAAATGATAGGCACACATGGGCACAAATAAAGGTCATTGGAAACCAAGAAGCAGGAAGTGTGGGGAGGTGACGGGTAAAAACTTACCTATTGGGTACAATGAACACTATTCTGGTGATGGGCACATTAAAAACCCCAACTTAAGCATTATAGAAGGTATCCATGTAACAAAAATATTTATACCCCCTTAATATTTTGAAATAAAAATATGTGTTGTTTAATTTTCACATATTTGTTAGTTTCCTCAGTTTTTTTTCTGTTATGGATTTATAATTTCATTCCATTGTGATTAGGGAACATATTTTGTATTATTTCAAACCTTTTAAATTAAAGTTTGCTTTATGGTCTAGCCTAAAGAACATCCCGTGTGTTTGAGAAGAATGTATATTCTTTTGTTGTTGGGTGGAATGTTCTAAAAGTCTGTCATTAGGTCTAGTTGGTTTATATTGTTGTTCAAGTCTTCTATTTCCTTGTTGATCTTCTTTCTAGTTGTACTATGTATTATTTAAAGTGGAGTATTGCCAAAACAAGGCAAGGATACAACGAAAATAACAGGCCGATATCCCTGGTGAACATAGATGCAAAAATCCTCAACAAAATACTAGCAAACCAAATCCAATATAGCACATCCAAAAAAAATGCACCACGATCAAGTAGGACTTACCTCAGGGATAAAGGGATGGTTCAACACATGTAAATAAATAAATGTGATACATCACATTAACAGAATGAAGGAGAAAAGTTATGTCATCATTTCAATAGATGCAGCAAAAGCATTTGATAAAATGCAACATCCCTTTGTGATAAAAACTCTCAATAAATTAGGTACAGAAGAAATATACCTCAACACTATAAAGGTCACATATGGGAAACCCACAGCTAATATCATGCTGAATGAGGAAAAGCTGAAAGCTGTTCCTCTAAGAACTGGAAAAAGACAAGGATGTCCACTTTTACCACTCATATTTAACATAGTACTGGAAGTCCTAGACAGAGCGATTAGGCAAGAGAAAGAAATAAAGGGCATCCAAATTGGAAAAGAGGAAGTCAAATTGTCCCTCTTTGCAGATGACATAGTCTTATATACAGAAAAACCTAAAGACTCCACCAAGAAAACTGTTATTACTGATAAAAACAAATTCAGCAAAGTAGCAGGATATAAAATCAACATACAAAAATTAGTAGCATTTCTATATACCAATAATGAACTAACTAAAAAGAAATCAAGAAACCAATCCCATTTACAATAGCTACAAAAAAATAAAATACCTAGGAATTAATTTAACCAAGGATTTGAAAGTTTTCCGCAATGAAAACTACTGAACACTGATGAAAGAAATTGAAGAGGTCACAAAAAATTGGAAAGACCTCTCATGCCCATGGATTGGAAGAATTAATATTGTTCAAATGACCATACTACCCAAAGCAATCTACAGATTTAATGAAATCCTTGTCAAAATAAAAATGACATTCTTCAAAAAAACAGAAAAAAAAATCATAAAATTTGTATGGAACCACAAAGGACCCCAAAGCAATACTGAACAAAAAGAACAAAGCTGGAAGCATCACACTATCTGACTTCAAAATATACTACAATGCTATGGTAACCAAAGCAGCCTGGTATTGGTATAAAAACAGACACATAGGCCAATGGAACAGAATAGAGAACCCAGAAATAAAATACAGCCAACTGATTTTTGACAAAGGCAACAAGAACACACACTGGGGAAAGGACACCCTCCTCAATAAATGGTGCTAGAAAAAGTGGGTATCCATACGCAGAAGGAAACTAAACTCCTATTTCTCATTATATACAAAATTAACTCAAAATGTATTAAAGACTTAAATGTAAGACCCGAAATGATAAACTACCAGAAAGAAACATGAGGGAAATGCTTCAAGACATGGGTCTAGGCAAAGATTTTATGGGTAAGACTTCAAAAGCACAGGCAACCAAAACAATAATAAACAAATGAGACTATCTCAAACTAAAAAGCTTGGAAATAATCAACAGAGTAAAGAGACAACCTGCACAATGGGAGAAAATATTTGCAAATTTTTCATCTGATGAGGGACTAATATACAGAATATACAGAAACTTAACAGCAAAAAAAATCTGATTAAAAAATGGGCAAAGAAGGTGAATAGACATTTCTCAAAAGATGACATACAAATGGCCAATAGGTACATAAAAATTCAGTATCACTAATCATCAGGGAAATGCAAATTAAAACTACAATCAGTTTATATTCTTTGATGATCTCCATACTGCTTTCCATAGAGATTGTACAGTTCCACCAGAAGTGTCTAAGAGTTCCCTTTTCTCTGCACCCTTGCTAGCATTTATTTATTTTTTGTCATTTTGGCTATAGACATACTAAAAGGTGTGAGGTGATATATCACTGTGGTTTTACTTTGCATTTCCTTGATGATTAGTGATGTTAGGAATTTTTTCATATACCTGCTCGTGATTCCTATGTCTTCTTTTGAGAAATGTCTATTTAGATCATTTGAGCATTTGCTAATCAGATTATTTCGATTTTTACTGTTGAGTTCCTTGTTTTCCTTGTATATTCTGGATATTAATGATTTGTCAGATGAACAGTTTGTAAATACTTTATCATATTCTCCAGTTTGTCTCTTCATTCTATGAATATTTTTCTTTGCTGTGCAGAAGTGCTTATTTTTTGCTTTTTTTTTTTTTAAATTGAACCACCATTCAATCCAATAATTCCACTACTAGGTATCTACCCAAAGGAAAATAAATCAATATATCAAAAAGATACCTGCATTCTTATGTTTATGGAAGCACTATTCACAATAGCAAAGATATGGAATCAACCTAGTTGTCCATCAACATAAGAATGGATAAGGAAAATGTGGTATGTATTCACAATGAAATACTATTCAGCCATAAAAAAGAATGAAACTCTGTCATTCACAACAATATGGATGTGCCCGGAGGACATAAAGTTAAGTGAAGTGAGTCAGACACAGAAAGACAAATACATGTTCTCACTCATATGCAGAAACTAAAAAAGTTTATCTCATGGAAGTAGAGAATAGAATAGGAGTTATCAGAGGCTGCCAAAGGGAAGGAAAGGAGGGGGATGGAGAGGCATTGGTTAAAGGACACAAAATTACAACCAGAGAGAAAAATATGTTCTAGTATTCAATAGCACTGTGGGATGACCATAGTTAACAATTTATTATATATTTTCAAATAGCTAGAAGAGAGGATTTTGCATGATATTAACACATAGAAATGATAAATGTTTGAGCTGATGGATATGCTAATTATCCTGACTTGATCATTACACACTGTATACACGTATCAAAATATCACTCTGTACTCCATAAATATGTACAATTATTGTGTGTCCATTAAAATCATAACAAAAAAGATACAATACTTGGAAGGGAAAGCAAATCTGATTTTAAGGCATCTGCCCCCCAAACCCTCCTCATTCTTCATGGAGGTGAACCCTGATGTGGTGGGTTGACAGTTGAGATGCGACTCCAACAGGTCAATCTTGCCCGAAGCTTCCTCATGCTTGGAAATTTGTTACTTATTGATACTTTTACCTTTGCCCTTAATAATTTGGGTTAGTATAAAGATACTTCACTCACAATAAATTCCTTAAATGTGTTCTCAAAAAAAAACCCCTACAATCAGCTATCACCTCACACCAATTAGAATGGCTATTATCAAAAACACAAAAGATAAATGTTGGTTAGAGCGTGGAGAAAAATGAAACCTTGCACACTCTTGGTGGGAATGTAAATTTGTGCAGCTATTATGGAAAAAAGTATGGAGGTTTCTCAAAAAATAAAACTAAACTAAAAATAGAACTGTCACACAATCCAGCAATATACTACTGGGTATTTATCCAAAGGAAAGGAAATCAGTATATCGAAAAGATACCTGCTCCCCCATGTTTATTGCAACACCTTCCACAACAGCCAAGATATAGTCCATCAATAAGTGAATGGATAAAGAAAATATGGTATATATACACCATGGAATACTATTCATCAATAAAAAAGTATGAAATCCTGTCATTTGCAGCAACATGGATGAGCCTGGAGGACACTATGTTAAGTGAAATAAGTCAGGCACAGAAAGATAAATACTTCATATTCTTGCTCATATTTGGGACCTAAAAAAAATTGAGCTTATAGAAGTAGAGAGTAGAATTGTGGTGATTAGAGGCTGTGAAGGGGTAGGGAGGATGAGAGGATAGGGAGAGGTTGGTTAATGGATGCAAACTTACAGCTAGATAGGAAGAATAAGTTCTAGTGTTCTATAGCACTGTAGGGTAAATATGGTTTACAATAATTTATTGTATTTTTTCAAATAGCTAGAAGAGAAGATTTTGAATGTTCACAGCACAAAGAAATGATAAATGTTTAAAGTGATGGATATGCTAATTACCTAATTTGATCATTACACACTGTATACATATATTGAAATATCACTGTTTACCCCATAAATATGTACAATTATTATGTCTCAACTAAAAATAAAGGAAAAATTGATAAAAAAGATTGATAGTAAAAGAGAAAAAATAAAGTGGATTATTGAAGTGTCAAATTATTATTGTTGAATTGTCTATTTCTCCCTTTATTTCTGTCAGTTTTTGCTTCGTTTCTTTTGGTGCTCTAATTTTTGATTATTAATGTTTGTGATTGTTATATCTATCTGATTGATTGATCATTTTATCATTATGGAATGCTCTTCTTTATCCCCAATAACATTTTAAAATTTTAAAGTATTATTGTTTTAAAGTCTATTTGGTCTGATATTAACATAGCCACTCCAGCTTTTCTGTGGTTGTTGTTTACATGCTATATCTTTTCCATCCTTTTACTTTCAATCTATCTGTGTCTTTAAATCAAAAGTGTGTCTTCTATAGACAACATACATGTTCTTTATCCAGTCCAACATTCTCTGCCTTTTGATTGGGTTGTTTAATTTATTTACATTTAATATTATTATTGATATACTTGGATTTACATCTGCCATATTTTTTCATATGTCTCATGTCTTTTTTTTGTTCCCCTTTGGCGCTTTCTTTTGCATTGAATATTTCCTAGTGTAAAAGTACATTTAATTTCATTAATGTACTTTTCACCATTTAAAAAAAATTTGTTAGTGGTTGCTCTTGGATTTACCATGTACATTTTAACTTATCAGAATCAGATTCAAATTTATACTAGCTTAATTCCAGCAACATATAAAAATGTTATTTCTATATAGTTCTATTCCTTTATGTACTTTGTCACTATCTGCATAATTACCTTTAACATAATGGTTTATTTTTCATGAGGATTCAGATTACTCTCTGGTATCACTTTCATTTAGCCTAAAGAACTTCCTTTAGATTTTCTCATAAGGCAGGTCTGCTAGCAATGAATTCTTTCAGGTTTTTCATAATATGAGAACATCATTATTTTGTCTTCATGTTTGAAAGATTACTGAATATATGATAACCTGGTTGACTTTTTTTTCATTTAGCACTCTAAATTTGTCATCCCACTGCTTTTTGACCTCCATTTTTTCCTGACAAGCAGTCCACTTTGGTCTTACTGGGGTTCCCTGTATGTGATGAATAGTGTTTCTCTTGATACTTTCAAGACTTTTTCTTTATCTTTGGTTTTAACATTTTGATGATGCTGTATCTGGGTGTGAATTATTTTGTTTCTCCTACTTGGAGTTTGATAAACTTCCTGGATTTGTAGATTAACCTAGTCTATCAAATTTTAGAAGGTTTTAGTCATTATTCTTCTAATTTGTTTTAGTTTTTTTTTTTCTTTCCTCTTCTCCTACTACTCCCAGCATGCATATATTTGTATGCTTAATGGTTTCCCACATTTCTCTGAGGCGCTATTCATTTTTCTCCATTTTTCTGTTATTCATATTGCATAATCTCGATTCATCTGTTTTCAAGTTTATTGATTCTTTCTCCTGCCAACTCAAATCTACTCTTGAGTCCCTCTAGTGAATATTTCATTTGGGTTATTGTATTTTCAACTCCAGAATTCCATCTTGTTCTCTTTATAATTTCTGTTTATTGGCATTCTCTATTTGATGAGTTTTTTTCATACCTTCCTTTCATTGTTTAAGCCTGCTTTTAAAGTTATTTTAATATTTTTATAATATCTACTTTATAGTCTTTGGTAAATCCAACACTTAGGCTCCTTCAAAGTCAGTTTCTTTTGCCTGCTTCCTTTTTTCCTATGTATGGGCCATGCTTTCCTGTTTGATTAATATCTTGTAACTTTTTTTGAAAACTGGACATTTAAAATAATATATGAACTTTTTTTCACATCAATGCTATATGAAGTAGCTTTACATAATGACCTTCTCTCCCTATTTCTTGGACTTGTTACTTGTTTGTTCATCCGTTTATTTTTTGACTTGTCTAGAATAATTCTGTGAAGCTTAGTTCTACTACAGTGTGCAGCCTCTGATATCCATGCTCAATTTTTTTTTCTTTGTTCTTTTGGCCTGGCTTCTTAGGGATCACCCTTGGGTCCACATGAACTATTTATTCATCAAAGATGGTGATTACTTCTCTTAGCCACTTAGACTTTGACTCTTCACTTTTGAATGTGTGTGTAGCTTGGAGTTTGTTTTCACAGTTCAGGGTGTTTATGATTTTTTCTACATTTAGCCAGATGTTCTCTCTCTGGTCTCTTCTGTGAGGGGGCAGCCTTGGGTATGCACACAGTATTTCAGAGCACTAGGGTTGAGTGTGACTTTACTTTTAGGCCCGGATTCTTATGAGCAGTGCCTAGGTCAGAATAGCTTATTGTTTAGCCAGTGTTTTATCAGAGGTTGTGTTTAAGCCCCTTGATGTGATAGATCTGTGTGTGGCTTGGAGAACACTTTCAAGTTTGCCACCCTTTCAACTCTGATTACTCCTGAGTAGGTGTAGCCTAGCCTATGCACACAGGTTTAAAGACTTCCAGTGATGTTGGTGACCCCAGGAGGGCTATGCTTAGCTGTTTCTTTCTCTTGTTCTCTCTGTTAAACTTCTGACCAGTTTGCCATTTCACTAGCTCCTACTAGTATCATGGAGCTGGAGCTACCATCCCTCTCTTAATTGCCCACCAAGATCTCCATTGTTTTCAATAACACCCTTAGACATAAACTTCTCTACATTGTGTTCCAAGTAAAGTCAATCCCCTTAGGCAGAACTGTTAGAGCTTTCCGTCCTTAAGACCTACCTCTTCCCTGGCAGAAACTCAGCATCGCTACACTGGAGCTGAGGGCAGAAACAGTGACCTGTTTCTTCTGGAGTAATATCCCTGCTATATGAGCAAGTCCTGGGAGGGGGATAGTAGCCCCTGATATTATCTACTTGCACCTGCCAGCATGGAACCTGTGCCCTATGAGCAAGTTGTGATGGGGTGATTGGGGCCCCAGTATTCTTGGCCTGCCTTGCCTGGAGCAGAGCCCTCACCCCATGAGTAGGAGCTAGGTGGGGAAAAGAGATCCAGTCCTTTCAGCTCTACCTACCTGGGACAGCACTTCTATAACAAGGGGCTGCTAGGGATAAGTGATACTGGTGGCCTGCCCCTCTTGGAGTGAAACCCTAGACTAACCTTAGCCTGGGTCTTAGCCTTGACTAAGAGCTGAGAATAAAGTGAGCCCCTCTCTTCTCTTAGCCACCCCTGCCTGGAGTAGAGCTTACATACTACTGGCATAGAGATGGGGTGGGGTAGTGTCTCAAATGCCCCTGACTCCTACTGTTCTTACCAAAACAGTAGATTTACTTGAATAAACATTTTTTCACTTTCCATATGCCATTAGGACAATTTCCAGAGACTTTAAATGGTTGTTTTTTTAAATAATTTTTGCTAGCTAAATATTTGTTTCTCTGGAGAAAGGATCCACCGACCTCCTCATATTTCCATTCTGTATGTTCTACCAGCAATGATTTCTTAGATATAACACCAAAGGAATAAGTGATGAGAAGAAAAGATAGATAAATATTGGACTTAATCAAAAGTAAAAAATTTTGGCTTTAAAAGATACTGTCAAGAAACTGACAGGACAAGTTATATTAGTTTTCTATTGTTGCTGTAATAAATTACCACAAACTTAGTAGCTTAAAACAATGCAAATGGCAAATCTATAGAGACAGACAGTAATTCGTGGTTGCTTAGGGCTGAGGTTGGGAATATGGCCTGACTGTACTTAAACTCAAAGTTTCTTTTGGGGGCCAATGGAAATGTTCTAAAATTAAGTTGTGGTGATGGTTGCACAACTCAGTAAATATACTAAAGCCCATTGAATTGCACTTAAAATGGATGACTTTTATGGTATGTAAATTATATCTCAATAAAGCTATTAATTAAAAAATGATAAATGTTTCCCTATATGCTACTTATTGATAGAGGACGTCAGTTGATATACATATGCAATCTTAAAGGAAATGATAGAAAGGAAAGGAAATGATAGAAAGGAAAGGAAATAGAAAATAAAATATAATAAAAAGCTACTCTCCTAGTCTTTTTCTCTGTAATTGAGACTTGAGGAATGAAATTGTCCATTAGTAGGAATCTGCTTTTCTTCAACTGGGATAGACATACACATAAGTAGGTTTTTCATCTGGGCTCTATTTCAGAAATGTACATATATATAAAAGATGGAAGCGTGGGAGGTTTTTGTAAGACCCTCCTGTTACTTTGGAGTGTGGGCTTCCCACAGCGTATTGCTGGCTGTCTTTACTCATGAAGTGCTTTTGGTTCATTTTAATATTTTAATTTCCTTAGTTAATGGGGAGAGTCCACACCATGGGGTTATGCTGGGGCTATAGCAGGTGCTGATGACCAGAGAAAAAGTCACTCTAAGTGCAAACAAGCCAAGGGCTGGAGCTGGCCTGAGTGTCAGGAGCTCCCTTCCCTTATGTAGGCTTTTGCCTGACTTCTGTACACTTGCTCTAGCTGAAACCCCACCCCCACCCCCAGCAGCCACATTCCCTGCCTTCCCTGAACATTGTTGTGGGCCTCCACACTGAATTTCCTTCCTTCCTCTGGACATCTCTAGAAATGTCTTTTCTGCATTGCTGCAAACTTTCATTTTTTCTCCCCCTCTGCTATCACTTAACTCAAGGACAGAGGAAATAGCTACAGTCCAGAAACACACATAATAAAAAAAAGAAGCAGAAAGAAAGAGAAGAAGCCCCAAACTCATCCCAAATCATTAAGAAAATAATTCTGTAGGATTTGGTTAGGAATTGCCACGCAATGTGGGGAATGTGAAACATGTGCTAATCAGAGCCCTTTCTGCTTGGAGCCTACCTGACTTCTCTCCACCCTCCCAAGCCAGCTGGGCCCAGGGGAGCCACAAAGCAGCCAGCTTAGAAAATGGAGACAAATGAGCAGGCCCCAGAGGACAAAGCAAGACTTATTACTAGTTTTGAGGCCAAAGCAACACACGCAGTGTTTAAGGCATATGGGGGTAGATACTGCAAACCTGGAATCTCAGCTTTGAGGTTAAAGATTGAGGCTGATTTGCAGTGACTATTCTAGAGGCAGCACTTTCTGAGCTGTGTCTCCATTTGCTTCACCACCCTGACTTTTACCTTAACTATTGCCATGCTTGCCTGACTCAGTCACCCTAAAGCCAGTCAATGCCTCTTCTGAACTGTCTGCCCACAGGGCTGCCACACATACTCTTTCCAAAACAGAGATCTGATCTCATTACTTCTTCTCTTTCAGTCTATCTCATCTCCTCCAGGAGAAGACTCACATTCCTTAACATGACATATGAGACTCTTTATAATCTGGCCTCAACCACTCTAGCCTCATGCTCTGTCACCTGTCCTCACCCTCAGGTAACCCTACAAAATTGTTCATTATTTTCCTGAACATTTTTTTTTCCTTCCCACATGAGTGCCTTTGTATCTGATATTCCTTCAGCCAGGAATGAATGCCCTTTTTTCCTTTTTCTTTATTAAGGTATATCTCACCCATCATTCAAGACCAAGTGCCTCTGGTGAAACCTTAGTTTTGCTGGGGAGGGGTTTTCAGTTTCTTCTCACTGCCAGAGCTCACTGAACATGCCTTGCGAAGGCAGAATGGAACAATGGAAAAAACCTAGATGATGGAGTCAGACTGTGTGATGAGTAAAAGACTTAATCTCTCAGTTTCTTGGTCTATAAAATGGGAATATGAATCCCTACAGGGCAAAATAGTTGATATTGGTAAGTGCCGTGCACAACATCTGGTACATGGTAGGTACTTGGGCAGTGTTGCATGTTATAAAAGAAATAGAAAAATAATTTCTTCACCCTCGGTTGGGACTCTAAGGAGGAGTTTCTCACCAGGCAACCAAATGGGTAGTGTTCTCTGGGGCCTGTTTACCTAATTGTCTTCTTGTGGTTCACCTGCCTTTGGCCACCCTCATGTCTAGAGGGTGTTTTGCAAGTGTTCTGCCTTCTTGAGATCAGCCATCAGCTGCTTTCCCTTTCATGTTCCTTAGACATCTGTGTGGGCAGGCATGAGGGGAGAAGGATGAAATTCCAGCACCCTCTTCTTTTCTTCCATGCCCTAGTCTTGCCCTCAAGCCTCAAAGGGATTGTCTAGCATTCACTCCTATGTTGGCATTCCTCTTTCCTGCAACCTGCTCCCCTAGTCTTTTTTTTTCTGCAATTGAGATTTCAGAAATGAAATTATCCATGAGTAAGAATCTACTGTTCTCAGATTGGGATGGACATACACATGAGCTGATTTGTCATCTGGACTCTATTTCAGAAATGTACACAAGATGTCAAAAATATACCACTTAGAACCAGAGCACTATTTATTTTGAAAAAATTAGGGGAAAAACTTTCCTTGCTTCAATTCCTACTGGAATGTAAAATAACTATGTGCTGATGCTGCATTTTGACAGCATTGAGTTAGTTACCCTCAGGGTCACTGGATGAGTGGTGCATGGACACACACACACACACACACACACACACACACAGACACACACATTCAGAGTGCCTTGTTATGAACTAGGAACTGCAGGCATTCTGATGCCAAAGTTAGATCTGTTGCTTAACAGATCAAGCCATTGGTTAATAACACTTTAGTAAGTGTTCCCTTATGTGCCAAGCCTTGTGCTACACAGGGAGAAGAAAAGGAGAAGCGATGAACTAGAAGTTACAGATGGAGTAATCAGAACACAATAGGAGAGAATAAAGTACTAACATAATAATACATACAGCAAATATTTAAAGGAGAAAGGGTTGAGGTTACAGAACTGCAGTCACTAGGGCAAATTTCCTGGAGGGAATAGTGAGACCTGAACAGGGCCTTCAAGGATAGGATTGGCAATTCTTGAGTCATCTACAGTGTCCTCTTAGAATAGATAGAATGAGTATTAATATTATTAATAGTTTGTAGGAGGTAGGAACAAGAATCATCTGAAGTTGTGTCTGAAGGAGGCCGTATGGAAGGTTGAGAGGAACATGGTACCAAAAGGCAGAAGGCATCTTAGTCAGTGTCACTACTGACTCATTGTAAGTGATACTAGGCAAGTCCTTTCTCTGTGAACTTCAGTGTTCTTATGTATACATTGGAGCTAAATAATACCACCTTACCAACTCCATAGGACCATTGTTAAGAGAACAAATGAGATAATTGTGTGACTGTGCTTGGAAATGTAGAGAAGACTATCCAAAATATAGGTTGGATTTATGAAGGCAGGTGTTTATACTGTAGCCACTCTCCTGCAGCTGGGAATAAGATGACCTCAGTATTTGAATGAATTTTTCTTGGCAGGCCTCTTGCCTGCCATAATTACAGCCTGCCAGCCACTAGTTGAGTATGCATACTGAAGCAGGATCTGTCACACAAGCATATGGTCATTTGTGTGTGTGTAAGTTTGCATTGGACTAGATTACAGCCATGAGGGTGGAAAGACTGGAGAACTCTTAGGAACAAAAGTGATCTATAGAAATGTAGATTTGTGGAAGCATCTTTGGGCCAGCCTATAGAAATATATGTCCTGTTGCCACTGCGATGATTCAGGACATCATCGTCTTCCTTGGTGTATTGCAAAGCCTTCCTACTTGTCTCCCTGACTTCATGCTTCCCCAATCCAGTCCATCCTCCACATTGCTGCTAAAGTGCTCTTTATGACATTCCTGAGCTCCTAGATGTCCACAAGGTACCATTCATGCTTATTCACATGACATTGAAGCAGGGCTATATTTAACTAGTTTGCACTGATATTACCATACTTCTTGTTAAAATTGTGGAATCCTTTGATAGCTGCTCCTTTGAGCCCCTTCAAGACCCCTTCTGCTGCCCCAGCTGCCCTGCTCCCCACTTCTGGACCCATCCACTAAAGGGTTAGTACCCAGCATAGCAGGAGGCCTGGAGGACACTGTTCCATGCATTGACCCGCATCCATTCTGCTTCACTGGTGCTCCTGCTGTACTGGTGTTTAAATATTTTGAGGTTTACCTCTGCATTCACGATTCATCTCATCCCAGCCCATCTCTCCAGCTTCATCTCTCACTCCTTCTCCCCACAGATATCAACAACATTGAAATTCTCATATCCATGTCTGGATTTATATACCTGTGTTTCCCACTATAATAGGAATTCCTTGACAGTAGGCATAGTGGCTTCCTCATCAATGTGGTCCCAAAGCCCAGATCAAGACCCAGCACATAGTGGACATTCAATACATGTTTGTTGCTTATTGTAGAGGATGCTGGTAGATGGGGCCATTCTGTTTGTAATCCTGTAAACATCTCCAGGGTCCAGACCTGAAGTCTGTGCAAGGCACTTTCCTGATCTTCGTACAGACTTCATGAATGTTAATTCACATTTCCAGTGTCCTCAGAGGGGATAAAAAGAGCAAGTACTATTTCCATTCTATTACTGGAGAAATGGAAATATTCCAACAGCGTGTCTCAGCCACACAATGAATGTTTAATGGAACTTAGACATAAAGTCATCTCTCTGGAACTTTTCCTTACCCACAGTGCTAGAAAGCCTTTTGGGATTTGGGGTGAAAACTGCTGCCCTAATGTGAGTAATTGAAGACTACTGTTTTCTGGGGAGATGTTGGCTTGCAGTCCTTCTAAGGGGGCCTGAGGACTATCTGTTGGAAATGATATAAATGTTCTTGCCCCTTCTCCTCCAGCACTGCCAGGACAGACATCAGCTTGTGGGGCTGAGGTGAAGAATACATTAAATCTCTTCTAATTTGGTTGTCAGCTTCTACTGCCACCAGTTAACATGGCTTCATAACTGATGGTCCCTTCAGCAATAAGTTAACTTTTGTTTCAGGAACCCCTCTGACACCTTTTCTCCAAGATCCATCCTCTCCACCCCCACAAGAATAGTTCACTGTAGGGAGCCAAGCTGTGAGTACTGTAGAGAAGGCCAGACTGGGAGAATGACTGAGCCCTATCTTCAAGAAATGTAGTCTTCCTTGGGAAGCAGACCTAATATATTAGGTATGACTTAGGCTGCAAGTGACTGAAATCCAAACTCTAACTGGCCTAAACAATTAGGAAATTTATTGTCTCATGTAACAGGAAATCCAAGGAAAGGGCAGGCTTCAAGACTGGTTGATTGAGCTGTTCATAATGACTATTAGCATGCACTAGAATAAATTATTACCTTGTTCTTGTCCAGCTGGAACAGCTAGTAAGTCCAGGAAACCATGTAGGTGTCAAATTTTCTCAGTTCTATCTTTACAAAAAGAAGAGAGAAACATGGGCATTGGAGAACAATAGGGTATATTCAGAGTACCCACTGAGTTCATATTAGGTTATGTGTCAAATGGCAGTTGTTATAATATCTGACTTGTTTCCCAACAGGCTGGTGGTAGGAATCGTGTGAGATAACATGAGAATATTTGGTAAGCCACATAAGGTGCCATATACCTTTGAATCCTTTCTATTTTTTAAATTAATTGATTATTTTTGACAAATAGAAATTATATATATTTATGGTATACAACAGGATGTTTTGAAATGTGTATACATTGTGGAATGGCTAAATTCAGCTAATTAGCATACACATACTTATTTTTTCTGGTGAGAATACTTAAAATCTACTCTCAGTGATTTTCAAGATTACATTATTATTAACATTACTTACCACGTCGAACAATAGAGCTCTTGAACTTCTTCCTCCAGTCTAACTGGAATTTTGTATCCTTTGACCAACATCTTTCCCAATCCCCACCTCCCATTGCCCCAGCCCTTGGCAACCACCACTTTACTCTCTGCTTCTATTAGTTCAAATTTATTAGCTCCCACATATAATTGAGATCATGCGGTATTTGTCTTTGTGTGCCTGGGGCTTATTTCACTTAACATAATACCCTCCAGTTTCATTCATGTTGTCACAACTGATAAGATTTTTTTTTGAGACAGAGTCTTGCTCTGTTGCCCAGGCTAGAGTGCCATGGCATCAGCCTAGCTCACAGCAACCTCAAACTCTTGGGCTCAAACGATCCTCCTACCTCAGCCTCCCAAGTAGCTGGGATACAGGTGCGTGCCACCACGCCCAGCTAATTTTTCTATTTTTAGTAGAGATGGGGTCTCTCTCTTGCTCAGGCTGGTCTTGAACTGAGCCCAAGCTTCTCCTGCCTAGGCCTCCCAGAGTGCTAGCATTACAGACATGAGCCACCATGCCCAGACAACAGCTGATAGGATTTCTTTATTTTTTAATACTGAATAGTATTCCATTGGGTATATATAACACATTTTCTTTATCCATTCATCTACTGATGGGCACTTAGGTTGTTTCTGTAACTTGGCTATTGTGAATAATGCTGCAGTGAACATGGGAATGCAGACTTCTTTTCAACATACTGATTTCCTTTCCTTTGGACGTATACTCAGAAGTGGGATTCCTAGATCATGTGATAGTTCTATTTTTAGTTTTTTGAGGAACTTCCATACTGTTTTCCATAGTGGCTGTACGAATTTACATTCCCAACAACAGTGTGCAAGGGTTCCCTTTTCTGCACATCCTCATCAACACTTATCTTTTCTTTTTGATAATAGCCATCTTAATGGGTGTGAGGTGATACCTCATTGTGGTTTTAATTTACATTTCCATGATAATTAGGGCTATTGAGCATTTTTTTATATCCTTGTTATCCATTTGTATGTCTTCTTCTGAGAAATGTTTATTCAGGTCTTTTGCCCATTTTTAATTGGGTTATTTGTTTTCTGAAGACTTTTTAAAATTACTGTCATCAGAGAGGATGTGTACACAGAACACCTACTATGTACAAGGTACTATTAGATTACCAGTTTAAAAATAGAACCCAGCTACCAACCTCAAGTTTCCCCAAACAGCTCAATACACATCTATTGAGCACCTATAGGTGTTGGGGAAACAGATATGAGAGAGACCTAGTCCCTGCCCTCAGGGAGGTCCCGGTAGAGTAGAGGAGACAGATGCATGAACAGAGAATTTTAGTACAACTTGGCAAGTGAACAGAAGAGTAGAGGTGTGTGCAGAGTGTTCTGGGAGTACACAGGCATTGCTAACCTTTCCAGGCTGCATAGGGAAGGGGGAGGAGGAGTGTCAGGAGCTTATTAAGGAATAATGGAGATAAGAAAAGAGCCATATGACATAGATACATGTATAAGCAAAGCCCCCAAACAGACTTCTTATTTTGTACTTTAGGAGCAAACTAAGGGGTAGAGTCTATAGAAAACAGTGAGTAAACAACAGCATGATGAACCCTTTTTCTCCCTCCTCTCCATCTGTTGTGGTTAACTGGGGCATGCTCCCTAGACCTTCTAATCAGCAGTCTAACAACTAAGCCTTTCCACAAATAGAGTCTCAAAATGTCACTGAACACTGATCTTCACAGGCAGAACAGTATCCTCCAGAGTTGCTTTATGATCTTCCATAGCATATCCTTTGGGAATTGCAAAAGATTGGGGCCCCTAATAACTGGTTGGGGCATGTGTATCAACTTTTTCAGAAAAGATTATTTGACTATAGAGTGTCTTATATCCTATCACGAAAAGTTGCAGTCTCCTATCCTGCGTTGTTATCTTAATGTACTATAAATTAAAATTATATTTATAAAGGGTTAAAGTGCATTTTTAAAACAGCAAATATTCTTTAAGTGTAAAGCAATCTTAGTCCTTTCAAGCACTATTTTCATCAAACCTATCTGTTCCCTGAACTACACAAGGCCTGCTGGTGGCACTGTGAGGACAAGGGTATACAAAGTCTGTAGACTCTAATGCATGAACCCATGAACCAAACCTCAGTGTTAGACATTCAGTCCCAATGACAAAGCCTTGCTTGTCACCACTGTCTTGTGTAGACATCTTTGCCAAGGCTCTCTGCCTCCTAAAATGCCTTAATTGTAGCCTGATTGGGTGACCACTAAAAAGCCTGCTGCACTTTGGGTGCATGGTTTCCTGTGCTACATAGAGCTCTGCTGTTCAGCAGGCTCATAACGCACCCTCCTGGACAGCTCTCAAGCCTGAGTTTTTGCTCTTTGGCAGGCTCTGAGCTTTATTACCTTCTGGGGCAGGTACCCACCTGCATGTTCTTTAGTTGCTTCCTCAGGCCCGAAGTTTGGCAGTGTTTTCCTGGGGGACACAGCCAGCTCCCTGTTGCTCCAAACCAGCTAGGGGACTCACAAAAGCCAGAGGCAACCCCTTGCAAAGGAGTATGGGCTTGGCCTTGAAAAGCAGACTGTTTCACCTCTCTCATACCAATTAGTGAATGATGGGATCTGCATCGAGGGGAAGAGTGCTGAGAGAATCTTTTCAGGAAGTGAACTGAAAACCAACAAGGGGTGAGCATGTTTTCCAAATGGTACGGTCCCTTTTTTGATGGGAGGATCATCCCAGAGCTGGAAAAGATGCCGGAGCTATGGGGAGAAGGTGAGCAAGAGAGCAGGCTAACCATCAAGCATTTTGACCATGGGTTCAAATGCACGTGGGCAGAACTACCTTAGACCACACTCCAGATTTTCTATATTTCTTAAATTATGCTTTATACTCCATTCAAAAAGTTTCTTTTTAGGTTTTTTGTTTGCAAAGAGGACTTTGAAAACCAAAGCTTGATTAAATGTTAGGGAGTCAGTTGAAACATTTGAGCACTATATACCCACCACAATCTAAGGTCTTGGCCCAAGCTGCAAAAAATTTCCAAGAAACAAAAGTGCTCAGCAGTCAGGCTGCGTTTGACACAAAAAGATTTTCATGGTTGAGACGCTGTAGATCCTACAGGGGAGAGGAATGAAGCTCTTCATTGAGAGTTCCCTACTCGATATAGCTGTCACTAAGTACTCAGCAATAAAATGTAATTCCAACACCACCACACTGTGAGGTGGGTGTTGTTATTCTCCTCATTTAACAAATAAGGAAACAGGTTTTGGAGAGGTAAAATGACTTGCTCAAGGTCATACTGCCACTAAATGGCAGAGCCAGGATTTGAACTAAGGCTTAGCACATAGTACAGTCTCAACTCATGTATATTGTTTGTGGAATGAATACATTGATGAAAGGTCTGTCTGACCATGAAATCCAATAATTTTTTTGCTTGTGTATGTTTCTGACATTTGCTAACAGAATTTTTCAAATATGCAGAAAAGTTGAAAGAATTTTACATTAAAGATTCATTTATACCCATCACCTAAATTCTACTAACATTTTACTGTATTTATTTTAGCATGTATGTATTCACCTGTTGATTTCCTCTATTCATTCATCAATCCCTATTATTTTCTGATACATTTCAAAGTAAATTGAGGACATCAGAACTGGTCCCTCCCCCTGAATTCAGTATGTAAATAATTTACTAGAGTTCATGTTCATTTACAGTTCTTTTTTGAGGTAAAATTTATAGACAATGAAATACACAAACCTTAAGTGTATCATTGAGTGAGTTTGACATGCCATGCACCTGTGTATCCTAAATCTCTGTCAATATATAGAACATTACCATCACACCAGAAATTTCTCTCATGTATGTTAGTTTCAACCATGCTGTGTAGCTTCCCTAATTGGACCAGCAGCTCTATTGGCAGTCAGCAGTCAATGGTTCTAACTGGAAGGCTGTGTTGAGATCTTTTCCTTCATTGACTGATGCTCTGGGGGAGAACCAGGTGGCATATAACAAGATTTGGTCCTCAGTGCTTTTTCACTTTGATAAATTTCACCTGGAAGCATTTCTTCTCCTTTTAACCAAACATTTGTGAAAGGTGTGTCATTTATTGAAGCAATTAGCTTTATCAGTTTAAACTGAGGTGACACAATGACTAATTTGTTTTACTTTATTGTAATTTAACGTTAATAAGGTATAAGGGCTAGGATTAAGTGGCAGTTCTTTCAGCGGAGACTCTTTCATCTGTGTTTGTTTAAAAGTAAAAATAATACTGCTAAACATAAAGTGTTCCTGGCTTGATCCTCTGAGTGAGCTCTAGTCAGTTCGTTGAGACTCAGAAAGAGGCTAATAACTGAAATATTCGTAGAGCACTCAAAGGAGTGTGTGTGCCTGAGTAGGATTTAGATGAGAAACCCAAAGGGCCTTTGGCTTTTTTGAAAAAGTCCTATCAGAGCAGATAAGGCGAGTTGCCCCTTTGAAATCCAGGCTTCAAGTAATTTGGTATGTAGTGAGATTCAGACTATTCCATGATCCAGGGATTGTGAGAGACATTACAGGCTGAATTGGCAGAGATACTTAGGAGCTAGTGCCTGCCCCTACCAGACATGCCTGTGGCTTTGATCCTTTTGGTTAATGGTACTGTTGCTGGTTGGCAATGCGAGCATCACCAGAAAAGAGTTCTAATTCAGGGATTTTGACACTTTAGCATTCATCAGAATCACCTGGAAGAATTAAAACACAGATTGCCGGCCCCCTCCATGGAGTTTGTGATTCATTAGGCCTAGGGTGGGTCCTGAGAATTGGCATTTCTAACAATCTCCCAGGAGATGCTGCTGCTGCTGGTGCAGGGACCATATTTTGAGAGCCACTGTCTAAGGAAAGAATGAATGAATAAATAAATACAATCCCTTGTGCCAGACCATATTTCTTCCCCTGTGTAACTATGGCATTATATATGGCTCAAAGAGAACAGGCATGTCCCTTATCCCCTGCTACATTTTAGAGTGGAGGGATTCTAGGGATGACAGGCACATAGACTATCTCTTTCTCTAACCTGCACAGCGGGAATTTCAGTTTGTACTGGGCTTATTATGACCCTAGCTTTCCACAGTCCTAACGGATCTTGCTGCAGACAAGGAAAGAACCCAGGCCCCAAACCACATGGCATAGTTTTAATTAACTCCCTCCTGTGTTGGGACCCTCAGAAAAGATATGTTTGTGGCTATGGAGACCATACGTCCCAGATTTCCTGGGACAGCTCTGATTTCACATATTCTATCCTTTTGTCCCAATAAATATAATTGTCAGACCATATTCTACTTTTTGGTTCAGAAAATATTGTTCCCATATGCATGGCCTAGGAGCCCTGGGGAGCCAAAAGCAAATCTTTGCTTTCTTTCTCAGAATTGTAGGGGCCAGGCCAAAAGCTTGGCTCCTAGAAAGGGCTAGAGAGTTAGGGTGAATCTAAACATTTGAGAGCAACAAGCTGCCAGTTGCTTCTTTCTTTTCAAGTGTCTCAGTGATGCCTGCTACAGATCCTGGAATGTTACAAGTAAGAGAGTACTGAGTACTGAAAGGGACTAAATGGGACCTCTGGCTGCCTTTTTTCCTCCTTCTCCCACTCTCTGGAAGGACCACACAGGAAGAGCCCAGACAGAAGAGCCACTCCAAAGAAGGAAATTCCACAACCTTCATTGACCCACCACTCAGTCTAATATTTACCTATGTTCCCTGGCAGGAAGTTCTTCCTTCTTGCTAATATCAGTCCCTCTCATTGCAATTTCAGTTTCTTTTCCTTTTCTCTGCTTTCAATCAAAATTGAGGACAGATGGTCCTCACCCTCTAAGTTCTTTATGTGCTTGGAAGTCATATTAAACCACCCTTCCTGGGCCCAGGTTTAACCATCCTTGCAGCTCCCTTATCCTTCCTGTATGTATCTGACTTTACAGTCTTTTAATCATCTTTGCCACAGGGAAGCAGCTTAGGCAGCCTGGGCTAACAGTGCAGCAAAGCCGAAAGCTTTATGGCTTGTGCTAATGGGCATGCTAAATGTTTAGTAGAGACTGTTTTCAAGCACGCAATTGTGAACAATTTAAAGTGGACTGTACATGGAACCCATTTCCTCTCCTGGCTCCCCCAACAGGGCCTCCCCTTAGCAGCTGAAATGAGTTAGTGGCAATCAGTGCAGAGTAGGAATCCTGTGGTTTCTGCCCTCCCCTCCTGCTGGTTCTATGGCAGCTAGTCTCTTAAAATGAGTTTTCTCCCTAGTATAGCCAATAAATGTGACTTTGGAATCAACTGGACAAAGGGTCTAAGGAGTCAGTTTAGCCAAAGAGCAGGAAGTGCTGGTACTGAAGTGCCACTGGAGGTTTTAGGAGAGGTTGGAGGGACAGGAGTGAACAGGGATTGATGAGAGAGTTTGGGCCCAGAATGTTTGCTATCCACAGAACGATTGCATCTCAGAGTGGTACATGCCTTTTTTGCAAGTTTGCTGAGGACTTTTCTGGCCTATGTTCGTATACTTGGCCTTTGTCCACTGTCCCAGCTCTGTGAATGTGATGCCAGCAATCTGTGGCAGAATCCCAGCTTCAAGGCCAGTTGGGTTCCTAAAAGAGAGGAGGGTAACTTGTCACACAATGCGATTTTCTTTGTCAGTCAGGTTATCTTCCTTCGAACAGATGGGTTGCTGAATTGCTCTCGTGGTGTGGGAGGGCTGCTCTCTTAAGTTGCCCTGCAGGGTGAATCCAGGGACCATGCCAGTCAGGGTGATTGGATCTAACTGATAGCACTGTAGAGGAAAGGGATAGGGCCAACTTTTATTTGTCCTGTTTTCTTCTGACTGTTGGCTCCTCCATTTTAATCAAACTTTAAAAGATCTTCTCTTCATAAATACTAGCCAGGCAGTTTGTCTCAGCAAAGCTAAAGTAGTAGTTAATATACCTGGCCATAAAGAAGAAAAAGGAAGAGAAAGAGACAGAGATTAAAAAAAAAAAAAACCTTTGGCATTTGTATGAGAGTGTCATTGAAGGCTTCATAACAGATATAAGCAAGACTTAGGAACAGAAATTGTCTTGGGGTGGGGGTGGGGAGAGCAGTTTGATTGAAGCATTAGCTGCCTTGGCTCTGAGCCAAGGCAAATTGCCAGGGAACCATTAAACTCTGTGTAATTCCGTATAATTCACAGCAGCCACAGGTAATCTGAATCAGACCTGACAAAACTTCACTATCACTTATTGTCTATTAAGACTGAATGCACACTACAAATATTTCAACTTTTTTTTTTAGCTATTTCATGGTGGCCATATTTTCCAAACCCCAAATCAGAAAACCTGGCTTGACAAAGGATTTTTTTTTTTTGACTTGTGAATTTGTTTACATGAAAGGCCTCACAGAGGTATACACATTAAATCACAAAGGTATAAAATGCTGAACCCCACTGAACAAATGGCCCTTAGGGAAGGAACTATAGTCGCATGAAACTGGGTTAGGGCAAAGTCTCATTCAGACATTGGTGAGGGTTTCCCCCACCCAACACACACCTTTTTAGGGGTCTGAGGGAACTAGTTAACTAAGCACTAAATCAAATTAGAATGTGGTTTATGCCCATCGTCTGGATTTGCTCTTAAATTTTTCAGGGATGATGGACTGAAAGGGCCTGTTGTGATATCTGTACATAGGAAGGTGGAGTCGATGTTACTTTGAATTCCCAGATGCTAGAAGTAGTTAAATCTCCCAGTGTCCATGGGCTGGGGCTTGTGTGTGTTTTAAATTATCTTCTTGAGGCTGGGAATGATAAAAACTAAGGAGAGTCGTATCTGGATACAAAGTATTATTGCCATGCACCTAAGTTTCCTTAAAGGCTTCATCCCTCCCACCAAATTAAGAGTTTAACATTCACCTCTGGGCACCTCATGACAAACAGGGAATATTTAGCTCAAAGGATAATTATTCTGGAATATTCTGAGCCAATAATAATAATTATTTTTAAAAAGCTTTAAGTGTCTCTTTTGCAAAAACTCTTTGCATTGCTAGTTAAGGAGTATGGATAGCAATATACCTATGGGGGAAAAAAAAAGGTTTTGTCACAACTGTGCAGAAGAAAATATTTTAAACCTGATAGATGCTCTATCTTGGGCAAGTCATGTAACATCCCTGAACATCAGTTATATGATCAACAAAGTGAAAATAATGTTACTTGTCCAGAATGAGGCAAATGAATGGTATCCTGAGATCTCTTCTAATTCCAACAAATATTTATTGAGCAACTCCTATGTGCTCAATACAGACATTTGTTTTCGTAGGTGCCAGTGATAGAGCTGTAAAAAGACATTGACTGTCTCCCTCACTATAATGTAAGTATCTTGACAGAAAGTAAATACATAGAAATAAACAAGACAATATAAAATGGTGATAAATTCTATGAAGAAAACAAAACAGGTAATGTGATGGAGGGTGGTGAGGATTGGGGTGGGGGAAGGAGAGGAAGAATCTACTTTATATCGTGGGTCAGGGAAGCCCTCTCTGAAGAGGCAAGATTTGAGCTGATGCCTGAATGATAAAAGGAGCTACGTAAGGATCTAGAAAAAGAATGTTCTCAACAGAGAGAATAGCAAGTGCAAAGGTCCTGAGGTATGAATGGGCTTGACCTCTCTGAAGAACGTAAAGTTCAGTATGACTGCAGTATATGTGTGTGCAGGGAGTGAGGGGTTGTGGGAAATGAGGTCAGAAAGGCACGAATGGCCAGATCATGTACAGCTTCTGATCTGCTGCTGTTTACATTGTAAGAATCATTCCTTGGTCTGTCTGATTTAATTAGTGAATGCAAGTGCCAGATGTTAATGACAGGAGTGCTTGAAGTTTGCCCATTGGAAACTCAGGGAGAGAGGGTGGGGGCAGGGAGGAACAGGAGAGAGGATGAGGTAGAGAAGGCAAGCTCAAATACCCAGTGGGGGGAGGGAGGTGGGAGTGGAAGAGAGAATGTGCATACACGGTAGGGGTGGTTAAAGAGGATTGGAGAAAGTTTGAAGGGAGGAGGAAAATCACCAAAGTGACCTTGGCTGTGAGAAACATCCTCAGTGCCAAGGTTTGTGGGGTCTGCTATCAGAGGGGTCAGCCCTTATAGGAGAAGGGATAGGGTTCTACCCTTGTGTTTAAGGTTAAAGAAGTGAGAGTGAGCAGGGACAGAAGCTAAAAATCTGGTTCTGTCTTTTCACCCAGCCTTAACCTAAAAAGCAAGTCTGGTAACCAGAAAGCATGCCTTCCAGCACCGTTTGCCCTTCTTGATTCCCCAGGTCTTGAACTCAAATGCCCATCGTTTCGTCCCTCTCAAGCTAATCCTGGCATGGCAAAGGGAAATGACCTCTGATGTAAGAGCCCCTACCCACCACTAACACACATAGCAATTTGAGTGCATTTTCTCTCTCTCTCTCTCTTTTTCAATTGTAGAAACTCAGTTTTGTTTTATGTTATTTGGCATGTCTTGCTGAGCAGGAAAGAGGTGATGTGTCATTTTTCAGTCGCCATGTGAACAGGACAGTAACTTGGAACAGACAGTGTGATGGCTCACTTGTTCCCAGATTTTCAGCACTATGTGAAAGCAGCAGCAAGTGCACCGGTTTAATTAAAAGTAAGATCTATCCTAGGGTCAGTAAAGGATATTATTGTTATTGTCTTCGCAACATACATGTATGCCTTGGTAGGTTATTTGTTTGGGAGCTATTTGCTTTGGTAGCAGTTATTCAGAGGGATGGGAGAAATTAAATGAATGCCTCTTCTCCCCTTCCTCCCCTTCTTCATCTCCCATTGGTCAGAGCGCCAAGTGAAGACCAGAGATTAAAATCATTGTTGGGTAAAGGGGGCCTGGGCAGGGTCAAACAATGTTCTGAGAGTGGCATGCAGGCACCCAGCTCTGGAAAATACAAAGCAAGCCCCCTTTCCTTCCGTCCACATCTGGTGGAGGGCACACAGGCTCCTACTAAGCTGGACAAGTGGTTTCCAGGCAGCCAAGCAGGCCTAGTAGTTTCCAGCAGCAGCAGCCTTATGTCCCTCCCCTGAAGGGTGTTTAGTCCCTTGGTCCTTCTCCAGTCAGAAATGACTAATGTTGGGTATGTGCACTCTTTAGAAACTGTCTTTGGCTTTTTGCATAATGGGTTATAAATAAATGGCTTCAGGGAACCAGCAGTGAGTTATTGAGTGAACCTAGCTTCAGGATGGTTCAGATTCCAGATAGTTAATCACATCCTTTTGGGCTGGAAGGCTGTATCTAACTCATTCACATTCAGCTGGCAAGTTAAAAAGGCATTTTTGGTCAACTTGAAGAATAGTTTTCCCGTCAACAATGGGTTGATACTGGAGAAATGTAGATTATATTAACCCAGGTAGAATTGCTTCCATCTCTCTCTGGTAATCTGGTGGAATTTAACACACATTCTTATTTTAATTTTGACGTTTTTAAAAGTATTAATGCACAGTTCATAAATGCCGATGAGTTGGTATGTCCTCTTTACAGTGTTTTTATATTAGGTGGGATGTAGGCTCACATGCTAGACTTGCACATGGTGCTCTCTTTATGATGGAGGGCATTATGGACTTTTTGGTTTGTGCTGGACTGTTTTAGTCCTACCACAAGGGAGCATATAATGAACTCTTGTCGCTGACAACTGCTTCTAGAAGCCAGGAGCAAATCTTCTAGCACTCTACCACATCCTTTCCTCCAGTTTCTTCCACCTTGGTCTTCCCTGAACTCTCTCTAGCACATCAGCTTTGCTAGGTTCTGTGATCGTTTGTACTGCTGGAAGTCATACCTTATTAGACAGCCAAGAAGCATAGGCAATCCAATAAGGGGGTAGTAATGATGCCTGAGAAAAAGTTAGTTGCCTATGTGACAATGGCCTGATGAGGTTAGGCTTCTAGAAGTGGGTGTCAGGAACTCTGGGGACCATAAGAAAGAGACATATGTGAGATTGCCAAGAAGAATAGCAGTAGATGGCTCCAACATTGGGTGAGGGATTGATTCCATTTTTATGATATGTCAAGACAGAAATTGGTTGGAGATTAAAATTTTTTTCACATTTACCAGTTGGCAGGTAAAGAAAATGAAGTGTTGGTCTTCATTTTCATTTTCTACTGAAATCATCTACCTTATGGGGAGTGGGGTAGATGAATACTATCTCAAAACAGAGAGGAACAATGGTCAAGTTCATAGATTATAGCTCTATTGTGAAGGCTTACCTTTTAAAAGAAATGTTTTGCCGTGATTGAAACTATGAGTATGTGAAAATAATGCCTAAGAAGTATTCATCCCTACCTCAGAAATATAAGCTGTATAGTCTAGAGGTCTTTATTCTTTTAATTCTTACTTAAATTAGGGAATAAAATACATACAGTAACATGCACAAATCTCAATGAATTTTAGATATTTATATTCTCATGTAAACAGGAACCAATGAATATGTAAAACATTTCCAGCACCCCCAGAAAATTACACTCACATGCCTTTACAGTCAGTGTATTCTCTCCAGAGTTAACCACTATTCAGAGTTATCACCATAAATTACTTTGGTCTGTTCTGCACCGTCATATAAAAGGGATCATGCAGTACAGATTATTTTAGTCTTGTCTCATTCCCTCAACATAATGCTTTTGAGATTCACCCATTTTATTGCATGGGTCAGTAGTGTGTTCTTTTTGATTGCTGTATAGTATGCCATTCGTGTATGTATCTGTTTTGATGGACATTTGGGTTGTCCCCAGTTTTTGTCTATTATGAATAAAGCTGCTATGAGCAATCAAATCTTTTTATGGACACATGCACTTCTTTCTCTTGGGTATGCCTAGGTGTGAATTGCTGAATCTGAGAGTTGCTATACAGATTTCCAAAGTGATTTACAATTTTACGCTCCTGCCAGCATATGGAGAATTCAAACTGCTGTACATTCTTGCCAATACTTAGTATTTTCAGTCTCTTTTATTTTAGGAATTCTGGCAGATATATAGTCATATTTTACTGTGATTTTAAATTGTATTTCCTTGATGAAAAATTATATTGAGCACCTTTCATATGTTTATTGGGTATTTGGCTATCTTCTTTAGTGAAGTGCTTGTTCAAGTCTTTTGCCAATTGTTAATTGGCTGTTTGTCTTTTTCTTATTGATTTGTAGTTCTTTTACCATTCTGGATATAAATCCTTTGTCAAATATATGTATGTATGAATATTTTTCCCAGCATGTGGCTTATCTTCACTTTTTTAATGCCACCTTTAACAAAGATTTTTTATTTTGATTATTCTAATATATCACTTTTTCTTTCGTGATTTCTGCTTTTTGTATCCTGCCTAAGAAATGTTTGCCCACATCAAGGTTGCAAAGATGTGCTCTATGTTTTTCTCTAAAAGTCTTGTGGTTTTAGCCCTCTCACTTAGGTCTGTGATCTGGCCAAAGTTTTTAGTAAAAAGCTACATCAGTAAAAACGTTTGAGCATGTGTCCCCAACAAATATAATTTTATTTACAGATGATGTAATTTGCTATCACCAATATTAAATATTAATCAACCTTGATTTTTATATTTTTAGATAAACATAAATATAAACAGAAGTTCCAGTGGATCAACTTGTATACAGGCTGGGGTATATGTACTCCATCCATTCCAGACACTATTGTCCTAAACCAACAAAGACTAACATTTATGACAAACGTAACGTTAATGTCAGCAGAAGACTTCAATGTAAACAAACAGCTATAGCTGACAAAGTAAACAGGACCACAGTGAGCATATCAACTAGCAATGTAAGAAACCCAGAGTTTACTCTTGTGTGGTCAGTTTGTCTCCCCTTACCTAGCTTAGAGTGACAGCAGGATGGTCTGACTTGGTAGGAGCAAAGACAAACTCACCTTTGCTTGCTGACATAGGGGACAGTGCTTTGACTCCCTTCCCCTGTCCTCATCACCAAATTCCTAGAGCTGAGCTTGGCACTGGGCTGAATGAGTTTTTGGCACAGATGCTTAGAATTTGACTTGAGCTAATCCCCAGGGAAATTTAATGATTTGAAGTTTAGAGGGCCTTTGTTGTGAGGATTAGTAAACTAGATGGTGATTAAGCAGCTGGGGAGGAAGACGCTGTCTGTAGGGATGGGTCATGCTGTAGGGTACAACATAATTCTGTTGGCTCGAGGTCAGGAGAGCCCTTAGGCCTGATCCACAGAGCTTTACATGCTGGGGAAGCTTCTTGTAGGATTTGGGTGTCTGCTTCTTAGCTGGTAGAGGGAAAGAATAGCTTCTTGTTTGGTGTCCACCTCCTCACACTGTCTACATACAGGGATTACTCCTTTGAACCAGATCCACTTATATCTTTAATTGGCTGTTGTTTTTAAATTCTTATTTATTTAAGAGATAGGTTTTTGTTGTCTGTTTTGCCTTTCAGGAAGCTGGGATAAAGTAGGGAAGATGAGTTTCTTGTTTTCTTAATCTAGACTGCTTTGGAAATTTGAGAGGGATTTTTAAGGGAAGAAGATGCTGAGACAGACAAGTTAGGGCAGCCAGTGTTGAATGAGAGTGTTGAAAACCATGGCAAGAAGATTGCAGAGGTTTAAAAGCCTGCATCTCCCATGTCCAGGGCACCCTGATTAATCTCTCCTAGTATGATGAGATTCTAAGAGACCAACAGGAGAAAAGAGGACAGATCAGGAACAGATAGCCCCCAACCTATGGTTTGCTCAGGATTTCAAACTAAGTTTCAGAACAAGTAAGAACTTTATCCATTCTTTGATGATCCTGATTCCTAATAGTTAAAACTTCCCAAAGCCAGCTTATCTCCATCTCTACATTTTCTCTGTATGGATTTCCAAGAAAAGGCCAAATTGCTGAACAGGTGTCTGGTGTGTTACTAAAGACTTGAAAATCTTTCAAAGGTACCAAAAGGACATTCAGAAGATATAGTCTTTTTTTTTTTTTTTAAAGCAATGGGACTGCTGTATTCTGGGTGGACCTCTGCTGTCTTTTTGCAATAAAAAAAGATACACAAATTTAAACAATTATGTTGTTTGCCTTCTTAGACTATGGACAAGCTTTTGGAGGTAAGAGTATGAGCTGTTGATTTGGCCAGAAACACTTAAAACTGACCAAGAAAGTTTCAGCTGATGCCTACTTTTTTCCAATAAATTTCCTGTAGCAAGCAGAGGTATTCACAATGATGTCATTGATTTTTAATGCTGCTCTTACACTACAGTAATAGGCATGCAATACCTGTCAGTTATTGTTGCAGATGGTGTTTTTCCTCCTGAATGCATTTAAAAATATAAACCTGATTTACTAATTTTTTCCTTTACTTTTTCATCTCCTAAGTTTATTCAAAAGACCCAAACAAGTATTTTCTAGTATCTGACTAAATAAAAGCTTCTAGAAAGCCAGTAAGTGCTGTTAAGTCAATTTTTATTTGCCTTTTCTCTCAAGGGGCCAACTTGTCCCTTTGTTGACAGCTATCAGAGCACTTCATGCTTCATCGAAGACCCATCAAAAATTTCCAAACCACCAGCTCATTAGCACAAAATGGGGTTTCAGGAATCTCTTTCTCTCAGTGTCCTGACTGGGTATTACTAAGTGTCCCAACCTTGGTGGACCATTGAAACAATGGATAAAGACCGAGAGGAATTGAGAAATGGATGTTAATTAGTAAGTTCTGAAGGAGTGAAACATGGGTGAAGGCAAAGTACAATAGGGCGAAAAGCTGGGATTATATGTGTCAGCAGAAGGATAATGCGTGACTTTGCTAACTCTTCACAGGTCACTGAATGTCAGAGCTGAAAGGGCCCAGAGCTGTCAGAGCCCCAAGAGATCATACGGTCAGGCCCCCTTACACATTTTACCAGTAAGGGTAAGAGAGGCCACAAGAGGGAAAGGGACTTGTCCAAGGTCAATCAGCTTTTTCCAGCTTTCCAGACACCAGCTGGATTTTGGTTATATGACCTCTTATGCAATCAATTTCCAATTACTTGGGCCACTCACTGCTAGCCTAGCAATCACTTGGATAATCCAAAATGACACATAAGTTAACCATCGTTTACACTGGGCTTTGTGCTGTGTGTTTATACCAATATTCCAATGCATCTGGGTCTAATCTGAAAATTCACAACACTTCAAATGAAGTATGAAAGCCACCCTGAAGGTCTGATTCAGGAAGAGCTGGAAAGTTGACCAGCCTTACTGAATGGACAGCATCATGAGATGTTATGCAGCCCCTCAAGCAGGGTATGTTAATTTCAACAAGTTTGTTGATTCACACCTTTCCTGGGCCCCAGCCCGAGTTATGAGTGGGGTGGTGGGAAGGGGAAAACAAACCCTTTTATATTAATAGAAGAATATATATATTCTTTTCCCACTCCTTTCCTCTCTCCCTCCCATTTATTCTTCCTTCCTTCCTTTTCTTTTAATTTCTTTGATGGAAACATGAACATCTGTTTTTGTCTTCCATATAAACAAATGTGTGGTTGAGCAATTGACTTGGAGAACTGGCTGTCAGAAGGCTAAACAATAAATAGAAGACATGCTGGATCTCAGGAATGTAGAAGTAAAGGAGGGAGGAGAAAGACTAGTGAGCAATAATAAAAATGGACCAAAAAGTCCGGAGGAGTAAGAAGTCTGTTGCACAGCTCAGTAAATACCCTGGATCTGGAAAAGGGTGAGTTTAGGGTATAGTCTACTCCAAAGGATCTTCAACCAAATGTAGTCTCATTTCCTGATTTAGACCCATGTGGACTCTGAGATTGTGCTGGGTACAAAGTATTTGCTGGTTTCTTGTCTGAGCATCCTCACACTTGTACTAAAGTGGCATTATTACACTTAATATATCTGTCCTGAGGAGGATGCTGGTGGCAACAAGGGGCATAGAACAAAAAATGGGGCATGAACAGGTGCCCTGATGCTGTAGTCCAAGAAAGAGTCTTTGCAAGGACTCAGATAGTGGCAGCTGCAGTGGCAGTAGGGAATGCAAAATGTCTGAGCTTTTGCTACAGCAATAATTAAGGATTTTAGTTTAAAAGCTTCCCCCCTTTCATCTTGTGGCCTGGAATAAACAGAGATATTCCTGATGTAACAGAGTGCTTAATTAACTGAACGTGGTACTTAATATCAATACATATTGAAAGGAAGACTTGTTATTGGTAACAGTAATATAGATAATTGAGTTGTATGAATTTCTAAAAAATGAGTAGAGTGAATTAAGACTAATGTACATCAACATGGAAAATCTATTAGCATTCATTACTTAGACTCCCGTTTGTGGGTCTTCATTAGCCTCAGGAAACCTTTTCAAATGGCTGATCTGTGTTGAAAGTTCTGCCTGATGCTGAGGGCCTTCTATGGATGCCAAAGGAATGAGTCATTCAAACAGAACTTCTGAAATTCAAGTACAGCACTTTGCTTTTTTTTTTCTTTTTTTTTTCCTTTGGCAGCAGGCAGCCGTGACTGTGAAGTAATAATGATAATGACAATGGAAATAAGAGTGTAATCCTAATTAATTTGCTGAGAGTTGTTCCCCATTTACCAATATTGGCTTGTTTTGTCTTGAGTAGTGGCCTAGGTACCAGAACGAAGAGATACACACACACACACACACACACACAAACACACACACTTTTTTTCAGTGTCACTTGGCTAACCTATGATTTTTCAGACAAAGGTTAATTAAAAAACAACTACTGGGTTAACAGCAATAAGTTTAATGACGGTCTGTGGTTCAACTAAGAAGTTCAATTTATTTGATGGGGTTTTTAAAATCCTGAATTAACATTTTTCTCTGCACCCAGGAGGTCTCATCTGCCAAATTGCACATGAGCTGGCTAACCTAAAGCTCAGCAATATTCTAACTTCTATGGTGTGGGGATAGATTGGGTGGATGCTAAAAAAGACTGAGAAAGATTGGAACAAGAGTAGAAGTAAATATAAGAACACCTTCAGCACAGACCAGCCCTTGGTTGCCCCATTTAGAATTTACTGTCCCCTAAGGACTCCATAATTTAATCACCCTTACCTCCCTTGTACCCCCCCAAAAAAAACCAGAAAAAAACACCTCCTGACTACATTGGTGGGTTGAACCCTTTTTTTTTTTCACCTAACCATCTCAGAGGACACATAAACTTTATGTGTAACCTGCCCTTGAGGCTAGGAGCTAAGAGTTTTGTTCATTTCTATATCTCTAGCATGTAGCATGTTGTCCTGTGCATAATAGAATTTAACTAAACACTTAAGGAATGATTAATGGATGGATGAGATGACTCCTATCACCATGGATGGAATTGATGTTCCAATCGGTAGAACTCATCTTTGCGGTGAAAAGAATGTTACATGTAAAATTAACCATACGCAAGGACACTTGGGGATATATTGCTTTGCTTTATTTTGGCCTACTCCAATGGCTATTATTTCTGCCTTTGCTTTCAATGCATCCCAGCCTGACAACCTTCTTGCCCAGATTGCCCTGGTCAGTGGAAGTTCTGTAGGCTATGTTGGAATAATAAATACCCATATTTCCAGCTTTTGCTGAATGCCCACTATAAGCCAGACACTGGAAGCACTGTACTAGGCATTTGTTGAAGGGATGTAGATAAATGAGGAGCTACTTTGCTTGTATCTCTTTTTTATTTTTATTTTTTAAATTTTTAAAAAATATATATTTTTTTATTAAAGAATATTACGGGGGTACAAATGTTTAGGTTACATATACTGCCTTTGCCCTGCTCGAGTTAGAGCTACAAGCGTGTCCATGCCACAGACAGTGAGCACCGCGCCCATTCGGTGTGAATATACCCATCCCCTCCTTCCCCCCCAACCTGCCCAACACCCGATGAATGTCACTACCATATGTGCACGTAAGTGTTCATTTTTCTTTGCTCTCAAACAGCCCTGCAAATGCAAGGCCTCAAAAAGTTGAGTTAAGACTCAGAATTGTTCCTCTCTATGGAAATCTTTCGTACGAGGTGAAAGATTTATACGATCTGAAGAGAAACCAGAGTATACTTTGTGTCTCTTAAATTTGCCATTCCACTCACAGAATGTTGAGCTGGAAGCCACCTCCAAGATCTTTGGAGTCAATCCCCTTGTTATAATAATCAGAGCTCATATTCCTGGAGGACTGAGTTCCCCCAGGTACTTCATGTACTAACAGTCCAGTGAGGAGGCTATTCTTGTTCTCTATATTACACATATGAGGTAATTGAGACACAGAGATGGTAGGTAACTTGCTCAGGGTCACACAGCTAAGAAGTCGTACAGCCAGGATTCAAACTCAAGTTGGTCAGATTTTGAAGCCTGCCCTAAGGTAGGAAAGGGCCTGCCAAAGGTCAGTTTGCTAGAACCTAGCTTTTCTGCCTCTAATGTGTGTGTATATTTTGCTATGCCATGCTGCTACTTTAGCCACACCGTGGGGTTCCTTCCAAGCATCATTTTCTTATTTAGAAGAGCTACTCTCCCCAGATGGACTGTTCATTCCTCCGGACAGGGATTGCATCATTTCTGTGTTGCCTCCTTCCTCAAGGGCTTGCCCAAACTTTACCTTCAGTAAATAATGGCCTGTGATCAGCTCCTGAGCAACTCCTGGGAGTTGCCTGGAACAATTCCCCAGTACAACTTGTGGCTCTGGGGTTGGGAGGAGTGGGAAGTAGAATTTTGGGGAGAAAGTTGCCTCACCACCTGCTTTCTGTTTTTTTCTCCACAACACAGATTGAAGATGGAGGCAAGGCAGCCTTGTCCCAGAAGATGAGGACTGGTGATGAGCTGGTGAATATCAATGGCACTCCACTGTATGGCTCCCGCCAAGAAGCCCTCATTCTCATCAAAGGCTCCTTCCGGATCCTCAAGCTGATCGTCAGGAGGTAAGGTACAGAGAGATGCTGTTAGGTGCAGAAGCCACTGAAACCACTTGGTTGATGATAAAGCCTCGATAGAATCATGTCTCTATCAATATCGTCAAGGAAAGAGGTGTTTCAAGTGAACAGAATTTTGCAGACAACTGAAGCAGAAAGGCATAGGCGAAAGAGCCTTCGGTTCAAATCCTGATTCTGCCACATACTAGCCATATCATCTTAGATAATTTTATTTTACCTCCGCAAGACTCAATTTCCTCATTTGCTATTGAAAGTACTAAGTGACTCACTACACACCAAAGGCCTACCTAACCCAGCATTTTTCTGTCTCCTCCTTTATAATAGACTGCCAGTCCTCAACCACATTATCAGTGAAGGCTTAAAGACACCCTACTGCCAGCCATGGTAGGCACCCTGGAGGCTGTGGCAAACTCTGAGACAGAAACTCTGCCCTTGAGTAGAATACAGTCTGAGAGGGAAGAAAAGACACACATGTGACAAATTAATTAGCAATGCATTTTAAAAGAAAGCAATAAAGGAGGTTTCGCGGTGTGGTGTGTGATTGTCAAATGGATTGTTCAGACAGAAGTTATTAGAGTTAGAGAAAGAGATCACTTCAGAAGGGATTGATAGGGTAAGACTAAATAGAGGAGGTGGAATTTAAGTTAAAGGGTGGGTAGAATTTGAAGAATAAGCCATCAGAGGGGGAAGGCATTCCAGGTAATGGAGTGGCATAAGCAGAAGGAAGGTAAGGACATATGTGAGCACAGTTACTCTGCTGCCACCAAAACATCTCCCTATTGGTGAGCTTTCCATATGGCCTTTCTTTCATTTTGCTGCTGCATCTTTGCTTTGTACTACTGGAGCTCATACTTCTCCCTTTCTATGGGTTTGTTTCCTTTATCCTATATACATGCTGAAGTTTTTCCATCTTAATTATTTTTATTAGAAAAAAATTAAAAAGCATCCTCCCACAATCCCACTTCTCCCTCTGGCTACTGCCCCATCTTCTTCCTTTTGTTCATATTCAGTCTCAAAAGGAGAGTTATATTCACTGCCTCCACTTCTTTACCTGCCATTTAACTTTCCACCCTCTATAGTCTAAATCTGATCCCCAGAATCCCACTGAAACTACTCTGTCAAAAGACACTAATTATCTCCTAATTGTCAGAGTCAATGGATTATTTTCAATCTTCATCAAATATGACTTGTATATGGCATTTGACATTGTCACTGTATGTCATGCCCTCCATTCTCCTTTATGAAACTCAGTAGCAAAAAAAAAAAAAAAAAAACTCATATAGCAACTCAATAGCAAAACAAAACAAATAGTCTGATTTTAAAAATGGGCAAAGATCTGAATAGACATTTCTCAGAAGACCTACAAATAGCAAAAAAGTATATGAAAAAATGGTCAGCATCACTAGTCACTGGAGAAATGCAAATAAAAACCACAATGAGGTATCATCTTACCCTAGTTAAAATGGCTTTTATCGAAAACACAAAAAATAACAGATGCTGGTGAGGACATGGAGAAAGCAGAACCCTCATACAGTGTTGATGGGAATGTTAATTTGTACAGCCACTATGGAAAACAGTGCAGAGGTTTCTCAAAAAACTAAAAATAGAACTCCCATATAATCCAGCAGCCCCACTGCTGGGTATATGTCCAAAAGAAGGGAAATGAATATATCAAAGAGATATCTGCACTTCCGTGTTTATTGCAGCACTATTCACAATAGTCAAGATATGAAATCAACCTAAGTGTCCATCCACAGATGAATGGATAAAGAAAATGTGGTACATATACACAATGGAATATTATTCAGTCATAAAATGAATGAAATCTTGTCATTTGCAGCAACATGAATGAAACTAGAGGTCATTATGTTAAGTGAAATAAGCCAGGCACAGACAAATATTGTATGTTCTCATTCCTATGTGGGAGCTAAAAAGGTGGATCTCATGGAGATAGAGAGTAGACTGATGGTTACCAGAGGCCAGAAAAAGTAGAAAGGAGGATGAAGAGAGGTTGATTAACAGGTACAAAAATATAGTTAGATAGAAGGAATAAGATCTAGTGTTTGATAATTCAGTAGGGTGACTAGAGTTAACAATAATTTATTGTCTATTTCAAAACAGCTAGAAGAGAAGAATTCAAATGTTCCTAACAAAAAGAAAAGATAAATGTTTGAGGTGATGGATATCTCAGTTTTCCTGATTTGATCATTACACATTATATGTATGTATCAGAATATCACATGTACCCACAAAATATGTACAACAATTATATATGCCAATTTAAAAACTCTTACTTTCAAGATACCTTGTTTCCCTGTTCTTTTCCTACCTCTCTGTCCATTTTTTCAGCCAGGCTTCATTACTATCTTCTCTTCTTCTGACCATCCCTTAAATATTGGCATTCCCCTAGTTCTATCCTTTCTAACTTCATTAATGTACTGTGGAAAATCTTACCCAGTCCTATAGATTCAATTATTATCTATATGTGAATGAGTACACCTCTTGCACCCCAGACCATACAACCAACTTTCTACTGGACATTTACACTTAGATGTGTCAGAAGCGTTTCAAACACAGCATGCTCAAAACCTAACATATCATTTCCTTCTCCTCCTAAGCTCCCTAATTGCACCCTCAGGACCATGATACACTCGGTCAACCAAGCCAGAAACACAGAAGGCATCTTTAATTCCTCCATTGTCCTTGTGTTCTGCATCCAAATGATTTATCCTGAAGAGAGAATACTTAGGCAGAAAAGGGCTTGGAGTTAGGAAGGGCGAGGTTATGTAAGATCTTACTAATTTATATTAACTGCTGGTACCTAAGTTAAGCCATGCCTGCCCATGTACCTGGATAGGAAGTGACATGTTGGGTAATGCCTTATACAATAGGCCCATTATCACTGACTCAATTTGGATTTATCATGATTAAGTTTAAATAAGGCTTCTTGGAGAGGTAACTTGGTGAATTTGGGAAAGTTTTTGTTTTAGAGTCAGTCCCATGTATGCAACTTCCTAGTTCTGTCATATGAGAAATAATAATTACTATATAATGACGTTATTGTAGTGATTAAATGAGACAATTTATGTAAAAATGCATTTCACTTAATGGGTTCTCAGTCAATTTCATTCCCATTCCTTTCCCCTAGGGTATCAAAGAAGCGTGATTGGAAAAACCAAGCATTGTTAAACAGGGAGAGCATCAGAACCGTAGTGTGCTTTGCAACCTAACCCGCAGAGAGTGTGATTTCCTGGGAAATGATTACGGGTGGCAAAGATCTGAGCAGGAAATAAAGGCCCCTGTGATACGCTGGTTGTATGGAGATACCGGCACTTAGAGGGAGGGTGGACACTATCCAGAGCAGCTTCTGAGCCAGTCACAAGAACGAGAGGTTTTGAGTGTTTCACCCACTCATCCTCCCATGGTGAGCTCCATGTCCTCTTTCTTCCTACTGTGGCAACGTCTGCCACTACCAGTCACTTAGGAGTGGCTGTAATTATGGCCTTGGAGATAGCAGGGCCCTTTGGGTTTCATAGTGTGACAGGTCCTATGACTCCCTGAACCCACTTTCTCTACATTTGTCAGCCTCCTCATCTCAGCCTTTATTGGTTGAGGCTGTCAAAGACATAATTTATTAGGTGATGCTGCCCTCTTGTGGAAAACTTAACCTTTACCTATGGACTACCCTGGGCGTGGTATAAGAAATTAATTCCCTCCTTCTTAGTGCAAATATTTCCTCCAAATTTATAAAAGAGCTCTTAGCACATAAAATAAATGTGATTTCCCTGAAGTTTGTGAATATGCAGCCTAGTGTTTTATACAAAGGTAGAAGGCCTTTGGTTTGACTAAACAATCAACTGACAATCTTGAGTCTTTTTGAGATGAATATAAAGAGAAGGAACTTTAGAAAATGGCCTATTCTGAAAAGCCAGCTCAGCTCTTCCTCCTGTGTTGCCTTCTAGGTGATGGTCAATAAACCAGAAATCTAGGTGTCACCCTCAACTCTTCCTGGCCCCACCTCCTTGAATCCAAGTAATTCCAAGTGTTGATGTTTCTAACCTGCTATAAACCTCTATTGCCTTTGTCTTAATCCATTGGCTCGTGATTTCTCACCTGCACTATTTAAAGAGCCTTCCCACTGGCTTCTCAGCTTTCAGTCTCACCTTTTTCCAATCAATCCATTCTCCAAATAGGCATCTGAGCACGTCACTTCTCTATTTGAAAAAACAAATCAGGAACAATAACCATGCAACTATGTGGATCTTAAGAGATTCAGTTTATATTGATAGAAGCTACAAACCATATTGAAGTTATTCTACTCATGAACCATTTTTTCTGCAAAAAAACATAGCATCTAAATATGTAAAGAAAAAAACTGTTAGTAATACAAAAGAAAAACGATAGAAACGTCTATATGGGAGACTTTCACAGAATCTAAGTATGACAATAAAGTAGACCTGAAAAAAAAGTATTTAGAAGATTTGGAAAACATAATTCATTAGACCTAATTAATACATTTCAAAATTATATTTGATAGGTAGTGCATGTACCCTCTTCTCAAATATTCAGAGAACATTTTTTAAAATGATCATATTATGCCACAAAGAAAACCTTTATAAAGTCTTAAAAGTAGAAATTACATTGGCCTTATTCTCTGATGATCATGTACACTTGCAAATTAAAAAACAAATTTAAACAAGTCTTCAACTACTTGAGTATTTTAGAAAACATTTATATGCATTTATTAGCCCAAAGAAACACTAGAAAACTAATAAAAAATACCAAAAATGAGATAATGACTTACCAAAACTTTTAGAACAGTATTCAGAAGTAAATTCATAACTTTAAATATTTTATTATTAAAAATGAAGAATGAAATTGCATGATTAAGAATCCAATATAATACAAAATCAAGGGCTAGGTTTTTAGGGGGAGAATGAATTAAATAGATAAGCCTTTAGCAAATTTAATCAAGGAAACAAAAATCAATTATAAATAAAATTTAACTGATAAATGGAATACAACAACAAAGAAAGTTTCTTAAATTAAAGGCACACTACTATAACTATACCTTAATAAATTTGAAAATCTCAGAGAAATTAAAAATATCCATAAAATGTTAAATGGCAAAAATTATTGAGAAGTAAAAAACTAAATGGACATGTAACAGTAGAAACATTGAGAGCAATTATCAAAGATAAACTTTCAAAAAATAGTTTAGAGCCAGATGTTTTTATCAGTGAATTTCTTCAAGTTTTCTAGGAATAGCCAAGTTTAATTCTATAAGTATGTTATAGAATTGAAAATATTACAGTTATTCACATTGTTTTTGAAGCTACCATCACTCTGATACCGAAACTTGACAGACTGCTCTAAGAATATTTCATTGAATTTGTGAATTTATATGCAAAAACCCATAAATGAAACTTTATGAAATCTAATTCAATAGTATAGGACAATAACAATTCATTACAAGTGTTAAAATCTAATTTTTAAAACGGTAAAATCTTGACTCTAATACAGATATAAAAATGAACACGTTAAAGATTTTATTTAACTCATTAATGAGCAAACTGTAAGATGTTAAAACCAGCTCAAAGGAGAAGCCAAAGGAACACAAATTTAATTTAAAGGTAAAAAAAGACCACGATAACCAATTAGAAGCTATATGAAGAAATATATCCCATTCACAATAACAACAGAACTCAAAATACTTCAGAAATGTCCTTAAGAAGAAATATGCATGAAAAAAATAGGATATATATGAAGGAAATTACAAAACTCGACAGAAACAAGAAATGTGTATAAGTAATTTTTTTTTTTTGAGACAGAGTCTCACTCTGTTGCCCGGGCTAGAGTGAGTGCCGTGGCGTCAGCCTAGCTCACAGCAACCTCAGACTCCTGGGCTCAAGCGATCCTCCTGCCTCAGCCTCTCGAGTAGCTGGGACTACAGGCATGCGCTACCATGCCCGGCTAATTTTTCTATATATATTTTTAGCTGTCCGTATAATTTCTTTCTATGTTTAGTAGAGACGGGGTCTCACTCTTGCTCAGGCTGGTCTCGAACTCCTGAGCTCAAACGATCTGCCCACCTCAGCCTCCCAGAGTGCTAGGATTACAGGCATGAGCCACAGCGCCCGGCCTGTATAAGTAATTTTTGATGGTGTAGGTAAAGTCTTAGGGCTCTGTATTAAGTGATTTTTTTTTTTAAAAAGACACATTTTAACAGTATGTTCCCATGTCCTGGTTTAGCCATGCTCTCCATAGACAACTTTCAAGCCATCGGCCCTCCGTCCTCATACAAGATCCTTTCACTTTTGAAGTTCAAACAACCAGGCGTTATCATTCTCATTTCCTTACCAATGTCATCTGTCAGCCTCCAGGTCATTCTCTCACTTCCATTTTTTTTTAAATTTTATTTAATTTTTTTAATTTTAATTTTTTTAAATTTTTTAAATTTTATTTATTTTTTAAATTGATTAATTTTTTTAAATTTTTTAAATTTTATTTATTTTTTAAATTGATATATAATAGTTACACATATTTATTTTGAATTGACATAATAATTATGCATATTTATGTATAGTAATCAGATCAGGGTAATTAGCACATGTATTAGCAAACATTTATCATTTCTTTGTATTGGGAACATTCTATATCCTCTCTTCTAGCTATTTGAAAATATATATTAATGTTAACCATTGTCATCCTACAGTGCTATAGAGAGAGCACTAGAACTTATTTCTCCTATGTACCTGTAATTTTGTATCCTTTAACAAATCTCTCCCTATCCCTCACTTCCCCCTACCCTTACCAGTGTATAGTAACCACTATCCTACTCTTCTATGAGATCAGCTTTTTAAACTTCTGCATATGAGTGAGAACATGCAGTGTTTAACTTTCTGTTCCTGGTATATTTCACTTAACATAACATCCTCCAGGCTTATCCATATTGCTGCAAATAACAGGATTTTGTTCTTTTTTATGGTTAAATAATACTCCATTGTGTATATATATCACATTTTCTTTATTCATCTGTTGTTGGACACTTGAATTGATTCCATATCTTGGCTATTGTGACTAGTGCTGCAATAAATATTGGGGGTTGAAGATATCTTCAATATACTTATTTCCTTTTATTTGGATAAATACCTGGTAGTAAATAGAAAAAATAATCTTAAAATTTATATGGAACCACAAAAGACCTTGAATAGCCAAAGTAATCCTGAACAAAATGGACAAAACTGGAGGCATCACACTGCCAGATTTCAAACTACACTGCAAAGCTATAGTAAACAAAGCAGCATGGTACTGGCATAAAAACAGACACATAGACCAATGAAACAGAATAAAGAACCCAGAAATGAATCCATATAGCTATGGCCAACTGGTTTTCCACAAAGGCACAAAGAACATTCATTGGGGAAAAGACAGTCTCTTCAATAAATAGTGCTGGGGAAACTAGATATCCATACACAGAAGAATGAAACTAGACCCCATTCTCTCACCATATACAAAAATCAACTCAAAATGGATTAAAGACCTAAATGAAAATATTCTCAAGGTATACATAAAATAAAGGGCTAATAACCAGAATCTCCAAAGAACTCAAGCAAATCATCAAGAAAAAACTCAACCACATCAAAAAGTGGGCAAAAGACATGAACAGGAGCTTTTCAAAAGAAGACAGACAAATGGCCAAAAAGCATATGAAAAAATGCTCAATGTCACTAATCATCAGGGAAATGCAAATTAAAACTACAATCAGATACTGTCTTACCCCTGTTAGAATAGGTTTTCTTAAAAAGTCCAAAAACATTAGATGCTAGCGTGGATGCAGAGAGAAAGGAACACTTATACACTGTTGGTGGGACGGAAAATTAGTATGACCTCTATGGGAAACAGTATACAGATACCTCAAAGAACTGAAAGTAGACCTACCATTTGATCCAGCCATCCCACTACTGTGTATTTACCCAAAGGAAAAGAAGTCACTTTATCAAAAAGACACCTGCACTTGAATGTTTATTGTAGTGCAATTCACAATTGCAAAGATGTGGAAACAACCTAAGTGCCCATCAATACACGAGTGGATTAATAAAATGTGGTATATGTATACCACGGAGTACTACTCAACTACAAAAAACAATGGTGAACTAGCACCCACCTCTTATATTATCCTGGATAGAGCTGGAGCCCATACTTTGAAGTGAGGTATCACAAGAATGGAAAAATAAGCACCACAGGTACTCGCCATCAAATTGGTACTAACTGATCAACACCAAGGTGCTCACATGGAAGTAATATTCACTAGGTGCTGGTCAGGTGGAAGGGGGTTCATGGGGTGGGTAAACCCACAACTGATGGATGTGGAGCACACTGTATGGGGGAGGGCATACTTGTAGCCCTGGCTTGGGTGAGGCAAAGGCATTGTATGTAACCAAAATGTTTGTACCCCCATAATATTCTGAAATTTAAAAAATGGGCAAATGATCTGAACAGACATTTCTCGAAAGAACACATACAAATTTGCATACAAATGTGTAGCAGTTCTATAAATAGTTGCATTTTTACATCTTAATGATCAATACTAAAAGTCAAATTTTGATCAATCATGCTAGCAGAAGAAGTTCCTTATCTTTGTCTTCTCCCATAAATAAGGATATTACAAAATCACTGGTAAATTAAGAGGCAATGAAAGTGTATGCAGTCAAAAAATCAGAGAAAAAATAGTATTAAAGATGCATGTTTGGCACTTAATAAAATATTGTTACTTTTCTGGATTTTTTTATATCTGTGGTATTTGACAGCTTTTTAAAAGTTTGTAACTTGTGTTGATTTCTTTTCTTATTCTAAATAAATATTCACTTCTGTATCTAAAAAAAATACATTCCAGTGGTCAAGAAATATATGAAAAAATGTTCAACATCACTAAGCGTCAGGGAAATGCAAATCAAACCACAATGGGATATCATCTCACCTCAGTTAGAATAGCTATTATCAAAAAGACAAAAAATAACAAATTCTGGTGAGGATTCAGAGAAAAGGGAACTCTTATACACTGTTGGTAGGAATGTAAACTAGTGCAGCCACTATGGAGACCAGTATGGAGGTTCCTCAAAAAAACTACAAATAGAACTACTATATGATCCCACTTCCATTTTACACTTTTGGCACTGGTTTCACAATTAACTTCCCTACCCCAATTCCAGCTGTCATGCTGAAAAATTTTGTTATCCTTATAGAGGATCACAAACTTTATAGTCTTATAGGTCCTTGATCGTAACTTCATTGTTGAAACCTTCTGTATCAGCAGCTGGGTCCTCCAACCTGACTGTGCCATGAACCTTGCCAACCTTTCAGTCAACAAATATTAGTTGACTGTTTGACCTATGCTGGAGTCCGGTGATTCAATCATGAACCACTTAGGTGTGGTCCCTGCTCTCACGGACTCCTGACTCCTCAAGTGTTTCTCTGTCGTGGTTCCCCATCTGAGTCACAGAATACAGAAAATAATTTGTGACCATTATTTCACCTTTTCCGAAGATAGTACATAACTAGGAGCATTCTAGGTGCCTAAGAGAGATGTTAATTCATTACATATAATAGATGCTTTAGGGCCATGGTTCTCAATGGTGAGCATCTCTTAGGAACCTGTTAGAAATGCAAATTATTGGACACCACCATAGACTTACTAAATCAACACTCTGGGGGTGGTTTCCAGCAATGTGTTTTAACAAGCTTTCCAAGTGAAAAGCTTACAGTTTGAGAACCACTGCCTTGAGGCATCAGGGCTTAATTCTCAAGAATCAGTTCAGAAAGACTAAATTCAACTCTCTGATGAGAACCTCTTCTCCTTCTAGCTTTCTCATACCCCATTCTCTTTATATGTGTTCTTCAATATCATTAAGGCCTTAAGCTGCATTTTCTCCTATTCTATCAGTCTCCCTTTAACCACCGTGGCTGATGACTCTTCTTATTCTACTCATTTAATCTGAGCTACCCCATTCACTCATGGTTTTAACTACCACCTCTGTGGTAATGACTGCATCCCTAGTTCTAATTCTCCCCTAAAATCAGAACCTGTACAGCAGCCAGATAGAAATCTCCACAGGAAAACCCAACATAAAATTGAAATGCAGTGTACGTAAGTCTGATTTCACTATCTAGCCTGTAAAACTCTTTCCCCTGCCAGTGGCAGTTGGTGGTACCATCATCCACCCAGCTATCCAAGTGAGAAACCTAAGAGTTACTCTTGACTCCTTTCTCTCCATCACTAAGCCATGCTGCTGATTTAACCTTTTAGATACTTCCAGAATCCATCCTCTTCTCTCCATTTCCACCGTCACTGCCTTGGTTCAGGCCCTCATCATCTCTCCCCAGACTATTTTGGTAGCCTCTCAGCTGCCTCAGCTCTGTGTGCCGAGGTGTTGCCACAGAGACGAATCTACAACACAGATTCAATTATATCAATCCCCTGCTGAAAACTTGTCAGTGGCCTTCAGAGTACAGAGGTGTAGTATCTAAGACATTTTAGATCCTCATCCTTATTCACACCTGCACCTTCATCTGGCACTCTTTGTTTTTTATGCTGGAGCATAACCGTTCCTCAAGAATAGCATGCTGCGTATCACCTCTGTGACTGTTTATTCTCTCCTTTTACCTGGAGCATCCTTTTTCTTTTCTTTCCCTGGCAGGCACTTGCCTCCACATTAACATTCACATTCTTTAAGACTAAGCCCTGGGGTTGTCGTTCCTAGCATACCGTCTTTGACACTTTGGGTTGACTTAGGTGGCCTTTCTCTGGCTCCCATAGGACTCTACCCTTTATTATACTGTATTCAAATAATCTATTTTTATATTTGTTTTTCCCACTAGACTAGACCAGAGGTTGGCAAACTATAGTCCAGCCCATGGCCTGCCTTTTGGATGGCCTGCTACCTAAAAGTGTTTTTTAAAAATATTGTTTAAATGGTTGGGGGGGTGGGGAAGAAGAACAATATTTCATGATATGTGAAATTATATGAAATTCAAATGTAAGTGTCCATATGTAAACTTTTGTTGGACTAGAACCATACCTATTCATTCATGTACTATGCTGCTATCATACTAACATGGCCAGTTGAGGAGTTGTGATAGAGAATGTATGATCTGAGAAACCTAAAATATTTATTATTTGGCTCTATACAGAAAAAAGCCTTCTGACCCTTGGACTAGAACCATGAGGGGAGGGGCTGCTTCTTATTTATTGTTGCGTCCTCAGCACCTAGTACACCGTATGGTCCATGGGGAGGACTCAGGATTTTTTTTAACCCATCTGATGTAGGGAAGTAGGAACTATGAATAACTGCTTCACCTGATAGTTATATTTTTCATGGTCACCCAAATTGGCATATGAGATTCCATTACATCTCTTATGAGTGTGGTTATTTCTGAGACTGTTTTTAAGTAACTTATCAACTCTGAGTACACTGAACTAAAAGCAAAAAATCTAGTTTTTATTATGTGAACCTGGTATCCAGATCTTGGACCAGCATAAAGATTATGAAAAGGAACTTCTGTATCTTGGGGCCTTGTCCAGGCCACCTGCCAACTTCCCTAGCTGTCCTCTTTTTGTCCTCATAATAATCCTTACATCTACAATTAAGTGGAAGGGGTTAAAACTTGTTAAAACTGACATTGTCCTATCATGTATTAATATATCAGTACTAGGAGGATCTGCACAGTTAGCACAGTATTGGGGAAGTCCTGGAAAGGCAAGAGATAGAAAAATCAAAGTAATATGATAAAGCAGGGGTGGGTAAACTATGATCTGTGGCCAAATCCAGCCTGACATTTGTTTTCGCAAATAGCATTTTATTGGAACACACGCGTGCTCATCTATCTATGTGTTGTCTATAGCTGATTTTACACTACAATGGCAAAGTTGAGTAGTTGCAACAGACACCATATGATCTACAAAGCCTAAAATATTTACTACCTGGCCCTTTACAGAATAAGTTTGCTGGCCCCTGGTGTAAAGCATCCTCCAAAAAGGAAAAGAACTTGAGACTGTATCTCAAGGTTAAAAAGATTGAAAGAGAACCATCATGGTCTACAAGTGAGAGTGAATCAAAAATCACAGAATATTTAAAGCAATAAACATGGCAGGCAAACTGATGAGTTCTGAGATTCAATTACTCTTTTGAATTTGGGCAATGATTTGGTTGGCATAAGGCAAAATGAACAGTATTTGAGTTCACACAAGTATATGTTTGCTTGCTTCCCTCTACTCACAAGATATTTATTATGTGCTGCTGTCATCTAGATACTGAGTTAGATGCTGAGGATACCATGGAGAATAAGACATACACATTCTCTACCCACATGGAGCTTATAATCTGTTGTATTTTACCCTGGAATGACCTGGTATCCAGGCTTGGAATGACCCCTACTAGTTTTGTGACTTTGAACAAGTTTATGTAGCCTCTTTTAGTCATTCTTTTCCTATCTGTGTTATAAAAACAGTAGTGTCTCTTTTACAAGTTTATTGTGAGGATTAAATGAAATTATATACACATATTATATATTTTTTCAAGTCAAAGAATATTTGAGTGCAACTATGTGCTAAGCATTCTTTCAGATATTTGTGATATATCGGTTGATACAAAAGATTTAAAAGAAAATCTTGCCCCCACAGAAATTACCTTTTAGGTAAATATATGAAAGTACCTGAAATAGAGTAGGCATTTGGTAACTGTTGTTTTCTTTTTCTTGAGAAAATAAAAGGAAGGCAGTGCTTATACTTTAGTACTGCTTTTATCAGGGAGTACAATGCTGGTTAAAACTTCATTACACAAATTTCCTTTTAATGGCTAGCACATTTGACATTGTAGACCAATTGCTATCATCAATTACATAGTACCTTAACAAATGTAAATCACAATAATCACGAGGTTGGATGGCTCAAGTTGTGAAAAACAACTAGTTGCAAAATGCTTTATTTCTCTTTTCATAAATGTGCCTCTTTGCCTTTTCTTTATTGTTCCTTGACCTAGAAAGTTTTTGACCCCTCTCTGCTAAACCAAAGACTGGCCATACATCAAAGTCAAGCTCCAATCAGAGGAAAATGTATTGTTAGAGCTAAAAGAAGCCTCTGTAACCACTGTACTCGGTGGCCCCATTTTATAGGTGAGACAACTAAGGCCTAGAATGAGGAAGGGCTTTCCTAAGGCCACACAACTAGGAAGTGACAGAGGTAGGACTAGAACCAGCAGCTTCTGCTTACCAGTCAAGCTTTCTTTCCTCGGTTTCCGGGATGTCTCACATTTTTTGTCTCTAAGAAGCCTGTCCGCACTTGAGGGAAATATTTCCTTCCTATGCCTGCAGCAAGTTTGTGATTCTATCCTTTACCTTAACTTTTCCTCTGCCAATTCGTCTTTTATGAATTGATCCACTTCCAAGGGTTTCACCTCTCTCCTGGATATAGGAGACTGCCAGATCTCTCTCCCTAGCTTTCTCTTCTTCCTGAGCTCCAGACTACCATTCCAAAGGGTGCATTACCCTCCATCCAACCCCTCAGTGTCCCAATATCTCTATTTCTGTCTATGGCATCTTTCCCATCCTTTATGTCAAGCTCACAATTATAGAATCCTCTTAAATTCCCTCTTCTATCTTCAATAGTCCCCAAATCCTTACTGAGCTCCCTCTGCAGTATTTCTAATATCCATCTCATCGGTCTCCTTTGCCTTCTTCCTGCTACTGCCAGGGACTCATTACTTCTTTTCTGGATGCCCTCCAACCCATTCTCTGCACTTCTGCCAAATTAATCTTCCTAAAGTACATCTCTGTATTTATTTCAATCAGCAATAATTGTGCTTTGGGTAAACCTCATGAATTATGAGGTCTCTATTGTGCTTAGCCTGGGCCATGTCATTCCCTTTCTCAAAAAAGCTCCAGTTGCTTGAGAAATAAGCCAAAAATACTTCAACTCAGCACTCAAGACCCTGTATAGATGGGCCTAAATGACATTTTTCTATTCTTATCTTTCTGAAACCCAAAAGGGTATATATTAAAAGAGTTTATCTCCTTACTTGAACATACCCAGTTCTTTTGCCTGTGTCCTGGACCTCATTCCCCTTTACTTCCTTAAGAAATCTTGCACTTTTAATTTCCCCTCTCCCTTTTACAGGTATTGTCAGCCTGTTGTCCTTCTCTTTGCCCTAGTTCCTTACCCTAAATCTACAAACCAGCTCAGATCTCTCCCATCTTGAAAATAACCTTTCTCAGACCTATGGTGATATGTAGGTATTGCCCTTTCCTTTTTCTTTCACAGTTAAACTACTTTGAAAAGTTGTCTTCAGTCACTATTTCTACTCTTTCATCTTCCATTCACAAGCACAACTCTTAACAATCTAACTTGGTCCCCCACCACATCCCTCAAGAAACTCTGGTCAGAATTACCAGTGACCTATTAATTATTTAAAGCAATGAACTCCTTTCAGTTCCTGTCATACTTCACCTCTGTATTGAAGTCCTCGGGCTGCCATAATAAAGAACCACAGAGTGGGCGCCTTAAACAGAAATGTTCTCAGAGTTCGGGAGACTAAGAGTCTGAAATCAAGGTGTCGGCAGGACCATGCTCCCTCTGAAGGCTGTAGGGAAGAATCCTTCCTTGCCTCTTCCAGCTTCTGGTGGTTACCTCTCTCCATGTCTGTGTGTCTGTATGGCCTTCTTAAAAGGTTACCAGTCATTGGATTTAGGGCCCACCTTAGTGCAGTCGGACTTCATATTAACTAATTACAATTGCAATGACCCTATCTCTAAATAGGGCTGCATTCTAAGGTCCTGGGTGGACATGAATTGTGAGGGGACACCATTCAACCCAGTGCAACCTCTCATCAGCACTTAACACTATTGAACACTACTTCCTTCTCACATTTTCCTCTTCTTTGGCTCCAGTAATACTATTCTTCCCCTGGTTTTTATTGCTCTCTCTTGTCTCTTCCTTTTTTAAGGTTCCTCTTCCTCTGCTTTCCCCTCAAGTATTAATATTCTCTAAAGTTCTGCACAAGTTTCTCTACTCTTCTCACACTATGTATTCTGGGTGATTTAATTCATTCCATGGCTTAATTTAGCAATTCAGACTTCTAAATCTCTCACTCCATCCCACACCGCCCTCCCATATCATACTTCTTTCAGGATATCTCTATTTGTATGGCCCCACAGGTATCTCCCGAACTCCACATGTATACATTAAACCCATTAACCTCCGCCTCCGAACCCTGATAAAATCTGCTTCTCCTCTGGTGTAATTCTATCAAAGTGAATAGTTCACACTGAACCCAGTTTTCTCAACTCCTCATTTCTATATGTAGTTGATCAAGTCTAGGCCATTTTTTGCCTGCTGAAAATTTGTCAAATTTCTCCTCTCTTGCTTGTTCACTGCAACAGTCTCTCAGCTAGATTATCTACCTCTAGTCTTGCCATGCTCCCTACATCCTGAATTTATTCTCCACATTGAAAGCAGAGTCATCTTTTAAAGTGTAAATCTGGTCATGAAACCCTTACTCACCAAAACGCTTCAAGGATCCTTATTGTGTTCAGGATAAAATCCAAACTCTTTAACTTTGTTGAACAGGACCCTTAAAACATAACCCCTGTTTATCTCCACCATCTCCACACAAGCTTGCACTTTATGTTATGGCCACATTCAATTGCTTATACTTCCCCCGTTATAACATATTCTCTCATATCTCTTTGCCTTTTCTCATTCTGCTCCTTCTTCCCAGAATGACAACTGCCTCCTCCTCTTCTTTGCTTAGCTAACTCTTACTCAACACTCAAGACTTGACCTGAGGTTTACCGCTTTTAAGGAGCTTTCCTTAGAACTTTCATTCACGGACTGTATTAAGTCTCATCTCATAAACAACACCCTCTGATTTCCTCTATCTAGAATTGTAACAGACTGTTTACTTGTCTGTTTCCACATATAAATTTTGGGGAGTGTCCATGTGTTGTTCATCCTTGTATCTCTAGTATAGCCGTCATAGTTCCTAGCAAGGTTTCATGCTAAATACTCATTGAATAGCTAATTGAATTGAGTGAATATGTGCCAGACAAGGGCAATGAGGTTCATTACAGTAAGGACTAGAGGCCAAGAATACCAGGGATGTTGCACTATCAGGCATCCAAATGCTTGAAAGTTGAAGTGGTGGGTTCAGTAAAGAAAAGAGATATGAGTCAAAGAGGAGTCCAAGGTTTCTTATTAAAGAGACTGGATAAAGTTATAAGTTACAGATGCTAGTTATAGAATATAGCATTTATTGAGTACCTACTGAGTACGAGCACTTGATCAGGTACTTATATACATTATATCAGAAGGAAGGAAAATAATGATATAGTTTTAGAAATGTGGCGTTTGAAGCATCTGTAAAACATCCAAGTAGAAATGTCCAGTAGGCAGTAGTAACTATGGTTCTTGTGTACAGGAAAAAAATAAGGACTCAATAATTAGACTGGGAGTTATTTGGGTAGCTAGTAATCGAAGCCATTGGAATGGATGGGATCTTCCACAAACAGTAGTATAAAGAGTGAGAAAAGAGGACCAGGTACCAGATCCTGGGGAACATATATTTACGAGCTAAACACAGGGAGAGGAACCATTCATTCATTCATATGACAAATATTTACTAGGGCCACACCCTGTGCCAGGCACTGTTGTGGGAACTAGGGAGATAGCAGTGAACAAAATAGTCCTTTCCCTCATAGAGCTGATATTCTAGTGGAGATGGGAGAAATCGACAATAATCAAAATAAGCAAACATATTATAAATATCAGTTAGTGATAAGTGATATAAAGAAAAATAAGGCAATGTAAGGGCATATAAAATGACTAAATGTGGGTGTCATCGGTTCAGCAGGGGCAGGGGAGACTTTAGCTAGCTTAAGGAAGGCCTCTCTGAAGATATTTGAACCAAGAATTAAATGATGAGAAAGAGGCAGCCACATAAAGATCTGAGAAGAGCATTCTAGACAGAAGGATACCAAGTATAAAGGCCCTTAAATGGGAACATACACAGTGTATTCAAGGGTCAGAGAGAAAGCTGTTGAAACTGGAGTATAGTAAGCAAAAGAAGCATGAAGGGAGATGAAGTTGTAGTCAGGGATACAATCACATAGGGTCTTGTAGGCTTTAGTAAGGAGTTAAAATGTATTCTAATTGTTAGCGGGTTCTAAGTAGAACAGTGGTATGAATGGTTTTGGACTTGGAAATGATCACCCTGGCTGCTGTATGGGAAATAGACTGTAGGGGGCAGAGAGGAAGCAGGAACACTTGTTAGGAGGCTAATTGGAATAGTTCAGGCAAGAGACAGTGATGGGTTGGATTTCGATTTTAGTAATGGGGATGGTGAAAAGTGGTCGGATTTAGGATTAGTTTGGGAAGACTTGCTGACGGATGAGGTGTGAGTTGGGCAGGGTTGTAGTAGGGAATGGGTAGGCAGGGAATAAAAGGTTCACTGGTTTTGGCCTGAATAACTGGATGGTACCAGTTACTGAGGTGGGAAAGACCAGAGGAGGAGCAAGTTTGATGGGTGGTGGGAAGAAGTAGGAAACAAGTATCTTGATTTTGTAAATGTTAAGTTTGTACGTGTAATGAGATGTCTGTTGGACAGCTACATTGTAATGTTAAATAAGAAATTAGATGAATAGTCTATAGAGTTCGGGAAATAGGTCAAGGTTAAATATATAAAATTTTAATTTCAGCCTCTGAATTATCTGAATTATCAGAGTCAGCCTCTGGTAATTAAAGCCTTGATACGAGGTGGGATCACTAATGGGTTAAGTGTAGACAGCAAAGAGGAGAGGTCCTTGGACTGAGCCCTGGGATACGCCAATATTTAGAGATAGGGCAGGGGAAGAGCAATTGAAAGAACAAGCTGAGAAGAAGTGGCCAGTGAGGTAGGAGAAAAGCCCACAGGGAGTGGTGGCTCACAGTCCAAATGAAGAAACTGATTCAAGAAAGAGGGAGTGGTCAGCTGTGTCAAATGTTGGTGAAACATCAATTCTGAGAACTGACTGTTGATTTTGGCAATATGAAGGTCGTTAGCAACGTTGACAATGGAATGTTAGAGACAAAAACCTGAATGGATTCTTTCATAAAAGAATGGGAGGTGAAGAAGTGAAGACAGTAAGTCTTTCTAGGGATACAGAAAAATGGAGTATTATCTGGAAGGACAATTGGGATAAATATACAATTTTTATTTGTCAATTAATAAAATTAATTTTAAAAAGAAAGAAATAAGTTCTAGTGTCTGATAGCACAGTAGGGTAACTATAGTTATCAATAATTTATTATATATTTTAAAATAGCTACAAGAGAAGATTTGGAATGTTCTCAGCATGAAGAAATGATAAATGTTTGAAGTGGTGGATATCCCAATTACCCTGATTTGATCATTATATATTGTATGTATGTATCAAACTATCACATGTACCCAAAATATGTATAATTATTGTATAAGAATTAAAAATATATGCACGCAAAACAATGTTTTGAAAGGATATATTCAATAAAAGTATATATATATAAAACAAAAAAGAAAGGGAACTTTTAAATCATGAATATTAAATATCTGATTTAATAATGCTGCTAATGGAAATAATTCAGTAGCAAAAAGGAAATTGATGGTGTAGTAAAGAAGGGATAATTGCAGCAGCAAGGTCCTTGGGGAGATCAGAGCATAAGTGGGGGATCTGTTGAACTTTGATAAGAATAATGATAATTCATCCATATTAAGAGGAGATAAGGTAATGTAGTTTGGTGATGCAGTGATGGAAAGAAGAGGAAGTTCTCCTCTCAATGCTTCTCTTTTAAAATCAAATATAAGTAGAAGCCATCAGCTGATAGTGAAGAGAGAAAGAGGGTGTAAAAAAGAGAGAGGAACAACAATCAGAGATATAGGAGGAGACATACAGGAAAGTGATGTCATGGAATCCAAGGACAGGGAGAGGATTTCAAGAAAAAGCAGTCCATTGAGCAACAGTGTTAAATATTCTTGTATTCAAGTCAGATGAATATTGAAAAGAGACTAGTGAGTTTGCTAATTTGGAGGTTATTGATTGACTTTGGCAGAAAAGGCTTTATTAAAACATTAGGAGCCCAATTTCAGTGAAGAGTAAATGGAAGGTGATGAATTGTGTATGTAAACAATTCTTTTTTTTTAGAAAAGGAAAGTGGCAAGGAATAAGTTGGGGAGGGGGGCCTATTTATCTTTTATTAGACTGTGAATTCTTTGAGAAAAAGGAACATGTCAGATTCACATAGTATACTTAGTGACTTGTATAGGGTATGACTGCTGGTTTTCAACAAAAGTTGAGTAGGAGTGTGAATGAATGAATTGTGCACCCAGATAGAGTCAACAAAATCTTCTAAGATATTCTTTTAAGAAAATTGGATCTGTTCTGCTACCCTCAAAATGTGTCATTGGAAAAATATCACTGAAGAAGTGCTTCTTTACCCTAGAAGAGTGGAGGTGACAGGAGGTAGGTCAAATGCAATCTGTGGTCTCTGGACATCCACCCCATGGCCCCCATGTATAGGCGGAGACCTGGAAGTTCTGACTCCAGAACTGTAAGAAATTTGTTGCCGTTCTCTGCATAGGGAGAAGTACTGAGATGGCTAGAAGTCGTGGTGGGGTTGCAGTTTCCTCTGCTCAGGATAGCTTAAGAGTCAGCTATGGTGGAGAGGGGAGGGAATTGGATGTGACAGACCTATAGCTATTAATATATTTGAAGGGTATAAATATAGTAACAAAAGAAGAATTGCATAGAATGGGATCAGGGTAGATCAGAGCATAATTGGATGAAATCAAGACAAGGGCGGTTTCGGCTGACTATCAAGAGAAACCATCTTGATGATGAAAATTACTGGATTGTGGGCTAACCTTTGAGAGGAAATAGTGGAAACCTTAGGGCAATGTCATTGAGAAATAACATAGCATAATACAAGGAGGGATAGACTGGATATGACCTCATAGCTTTTTCCTACACTAATTTGGTTCATTATTTCAAAGAAAAGAGAGGTTGAACATTTTGTGTTCCCCGTGTTGAGTGACTCATACTTCAGTCGACCACAGGCATATAACAAAAAGAATACCCACTGATTAGGAAAATGACAGAATGTAGAATGGGAAGTCAGTAGTTTGCCTTAGAGAGGACCCAGCTTTCTCTAGTACTTAGAGAATTGGTCAGGGGCAGATAGAACTCCATAAGGTTAAGGCCTTGTGTTGTTCACCATTGATCTCCAGGACATAACTCCAGAGCCTGGAATCCAGTATGTGATGAATAAATAGATAGCTGATGAATGAATGAATGACACTTAGGGAAGAACACCTAGGAATACCAGTATAATATGAACAGTAGACTGATAGGTTGGCCATGTGTCCTAATATCTCTGAGTCAGTTTTATCATCTCCTTTTCAATGTTTTTTTTCTGAGAACGAAATGAGAACATCTGTATAAGATACTTGGAACTTACCATCTTCAGAAGTATTAGCTCTCTTTCCTCTCTATTTTTCTAAACTCAGTCTTATCAGTTAAATTGAACTTATGTTTATGTTTTACCACATTGGGAAGAAAGAAAATTAGGCATACCTTTTCTCTTAAAAAAATTCACAGATATTGATGTTAAAACAGCTTAGCTTAACATTGGCCAATACTACAGATACAATTTTAGAGTAATTAAAAAAATAATAAACAGCAGCACAATTCACAATTGCAAAGATGTGGAAACAATGCAAGTGCCTGCCCATCAATACATGAGTGGATTAATAAAATGTGGTATATGTATATCGTGGAGTACTACTCAGCCACAAAAAAACATTTGTGATGTAGCACCTCTTGTATTATCCTGGATAGAGCTGGAGCCCATTATACTAAGTGAAGTATCACAAGAGTGGAAAAACAAGCACCACATGTACTCATCATCAAATTGGTATTAATTGGTCAACACTTATGTGCACATACAGTAGTAACATTCATCAGGTGTCAGGCAGGTGGGAAGGTGGAGGAGGGGATCGGTATATTCACACCTAATGGGTGTGGTGAGCACCATCTTGGGGATGGACATGCTTGAAGCTGTGACTTGGGTGGGCAAAGGCAATATACATAACCTAAACATTTGTACCCCCATAATATGCTAAAATAAAAAATAATAAAAGATTATAAAATAAAAAAATAATAAATAGCTAAGTCAGTACCAGGTACAATACTCTTTCACTTTGCTTTTACAACTCCAAATCTTAATTCAAATTCAAATAAAATAAAAATGCTCTCTGGCAGCATGTTTTCATCCTTTGGACTCCCTCAGTATCCAAAACACTTGAGTCTGTCTTTTTGAGAGATTAACTATAATTCACACTATGTTGGCCACAGGTAAGCTTGCTCCCCTACTGTTGGCTGTCGGAGCTCACAAGTGGGAAATTCCAAATTTACCTGTTCAACCTTCTTGCTTTACTGCCTTCTACCATTTTTTTGTCTTTCCACAGCAGACAGAATTTATAGAAAAAAGAATAGCTTCATTAAGGAAGTGATACCACTAAGTGTATAAAAATCCCCTTTCCCCCTTTCCTTAAACAGGAGATATTTTCTACTTTTCTCTTTTACATTTCTTCCCTTCCACTTTGCTGCTTTTTCAGCTAGAATTAGGAGACACCAGTTTAATTTGAATACAATAACGGGATTTAATTAATATCCCAGGGCAGCTCACTTCCTTTAACAACAGGGCCTGACATATTTTTTTTTTGAAACTTTTTTTCTAAAGGCTTATATCCCTCACACAGAACAGAATGTTTTGAACAATGTTTAGACACAGTTTTTGATTAGAGAGTTAAAGTGATCCTATCATAACAGCTAAAGATGGGTATGAAGAATTTGGTGAGCAATCAAGGAGTGCTGTAAAGTAATCACTGGATAGGAAAGTCATTCAAGTGAGGGCTTTGTAAAAGAATCAAGATTATTAAACCTAGAGAAGATAAAATTTTCAGGCCCTTACAAATAGCCACTTGCCATGGATGGTTTCAAAAACAAACCAAAATGCCGACTTGACTCATTTCACAACCAATTTTATGTCCATGGAGGAGTTTTGCCTTGCAAAATACATAAGTTGTGTGTTTGATTCTTTATATATTTGTTTTGTAAGAGAGGAAGAAGTGATTTAATAACTGCTTTTAAGTACTGAAAAATATTCTCTAGAAACAAATCTGCTTTTCTAGAATACCAGGAATTGAGTCCCATGATCTCCTCTATCTCCCCCCTTTTTCCTGTCAACCCTAAGACCTCCCCTCAGCCACTTTAATTTTCTTGAAAAATCTACCTTCCCATGCTGTTCATACCAGAAAACACAATTCCATGAATACACTACAGGGTATCTAACTGCTTTGTTTTTCCTTTAAGGACAGCACAAGAAGAAAAATAGCATCATTTGTAGCAGGAGAGATTTTAGCTAGGTCTTCTAGAGGACTTCTAAGTCCCTTTCTGTAGTCAGTAATAATTCACCACAGAAAGCTATGGAATTTTGTTTACTGACTTCAGCAGATCCTCACCTCCCCAGAGATGCCATACTGAGACAGAAGAGAAGGGACTTGGCAACAATGGCTGAGAAATGGATGAACTACAGCCTTGTCATCTCTTTGTCTTATTCAAGCCAGAGTTCTCTAAATGTTAATGCATTGAGGGGACTCTAAACTCCTTTTGTGACAACTGAATGGCAAGCAGTCAAAAAAGAACATTGGACTTTGCTCTATTTCTTTTTGTCTCTCACACATATACACACATCCAGCTTCAAAGTCTGTCCTTTCAGTATGAATCATAATTCACTACCATGGCTTCAGCTACCTGAAAACTGATGCCTCTCATATTTAAATCTCTAGCCCAGAACTATTTTCTGAATGCGAACTTCATATTTCCAGTTGTCTGTAGGACACTTTTGCCAAGAAACACAGGTACCTCAACTCAATAAGTCTTGATATTCTCCCCCTTCAAAAACAAGAACACTCCCTCTTCTTTTCCTGTTCCTGATCACATTTATGGTCCTAGTTCCCTCAAGGAGGACTTTGACAAGCTTCTTGATACCTCCTTCTCTCAGCTACTCACTTCACCTTTATCAGATCAGTTACCAAATATTGTTGATTCTACCTCAAATATGTCTTCTTTTAAATCTCATACTTTTAGCCTCCTTGAACATCTTAACCAATCCCGAAATACAGTGTCCTTTCATGGCCCTTTGCCTTTGCAGATACTGTTCTCTCTGCTTGGAATAGCCTCCCACTCCTTCTTTACCTGGTAAGCCCCTACTTGTTATTAAAGGTCCTTGCTGTATGTTACAAGCCCTTCCTCATTCCTACAAGAGAGCTAATGGTTCCCTCCTCTGTGCACTTACCACATCTCATCATAACTATTAGTTTAGGTATCTCTTTACCCTACTAAATTGTGATCTCCTTGAAGACAGAGACTGCATTTTAACCATCTTTAAAGTCTTAGCATATAGCACATAATAATCTATGTGGTAACAATTTATGAAAGAATGGATAAGGTAACTTTATCAATTTTTCCTTTGATGGATCATGCTTTTGGTGTCAAGTCTAAAAACTATTTGCCATGTTGTAGATGCCAAATATTTTCTCCTATTTTTTTCCTAAAACATTTATACTTTTATGTTTATATTATATTTACTTAAGTCCATGATCCATTTTGAGGTTTTTTTTTTGTGTGTGTGTAAGTGTGAGACTTAGTTCGAGGTTTGTTTCTAAGCCTATGATTGTCTAATGGTTACAGCACCATTTGTTGAAAAGGCTGACTTTCTTCCATTGAATTGCATTTGCAACTTTGTCAGAAATAACTTAGGCATATCTGTGTGGGTCTACTTATGGGTTTTGTTTTCTGTTCCATTGATCTATGTGTGTAGCCCTCCATCAATACCATACAGTCTTGGTTACCGTAATTAGATAAGACTTGAAATTGGGTAGATGGATTCCTCCCACTTTATTCTTCTTTTCCAAAATTACTTTAGCTATCCTGCTTGCTCTGCCTTTCTAAAACAATTGTGTTTGTATCAACAAAAAATCTTGATGAGGTTTTGATAGGAATTTCATTAAATATGTTTAAAAATTGGGGGAGAATTGACATCTTCATTAAGTCTTCTACTCCATGAACACAGTGTGTCTCTCCATTTGTTTAAATCTTTTATTTCTTTCATCAGCATTGTGTAGTTTTCAGCATACATATCCTATACATTTTCTATTAGATTTATACCTAAGTATTTCAATTTCGCAACAATTATAAATAGTATTGTTTTAAATTTCTTTCTACCTGTTTATTATTAGTATATAGAAATGTGATTGTTTTTGGTGTGTTAATCTTGTGTGCTTCAAACATGCTGAACTTCTAAGAGTTTCCTTTGTTTGTTTGTTTTTGTTGGTTTTAGATTCCTTGGGATTTTCAACATATATTACCAGTAAATAGGGATAGTTTCATTTCATCCTTTCTAATCTGATTGCCTTTTATTGCCTACTTTCTCTGCTATTAATATAACCATTCCTTTTTTCTTTTAATTAGTATTGACATGGTATATTTTCCATCCTTTCACTTTCAATCTTCCTGTATTTGTTTTATTCGAAGTGAGTTTCTGTTGATAGTATATAGTTGGGTCATGTGTTTTTATCCACTCTGCCAATCTCAATCTTCGATTTGGTGTATTTAGACCATTTGCATTTAATGTAGTTATTGATATGTTAGAGCTTAAATCTAACATTTTATTCTGTTTTCTCTTTGTTCTCTTTTTTTTTTTTAAGAGCCATTAACCTAGACTTCTTTTTTTTTTTTCTCTTTGTTCTCTTTTTTGTTTCTCTATCTTCTTTTTTCCCTGCCCTAATTGTGGGTTACTTAAACATTAATGAGAATTCCATTTTGATTTATCTCTAGTGATTTTGAGTATATCTCTTCATATAGATATTTTTAGTGGTTGCTATAGGTTAGAGTCTATTAATGTTGTCATTTTACCAGTTTGAGTGAAGTATAGAAACTTCACCTCTCTTTATATCACTTTATGCTCCCTCATTTATAATAAAATTGTCTTAAATATTTCCATTACATAGATTTAGAACCACATAAGACATTGTTGTAATTTTTTCTTCTACCATCAAACATAATCTAGAAAATTCAAGAGGAGAAAGAAGTCTATTGTGTGTGTGTGTGTGTGTGTATGTGTATGTGTGGATTGTTTCTTCTTTCCTGATATTCCAGGATTCCTTCTTTTGTCTTTCCTTTTTGTTTAGAGAACTTCCTTTAGCCATACTTTTAGAATAGGTCTGCCAATGATGAATTCTTTTAGTTTTCCCTCATCTGAGAATGTCTTGATTTCCCCTCCATTCCTGAAAGGTATTTTCTCTTGGTATAGGATTCTGAGTTGACAGTACTTTTCTTTCAGGAGGTGAAAAAATATTGTGCCACTTCCTGCTAGCTCCATTGATTTGTGATAAGAAATAAGATGTTATTCAAATTATCTTTCCCATATACGTAATATGTCATCCCTTTCTCTCTGCTTTCAAGATTTTTTCTTTGCCTTTAGCTTTCAAACATTTGAGTAAGATGTGTCTTGGTATGGATTTCTTATCCTGTTGGGGTTTGTTTAGCTTCTTGAGTCATCAGGTTTATATCTTTTGCCAAATTTGGGAAGACTTTAGGCATTATATGTTCAAGTACTTTTTGTAGCCCTGCTCTTTCTTCTTTCCATCTAGTACTTCAATACTATGAATGTTAGATCTTTTCTTATAGTCCAAAAGAACCCTGAGGCTCTGTTCATTTTTTTTCAGTCTACTTTCTTTCTGTTGCTCATAGTGGGTCATTCCTATTGTTCTATCTTCAAGTTTATTGATTCTTTCTTTTGTGTACTCCATTCTTCTGTTGACACTACAGACATACATTGTTTTATTGCATTCATTTGATTGCACTTTACAGACACTGCATTTTTTACAAATTGAGTTTTCGTGGCAACCCTGCATTGAGCGAGTCTATTGAAAAGACACCTTTTTTTCCAACACCATGTACTCCGTTTGTGTCTGTTTGATACATTGTAGTAATTCTTGCAATATTTCAAACATTTTCATTATTATATCTGTCATGGTGGTCTGTGATCACTGATCTTTGATGTTATCATTGTAAATCTTTTGGGCACCATGAACCGTGTCCATATAAGATGGCAAACTTAACTGATAAATGTGTGTGTTCTGACTGGTCCACCGACCTACCATTCCTCTGTCTCTTTCCCTCTCCCCAGTCTTCCCTATTCTCTGAGACACAACAATATTGAAATTAGGCCAATTAGTAACCCTGTAATGTCCTCTAAGTGTTCAAGTGAAAGGAAGGTTTGCATATCTCTTCCTTTAAATCAAAAGCTACCAATGATTAAGCTCAGTAAGGAAGGCATATCAAAAGCTGAGATAGGCTGAAAGTCAGGCCTCTTGTACCAAACAGCCAAACTGTAAATGCAAAGGAAAAGTTCTTGAAGGAAATTAAATGTGTTACTCCATTGAACACAGAAATGATAAGAAAGCAAAACAGTCATATTGCTGATATGGAGAAAATTTTAGTGGTCTGCATAGAAGAGCAAACAAGTCACAACATTCCTGTAAGCCAAAGCCTAATCCAGAGCAAGGCCCTGGCTCTCTTCAATTCTATGAAGGCTAAGAGAGCTGAGAAAGCTGCAGAAGAAAAATTTGAAGCTAGCAGAGGTTGGTTCATGAGGTTTAAGGAAAGAAGCTATCTCCATAACATAAAAGTGCAAGGTGAAGCAGCAAGTGGTGATGTAGAAGGTACAAAAAGTTATCCAGAAGATCTAAGATAACTGATGAAGGTGGCTACACTAAACAACAGAATTTCAATGTAGACAAAACAGCTTTATAGCGGAAGAAGATGCCATCTAGGACTTTCATAGTGAAAGAGGTATCAGCGCCTGGCTTCAAAACTTAGAAGTACAGGCACTTTTGTTAGGGGCTAATGCAGTTGGTGACTTTAAGTTGAAGCCAATGCTCATTTACCACTCCAAAATCCTAGGACCCTTAAGAATTATGCTAAATCTACTCTGTCTGTGCTCTATAAATGGAACAACAAAGCCCGGATGACAGCACATCTGTTTACAGCATAGTTTACTGAATATTTTAAGCCCACTGTTGAGACTTACTGCTCAGGAAACAAAAGATTCCTTTCAAAATATTACTGCTTATTAACACATTGACTGCCATGTGAGTTGTATTTAACTCAGGCTAGTTTTGGCCCTGGGGCCTCGTGAAGCAAAACCCTGCATTTGGTTTGGGAAAATCTTACTTGTTGATATTCTTATTGTTACAATTAATATTGACAATTTAATTCTAAAAATGTGGGTTGTGTTGCATATAACTCACACACAGAAAACAATAAAAAACAACAAATTAGAAAGTATTGTTTTGATTTAAGAAACTGTGACCCCAGGGAAAATTTTTTTTCTAGTGTGGCAGTCAACGTGTTCACAATGCACCCAGTCACCTGAGAGCTCTATGGAGATGTAGAAGGAGATTAATGTTGTTTTCATGCCTACTAACACAATATTCATTCTGGAGCCCATGGATCTGGGAGTAATTTTGGCTTTCAAGTCTTATTTATTTAAGCAATATTTTGTAAAACTATATCTGCCATAGGTAGTGACTCCTCTGATGGATCTGGACAAAGTAAATTGAAAACTTTCTGGAAAGAATTCACTATTCTATATACCATGAAGAATATTTGTGATTCATGGGAAGAGGTCAAAATATCAATATGAACAGGAATTTGGAATAAGTTGATTCCAATCCTCATGGATGACTTTGAGGGGTTTAAGACTTCAGTGGAGGAAGTAACTGCAGATGTGGTAGAAATATTATAGCAAGAGAATTAGAATTAGAAGTGGAGCCTGAAGGTGCGATTGAATCGCTACAATCTCATGATAAAACTTGAATGGATAAGGAGTTGCTTCTTATGGATGAACAAAGAAAGTTGTTTCTTGAGGTGTAGTCTACTTCTGGTGAAGATACTATGAACATTATTGAAATGACAAAAGGGTTAGAATATTAAACTTAGTTGATAAAGCAGCAGCAAGGTTTGAGATGGACTCCAATTTTGAAAGAAGTTCTGTGGGTAAAATGCTATCAAACAGCATTGCATGCTGTAGAGAAATCTTTTGTGGAAGGAAGAGTAAATCGATGCAGCAAACGTCATTGTTGTCTTATTTTAAGAAATTGCCACAGCCACCAGTCTTTAGTCAGCAGCTGATCAGTCAGCAGCTATCAACACTGAAGCAAGACCCTTCACCACCAAAAAGATTATGACTCACTGAAAGCTCAGATGATCGTTGGCATTTTTTAGCAAGAAAATATTTTTCAATTAAGGTATGTATGTTGTTTTGCAGACCCAATGCTATTTCACACTTAATAAACTACAGTATATTGTAAATATAACTTTTCTATGCATGGAGAAACCAAAAAATCTGTGGGATTCACTTTATTGTGGTTCCACTTTAGTGTGGAACCAAACCTGTGATGTCTCCGAGGTATGCCTGTATTCATTTAGTTTTTTATTGTGAATATTGTATTTTTAAATTCTAAAATTTTCCATTTGGTTCTTTATATATTTTATATCTTTGCTAGGACTTGCTATTTCTTCGCTGAGTCTTTCTGTTTTTTCATTCATTTCATGCATGTCTGTAATTACTCACTGATACATTTTTAGGACGGGTATTTATCATATCATTCTAACATTTCTGTCACCTTGGTGTTGGTATCCATTGACTATTTTTTTCACTCAGTTTGAATCTTCCTGGTTCTTGTATGATATATGATTTTTTTATTGAAATCTGGACATTTTGGGTATTATGAGAGTCTGAAACATAATTACACTTTCTGTTTTAGCTAGCTTCTTATGACACCACTGTGGCAAGAAATGGGGTCGCTGTCTCATTACTTCTGTGTGGAGGTAGAAGTACAGGTTCCTCACTTGGCCTCTATTGATACCTGAGGAGGGAGGCTCCTTGTTCCTGCTAGGCTTCCACTGATACCTCCCTTGCTGGGAGTGCCTCGTTGCTACTCCCCATGTGGCCTTCTCTGCCACCACAGAAAAGGGGAGTGGACTCCTCGCTGCTGGGCAGTGGTGGAAGTTCTGATGCTTCACCAGGCCTCCTCTGATACTATCTCAGCAGGGAGAAGAAGGGGCCCCTTGTTAGTGCCAAGTGGGGGTGGATGCCCATGCTCCCCACGTGTTCTCGATCGACATCGTGAGTATAGGAAGGCTTGTTATCACCCAGTGTGGATGAAAGTCCTGTTTCTGTATTTTGCCTTTTCTAAAACACCTGAAGAAGAGGGATTGGGGCACCCATTACAGTCAGACTAGAGTGGAAGTCTAGGCTTCCCACTCAGCCTTTGTTGGCATGAGTGGCAATGGGGCCATACATTTTCTGTGGTGTTTGGTTGGAATAGAGCAGTTATTGTCTAAAAATTTTCTGTCTTGCTAGGCTACCCCTCTCCTGGATAGTGAGAGCAGGCTTTCATTAGAGCTTATTTTGTCTGTGCCTGCTAGCATTTCCAAGTTGTTGCTTCTCAGCTCCAAATTTGGACTAAATATGGCAAAAAGAAAACCCAGGAAACTACCAGTGTGTTGTGCCTTGGAACCCAAGGTGCCTTGGTTGGTTTGCTTCTGTAATGTACTAGAAGTCTTCTTCATTGCAATAAGACCCTTCTAATTGGATTGTGTTTTACTCTTGAGTTTTGAAATTTCTTTATGTATTGTGGATACTAGTCCTTTATCAGATGGGTGTTTTTCAAATATTTTCTCCTAAGGAGTGGTATCAGAGGAAGCCAGATGAGAGTCTTCTTATGTTTGTTTTACATAAAATGTTAAAGGGTTTTAATTATCTTAGTGGAAGGAATAGTGAAAAATTCATCTCCATTTTCCCAGAAGCAGAAGTCATCTTAATAATTTTTTGACTCCACATTCTAAGATTTATAAGTGTTATCTCCCCATATCTTTAATAAATTCAAAATCAAATAAATGTCTTTACTAAAAATCCAATGTCTGTTTTTTATAGAATGTCTTTTGTTTTTTTGGGTAGATGCCCAGTAATGGGATTCCTGGATCAAATGATAGATCTACTTTTATCTCTTTGGGATATCTCCATATTACTTTCCACAGAGGTTGCACTAGTTTGCAGTCCCACCAGCAGTGTATGAGTGTTCCTATCTCTCCACATCCATACCAACATTTATTGTTTTGGGACTTTTCGATAAAGATCATTCTCAATGGAGATAAGTGATATCTCATTGTGGTTTTGATTTGCATTTCCCTGATGATTAGAGATGTTGAGCATTTTTTCATATGTTTATTGGCCATCATTCTGTCTTCTTTTGAAAAGTTTCTGTTCATGTCCTTTGCCCACTTTTTGATACGGTTGTTTGATTTTTTTCTTGCTGTTTTTCCTGAGTTCTAAATAGATTCTAGTTATCAGCTCTTTATCAGATGTGTAGCATACAAATATTTTCTCCCATTCTGTAGGTTGTCTGTTTGCTCTCATGATAGTTTCTTTGGCTATGCAGAAGCTTTTTAATTTAATCAGGTCCCATTTATTTATTTTTGTTGTTGCTGTGATTGCCTTTGGGGTCTTCTTCATATATTCTTTGCCTAGAGCAATGTCTAGAAGAGTATTTCCAATGTTTTCCTCTAGAATTCTTGTAGTTTCACACCTTAGGTTTAAGTCTGTTATCCACCGTGAGTTGATTTTTGTGAGAGGCGAAAGGTATGGATCCTGTTTCAGTCTTTTACATGTGGCTATCCAGTTTTCCCAGCACCATTTATTGAATAAGGATTCTTTTCCCCAGTGTATGTTTTTGTCTGCTTTGTCAAAGATTAGACGGCTATATAAGGATGGTTTTATATCTGGGTTCTCAGTTCTGTTCCATTGGTTTATGTCCCTGTTCTTGTGCTAGTACCATGCTGTTTTAGTTACTATAGCCTTGTGGTATAGTTTGAAGTCTGCTAAATTGATGCCTCCCATTTTGTTCTTTTTGCATAGGATTGCTTTTGGTATACAGGGTCTTCTCTGGTTCCATACGAAGCATAAAATTGTTTTTTCTGTATCTGTGAAGAATGATGTTGGTATTTTAATAGGGCTTGCATTGAATCTGTAGATCACTTTGGGTAGTATAGACATGTTTATAGCAGCACAATTCACAATTGCAAAGATGTGGAAACAACCCAATTGCCCATCAATACGTGAGTGGATTAATAAAATGTGGTATATGTATACCATGGGATACTATTCAGCTATAAGAAACAATGGTGATGTAGCACCTCTTGTATTATCCTGGATAGAGCTAGAACCCATTCTACTAAGTGAAGTATCCCAAGGATGGAAAAATAAGCACCACATGTACTCACCATCAAATTGGCTTCACTGATCATCACCTAAGAGCACATTTATGAATAACATTAATCGGGTGTTGGGCAGATGTAGGGGGGGAGGGGATGGGTGTATACATACATAATGAGTGCAATGCGCACCGTCTAGGGGATGGACACGCTTGAAGCTCTGACTTGGAGTGGGGGGAAGGGCAATATACGTAACCTAAACATTTGTATCCCCGTAATATGCTGTAATAAAAAAATTAAAAAGTTAGAAAAGATCAAATGGGGTTGCCATGAGGAAAAGCAGGTAGTTTTGTGAATTAGGAGGCACTTTACCTGTCTAAGGTATTATAATTGCACGTGGACATGCTGCTAAAGATTTCTGCATAATTCCAATCTTGGAGTAAAGGTACTAAGAAAGATCATTTTATGAAGAAACCCTACAGTATATAAAATGAACTATCCATTTATAATGTGAAGAAAAAATAAAAATAAAAACACTAAATTGAAGGATAGATACTATATGTTTCATTTTTATTAATGTCTGTCAAATATTCTCAGCTAAATTTAAGTTCTTTGAATGTAGAAATCATGTCTCATATGTGTACGTCATATATCTTCTTCTGCAGGATGTAGTATTGTGTTGGGTACGTGGTAAGCTGTTGGAATGTTTAAACATCCTCATGGAATAGCTGAAATAGCTTATAAGGCTTTCCTATGGCTCATATTCCTTGAGGATTTTTATTTAGGAGGAACAATCTCCCTGGAAAACCTTTCTTTATAGTAAAGAGTTTTTGGACATTACAATAATAGAAGTAAGGTGGAGAAAGCAGAAAACACAAGATGTATTTTCAGAGGACTTGATCTTTGGTTTTGCCATTGAGGTTACTAGTAGTATCATCATTAACAATTTAGTTAAGTTTTCTGAGACTCATTTCCCTCATCTTTAAAATTGTAATAATAGAACCAACTTTTCAATATCATTGTGCAGATTAAGTGAGATCATGAATGTGTACAAGGGGAGGAAAAATTTAGTGTGTCTCCATGTTCTAAATGGACAAAATAAGCACAAATTAACAAATAAATTAACAAATAAACAGCAATAAAGTGAGAAAGGATATATAGAAGAGAGAAAATTATTGTTCACTGAGGGTATCTAAGAGAAAGGGGGTGGTATATGAGCTGGATGTTGCCTTGTGGAATGTTAAAAGTAGGACTGAATGAAACACATTCAGGTGGAACGGAATATGTGAATAAAGACAGGAGTGTTGTGAATAGAAGGAAATCTACATTAGGGAAGAGAAAGTAGGCATCTTTGGCAAATAATGGGGACTTATTTTGAAGAAAGCTATAAAGGCAAATTGACATAGATCTGAGTGGACATTAGTACTACGATAAACATTTTAGATTTCTTTGTATAAAGGAGAAAAATGGATGTGGAATTTTCTGAGCAGTAGACTCTCCAGGGCATAATGATATGCATAATCAAGATATACATTAAAGGAAGATGAAGGTGGAATAAAAAAAAACCAGTGTCTTTATTAGAACTACTAAATGCATGAAACCTTAAACACCCAAGCTGTTTCTTCTAGCTGGTGAAAGAAACATGAATCCTGAAGATGTTGAGTATGCCTCACCGGTCCTTGTAACTTAACAACTTCTTCAAGCCTCAGTCTTAAACCTGGGTCCTGATGAGCATGCCAACTCTGGATCTTGGTGCAAGTGTCAAGATCCCTTCTGAGGATATGTCTCTGAACTGCCGGCTTTTTGGACTTCAGGCCAGTTTCTATTTTGAGTGAGAGCTCCAATCTAGCAAGAGCACATTGATTACTTTCCAGCTAATCAAAGGGAAAGCATTGGTTGCCTGTTCTGGCATCTTGTTCAGCTAAAAATGATTATGTCTCCGGCTTCTAATGCAAAGATATATTCTTCCTTTTTTTCTCCTGTGATGAGGGTGCAGAATATAGTTCAATTTTGTTAAGTATAAAGTTAATGTATGCCTTTGAATAGACTTTGAGAAGTTATACAGGGTAGATTTTTCTCTCTAGGGGAAAAAGTGGAATATTACCTGCCCTTCTCCTCTCAGTCATAAAAAAAGATTTGATTTAAATTTACACACACTGAAGATTTCTTACCTGTGCTTGTCCCTCTTTGCATTTCAGAAAGAGGTTTTTTAAAGTACCCATGGCCCTTCTAAGAGAATGGAACATTTTGAACAAAAGTTAAAAACTAATTTTGGTTCATGCATTTTGTATGAGATTAAGAAATTTTTCTTTTGTAATCTCTCTCTCTCTCTCTCTCTCTCTCTCTCCTCTCTCTCCTCTCTCTCTCTGTCTCTCTCTCTCTCTCTCTCACACACACACACACACACACACACACACACACACACACACACACACTTTTGGTGTGTGTGATTCTTTGCTACTCTGTACTTCCTAGAAAAGGCTTGGGGTTTAATAAAGGAAAGTTTAAGGATGAGTGGGAGAGTGATGGGGAGTATGGCTGATCTATTAGATGTGATTCACTATGACTATTATGATGAATCTCCCGGAACAGGAAGAATTGCTTGAAGCCCCTTTCATGCCACAGTAAATTGCCACCATAAAAAGAATTTCTTCTCCCCTCCCCATTGCTCATCAAGGTAAAAGCTTGCAATGGTTTGTCACAGCTGGACTGGGAAAATAGCTCTGTGTTGCCTGTGTATTATATCCCAGGATCTGAGTAGCTCTCTTAACCTGAGACCTCGTGCAGTCATGGAATACAATAGTGATAGCAAGCCAAGGCTCAGAATGCATGTGTCAGTTGTCCTAAGGCCACAAAGCTAATAAGTGTCAGAGCTGGGACTCAAATCCATTCTCTGTGTGTGACTCCGGATCCCGTCTCTTTCCCTCTATCTACATTGCTGAGTTTGGGATAATTCCAGTCATTAGGACTATCACAATTCTACAAGTCACTGAGATAGTGCTGTATCAGACCTCTACCTAAGAATTGGTTTGAAAATGTTAAGACCAGTAAAGGATAAACTAAGTTCTCCTTAGGAAGTTGTTTTTTTTAAATAATTTTTTTCTCTTTTTTTCCTGACATATAAAGGGCTTAGATGTCCTTAGGAATTTGAATCCAGAATGAGGGATTCTTCCAAGGTGACTTCCCACCTAACTTTGAAGAGGCTCATCCAGAACCATGATTACTTTCTGACTTAATAGATACTCTGTAGATGTTAGTTCTGTCCCTCTGTCTCAGCACTTACTATGGGTCATATACAGTGCTAGCAGCTCTAAAGTGCATCATGTCATTTAATTGTCACAGCTCTCTTGTGAGGTGTAAAGGTGAATATATACCCATATTACAGATGAGGAGTTTGAGGTACAAAGAAATGAAGAACCTGACATGTCCACTATTGCACAGACAGCCAGGTCTGTCTGACTTTGTATCTAGTTTGCTCTCTGTATCATCTCAGTTGGTTCCTACCTACCTACCTACCTACTTCTGTCTCAGTAATATTTTCAGACTCTTTAAATTGAGTATCTTAACTCTGTTCTTCAGAAATCCTTGTAGGAGTTTAAAAATCCTTAAGTTGTATATGCTTTTTCCCTTGCCTCGCCCTGTGAGTGTTATCCTCAGCAGTAACCTTGACCACTGCGAAAGCCCTGAGCAAAAGAAAGTGTAAATTGGTCTGAGAGGATAATTGAGTCTTTCTCAGTTATGCAGGCGTTAGCTTTGCCTTGGCCTGAGATGCTCGCCAGTCTCCACAGAAGAATAAACTGAGTTAATTAGCTCCTGGATGGGGTGAGGGTTAAGGTTCTAGGTGTGGGTCTGTTTGCAACTGAAGTGATGGTTGTTGGCTCCTTATGTTAAGACATTCAGTTGCCATCAGTTGAGTGAAGGCATCTTCTTTTCTGACCTGAAGCTAGGTCAGCCTCAGTCAGCAGGCAAATGTTGTCATTTGTATCCTGGATTCCTCCTGTTTCTTTGGGGTGTGCTATGTTTAATAATGTATGCATTAGGAGATACTAAAAAACGAGTTTTTACTTGAGTCTTTTTCTCCCAATAGGTTTAAATTGCCCTCGAAGTGTATGTATGTATATGTGTGTGTGTGCTTTAGACCAAGTATCACTGGAGAAACTGCCACCCATTATGTGTAGGTTATTGCATTTGTGGAGCAAAATATCCCTTAAGTGATATATCAACTATGTGTCATAAAATATGAACTCAATTTATGTGTGTATGTTTTCATTTCAGGCATCTTTAATAGGGAAATATATTCTTGTAAATTAGTTTACAGTGTTTCTAAATAATAAATCATAAAGACCAGTAAAAGGAGACATCTAAAATGTGCATATTTGAGAGTCTATTTTATGTTGATTAACCTTAGGTGCTTTTCCCATAATTCTTACTATTGTCATTTTCCTTTGCTGTCAAACAACAATTCATTTTTGGAACATAAGATACATAATTATGAATGTTAACACAGCACCCTGCTGCAGCTCATCTCCCTTTGCAGTATGGCACAAGTTTACTTTGGGGACACAAAAGTACGTTTTCCCATTGTTCATAGTAACTGTAATTAGACACTACACTTGAGATTTAAATATATTCATTATTTACCTATTTTTTCCTAATCAGAATTTTTGACATCAAACTATAGAAAAATAATATTTTTAATTCAACTAAGAACAAAATAAAAGTGAAAGAAAAAATTCTGTTAAATAGAAGGAAAAAGTTCTAGTGTTCAATAGTGCAATAGGGCAACTATAGTTAACAATAATTTATTATATTTCAGAATGGCTAGAAGTTTTCAAATGTTCCCAACATAAAGCAATGATAAATGTTTCAGGTGAATCATGTCCCAATTACTCTGATTTGATCATTATATGTTATATGCTTTCATCAAAATATAACATGTACTCCATGAATATGTACAATTATTATGTAACAATACAAAATTTTTAAAAAAGTGAAAGAAAAAATTTGTGTTATGGAGGATAGAGCAGTGGATTTGGGGGTTTTAAATGTGGGCTCTGAGTACTCTGATGAAGTAGTGGAAATACTTGGCAAGTCTTTAAACATCTCATAGTTTTGTCTTCAGAGCAATAATTTCCACCTGACCGGGATCTGGTAAGGATTAAATAGGTACTTCATGAGAAAGTACCTAGAACAGTACCTGATACTAGATATATATTTAGTCAATGTGTATCATTCTTAATATGGTATTTGAGCATTAAACAGAAGGTAGGCATTTTCCAAAAATTAATTCACCAAAACACTTTAAATAGCAAGCTATCATGATACAATTTCATTGATTTAATAAATATTTTTTGAGTGTTTAGTATGTTTGTTGAGCAATTTGGTGGTGATCACAGCAGGAATATATCCTAGCCCTGTGCTCTAGTTGAGAGAGAGAAGACATATATATAAATCGTCTACTCCCTTGCCTGGGTAAAATGGCTGGGCAAGGAAGTAGATAATTATCAAAATGAGAGATACCAGCAGCATGTGGTTTTGAAGACTGGAGGAGGAAAACATAACAATGTGCTTGCAAAGAAGAGGGGGAGCTTAGCCTGATTCCTAAATGGTTTGTGGGAAGGCATAAAGAGAGGATGGAGAGGAATGTAGGTTTGGGGAATATTGAGGAGGCCCATTCAACCTAAGGTTTACATAGGCGATCAGTGAAAAATAAATTTGAACAATCTGTAGAAGGCCCGGAAAAGCAAACTTTACTTAGCAGGCAAAGGGGAGGCATTATAGGATTGTATGTAAATAGTGTTTGTGGAAAATTGATGTGGGTTGGATTGGATGTAGGGAGGTCATGCAGCGTGATTGTTTATGCAAAGGAGAGAGTAGTGACAGTAGGATAGACAGGATGAGTTAATAGGGCAAGATGTTTCAAAGCCAGTACTTGGTGACTAATTTAATATAAAGGCTAAAGAAGAGGAGGAGTAAACAATTACAAGGTTTGAGCCAGTTAGACCTTTAAAGTTTTAAAACAAACAAAACAAGACAAAAAGATAAAGTAGGAAGAGCTAGGCTTGGTGTCAATTTTGGTTTTGTTTTCTTTTGTTTTTAGTTTGAGGTGACTGATGGGATATATAGAGATCTAACTGGCAGTTTTAAGGAGTAAGTAAAACTGGTGTGCTGTTTAGGTGACTTATTAGAACTAGAGATTGTCCTAGAAGTATAGAATGCTGTTCCTAATCTAAACTAATCCAAATTCCACGTAAATATCTTCAGGTTGTCCCTTCATCCTAAAAGCAATCTGTTCTTACCTTCGTCCTCCTCCAACTACCAATCTATTTTCCTTCACAACCAAACCTCATAGACTATTGCAAAGTATTCTTACACTCATTGTCTCTATTTTCTCACCTCCCACTTCCTCACTGCAGTCTGCCTTCTGCCCCTACCACCACCACGACACTCTTCTCTGTATGGTTCCAAGATGAATTACCATCCTCCACATTGAAAAAAAAATCAAGGAGCATCTTTCCTTCTCCTTTTCCAATGAGGAATTTTTCAATTGCAGTTTTTCAGCCATTGGTATATAATAGAACTGCTGTCAAACCACATATCAGCTGTATGAGCTTTAGTAAGTTACTTAATCACAGTTTCCTTATCTGTAAAATGAGAATAGCTATATTTACCTTATAGAGTTACATGGGTGAATGATGTCATATGCACAAGCCCATTGGAAACAGTAGCTGTTTAATAAATATTATTTTCTTTTGTTATTGCAGCATTGGGCACCACTGAGCACTTCTTTCTAGGATTTTCTTTCTTCTTCTTATCATTATAACACCTCTTTTTACTGGTTTGCTTCTTACTGCTTACCTTTAGCTCTTTGTCCTTAATTTTTCTCTTAACTACTAGTATAGACCAGAACAGTGGTTTCAAACTTGAGTGTACATTAAACTCCCCTGGAGAGTTTGTTAAAGATCATACTGCTACTTCCCTCTCCCCAGAGTTTCTAATCCAGTAGGGGCCAAGAAGTTCTCAGGTAATGCTGATGCTCCGGTGTGGGGACTGAACTTGTGAGAACTGCTAATCTACAGTTCTGCCTCAGACCTTCTTTCTTATTATATGAACTTGTCTTGAGGGGCTTTATGTGCCACTGATGATGCCCAGATTTCTATATCCAGGGAAGATCACATGCCCAGATTTCAGAATGTCACTGTCAACTGCATGTTAGATTTCCGCACAAAGTTGTCTCTCAGGGACATTAGAATCTAACGTGCCCAAGCTGATTCTAAAGTACATATGTCAGATTAGTCAGGAAAGGTCTGAAGAAAAGAACAATAAAGGAGAAAGATCCTCGTCCTATTGAAACAGTAATTAAAATGCTAGCACATAAATACATAGATAATCAACTCTAGATAGTGATCTAGAAACAGTTTAGTGTATGATTTTTAGCATATGACTTTATCTTGAAATAGTAAAGGTCTTTAGCAAAATACGAAACCTGGAAGCCATAGAGGAAAAAATTGTTAAATTTGACTACATAAAAGCTAAAATTTAAAGCACCAGAAAAATACATAAATAAAAGGCAAAGACAAAAAACTGGGACAACAGTTTTGTATATGATATGGCAAGGGGCTGATTCCCCTAATATACAAAGAGCTCTTGAGAATCACTGAGGAAAATGCCAGCAAACCAACCTTAAAGAGGAAAAAAGGGCCCGAACAGGCAGTTCAGACAGAAAGAAAGTTGGCTTATAAAAGTAAATGGAAAGATGCTCAACAACACTAATAATTAAAGAAGTATAGATTAATTTAAGCAACAAGACACAACTTTCACCTATCAGAATGGCAAAAATCAGACCATGTAGTATACATTTTTTGGTAAGCCTGTGGAGAAACACATGCACTCTTATACATCACTACTCAAAGTGTGGGCTTTGGACTAGCAGCATCTACACTTACCAAGACTTTCTTAGAGATCCAGCCCTATCCCAGACCTACTAAATCACAACCTGCATTTTAATGAGATCGAAGTCTGTGAATGTAAATACCTCAGAACAGGAAATTCCCCAGGGGCTTATGTGGACCCTTGAGAAACCAGGTAAAAGCCTTTGTGAAAAGAGACCTTCTAGGGAGGAACATTTATGTCAGTTGCTCATCAGCCCATCCATCCCCCTGACAAGGGCAGCTGTGACCCAGCAATTACCCTCTTGGTTCTGGAAACTTCCTCACCATAAAGAAATACATTCCTGCCCCTGTAGCCCAGGTACTTTTTAAGCAGATGCCCTCTATTATATACATAGCACTGATAGCTGAAGGGAGGCTCCCAGCCTACCTTGGAAAGCAAGACCCCACATAAGTCAAAGCAGCAGCAGCCAGTATTTTGAAGAAGCCATTTGAAAATCTGTTTTGTTTTTTTTTTATTTGAGACAGAATCTCACTCTGTTACCCGGGCTAGAGTGCTGTGGCATCAGCCTAGCTCACAGCAACCTCCAACTCCTGGGCTCAAGTGATCCTCCTGCCTCAGCCTCCCAGGTAGCTGGGACTACAGGCATGCGCCACCATGCCCGGCTAATTTTTTCTATATATATTTTTAGTTGTCCATATAATTTCTTTCTATTTTTAGTAGAGACGGGGTCTCGCTCTTGCTCAGGCTGGTCTCGAACTACTGATCTCAAATGATTCACCCGCCTGGGCCTCCCTAGAATGCTAGGATTATAGGCATGAGCCACGGCGCCCGACCTTGAAAATCTGTTTTAAAATGTATGGTAGAGTAGTGGTTCTCAAAGGTGAGTGTGCATTAGAATCACCTAGAGAGCTTGTTAAAACTCAGAGTTTCTGATTCAGAAAGTCTGGAATGGGGCTCCAGAATTTCATTTCTGACTAGTTCCTGGGCGATACTGATGTTGGTCTACAGAGCAAACTTTGAGGCCGGGCGTGGTGGTCTGTAATCCTAGCACTCTGGGAGGCAGAGGAGGGAGCATTGCTTGAGGCTAGGAGTTCGAGACCAGCCTGAGCAAGAGCAAGACCCCGTCTCTACTAAAAATAGAAAGAAATCAGCTGGACAACTAAAAATACATAGAAAAAATTAGCCGGGCATGGTGGCGCATGCCTGTAGTCCCAGCTACTCGGGAGGCTGAGGCAGAAGGATCACTTGAGCCCAGGAGTTTGAGGTTGCTGTGAGCTAGGCTGATGCCACGGCACTCTAGCCCAGGCAACAGAGCGAGACTCTGTCAAAAATAAATAAATAAATAAACATTTGAGAACCATTGTTTAGGAGGAAGAATTTGGAAGCAAAATCTTGTCTTTAAGCCTTGAGTGACTTATTTCACCTGTTTAAGCCTGAGTTTCTTCTTTTTAAAGAGTTTATAAGGTTGTTGTGAAGATTAAATGGAATGGTGCATATGAAAGTTCTTTATGAACTGTAAATATCATGTAAAAGTATTAGCAGTTAGGTGACTTCAGACATGGTATTTGCTGCCACCCCCTACCAGATTTTCCTATACTTTGTTCCCTCTCCAACCAACTTTGTCCCACCAAGTCCATCAGGCACCTGGAAAGGAACTAAAGTCTGGAAAGCCCAGAGTAGCATATTTTTCAACCCACTGAGTATGGCCTTGATAGTGAACTTGACTTGACCTCCCTTTTCCTCTGCCTGGCCTCCCCTCAAACTTGCTCCTTGTTCTTCCAGACGTGGTCTGCTCTCAAAGCAAAAAACAGCTCCCATTTTTTACTGGGGGTCAAAAATGTCAAATGAAGGTTTTTAAAAATTAGAACAAAAGCATCCACTGCCAAGCAAGAAAAACATGTTGAGAAAGAGAATTTTGCTAGGTTGGTGGGATCTAGGCTGATTTCTCTGAGGGCAAAATCCTGATGTTTGAAATAGTTAAGTGGAATCACAAGTATAATTGCAGATTCCTAGCTTGGGAATGTGTCAGACAGTCATATCAGACAGTTGCTTGGGTAAATGATATGTCCATGTAGAATAGTGTCATTTTTTTTTGGAAACCTTTTCTTATTCAAAAGGTGATACATGTATAGAGTAGAAAATTTGGAAATTTTTTAAAGTATGAAAAATAATGATGACCCTTAATCCCACCACACAAAAGTAAATACCCATTGCTAAGATATTAGCATGTTTACATCCAACCTTCAATATGTGAATGTTTTGTATGAATATGTATGTATATGCACAGATCTTTTGAATTGGGATTTTCAGGTTTGTATACTGTTTTTTTCACTTACCCTTATATTTTGAGCCTTTTTCAGGATCATTAAGTAGTCTTCAAAAACATCATTTTTAATGGCAAACCATTAATCCTTCATGTAGATGTACACTATTTTACCTAACTCTTCTTAAATGTTGGACAGTTAGGATATTCCTGATTTGACTATTATGAACAATCTTGCAGTAGATGATACTTCACGTACATAAATCAATACGTGCGTCTCTAATTGCTTTCCTAGGATAGAATCCTAGGAGTGGTAAACTGGATCACAGGGTAAGAACATTTCTTAAAACAAATATAATTCACATACTATAAAACTCACTATTCAAGTGTTTAATTCAGTGATTTTTAGTGTATCCACAAGGTTGTGAAACCATTACCATTCATTCCAGAAAAACATATGCAGCACTTCACAAATTTGCATGCCATCCTTGTGCAGGGACCATGCTAATCGTTTCTATATCATTGTAATTTTAGTATGTTGCCAAAACAAGCACAGTGGAAACATTGTAAGTCTGCTGAAACCATATGCCAAAATTCCCTCTACAAGTGTGTACCTTTTTCATTCCCACCCAGAAATGTATAAGAGTGCCTGTTTCCCCACAACTTTGCCGACACATTAAAAATGGCATTTTATCGTTTTGTCTCTCTCTCTCTTTTTTTATGAGACAGAGTCTCACTCTGTTGCCTGGGCTAAAGTGCCGTGATATCAGCCTAGCTCACAGCAACCTCAAACTCCTGGGCTCAAGCGATCTTCCTGCCTCAGTCTCCCAAGTAGCTGGGACTACAGGCGTGCGCCACCATGCCCGGATAATTTTTTTTTTTCCATTTATAGTAGAGACGGGGTCTCGCTCTTCCTCAGGCTGGTCTGGAACTCCTGACCTCAAGGGATCCTTCAAGCCTTGGCCTCCCAGAGTGCTAGTATTACAGGCATGAGCCACCGCGCCTGGCCGTTTTGTGTCTTTCACCAGCTCTTCTTCCTCTCCTGCCTGAACTATAGCTGTTTCATAGAGCTCTGTCATCCTCCCTCTCCTTTGCACACACTCACTATGGGCAGTCACATCCACTGCAACAGCCTCAGCTGCCTCCTTTCTGTGGATAGTGACCACTGCCCTAATCTCTTTTTAGCACTGCAGCCGAGATGTCAAGCTGCTCACTGGGCATACCTACCTACAGAATTTGCCAGCATAACAAACTCATGTCTGAAATGAAACTCATGTCTCCTGAAGCCAGCTCCTGCCCATGACTTCCCTCTCTAGATTAGAGGTACCACCCTTCTCTTAGGTACTTCACAGCCATCTCTCTCTCTCCTCCTTATCTAATTATTAATAGTCATCCAACTCTGTTGATTCTCTCTCATATCCTTCCTTTCTGCTCCATCCCCACTGCTATTGCTCTGGTTTTACCTTTTTTGTGTCTATTGCACTGGCATACACACTTCTCTATGCTTCCAGTATTTATGCACATGATTTATTCTACACATGGCTATGAGAATAACCTTCCTAATATACTGCTTGTACCATGTTGCTGTCCTACTCTGGAACCTCCAAAGGGTCTCTCTTGCCTATTGTATTATGTAAAGTAAATGCTTTAACCTGACACTTAAGGCCTACCATTCTCTTGCATCATTCTAATTTGACTTCCTCTGCACCTTATAGAAACTGTGTTTTCTTCCTTTGGCGGATCCCCACCCTTCCCACTTCTATTCATGCAAACCTGGCATGGCCTCTCTCCTACTCTTTTCCAGTTGCAATTGTACTGAGTCTTCCAAATTAGCTCAGAAGCTCTGTAAAGCCTTCCTTGATTCAATCAGCTGTGCCCTCTCCTTCTTTTAACTTTCATTTTGTTAGCATTTCCTTTCTGATACTCATGCCATTCTGTCCTCTTTAGTGGTCTTCCAGGTTATTTTTCTTCCGCTCTCCACCACACTGTAAATTCCTTAAGCACAGGGCTTATATCTTCTTCACTATGGTGTGTTCCCTGCTACCTCTCCAAGCCTCTTAAATGTAGATAAGAGCTCCATAAATGCTTGGATAAAACAATGGTAAAGACTGCCCATTGTTTTTTAGAGCTATTAATGACTCAGTTTGGGGAATGAATACTACACTAAGAAGGTGCAGATGCCAGATGACACAAGCGTCATGGTTTATTCCTTTTCCTTCCCTCTCTATGTTCCGTCCATCAAGAAGTACTGTCAGTTCTACCTCTTCAAAATCTCTCTAATAAAACCTCTTTTCCCTATCCCTACTGTTACCTTCATAGAACAAACCACCATTGTCTCTTACCTGGAAGAGCTTTTTTAATTGGTTCCCTGGTTCTACTCTTGCCCCCTCCCCAAATCTATCAGCCAAGTGAGACCTTTATCAAGTTTATGTCATGTTAGTCCCCTGCTTAAAAACCTCTAGCAGCTTCCCATTTCACTGAGAATAAAATTCAAACTGCCTACCTTAGCTTTTGAAAACTCCATGATCTGGCTTATGTACCTCCCCAACCTCATTTCCCACTACTGTCCGCCTTGCCAAGGGTGCTCCAGCTCTGCTGAATGTTGACCCTTCCTCATTGTCATGTTTGCTCAAAGCAGAGTACATGGGTGCTGTTGTTCCTAATGGGATCCTAGCTGTTGTTGGCTATTGTCTTAAGGCTTCATGTCTTTAGTAGTAGAAATGACTTGAGGAGTGACCGGAAGTCATTCTAAGGGTTTTGAGATTTGAATCTGGGGAAAACCTTTGTGGATTCCATCAGACTCCTGAAAAGTGGTATGTCCAACTGTCAGTTTGAGCTGAAGGAGAGAAGGAAGAAAGGGAACCTTGTATTATTCTCTAAGCCTCCTTCCCAAGGGATGCTATAAATATTACTGATAGAAACCAGAGCTGGAGAACAAACATCCTCCACCTTTTTTTTATCACTTTGGGTGTTGGTTTAGGAAATTGGGCATCATGGGAAAAACTTTAAGGCCATCTGTTGAGTCAGATAGTGCTGTGTGAACTTGCTGCCATTTTCCCTGTACATTCCTCTGAAGTCTCCTTCAGCCCTCTCGTGTTTCATCCTTAGCTTTTATACACAACGGGGAAAAGGGAAAGCTCTCTTTCCTTATTCAGATCATTTCATCATTTCAGATTCTTGTCTTGCTCCCCTTGCTTTTAGAAGCTGCAAAATATGCACTATCCACCTCTTTGCCTTGAGGATCATTGACAAAAAATAGTCTATGATAGGTATGTTTTATCACACTATACACAGAAAACCTAGAAATTGATCCCCAGCCCACTCTGAAAGAGAATTCTGAGTACTACGTTTCTAAACTACTAAGCTTTTTTCTACCCCCTGATATTTGCAAAGTTCTCCTGAGCCATCTGTATGGTTACTTCCTTCCAATTTTCTTTGGATAAAGAGGTGTCCTCGTGTCTTAAAGATTGCAATGTGAAAATGGGGAAACGGAAGCAGAAGGTCAAATGTAATAGTCCTAGGTAGATGAAGTTATTGCTTCCCACACAGAAAGCCAAAGAGCACCCCCTGACACACAGCATCATGTGGAGGAGTCTTTTTTCCACCCAGACATTCCCTTCCTTTCTTAGTCCCTACCCTAGGTTCCTTTTTAGCCAGGGATGGATCCTGAGGTGGAGGGTGGAGTGTGGAGAGGGGGATCCAGCAGATTTATGTGGAGGAACTTGCCCTGGCTATTCAGAGGGGATGGGAGGTAGGGAGGCAGAACTGGGTATCAAAAGCCCCTTCTCCAGAAAGTACCCGTCTCAGATGACCCAGATTATAGCTTTCCCATACTGACAAGAAAGCCAGTATCCTGAAAGTTCGCTTTAAAATTACACACTTATGTGCGCACACACACAGACACACACACAGACACTCACATTTCCCCCTTGGTTAGCTCTATAATAAGGAAGGGTTTCCTGATCACCAGGCTGCAAGGTCCCCTAGCCAAGGGTGGGGTGAGGGTGGGCCTTCAGAGCTCTGTGTCCCTCCATGGTGACCAAGCAGCTTCTCCCGTCTTCTGTCAGATAAACAAGCCATGCATTGTTCTGGCCCCAGGCCTGTCTGCAGGCTTCCCTTCCTGCTGAGCCGGCCAGAATGAGCTTGAGTTCCTTCATGTGGGGCAGGTGGAATGTGCTGTTTGAGGGCAGGCTGGAAGAGCCCCAGAAAGTAAACAGAGCTAATCAAGGACGCTCTTTTGTGCTTCTCCTTATCCAAACACTTTCAAAAGAGGAAAGGGCCCACACTACATTGTGGCGCAGACCTCAGGCTAACCACAACCCCAAGCAACAGGGGTCACATTTTCCTTATTGCCCTGCATTGGGGCAGAGCCATGGTTCTCTTTCTGCTAGTCCTCTCCCACCAAGTATCTCTTGAGGGGCCTGATGGGAGCCAGGCTCAGAGACAGGTGGTGCCCTCAGAGGATATTGGGGTGATAGCTGACTAGGGCAGCTGAAGACTGACTCTTTCTGGAATTGGTCCACCTCCCCCAGGCCACCTCTCACAATAGTCTTTACAGAGCCCCTTCCAGGAGCCAGTTTCTGGCTTATCGGCCGCTTCTGCCTGCATGTGCCTGCCCTCCTCTGCCCCTATGCCAAGTTCTTGTCCTATGAGTGCTTGGGAAAGAAGCAGTCGTCTTTACTGTCCCCTGAGCACAGGAAGTCACAATTGGTTGTGTTATCTGGAACTCAGTTCTGCTAAGTGGGAGAGTGCCCCTTTCCCCTCAATCCCAACTCCCAGCCTCTTCCCCAAATCCCAGACTGCCCAGTGAGGGCTCAAGTTCCTCTCTTATCTTCCCTTACCCAAGGGTTTCTCAAGTCTGTGCCCACCTGCCTACCCCCTCTTCTGGTGACTACCCAACTCTCATACTCCCACCCTGCCTCCTTACCTCAGCCAGCCCCACAAACCTGCTTGCACCTCCAGCCACCCTTTCCTCAGCTTTACCCAGCCACTGGCAAGGTCGGACTACCAACAAACCAGTTCCTCTTTATTTTGTTAGGAAGTGGGGAGCAGCAAGCCTCATCGGACAAGCCCTTTCACGAGCTGGGTTACCGAGTAGAAGGAGGAAGACACGGCGACCAGAAGAGTAGGGAAGGCTGGGCACCCAGACCTAAGGAATGACATGAAAAGAAACTGTTTATCCTGATGCTTTTTTGGCCTGGGGATTACTCCCCAGTATATTGCCACTCAAATGTGGTCATCACACGTCATCACACTGGCCGCATCACTATCACTCTGGAGCTTATTAGAAAGTCAGAACCTGGGCCCTGCTCCAGATCTGCTGAGTCAGAATCTGCATTTCGACCAGATCCCCGGGTGATTAGTGTGCCCACTAAAAGCTGAGAAGGGCTGCTCTAGAGTACTAGGTTTGGCTTTTGCGCCTTCTCTTAATTAGTCCTTTCTCTTTCATCTTCATTTGGATTGAAGAAATCAGTTGTCTTGCTACTAACAGTACCTTGCCCATTATTAGTTTTGGTAGAGGATAATATTAATAACAGATACAATTTATTGAGTGCCTGTCACATGCCAGGCATGTTTTACAGATGAGGTAATCAAGGTTCTGTGGCATGCCTAAGGCCAAGAACTAGTGAATGGTCAAGCTGACACTCCAAGCCAGATCTCAATGCCTCCCAAAGCCCCCAGACTTCCTCCCATGCAGTACCACCATACGATTGATAAAACTTAGCCCAGATTTCCCTATGAGGTACAGAAGGAAGAAAGGGGAAGGGGCCTTCAGGCATGATTTCCCCAGAGAGGAAAGGCTTAGCGTACTTCTTGTCCTGAGGGAGCTTGCGTAAGCCCTCTCTGGGGCCAGAAATTACTGGAATTGGGGCCAGAGGCCAAGGGAAACTGGAGTGGGTATCAGGAGTATTAATGAAGGGAAAACCCTAACTCTGAATACCCAAGAAACATTAAAATCTAATGCCTGAGCTTGGGCTTGTGGGGTACAACAAATCCATGTGGGGCTGCTCTGTTTCTGGCTATTGCATTGATCAGTGAGGGCATCATTTGGAGCCCCAGGTGGGGCCCAGGGCTGCTACATTATAGCATGCTATAGCTGGAAGGGTCATTTGTGACGCCTGAGTTCAATGTTTTGTTTTGCAGAGAGGAAACAGATGCCCAGAGAGGGAGAGTACGTTACCATAGGTCGGAGTGAATTCATAGCAGATCCAGGGACGCTGACCCCAAGAACCACTGTTCCATCTTTGCTAATGGCACCTTTTCTGGAGTTGGAGTCTGAGGTGTGAAATTGAGTTTTCTTTGGATCTGCTCAAGTGCCCATGGGAAGTACAGACCCTGCAAATACGGCCCACAATGTTTGTGAGCCGTGGTATCTCAGCAGGACCTTCACCTTAGAAAAATCTCTAAGTCACTTGCTCCCAGCTATGTAAAATCAGCTGCAGTGCTACTCCTCTGGACCTGGAGGCTGCTGGGCCTGGCTGACCTGGGATTTCCTTTTCTGGGACCCAGAGGACCTGCAGAGATGGCTGGGTGGGGTCAACTCAGTCCAGGAAGCACAGGAATTCTTTTAAGTGTATGTGTCTGGGGTATTTTTCTCTCTCACTTACGTGTATTTTTAAAAATTCTTTTTAGACACCCGCTTTATCTTTCCCAAACATCATTTCCTTACTCCTTTCCTGAGTTCTAGCAGTGGCTGGGGGCCCAGCTTCCTTATTGGCCTCTGAGCTGCAGAGGGGGTGGGCCAGGGCTCAGAGGAGGTTGGAGTAGGGAGCAGGGGGGGCGTTTATGCTACTGGAACTGCCTTTCATCCTTCCCTTTGCCACCTGGGTGCTGGCTGGTTCCTGGAGCAGCGTCTTTACTCCTGTCTAGCTCTTGACACTGGCTTTCGTTTCCCAAGGCTGTGGCCACATCTAGGCCCAAGAAAGCTGATTGCCATACCTTGCCTTCAATGCTGCTCCTTCCTGTTCTTGGAACTGGGACCTGACTGTGCCTGAGCCCCTTGGATCACATTTAGGATTTTGGGCTGATGGCCCCTTGCCCCAGGTCTTGACTGGAGGGCAGGTGGGTCCCAGCTAAGGGATGACGCTGGCTGGAAGGGTTGTCAATGAGAATCTGAGCTAGCTGGATACACCGCTCTCTCCTAAGCCATCTCTCCATCCTGGGCAACTTCCATGGTAGGTACAGCCAGTACCCATGGCTGCTGTCCCCCTTGCCCCCCGTCCTGCTTTCTTTTTTCAATATCCCTTTCCCTTTGCTTCCTAGGAAAGGCAGTTTGGAATAATGAATGATGGGGAGTGTGTTTAATGATAGTACCTGAGTTGGCCTTAGAAGAAAGGGCGAGTGCTGGGGTCATTGCCTCCATATCTAGTCCTAGAGCTGCACAGTTGGTAGTTGGCATTTTCTTACCTCTCTGTTTATTTCTCCTCATATCTCTTCCCTAGGGAGAGGGGATGGTTTCAACTCTAGAGCTACTAAGACCTTCCTTTTCTGATTCCTTCTTGAGGGAATGGCTATGGAATGCCTCAGGTATATAAGCTTTTTGAGCTAGATCTCTCTCTGGGGAAGAGGGGCTGTGTGGTATCATAGAAAGAGCTGGAGGATCTGAGTCTTGATCCCGACTCTGCTGGTTACTAGCTGTGTGCTCTTGGCAAATCACTTAAGCTTTCGGCATCTCTGTTTCTCCATCTGTAAAGTGGGGATAATAACGGCTCTTACTGCATAAGGTTGGAGTGATGATTAAACCAGTTAATGCATGTGAAGTGCTTAGTGCCGGGCACATCTTAAGTGGTCAATAAATGGTCCCTGTTGTTTTTTAAAGGTTTATAGAACATCTATGGCAGATACAATGCTGATTGATTTCACATATAGAACTACATTTAATCCAGACCATAACTCTTGAGAAAGAGATGGTCATCTTCCCCATTTTACAGATAAAGAATCTGTAAACTCAGAGAAGTGACATGCCCAAGGTCACACAACTAGGATTTGAATGCAAGTGTGGACTGACTCTGAGTCTAGGGCTATTCAAGAATAATAATAGGCCAAATATTAGACCCTATAGATACTTCCCTCTCCTTTCCCAAACTAGGGTTAGAAGGCTCCAGCTCTGGCTCCAGTTCCCTGTGTATTTTTCTCCTCTCACCCTTTGATTTTCTCCCAGTGTCCCAAAAGTCCCCACTTCCCCCTTCTACCTCCTTTGGGATTATTTCCTATTCCTGGAGAAACCCTAGAGAGAGTAAGGCGCCTTTGTAAGCTACGTGTCAGTGTGGGAAAGGAGTGGTATAGCAGAACCTTGACAGTGGATGGAAAGATTTCAGTACCCTTGGTGCAAGTACTCTTGAGCCATGAAAAAGGACAAATCTGGGCTAATGACCATTATTATAGTATCTACTATTTAGTAACCACATGCTATGCATCAGGCTGTGTCCCAGGTGCTTTGAGAATATGATCTCTAATCCCTGCAATAACCTAGCTAGGTAAAGATTACTGTTCCCTTTCTCAGATAGAAAACCGAAGGTCAGATGGGTTAAGTGACTTGCACATACATACATCTAAAGTGGTAGAGTTAGGATTTGAACCTAGATGTGTCTCACTCATTTTCATCTCATTGCCTCCTGTCTTGGCACAGTTGGTAGGATGAGATAACATACATGTAATGATGATGAGCAATATAAAACATATTATTAGGGACAAAATTGTGAGGGCTAGATTACTCAGAACAAGCTCCCTGCAGGAGATGGTACTTAAGCAGTACCTTGAAGAGCAGGTAGGATTTAGGTTAACAAAAGGAGCGGAGAACATTCTAGGCAGAGGGAACAGTCAGAATGATAACGACGATTGGTTGAGGGCTTGCCAGACCCAGTTCTAAGCACTTGACATACGTTGTCTCATTTGACCTTTCAACAACCCCATTAAGGAGGTACTATTACCCCCATTTTACTGCCATGAAAACTAGGGCTCTGAGAAGTGAAGTCACCTGTCTAAAGCAGCAGAGCTAATAAGTGGTAGAGCTGACAGTCAAACCAAGGTGATCCAACTCTGGCGCCTGTGCTGGATTCTATTGGGAAATCCACAGCAGAGGCGCAGAGTCGGAAAGGGACAGAGCTGGTTACAGGGTGTGGATGGAGCAGAGACATGAGAAATTGAACTGAGTGTGTAAAGATAACTTGTAGAAGGCTTTGGAAGTCTGATCCAGTTTGCATTTGATGCAGGACAGGGTAAGAAATAGAGAGTCAAGATTTTTGAGTGGGAGAGTTGCCCCAGTTCAGTCGATGTTTAACGTGGTGTGATTTGAAAGCAGGGACTGGAGGTGGAACAAGGGGTGACTGGCTGGCAGACTGATGCAATATTTTGGACATAATTTGTCAAGGGCCTGGACTAGAACAGAGGGGGTGTGGGTTCTGGGAGGAGAGGTGTAATTCTGTGTGATGGTCACAGTGAGAATGGAGAGAGAACAAACTAAGGCCAGAAAAACATCATAAAAGAAGACTCAGTAGAACTTGGTGGGACTGGGCAGTTGGGGAGAAGGTAGTACCCAGGCTGACTACCCACATTATAAAGCCTGGACTCAGAAGAACTTAAAGAATCCTGAATGTGGAAGAAGGGCTGGGCATAGGAGAGGTTCCCTGTTCCCCACTATATCCTCAGTGCCGAAAAGCACAGTACATAGTAGATGCACGTGGTACATAGTACCTAGTACTCCATAGTACTACTACTAGTAGGTGCTTGATAAATAGTTGCTGACCAGGTAACTGCTGGTAACAGCAGCGGGAGAGCTTTCCCAGCAGCATGGCTTCATGTGTGAGACTCTGGAGCAAACATAGCCCCCAAGGCCTCCTTGTGCCTCAGCCTCCCCTCTGGGCACTCTGAAACCCATACTAGAACAATGTGATTACAAAGCTGGGAGCCTCACCTGGCTTTCTTCCTCGTCAATCTTAGCCACTGCTGCTGACTCGTGGCTCTGGTTGCTGACCTTTGACAATCAGCTTCCCCTGCCCTTCTTCCTACACCTCCTTGTCTGTGTCTGACCAGTTACCACTCAGTCTGCATTTTCCCCACAAGGCCACTCTCCTCGGGACTACCCTTTTGTAAGCCTTAGCCCTCTAGAGCCTTGCACTGCTGCACTCTCCTGTGTTCCCATTGGGATGAGGAGCATTTCCAGCCCGGATGGAATCCTCCAGCTTGAGTCTGTCCACTACTGTTCCAGAGAGGTAGAGTGCTGACTTATTCCACAATATAGCAAGCTTGTGGAAGGCAGGGGCCCTCAGCCTACCCGACCCTGTACCATCAGTGCCTAGTATGGAGCCCAGCACAGTAAATATGAATAAATTAATGAAAATCATCTATCATTTATTTATCTCCCTGTCATCTACTTATTTATCATGTTTCCCTTACTGTGTCATTCATCTCTCTCTCTATCATCCACTTCTCCCTACTGTGTATTTCTCTATGATCTTTCTCGGAGTTTCCTCTTTCTGGCATTTGTTTTTCCCTCTTATCTTTGTCATCCACCTGGCCCTTCTGCTTTCTCTCTCTCCCTGTTCTCTGTCTTTTCTCGCTCTCCCTCTCTCTTTCTCCCTCCATCCCACTCCTTCCCTCAGTCTCTCTCCCATCAGTCATCTCTCCATCTCCCAGCATTACCCATGCCCCACTTGTGCTCTTCCCCATACCATTCTTCTCCACTTGCAAGAGTGGCATCATTCATGTGAAGTATGCCAGGGGACAGGGATGGGTCTTGTATAAGCCAGTCAGTGCAAGAGTTGTGGCTGCAGCCTGCAGCACCATACAGACCCTGTTGCTGCATTCAGGACCATGGCCTCAGATGTGTTTCCATTTATTCACCCCTGACCTGGGTAGCAACCAGTCTCCCCTGCTAGCCTAGCACTAAGCCATTCAGCACTTTGTTCTGTCTTCCCTTACAGGAGTTGGGGCTCCCTGCAACCACTTTGCTGATAAACTCAGGTGTCTGGCCTCTGTGCCCATCTTATCCTTCACTCTGAATGAATGCCCATCTTATCCTTCACTCTCTTAATGCCTTTACCATGCTCTGTCTCTCTCATTCATCTGTAAGCTCTCAAGAGCAAAGACTGTGTTGGATTCATCACAGTATCCCCAGAGCTATACATAGAGGAAACACAGTAAATATATAACAAATGTTTATTGAATTAATGAGTAAACATTGGAGAATTGAAAGCTCCAGTATTGACTTGTACAAACTTCTCAATCACTTGCCTATTCCTTTCTCAGGGAAAAATTGGCTAGATAGGCCAGATTGATTTTTTTTCCTCAAAGAGAAGTGAGGGTAAGCTCACTGCTCATTGGGTAGCACCACTCATTTATTCCACAAATATTTATTGAACATCAGGTATGTGTCCAGTACTGTTGTACATGCTTGACACTTTGAGAACAAAATAGCCCTGCGGAGCTGGTATTCCATATCTTAGTATGAAGGAGATTCAAGTATTGAGAGCTGATGATGGCCGTTAAGATTCCCACACCAGCTCCTTGCAAGATGTTCTACTTCACCAAAGGGAAAGAGGGGGTGGGGGCGGAAGCCGCCTGGGAAGTGATTTCAGCTCTGGTTCCCTAAGCCAACTTCCTGTCCCTTTCTTGCTGCAGGAGGAACGCCCCTGTCGGTAGGCCGCACTCATGGCATGTGGCCAAGCTACTGGAGGGATGCCCTGAAGCGGCCACCACCATGCATTTCCCTTCTGAAGCCTTCAGCTTGTCCTGGCATTCCGGCTGCAACACAAGGTGAGTCTAGAGCCCTCCCCTCAAGATGGGCTGGAGGGTGGACAACCTGGCCTCTTTCTCCTCTGCTCTAGTCCCTGGGATGTTAAAGAGCAGAAAATGAAGTGGGAATCCAAAGTACCTGGGCTTTAGTCCTAGTTTCTTTCTAACTCTCTGTTTCTTTGGGCTAGTCCCTTTCCTTCTGGACAATGTTACCTTACAATACCTCATTTGGCTTGTAAGACACCACACTGTCCTTTTCATGCTATTTTACTAGCTTCTCTTTCTCAGTCTCTTCCTGATTCCTCGCATCCACCTATCTCTTAATGTAGGAGGACCCCAGGGCTCAGTTCTGGCCCTCTGTTCTATCTACGCAACTCACTGGTGACCTCATCTATTGTTCATCACCTCTGCCACAGAGCCAAAGCTTTCAAAATGGAGACCTCCCTGAATAACGGGTCTACCCGCAAGAGGGATGGCTCAATTCAGGGACCTTGCTTGGTGTTGCCTGTTGTGGTTGAAACAGCTGCCCGAGAGGCAGACAATGTTTTCTGCAAGAGCCAGCAAAGATGCTGCCCTTGGCTGCCTTTTCCCTTCCACAAAAAGATCTTTCCTCCACGAAGGGATTTCTGTTGAGGAGATTGAGGAAAGCTAAGGGTTGAGTTTGCCCTGACTCAGAGACTTTATTTGGCATTGGAAGCCAGGGGATCAAGGCAGAGGCAATGTTGTTCTGGAAGAATACGCAGAACACATTCTGAGCTTGGCTCCTGTTTCAGTAGGGGTGTGTGTGTGGTTTCTGTTTTTGTTTTTTTTTTCAGCAGGAAGGGTGGTGGGGTGGGTAGCAGGTTCCCTTGCCAATGAGGAATTAATGGATTCCTAGCCCAGAGGACAAGCAAGCAGAATGGCTAAGGGCAAGGCAGGGAGCAAGAATGAGAGGAAGCTGACCTGGGGGGGTCTCATTGGCTGCTGCCACAGCTCAGCTGTGGCCTTTCTGAGAGCAGCCTGCAACCTCTGGGGTTCTAGTCAGAGGGAGTTACTGGCATGACTTGGCTCAGTTTGGCTTTGCGTGTGGGAAATAGTACTTAAAATTCAAGATCGCATCTGATCCTCACCCTTTCTTTGGTCTCCCTGGTTTGGCTTTGCCGGGGGGTGGGGTGAGGGAGGTGTGTGTGGGCAGGGGCCACTATAGTATCAATACTAGTAGCAGAGAGCATGCTGATACCAGTAACAAAAAAACAAAATAGTAGCAGTAGCATGTAGTGAACTCTTGCTCGATGCCTGAGCTGTGATAGGAGCTTCCCATTTATTACCTGGTTTCATCTACACAGCAACCCTCTGATACAGATATTACTAGGATTCGCATTTAAAAGATGTATGGCGGAAGAGCTAAGATACTAGACTCACAGAAGCCTGGGTCACAATTCCAGCTCTGCTTTTTCAGCAGCTTAGTGAGCTTGCCAGTGTACTTTACCTCTCTAGGCTTCTGTTTCCTCGGTTGTAAGATAGGACTAGTAATCTGTCCCCTTCAGCTTTAAAGAAAACCTTGTCAAGTGCCCAGAACGTTGTAGGTTCTCAGTAAATAGCCAGGATTTCTATCAGCAAGAAAAGAATAGGGGAAAACCTAAATTCCAGCCTCGTCTGTGCCAATAGTTAGAGCTGGGTGATCTTTAGTAAAGTACTGCCTCAAAATGACTTCCCTTTGCAGGGCTTGCTTTGAACCAGTGGTTCTCAGAAGTGCGGTCCCTAGACCAGCAGTACCAGCAGCACCTGGGAAGTTGTTAGAAGTACAAATTCTCAGGATCCACCCAGATCTAAAACTCTAGATAAGGCCCAGTTACCTGTGTTTTAACAAGCCCTTCATGTGATTATGACACACGCTCAAGTTGAAAATCACTGATTTACAAAATGGTCTGGTTAAAATTGAATCACCACTTTAGGGCCCTTCTGTAATGCTGATATTCTGTGATTGTCTCTGCTGACAGAGAGCCACATACTGACTCCCTGGGGACAGGGACAGCCTAGAAGCAATTTCAGATTTGCTGATGGCAGGGAAATAGAGAATAACCTCTATGAAGTTCTCTAACTTTTAGTGTTCATGGTGTTTCCCCATCCTTCTTCCATATGTCATCTTATCTCCCATTTTACCATGCCCCTGCGGCGCCCCAGTGTCCGTCTCCTTGCCTGTTTCCCTTTCTTCTTATTTTGCCTAATCTCCCCTCATTTCTAGCATGGGCGCCTCTGGGCTGTCCTGCCTTCTCCCGTGGCAGGGCTGGCCAAGCTGAGAAAGAGATCTGGTGACTTAGCTAACCTGTGTGCCTTGTGTCTTGCAGTGACGTGTGTGTGCAGTGGTGTCCGCTCTCCCGGCACTGCAGCACCGAGAAAAGCAGTTCCATTGGCAGCATGGAGAGCCTGGAGCAACCAGGCCAGGCCACCTATGAGGGACACCTCTTGCCCATTGACCAGAATATGTACCCCAACCAGCGTGACTCAGCCTACAGTTCCTTCTCGGCCAGCTCAAATGCCTCTGACTGTGCCCTTTCCCTCAGGCCAGAGGATCCAGCCTCTGCAGACTGCATCGTGCAAGGCCTAGGGCCAGCTAAGGCCCCCAATGGCCGGCCTAATGTGGCTGAGACCTCAGGAGGTAGCCGGCGCACCAACGGCAGCCACCTGATCCCCAGCTCCCAGATGTCATCCCGCCCGCAGGAAGGCCAACACACAGGGCCTGCCAAGGTGGTCAGGGGCCCACCACAACCTCCAGTGAGGCGGGACAGCCTTCAGGCCTCCAGAGCCCAACTCCTTAATGGAGAACAGCGCAGGGCATCCGAGCCTATGGACCCCCTGCAACAGAAGGAGAAACCGAGTGTAGAGACAGTGCTATCTCCAAGGAATCCTAACAGGTTCTGCTGCCTCAGTGGACAAGACCAAGTGACAAGTAAGGGCCATCAGAACTGTGAGCTCAGCCAGCCTCCTGAATGCAGCCAGCAGGGCTCTGAGCATCTACTGATGCAGGCATCAACGAAAGCTATTGGATCCCCAAAAGCCTGTGACAAAGCTTTTAGCTTGGATTCCAGCCCGCTCAATGAGGCTTCAGCAGAGCTACCTAAGGCTTCTTTTGGCAGCCCTCCACATCTCACAGGACTCACAGGGCATCGCCATAGTGCCCCTGAACAGCTGCTGGCATCCCACCTGCAGCATGTACACCTTGATACCAGGGGCAACAAGGGGATGGAGCTCCCAGCTGGGCAGGATGGGCACCAGTGGACTCTGTCCCCTTTGCACAGCAGCCACAAAGGAAAGAAAAGTCCATGTCCCCCTGCAGAAGGAACCCAGGACCGTCCCAGCAAAGAAAGAAAGACCAGACCAGTGGATGATAGGCCTTTGGGTTCAGAACACCAGAGCCAAAGCAGTTCCCCCCATGGAGAGGCTGATGGACACCCTCCAGAAAGAAGTTTACTGGACCCAAACAGAGCAAGCAGAGCAGGCAGTGAATCGGCCAGCCAACAGCCCTCTGCTTCTGGCTCCCTTGTCCAACAAGCTAAGGACTGTTCTTCAACCACTAAGATAGCCAGCGGCACAGAGTCAACTGAAGAAGGGGACAATGAGCCCAAGGAGTGTGGCCGGATGGGTGGTAAGCGAAGCGGAGGGACCCGGGGCCGCTCAATCCAAAACCGGCGGAAGAGTGAGCGTTTTGCCACTAATTTGCGTAATGAAATTCAGAGGAGGAAAGCCCAGCTCCAGAAAAGCAAGGGTCCGTTGTCACAGCTGTGTGACACTAAGGAGCAGGTGGAAGAGACCCAGGATCCCCTAGAAAGCCCTCCACTCCCTGCTTCTAATTCATCTCTTCTATCTTCATATAAAAAACCCCCTAGTCCCAGAGACAAGCTTGTCGACAAAAGCATGATACTCAGGGCTAGGTCGTCAGAGTGCCTCAGCCAAACCCCTGAGAGCCATGAATCTAGGACAGGCTTGGAGGGACAAATAAGCCCTGGCCAGAGGCCTAGCCAGTCCTCTTTGGGCCTAAACACCTGGTGGAAAGCATCTGACCCATCCTCCTCAGACTCTGAGAAAGCAAGTGCTCCCCGTGGAGTCCGTGGAGGTCATTGGAGATGGTCTCCAGAGCATAACCCACAGTCACATGTGGCGCTAGCCATGGAAGGCCCTTCCAGCCCAGGTGACAACAAGGAATTGAAGGCTTCTACTGCCCAAGCTGGGGAGGAAACCAACCTCTTGCCCTTCGCAGACAGAAGAAAGTTCTTTGAAGAGAGTAGCAAATCCTTATCTATGTCCCATTTGCCAGGTTTAACCACTCACAATAACAAGACTTTTACTCAGAGACCAAAACCTATAGACCAAAACTTCCAGCCAATGAGTTCAAGCTATAGGGAATTGAGGCGCCATCCCATGGACCAATCATATCATTCCACAGACCAACCATATCATGCCACAGACAAATCATATCATTCCATGTCACCCCATCAGTCAGAAACTCCCACTTACCCTGAATGCTTTGTGAGCAAAGGTCTAGAAAATTCCATGTGCTGTAAGCCACTGCACTGTGGTGATTTTGATTGCCACAGGACCTGCTCTTACTCCTGCAATGTACAGGGTACTGTAGTCCATGACCCTTGCATTTATTGTTCTGGGGAAATCTGCCCTGCCTTGCTAAAGAGAAATATGATGCCAAACTGCTACAACTGCCGGTGCCACCACCACCAATGCATCCGGTGTTCAGCTTGCTGTCATAATCCTCAGCACGGTAACCTCGAGGACAGCAGCTTGGCACCTGGCAACACTTGGAAACCCAGGAAGCCAACAGTGCAGGTGAGGACTTGGTTCTTGAGTGGGTGAGCTTCATTATTCTCTTTGTGAAGAGAAAACTATAATTGCTGTATTTGAAAATATAACAATTATAATTCCTTAAAACTGTATAGCCTAGCTCTACCAGATAATAGCTTAGTAACCTTGAGCAAGACACTCAGCCAACAAAATTGCAATTACCTCATCTTTAGAGTCAGATAAAGGTAATTTTTGCTTTGTAAAATGGACAGAACTGGAATTTATATCCTGACTGTAAAATTGATATCTGTGTGACCTTAAGCAAGTCATTCAACAACCAGAATCTGGAATTACATGATTTTTAAAGGGAAAAAAATAATTTTTACCTCATAAAGTAGCTAGTATTAAAGAAAGTCTTATTACCTCATCTCTAAAGTGGAGGAAAATCATGGCTGCCTCATGGATCAGTTGTAAGGATCAGATGAGATTGTATATATAAAGTGCCAGGCTCAGTGCATGATATAAAATATAACACTTATTGCCTTCCATTTCCTGCTTCAAAACTATGTGGAGCTGCAAAATCTGCAAATGTCCCCAGGCTTTGCCTTCAGAGATCTAACTTCTGTGGTTTTTCAAAGGGCAAATCCTTTTCCCCTTCTCTAGCCTGTCTGTTGGAGTCTCAGGTCTAAACTGGCTGCTGCTACGCCCTGGTTATGACCTGCCACCCTAATGCAAGCCACCACCATGCCCCAGGATAATTCTGGGAGGATTGATCCCCTGTGGCCTTACCTGCTACTGCCAGTTTCCTTCCCCATGGCATTCTTAGTGCCACCTTTTGGCTGGTGCACTCAAAACAGAAGTTGATTCCTGTGTTGAACTGTTGCATAGGCGGACACTTTTGAAATGACTTAGTGGATGAATCTGCTTAATATATATTCTTGGAAAAAAGGAACTTTAGGAGTGAAAGAAGCCTTACACAAAAGAGTACATACTCCACAATTCCTTTTATATGAAGTTCTAAAACAGCTATTCTATGGGGAAAAAAATTTAGAATAGTGCTTGCCAATGGGAGGTGGCACAGAGATTGACTGGAAAAGGGCATGAGGGAACTTTGTGGGGTGATGACAATGTTTTATATCTTGATAAAGGTTTGAGTTACACATGTGTATTCATCAGAACTCAACAAATGTACAGAAAGCCTCCTAGATAGCCAATGGACTTAATATTTTTGGATCTCACGGAAAGTAAGTTTTGCCTAAAAATATTTTAAACAAATATCAAACTTTAATTTGTATGCTGAAGTGTTTTTGAAGTATACCATGGTACACAATTTATATTTTCAGCATACAAATCTTGCACATATTTTGTTATATTTGTCCCTAAGATTTCATGTTTTTGACGCTATTATAGATAGTACTGTTTTCTTAATGTCAAGGTAAAAGTCCTTGTTACTACTATATAGAAATACAGTTGAATTTTGTGTATTGGCCTTGTGTTGTGCAATCTTGCCAAACTCACTTATTAGTTTTAGTAGCTTTTTGGTAGATTATAAAAGATTTTCTACATAGGCAATCATGTCATCTGTAAATAGAAAGAATTTTATATCTTTTTTCCCACTGTGTATGCCCTTTTCTGGGAGAGAGGGTAGTCTTATTGCATTGTCTAATTTCCAATGCAATGTTTAGAAGAAGTGATGACAGTGGACATTGTTGCTTTGTTCTTAAACTTTCACTGTTAAGTTTGATGTTAGCTGGAGGGTTTTTTTGTAGATGCCCTTTAACTGAAGAAGTTCTGTTTTATTCTTATTTTACTGAGACTTTCCATTCAGGAGTGGCTGCTGGAATTTTTTCAAATGCTTTTTCTCTATCTGTTGAGAGGATCATATAGTCTTTCTCTTTTAGTCTACTGAGATGGTGAATTACATTGATCAATTTTTGAAATAAATACCAGCCTAGCATTGCCAGGATAAATCCCACATGGTCATGATATATTATCCTTTTTATATGTTACTAGATTTTATTCGATAATATTTTGTTAAGGATTTTGCAACAGCGTTTATCAGGGATTTTAGCCTGTAGGATTTTGGTATCATCTTTGTCTGGTTTTCATATCAAGGCAATGCTAGCCTTAAAGAATAAGTTGGGAAGTATTCCCTTCTCCTCTTTTTTCAGAAGAGTTTGTATAGAATTGGCATTATTTCTTCCTTAAATGTTTGGTAGAAGTCATCATTGCAGCCATATGAGCCTGGAGCTTTCTTTGTAGGAAGGTTTTTAACTAGAAATTCAATTTCTTTAATAGATATAGGGTCATTTAGGTTATCTATTTTTTCTTGAGTAAGCTTTAGTAGTTTGTGTCTCTTAAGGAATTTGTTCATTTTGTTTAAGTTTTCAAATTTATGGGGACACAGTTGTTTGAAACTTATCTTGAAATGCATCTAGAATTTAAGATGGATTGGTGGGTGGATAGAGGGGTAAATAGAGATATGATAATGTAAATATAGCAAAATATTAATTATAGAATCTAGGTGGTATGTATATAGGTGTTCACTAGGAACTTCTTTCAACTCTTCAGTATGTTTGAAAATATTCATAAGGTTGAACAATGAAGAGAGGAAAGAGAAAATAATGATTTAAGGGCGCTGAAGCTGGAACCAGACTGCCTGGGTTCGAATTCCTTCCCCGGAACTTACAGCATCTGAGCTTTCCCATTTAAAAAATGGGGGCAATAACAACACCTCCTTTGTAAGTTGGTTGTGAAGATTAAAAGATGTAACATGTCTAAGGCACAAAGACTGCCAGATAATAATCTTCTTATAAGTGAATTATTGTCTCTTAAAATAAAGGGAGATTTTGGCTTAGTTTGAGAAACTTTTGCTGAAAGAAGGACCCACAAATAGACAATAGATAAAGGGGCCTGAGGTTTAGGGGGTGGTAAGGAGATGATGGCTGCAGAGACGTCATCCCTGTAAGGGAAGGAGGTACAAATTGCAGGTTGCAGCAATTGGTAGCAGCAATGCAGGTGAACCTGTGCCTATACCATGCTTCTCCCTTTATACACTGAGGGAGAGACACATTGGCTTCCTAATGCCTGTTAGACTAGCTAAGCAGGTCCGCTTAGACACTAGGCTTTCAGACACTTGAATGGCTGTCTAGGAGCCACTACATGCCCATTTCTACCCTTGCCACCTGAACCTTCCTCCCACCACCGCCCCCTTCCATAAGACATGGGGAAAACTTGCAGCACGGGTTAAGATGCTCCAGCTCCGATGACTAACGCACCTTGTGGTGGTGGCTGTGTGAAGCAGGGCTGAGATCCTGCTCCTTACACCCCTGGATCAGGTTGGCAAGCTCATTGGCTCCTGTTCGGCACTGTTAGGAGAACTGAAATCAGCATGCACTCACATCCCTCATACTTCATGCCAGTTGGTTTAGCATATATTGTCAGATTATTTCACTTAACTGTTATATAAGTTATAATGGGATCCCCCGTTTTACAGCTGAGGAAGCTGAGGCTCAGAGAGGTCACACATCTAGCAAGTGGCAGAGCCAAGATTTGAACAACATGACAGTAACTAGCATTTGAGTGTCTACGGGGCACCAGGTACTCTTCTAGGTGCTTTACATGTATCAACTCATTGAGTCCTCAAGCAGTCAAGAAATAGGCACCCTTATTATGATGATACTATCATATAGTCGGAGAAACTGAGATAAAGAGAAGTTGAGCAGCTTGCCAGAGGCCACACAGCTAGTGAAGGGCAGGTGGGGGATTTGAATCCATGCTGTATAGCTTCAGAGGCCAAGCTCCCAGTTGTGCTACACTGTCTCCCCACAAGCTGATGGCACAGCCCAGGCCCTCTCCAGAGTGGCAGAATGCCAAAGCCTTCTAGCAGTATCACTTCCAATGGGGCGGCAAGTTTCCACCACAACATCCATCTGCAACAAGCTGTGGGGATGATTGCCTGTTTGGTTCAAACGGTGCAGGCAATTTACAGGAACATAAGTGGCTCAGGATAAAAAGTAAAGTGATACTGGGGACCTGAGAAGGCAGCTGGGAGTCGGTACAAGACTTTGTTTGGTTTGGCCACTGCTATTTACTGAGCACATCCACAGGGCTAGACAGGGCATGGACAGGAAATCCTGGCTCCCACTGTGGCTGAACACGTAATGGTGTCTTTGCAGGGAAGAGCATCTCACAAGGGCATTGAGGCAGAGTCTGAAGTACAAGTGATTAGAGCTGCTCTGATGTGTCAGATACAGGCAGGAACTGCTCTGGTCCTGTAAAAGCTAGAGCCAGGAAATAAACCTCAACTTTTCCATGGCTACTAACATCCAGAGCCTCCTACGTGCCAAGCATTGTGCTAAGTGTTCTCTCTCCACATCTCATTTTATCCTCGTGACTGGTAACCCAGAAAAACTAGATAACATAATCCTTATTTCCAGATAGGAAACTGAGGTTCAGGGAGGTGACATGACTTCTGTCAAATAACATAGCTAATGAGTGTCTTAGCCAGTATGACTGACACCAAAAACCTGTGTTTATTCCATTTCACCAGGTATCTTACCCCCAAACGGGAGGCCTACTGTGGCAAAGGTAATACAACTTTGAATGAGACTAATAATAATAGCATTGGAGAAAGAGGGAATTTGGAAGATCAGTAAGGTTTAGGAAAAACTGTGCATTCCCATTGGGCTAAGCTCTGAGTCTCTAGGAAGAAGGTGCTGGATACAAAATCAGGGAGAATCCGAAAGGCTTATGTACTTTCAGTTTGGAGCTAGAATAGGAAAGCAGGGACATTTTTACAAATGGCACAAATGGCTTGGCCTAGAAGCAAAAGAGGGGCTTGGTCATAGCCCTTGAGGAAAAACACCCAGGACAGAGAGCCTACTCCCATAATGTGGGGACCGTGGCACCCAGCTCTCATGTTCCCTGGAGATGAGTCCACCTCAGCCCGTGCCAGCAGAGTGGGCAGAGAAGGAAGAGCCACTGCAGCACGGGGGCACGCCCGCTCTCCCTTTGTCTCTCCCGGGGAGAGGGTTGCTCCAGCAGGAGCTTCCTCCCGCAAGGCCCCCTCAAGAGCCAGTCCTTCCAAGAAATTGCTTTCTCTGTTGGAAGAGGCAGGAGGAATGAGCAGGTTCACCCAGCAGAACAAACAAAAAGACCTCCGTCCCTCATCCCTGGATGCAGGCAAGAGCCAGAGCAAACAGCAAACATGCTAAACTGGTTTTTAACGTGGTTTGGGAGGGGAGTGGAGAAAGAGGGAAATGCAGCACTTCTAGACCACAGTGTCCAGGTCCCTGAGTGCTCGCCTAGTCTCTTGAATACCCACAGCAGCTTAGCAGGCCTCCTGACAGAAAGGCAGCCCTCCAGGTACACATTTCCCAAGCCTGTGTACGAGAGTAGAAGGAACCAGCTGGGGGATCTGGCTGGGGACAGACTCCCAACCTCCTCACATCTTTGAGGCCATCTAGATGCCTGGCTGCTCAGAGCTCCCTAACTTATTGGATTTTGCTTTGCAGGAATTTCCTGGGGACAAATGGAAACCAATAACAGGAAACAGGAAGACCAGCCAGTCAGGAAGGTAAGTGAGCACTGAGGGAGTTGGGATGAGTTGCTGCCTCTGGGGCCTCTGTAGAAATTGCTAAGGTCTTTGGTTTGCTTAGCTTCCTTTGAGGAAACTGGTCTGGTATCCATATGAAGGGCTTGATGCCATAGATGTAAATTCAACCTGCCCCACAGACAGCTGGGTACAGACCAACATGACTGCTAGGGCATTTTGGAATATTCAGTAGTTGGGCAATATTGTGGGACGTTGTGGCCATCAGCTCAGAGGCCTAAGGCGGCCCTGGCCAGGCACAAGGACACGGGGGACCAGACTGTTCTGAAATGGAAATCAGAAGGCACAAACTATGCCTGCCTTCCCAGTGGCCATGGGGCAAATGGAGTGGGCAGAGAAGAGGTAGGACTGTCCAGCTACTGCTGTGCCTTTGCCCCAGATTTGCTGGAGGAACCTATTTCTTGGGTTCTGCCACTTCTTTTTAATAGGACTTATTGAGAACTTAAGGTCTGCTCATTAATAGCTTACACCATGTCCTTGGAGAAACCAGACACCAGAGATCTCTCTCTCTCTCTCTCTCTCTCTCTCTCTCTCTCTCTCTCTCTCTCTCTCTCTCCCCTTATTTGTAAAATCAGGTAAGATCATACTGACCATGGGTTAAAATTTCTGAAGGAAGGCAGGGGCATTTTTACAGATGGCACATGTGGCTCCGGCTAATGGGAAAAGAGCTGCTTGGGCATAGCCCTTAAGAAAAAATGCCCAGGGTGGAGAGCCTACACCCATAATGTGGGGACCATGGCCCCCGCACTCTTGTTCCCCAGAGATAGGCCCACCTGCCCTAGGTGATCATAAGGAACAGACAGTTGCCTTCTCCTGACTTGTTCTCTATCAGCCTAGCTATACCCTCCTTTTGTGAAATTCCTTGATATACTCTTTTAGCCAGTTCTTTTCAGCCCAATATAATTTAAGAGGCCCCTAAATTATATTGATTATTAACTCAAACTCCAGGAATTAAGGAGGAGACAGGGAAGAAGGCTCCAGGTTGTATCTCTGTTCTCCAAGGTGGGGGCACCAAGGGAGAGGACCAGAATCTGGGTCTCCTGACCCCTGAAGAGTCCAGAGTTCTTTGTGGGTGTCCACAGTAACCTCTGTGACTTGGTGGTGTAGTCAGAGATAATTTTGGCTTTCCTTTGTCTCCAAAGTCTGGAGAACCTATCAGTTTTCATGTTGGCAGTGGGAAAAAGGAGGAACCCAATATTTGTTGATGATCTACTGTCAGCCACTAGGCTGGACTTTTTTACACCCATAATCTCATTTATTCTCTACAACCCAATTCATTTTGCTACCCAGTTTATAGATGAGATCCAGAGAGTATATGTAACTTAGCTGAGGTGACACAGCTAGTAAGTGATGGAGCCAGGATTCAGACTCAGGTTTGTGTGGCCCCACAGCTCCTGCTTTTTCCATTATACCTGCTTTAATTAGGATCACTAAGGAAACCCTTCAGACAGATACATCAGCATCATGTCTCAAGGGTCTAAGTCCTGGGTGGATATGCTATGGAATTCTAGAGCTGGTCTTGATCCCCCTAGCTCTGGACTCACTTTTACCATGTCCTCAGAGAAATCAGAGACACTGGAGATATCTCTCGCCAGCTATCTCTCTGTCTCTCTCTCTTTCTCCCCTTATCTATAAAATCAGGTAAGAGTCCTAACCTCAAATAGTTGTTGTGAGGACCAGATAAGTTAATATATGTAAAGCATTTATAATAAAACCTGACACAGTAAACTCTCAGTAAATGTTAGCTGTAATGAGGAGGAAGAGGAGCAGCAGCAGCAGTAGATGTGGAGAAAGAAGGTGAATAGTGAAGAACTGGGCCAGGCTAGACAGGCCTTGGGAACTAGATAGGATCACAAACATGGAGGCAGCTAAAGGTTACCCATCAGGTAAGTAACCTGACAGATATGGTGCTTTAGGCAACTTGGTGGCATTTGCAGCCTAGATGGGCCGAAGGAAGACCTATTAAAGGCAGTGATCCAGGCATGAAAGAGTGTGATCCTGGACTGGGGGGAGGTGGAGGTGCAATAGAAATGGAGCAGAAGGAATAGATAAATATGTATGGTTTTTTTGGGGGGGGAGTTTGTTTATTGTGAAAAATATATCACAGGAAATTAAAAATAAAAATAGCCTTATTCCTACCACCTTAAGTCACAGATTGTTTTCATTTCCTTGTCAGCTTTATCTATAGGTATAGAGATTATTTTTGGCATGATTATAATGACTATGTAGATGTGATTTTCTGTGTCCTGCTTCTTTTTCCTTGCTAAGCCCTACTTGGTAAACAGTTTTTCGTGTTGCTATGCAGACTTCCTCAATAGTCATGATTTTTAGTGGCTGTATGGTATTTCACCAGCTTAGTGTGCTCTAATTTCCTTAATCATTCCCAATTTGTTGGATAATTAGGTTGTTGCCAGTTTCTTGTTATTATAAAGTAATGCTGCAGAAATATTTTGAGTAGCTATAGCTTTTTTGTTTTTCATTTTGAATTAGCTCATTAAAAACAATTACCTGCAGTCGGGAGTACTAGTTCAAAGAATGTGGGCGTTCTTATGGTTCTTCATAGAGTTTACCAGACTGTTTTCCCCAAGAGGTGTTTTACACTGCCATCAGCAATGTGTGAGGATACCAGTTTTCCAAAATTTTGTTGCCATTGAAATTTTTTTTTCTAATGCCGTAGGTATAAATGGGACCTATTAAAGTTTTAATTTGCTTACTTTGATCATTCTACTTTGAACATTTGTTATGTGTTTGCTTAATACCTGTATTGCTTCTCATGTGAATTGTTGGTTCAGATTATTTGCTCACAAATATGTGACACTTTTTGAGGGCAAAGTAGGAAAAACTTGGTGACTACAACTTGGGGGAAGAAGATAAATCAAAAATAACTCTGACTTAAAAAAATTATTGACATAGATGGGGCAGTTGAGGAGGGGAACTGGTTTGGTGGAGATGATGATAAGTTTGAATTGGGATATGTTGTATTTGAAGTTAGTGAAGGATACAAGTGGATTCTTTGGAGGAGACTTGTCAAACACTCAGCCAGAGGGTAGGATGAGGAAGAAGAACCAGCAAAAGAAACTGAAGGGTTAAGCAGCTGAAGTGGTAAAAGGAGAAATCCACCAGTGAGCCATCATGGAACATAAGAAGATGACCGTTAATGGCCTTGACAGCTTGAAATCACAAGTGACCTTCAAGAAAGCAAAGTCAGTAAAGTGGTGGGCACAGAAAGTGTATGGATGATGGTCTGCAAGGGGGATTCATAGAGAAGAAATACAGTTTTACAAATCATTAATTCACCTGTTTTAAATGTACAATTCAGTGGTTTTTAGTAAATTTACAATGATGTGCAATCATCATCACAACCTAGTTTTAGAACATTTCTATCACCCTGAAAGGATCCCTCATGCCCATTTGCAGTCATTCTCCATTCCCACCCTCAATGTCAAACAACCATAATCTATTTTCTGTCTTTATAGATTTGTCTTTTCTGTACATTCTACAATATGTGGACTTTTGTGTCTGGCTTCTTTCACGTAGCAGAATACCTTAGCAGTTCATCCATGTATCTGTACTTCATTCCTTTTTATTGCCAAGTAATATTCCATTGTACGGATGCACTGAATTTTGTTTATCCATCTACGCTTAATGGACATTTAGGTTGTTTCCACTTTTTGGCTATTGTGAATATTACTGCCATAAACATTCATATACAAGTATCTGTGTAGATACATGTTTTCAATCCTCTTTGGTATAAACTTAGGAATGGAATTTATGGGCCATATGGTAACTTTGTTGTTTAATTTTTTGAGGAACTGCCTGTTTTCAAAAAGCATCTGTACCATTTTACATTCCCACCAGCAATGTAAGAGGGTTCCAGTTTTTTTTCACTAATTTTAATACAATGATTATGTGTTACTATGTGATTTTAAAAATATTTAAGGAGAAGAATGTTTGTTGTTGCTGTGATTGCCTTTGGTGTCTTCTTCATAAATTCCTTCCCCAGGCCAATGTCCATAAGAGTTTTTCCAACATCTTATTCTAGAATTCTTATACTTTCATGCCTTAGGTTTAAGTCTGTTATCCACCGTGAGTTGATTTTTGTGAGAGGTGAGAGGTGCAGATCCTGTTTCAGTCTTCTCTGTGTGGCTATCCAATTTTCCCAGCACCACGTATTGAATAAGGATTATTTCTCCCAGAGTATGTTTTTGTATGCTTTGCCAAATATTACATAGCTATATGAGGATGGTTTTATATATGGGTTCTCAGTTCTGTTCTATTGGTCTATGTCCTCTGTCCTTGTGCCAGTATCATGCTGTTTTTATTACTGTAGCCTTGTAGTATAGCTTGAAGTCTGGTACCTGGATGCCTCCCAATTTGTTCTTTTTGCTTAAGATTGCTTTTGCTATACAGGGTCTTCTCTAGTTCCATACGAAACATAGAATTATTTTTTCTAGATCTGCGAAACATGATGTTGGTATTTTAATAGGGATCGCATTGAATCTGTAGATCACTTTGGGTAGTATAGACATTTTAACAATGTTGATTCTACCGACCCATGAGCCATGGTATGGTTTTCCATCTGTTTATGTTCTCTGCTATTTCCTTCCTGTTTCGTAGTTCTCCCTATAGAGATCTTTTACCTCCTTAGTTAAACATATTCCTAGGTATTTTATTTACTTTGTTGCTATTGTGAAGGGTATTGAGTCTTTGATTTGGTTCTCAGTTTGACTGTTGTTGGCGTATAGGAATGCTACTGATTTCTGTACATTGATTTTGTAACCTGAGACTTTGCTGAATTTGTTTATCAATTCCAAATAAATGGGACCTGATCAAATTAAAAAGCTTCTGCACAGCCAAGGAAACTATCATGAAAGCAAACAGACCTACAGAATGGGAGAAAATATTTGCATGCTACACATATGATAAAGGGGTGATAACTAGAATCTATATGGAAGTCAGGAAAATCAGCAAGAAAAAATCAAGAAAACCCATTAAAAAGTTGGCAAAGGACATGAACAGAAACTTTTCAAAAGAAGATAGAATAATAGCCAATAAACATATGAAAAAATGCTCAACATCTCTAATTATCAGGGAAATGGAAATCAAAATCACAATGAGATGTAACTTAATTCCAGTAAGAATGGCTTCTTTTAAAAAGTCCCAAAACAATAAATGTTGGTGTGCATGCAGAGAGATAGGAACACTCATACACTGCTGGTGGGACTGCAAACTAGTACAACCTCTGCGGAAAGCAATATGGAGATACCTTAAACAGATACAAGTAGACCTACCATTTGATCTAGCAATCCCATTACTGGACATCTACCCAAAAGAACAAAAGACATTCTATAATAAAGATATGTGCACTGGAATGTTTATAGCAGCACAATTCACAATTGCAAAGATGTGGAAACAACCCAAGTGCCCATCAATACATGAGAGTGGATCAATAAAATGTGGTATATGTATACCATGGAGTTCTACTCGGCCACAAAAAAGAATGGTGATATAGCACCTCTTGTATTATCCTGGATAGAGCTGGAGCGCATTCTACTAAGTGAAGTAAACCAATAATGGAAAAATAAGCACCACATGTACTCACCATCAAATTGGTATTAACTGATCAACACTTATGTGCACATATGGAAGTAACATTCATCAGGTGTCAGGCAGGTGGGAGGGGGAGGAGGGGATGGGCATATACACACCTAATGTGTGTGGTGCGCACCGTCTGGGGGATGGACACACTTGAAGCTCTGACTGGGGTCAGGCAGAGGCAATATATGTAATCTAAGTGTTTGTACCCCCATAATATGCCAAAATAAAAAAATGAAGAGAAAAATGTTTAAAAATACACTTTAACATTTAAAAATGCTTAAAAAGAAGTTGGCTAGGGGAAAGGAAAGAGAGAGATGGAGTTGTAGTTAGTGGGGGTAATTTGGCTTAATTTAGTGATTCTCAAAATGTGGCCCCAGGCCCAGCAACCTCAGTATCACTCAAGATCTTGACAGAAATGCACATTCTCAGGCCCCATTGCACCTACTGAATCAGAACGTGGGGACGTGGCCCAGCAATCTGTGCTTTAACAGACCCTCCAGGCAATTTTGATGCAAGTTAAGTTGCAGAACCACCAGTTTGGTCAGGGTCTGGGTACTGGATTAAGTTTAAAAGCAGAAAGGAGAGACCGATAGGAAGGGAAGGAGTAGTGACACTGAAGATAGAAGAGGCAGATCACGGTTTAAGATCTCAGGGAAAATGGAAAGACTAGGAAAGGTCTAGGGAAGAGATGCCATTTGTGAGGAGAAACCCTGGTGCAGTTTCCTGTCACATCCTCCCCACCGCCACACGCACACATTTGAACATTTACCACGTCATTTCTGTCACAACTGGAATGATGGGTGCAGGAGGAAAAATCAAATATATATTCTGATTCTTTTGTCTGGAAGCCTGCAATGGATTGATCATTCCAGGTAGTCACACCCTTGGTTTTCTCTCTCGACTGTTATTTGGTTTGTGTGTAGAGAATGTAAAACTCATTTTAACATTAGTACAAGGGAAAAAATGGTGAGTAGGTTTACTGGAAGAAAAAGCTACGTAAGTGTGATATACTTAAATGCCAAAAGAAATTATTTCCTGATTATTTCTCTTGTTTTTTTGTACCTGTGATTACCTGTTGTGATCCTTTCTGTTTTTTCACTTTGCGTAGAACTTTAGAATGTGTAGGATGTTTTTATACACATGGGCACAGTTAATCCTCACAATATTGTGAGGTGAAGCCTTATTTTTCCCATTTTACTGATGAGGAAGCTAAGTCTCAGGAAAGGTATTATTATACTATTAACAACAGCAGGTATAATAGCTAACATTTCTTGAGTGTATATTATAACTCAGATACTGTTATAAGCATTTCACATGAATTATTTTATTTATTATTTATGATGACCCCATGAGATAGTTACTATTTATTGATCCAATTTTGCAAATGAGGAAACTAACTCACAAGGAGATTAAAGTCACCTACTCAAGGCAAAATGGGTGTCTGACTCCAGAGCCCATTACTTCTGGGATTTCATGGCTAGCACGTGACCAAACTAGAGCTCTACCTGAGTTTTCAGTTCTCAGCCTAGGGCTCTCTTCCTTCCCTTTGTCATACCGTATCCTGAACACAGTGTGAAATATCTAGTACACATTTCCTATTTACTGATTGAGTGAAAGAAAATGGATAATTCAGAGTTGAATCTGATTTCATTAGGAAGAGTACGCTTTTCAGGACGCCTTTACCACCTAAGAAGCATGCAATTTTCGGAGGCACGGAAGGATGTATCACAGTGTGACAAAGTGAATTTAAATACTTGGGTATTAGTTTAACACTGGGCACACAAAACTTAGTCAAGGAAAATTATGTAATTCTAATGGGAGAAATAAAGACATGAATAAATGCGTAGCTATACTCTGCTTCAATTTGAGAAGACTAAATATAGTAATGATTTCAATTCTCTGTAAGTTAATATATAGACTTAATGTGCTCCAATTAGAGTCACCATAGGATATTTTACAGAACTTGTCAAATTTACAGTGAAATCTATCTAGAAGAATAATTGGGAAGAATACCAAAAAATATAATTACTTAAAAAGTTAATGATGGTAGACTTACCCTAGCAGATTTGAAAGCCTATCATAAAGTGACAGTTATTAAGACCATATGATAGTGGTTTTAAAAAGGTCAAACAGTGAAATAAAAGGGTATTCTAAAAACAGATTCAAGCTATTTTAACAATATAGAACATACTAGAGCAACCCTGAACTGGGGAAGGCAATCACTCTTTCTTTAATAAATGCTGGGAATTTTAGATATCCATATGAACAATAATTAACTTCAATCTATAGCATATACTGTGCCTAAATCCATAGCACATACCATCTAGAAAGTGGACCAGTGGGATAGCATACTTATTCCAGCGGTGAATGGAAGATAAATCTGTGTCTGCTAAATCGAGCATATCATCAGAAACAAGATGGATGGGCTCAAACATATAAAAGTTGGGAAAAAACCCTTTGTACAACAAAATGTAATAAAAAGCTAAGCGACAGAATGAGGAAAATGTCTGGGATCAGCATCACTGATAACAGTTGCCTGTCCAAAAAATATAAAGAATAGATACTGATATAGAAGGTCAGCTTTCAGATTTGGCTTCATAAGTGGACAAGGAAAATGAAGAGGCAATTTACTTTACACGTGAGGAAGTAATGACAGTAAAATGATTACATGGAAAAGTACAACCTCTAGCAATTAAAAAAGTACAAATAAAAGCAACTTCAGGCTATCACAACCTGCTTTTTAAACTATCAACAATTAATAGAAATGATAAATAGAAATTATAAAACCCTGTCTTGGCAAGGCTATGAGGAAATAGTATATGTTTTGGGAGCAATATAAATTGGTTTAGTCTTCCTAGAGAGCAATCTAGAAATATATGACAAGAGTTACAAAACTCTTTGTATTCTTTGACCCATCATAGCCCCAAGGAAATAACCTAAAATGGGAAAAAAAAATTAAAGATGTTCGTAGTAGTGCTATTTATAATCATGGAAGTTTGCCAATCTGTCATCATGATGAAATAAAATAGAATAGCCACTAACAGTGACAGGTATACAAATAATGGGTCTTTCACAGAAATGGGTATTTGTAATATTAATTTTATAAAGGCTAAACCCTAAGGCACATGTTGAATCTGATAGTAGTCATACAAAAAGGAAATTCAGGAAGGAATCTGGTAAAATGTAAATAGCTGGACTTGAATGTACATGGTGTTCTTTGGGCACATGGCAATTTGCTGGAATTTATAATAAAAAAGAAAATCTGAAGAAGAGGCAGACCCCATTGGTTTGATGTAGGCCTGGGAAGTTAAAGATGAAGGGCTTTAAACAATCCCCATACCAATGACAGACAATGTCACTTATCAGACATACTTGCTCTCACTGCTAGCTAGAATTGGGTTTGCTAGAATTCTCCATCAACCAGCACTTCTGCTTATCTAAATCCATGAGAACTTTGACATTTCTGAGGGGTTACATCACCAGACCTTTGTGAATCTCCAAATTTGTCACCACCACTACAACATCATACCCCTCACCCACGCCCCTAACAATAAACATTTCATTCTCTGCTTCAGAGCCATCACTTGCTTAAGACCTTTCCATTTCTTTCCGTTTCCATCGTTGGCAGGAGCTTGTAGATATTTTGCATTTCAGTGCCACTATTCACAAAGAAGCATATTTTCTCTCTACCACGGTTGCTGCATGTGTGTGTATACCTTGACAACAAATAGAGATTGGAGTCATTGGAGAGAGGAAGCTAAGCTTCACCCTGGACATCCACAAGAAAGCAAAGACTGCTCTGATCTCTTCTAAGGACACTTTGCCTCAGCCTCCTGGGGACTGGAGAAGGCTCAGGGCATATCCTGTCACTTGCATTTGTTGTTGCCATGCAAATCCTTCCTTACTTGAAGTTCTGTGGACCCGGGGACGAAGAGGCGTGGCAGCAACAAGCTTTCTGGGTCCTTCTCCCCTCCCTGTGTTGCCTCCTTGTGTCTCACATCCTGGATCTTGCAAACATTTCCTTCAGCAATAGCCTGGGAGTGGCTGTTTCTCTTGGAGCAGTCTTATCTTTTGGCTGCTGAGGGAAGGGAAAGGCGAGAGGGGCTGGACCTGTGCACTGTTGCTGCTGAGATCCTGGAATGCCAAGCTATGGTGGTAAGTTTAAAAATAAAATTTCCAAACAAGGAAACTTCAAAAGGGCCAAGGAAGAGGCAAGAGGAGATTTTTCAGTCTCTGCAAATATTGGTTTTCATTTTCGATTACTATTAGACCAAAAAAAATATTTTAACAAAAAAGGAAAATCTGTTCATCAGAAGAAAAGGCAAGCTGTGCCAAGAGGAAAAGAGGAGGACAGCCCAGGCCTTTGCAGGCAGCTTGCTTTTGTTTTTGAGCTACAGTCTCCTTGCTGGTGTCAACGAGCAAGGAGTCCTTTCTCCCAGTCAGCTTTCATGCTTCCTCCCCATTCTTCAGCGAGGAGCTAGAGTCTTCATGGACACCTGGGGAAGAATGCAGCGCAAGTTCCTTTTTCTCCACCCCAGGAGTCCTTGCTGCAGAGGGATTGTTCCTCCAAGCGAGACAAGGCAGGTTCCAGTCTGGACACTGCTGCTTCTTGCTAGCTGGGAAAATGATTTACCCTTTCGAGGCCTCAAGATCCTCATCAGCAAACTGGCAATAATGGTACCTACTTCAACAGGTTGTTGTGAAGATTAGTTGAAATGCACACATGGAAGTGCCTGACCCAGTGCCCGGCACTTAGTAAGAAGCAAGAAACCGTAGTTCCCTTTCCTTAATGAAGCTCCTTGCCCTGCACCCCAGGGAAAGAATCCTTACTTGGTTTCAAAGCGAAGTTGTAGACTTCTGTGCTTTTAGGAGACCTGAGCCCTTTGAAAATAAGACCTCTGGAGGCTGGTATCCTTGGCTTGAGCCTGACACACTTCAGTGGAAGCCTTCCCTTCACCATTCTGCTGCAATTGTTAGAGCCAAGAAGGCAGGGAAGTGTCAGTTTTGCTCCCCTTTGATGTGGTCATCTTGCACAGTGTAAGAGCCATTGAGATGCTCTTGAAGGAATGACTCGTACACACATTGGCCCAGCTGATCCCACTGAGGGTAGTACGTCCCCTTTCTGGAGTCCTGCTGCCTTCTTCCCCCCGATGCAAGTGACTGTGCACGGCTCAGGCTGGCCCAACACCGGGCAAGCAAGTGCGAGGGCAGTGCTTTTAAAACAAGGGCTGAGGCAGAGAATAGCAATTTCCAGGTTGCCTTGTTAGAGCCCAGTGCCTCCAGATGGGGTCACAGTGCCGTGAGTTGAGGCACCAGATGTCCCTAGAAGGGCATGTTCTTTTCTTCCAGCTGATTCTAGAGTTTACTACCAAGGGCTCAATTCTGTAAGGCTGACCTAAGTAGTTAGTTACTAAACAAGGCACCTTTGAATATCCAGTCCTTTTGATCTTCACACTGCTCTTAAGCCTAAACTGGCTGTTATTCTCTCTCCCTTTTTAGTACACATGAAAAGTGAGTGAATGAGTCCAGGGTTAAGATCCTAAAGATCCTTGGTAAGCTTAGGCCTTCTGGCTAGGCAGCCATGTGCCTGAGCTCGGACCCAAGGTCTCCTGGTTTCTTGGCTATGGAGTAGGTTCGAACACTAACCAGGGAGCAGCATAGTCCAACTCCCTTGATGCAAACGAGGAGCAGGGCTGAAGCATACAACGGCGAGGTTGCTCACTGTACAATTTGCACAACCACATGCAGTGACCCTGAGTAAGGGACTGCCCTCTAACAGTAAGGATAGTCTGTCATTTATTGGGCATCTTTCCATGCACCCAGCATCATGTCTAAGTCCTTTTTATATAGTTAATCCTCATGACTGTTTTCTAAGATAGGTATTTTAATGAAACTGAGACAAGTTAAATATCTTGCTCAAGGTCATGAAGCTTTTTTATTAATAGGTATGAAGCCAGGTTTTTAAATTTTACTGGAACTGACAATGTATGATTTCTGCTTTGCTCTGCTGCCTTTCCCGTGCCCTGGCCAGGGAAAAAGCGAGAGTGGTAAATTTGATTGCTGTCATGGAGCAGGCTCTCCTCACCACAGCTGCGAGACATGGGCCCACCTGGGGCCTGTGGAGATACTGCTGCATTTCAGATCTAGATTGGAGACGAAGGTGGGGAAGGAGAAAAGAGGCAGGGATAGGAGGTAGGAATGGGCAACCGATTGTGTGTGGGGAGGGGTGAGGGACAGGATATATAGTTTGGAAACCAACCTAACTGGAGCAAATAACTCTGCCCCCAAACCACAGCCCTCCCACCCCTTACACTCTAGACCTTTGTTTCCATAATATGGTCCCTGAACCACTTGTGTTAGAATCTCTTGGGTGAATTGTTTAAAATACAGATTCCTGGAGCCTACCACAGAGGTATAAAATCCCAATTAGGGGTGGGGCCCATGAATTTGCATTTTAAACAACCTCCCAAGGTCATTCTGATTAGGACCCACTTTGATTGTGAACTGCTGTCCCAGACCAGTGGTTTCCAGTAAAAGTTGATTGTACACCCTTCTCAGGAAGAATTTTTTGAGCTAGTACCCTTGACATATGCTGGTAGTTCATTCATAAGCTTCTTATGTATACTAACGTCCTAATATTTATGTTTCGAATGCAAGAAATAGTGAGGAAAAAATAAGTATAAATGAAGCTCTGTGAAGACCACTGCCCTAGACTGAAAAATAAATGACCTGGCAAAAAAGTGGGTGGTTGGGACCCAGCTTGAGGAAGGAGAGGAGAGTGGTTAGTGCCCACTAGAATAGAAAGATGTCCTTATTTGTCTACAAACCCAGACCTCCCCCAGAATGAAGAAAAAGGGAACCACAAAGATCCCAAGGTGATTATCAGGAACCCATCAATCCCTAGGCTTTGGGCACCAAATACTGAAAAATAGCTGGGCAATTGGCCCAGGCTCAGTGTTCAAGTAGGAAGGGGTATTTCGTGGAAGCACCCACTTGGGACAAGGACCTTATCTTTTGAGATGCGTAGCTAAGGAAGGCTCTGACAAAAGCCTTGATCAAAGCAGAGAAGCTCCACGCAGCTCATTTGAAGAGCAGTGCTCTTTGAGTACCGTAGAGTACATCAGCCCAGTAATAGAGTTCGGAGGCTTGATTCGGTTGAGTAAAATGAATAATTCCTATTAACTCACACCACCCCAAAGAAATATGCAATGTAGGTTAAAAAAAAAAAGAAAAGAAAAGAAAAGAAAGCATACTTGCTATGCAAACACAGCCTCAGTATAAATCCCAGCTCCCTTGTCTGCCCACAAACTCCAGTCAGATTCTGGAGCAGTTGAACAGCTGCCCACTGCTTTATCTGCCACTCACGGCTGCCCTGGCCTGGCAGCCTGGGCCCTGAGGTTCGAGTGAGAGAGACCTAACTTTTCTCCTTTGCCATAGCCACACACACCTGCATTTATTCCACACTAAAGCGGTATCTACTGAGCACCCACCCTATGCCAGGCACTGTGCTGGGTACTGGTGACACAGTGGTGAACATGACATGGCCTTTGCCCTCAAGATGGCCATGTGGAAGGAGCAGACAAATAAGCAGCACGGCATTAGGAAAATTAGTGGGTGCTGTAAGGGCAGAGTCTGGGCGCCTACCCCATACTCGGGGGGATCAGGGAAGTCTTCCTCGGGAAAATGGTATCTAAGTGGAAATCTGAGGAGGAAGTCAGATGAAGAGGGAGAAAAACAGAGTGCTTCACAGGGAACAGAGTATATAAAGGCCAAAAGTGTGGGAGGTGTGGGATGGCAGAATCTTAGCCTCATAAATCGCAGTAAGAGGTCTATGTTTTATGAATAATGTAAGCTTCAAGCAGGGAAATGTATAACATAATAGGATTTGTGCTTTATTTCTCTGTCATCTTTAAGTGTTACTTAATTTTAGTTTAAAAAGTAATAAATGTGTTTAGTATATGCGCACACAGATGTGCGCACACACACACAAGCACACACTGTAAGAGAATCAGTATAATTCCTCAGAAGATAACAGTAATAGCAGTTTCTTGTGTATCTTTCCAGAAAATTAACACGTGTGCCTGTATACACACTCCTTTTTACAAAAATGAGAATATATTACACTCATTTTTTATATTCTTCATCTTGCTTTTTACTTTATTGTTGTTTTTAATACATATACTGTAATACCTTTAACAGCTATATAGTATTCCATATTTAGATATTCCTTGTTTTATTTAACCAGTCCTATTGAAAGGCACTTAGATTGCTTCCAGTCTTTTGTGATTACACGCAAAGCTACAGTGAATATCCTTATGGACATCCCTCTGTATTCATGTTGGAATGTGTCTGTAGGATAAATCCCTGGAAGTTGAATTCCTGGGTCAAGAGATATACACACTTTATCTTCTTTTCCTTCCAAATTCCCTCCATCAGGGTTATACTAATTTCCACTCCCATCAGCACTGTATGATATCACCTGTTTCCTTCCACCCTCATCAATTCTTTCAGTTTTTATTTTAAAAAGTTTTATTATTGTTTGGATTTACATTTGTTTAATTTTCAAGATAAATAATGATACCATCTATACATAATAAGATTTTCCCCTTCCAATGCTTATATCTTTATCTTGTTAAATAGCACTATCTAGTACTTTCAGAACAATATTAAATATTAGTGAGGAAAGTCAGCACCTTTGCTTTTTTCTTAATTTTAATGGTAATGCCTCTAGTGTTTTGCCATTAAGCACAATGTTGGCTTTTGGCTTTAAAAAATGTATGATGTTAAAAATTCTAGAAGAAAATGTATAACAAACTCTTCTGGACTTAGGCCTCGGCAAAAATTTATGTCTTAAGACCCCAAAGGCAAATACAGCAACAACAAAAATAAATAAATGGGACTTAATTAAATTAAAAAGCTTTTGCACAGCAAAGGAAATAATTAACAGAATAAAGAGGCAACCTTCAGAATGAGACAAAATAATACCAAACTATACTTCTGATAAAGAACTAATTTCCAGAATCTACAAAGAACTCAAATAAAACAGCAAGAAAAAAACAATCCCATCAAAAGTGGGCAAAAGGCATGAACAGAATTTTTTCAAAAGGCTGGATCCTAGAGGTGGGGGCTGCAGAAGGTACACAGGGCCTGTTGTCTTGCTGGGAACCACAGCAACAGGAGGGTAAAGAGAACATAGTAGATAAATGCTACGTAATGCCACCAGCTATGTATAAGAATGTGGTAAGAATGAAGATATTTTAGCCTTTATGTATCATTATATGTAAGACTATGAAGTAATAAAACATGTATGTGCTTCATAAAAAAAGAAGACAGACAAATGACTAAGAGACATATGAAAAAACTGTTCACTATCACTAATCATCAGGGAAATGTAAATTAAAACCACAGTGAGATACTATTTTACCCCTGTCAGAATGACCATTATTGAAAAGTCAAAAAACAACAGATGCCAGTGTGGATGGGACTGAAAATTAGCACAACCTCTTTGGAAAATAGTATGGAGATTTCTCAAAGAGTTAAAAGTAGACCTACCATTTGATCCAACAATCCCACAACTGGGCATCTACCCAAAGGAAAAGAAATCATTTTACCAAAAAGACACCTGCTCAATTCACAATTGCAATGATGTGGAATCAACCTAAGTGCCCATCAATACATGAGTGGATAAAGAAAATATGATATATACAGGGCTATCCAGAAAATATCCAGCCATTTAATATGAAAAATTATGAAAATTATGTCTGGATACTTTCCAGACAGCTGTTGTATATACCACAGAGTACTACCCAGCACAAAAAGGAATGCAATAATAATAATGTCTTTTGCTGCAACTTGGATGGAACTGGAGACCATTATCCTAAGTGAAGTGTCTCAGGAATGAAAAAACAAACACCACATGTTCTCAGTAATAAGTGGGAGCTAAACAATGGGTGCACGTGGGCACAAAGAAAAGACATAATGGACATTGGAAACTAAGAAGGGAGGAGGGTGGGGAGTGAGGGATAAAAACTTACCTATTGGGTATAATGAGCACCATCCTGGTGGCAGGCACACTGACAGCCCTAAATTCAGCATTATACAGTGTATTTATTAACAAAAACTTTTTTACCCCCTTAATATTTTGAAATTTAAAATTTTTTTTCCATCTTTGCAATTGTGAATTGTGCTGCTATAAACATTTGAGTGCAGATGACAATTGCAAAGATGTGGAAACAACCCAAGTGCCCATCAATACATGAGTGGATTAATAAAATGTGGTATACGTACACCATGGAGTACTACTCAGCCATAAGAAACAATGGTTATATAGCACCTCTTGTATTATCCTGGATAGAGCTGGAACCCATTCTACTAAGTGAAGTATCCCAAGAATGGAAAAATAAGCACCACATGTACTCACCATCAAATTGGTTTCACTGATCAACACCTAAGTGCACGTATAGGAATAACATTCATTGGGTGTCGGGCAGATGGGAGGCGGGAAGGGCATGGGTGTATACATACATAATGAATGCGATGCACACCATCTGGGGGATGGACATGCTTGAAGCTCTGACTCGGGGGCGGGGCAAGGACAATATACATTACCTAACCATTTGTACCCCCATAATATGCTGAAATTAAAAAAAAGACTATAGAAATCAAAAATTTAAAAGTAAAAAAATGTAATAAAAAAGATATGATGATAATGATGGTGTTGTGGAAATAGACATCTTTTTCTGTTAGTTTATCAAATATATTTTAGCATTAGGGAGCATATAATATATATAGCATATAACAATCATTATATAACATATCTTCTGATTTACTGATGTTAAAGATATCAGTAGGTTTTCTAATACTGAACCAATCTTGCATTTCTGGGATGCACCACACTTGTTCATGGTGTATTACATTTTTAACATCCTCCTGAATTCTCTTTGCTAGTATTTTATTTAAGATTTTTGCATAAATATTCTTAGATGAGCTCGATCTCTAGTTTTCCCTTATGTATGTTCTAGATGTTGGGTTTTGGTATCAATGTTATACAGGAATCTTTTCGTCTCTTTCTGTTGTCTAGATTCCAGGGTCTAGAAAGTATAAGTAACTTTATTTTTATCTGTTCCTTGAAGATTAGTAAAATTAACACAAGACTATGTGATTGTGCTTTTTTTTGGTCAAATTTATAAATTTTTTTCTGTGGTAACTGGTGGGTTTAGATATTCTCATTCTTCTGCAATTAGTTTTGCTTAATTTTTGTTTATGCAGAAAATCATTCTAAGTTTCAAATTTGTTTTTATAGAGTAGAGCAAAGCATTCTCTCATTCTTTTCATTTATTCTGTAACTGTGATTATTTCTCCAGTTCTAATTTTGTGTGTTTGAGTGTTTTTTAATTAGATTAGCAAGTGGCTTATCTGTTTTATTGTTTTATATTTTCTTTTGAAGAATTGTCTTTGGAATTAATTATTAGTTCTATCATTAGCTTCCTAGTATATTAATTTATGGCATTAGTTTTATTGTCTTTCTGCTTAATTTGGGTTTATTTTTATAATTCTTTTCTTAACTTCTTTTATTGAATGCTTAATTCATGTGTTTTAATTTATTCTTATGTATTAATATAAATATTTAAGGCTACACATTTTCTCTTGACTACTGCTTTAGTCAACCATATCCTCTACCTTCTGATATTTCCATTGTTATTTTCTAGGTATTCTACAATTTCAGATTAGATTTCCTCTTTGGCTAAAGTGAAGGTTTCTTTCCCCTGTTTATTTTCTACATACTAGAGATTTTGCATTTTCATTTTTGTTATTAATTTCTAGTGTTACTGTATTCTGATTGGAGAACATGGTCTGTGCTACTTCCACTTTATGGCTTAATATATAGTTAATTAAAAAATACTTAATGGGCCCTTGGGAAAAAAGTATAGTCTATTTTTAGTGTACAAAGTTTAAATTTTCCATTATCTTAGTTTTTGACTATCACACTCTGTCATCAGCTGAAACAGTGTCACATTTTGTTTCTGCTATTTTCTACCTTTTGCATTTCCTATAGACTTTGTTTTATGAATTTCAATGCTATATTTTTTGGTGCATGAAAATTCAGGGAAGTTACACCTTAATCATGTGTTCTAGTCATTAGCATTATAGTGCCCTGCTTTGTCTTGTTTATTGCTTTTTGCCTTTTATTCAACATTTTTATGATATGAGTATCATAATTCTTGTTCTTTTAATTTTGACATCAATTAATTTATTAAACAAATATTTATTGACCACCTATTGTGTGCCAGGCACTAGAGACAAGATGAAATAAGACAAAATCCCTGCCCTCATGGAGCTTACATTTTCTTTAGACAGTAGAATAGAAAATAAACAAGTGAAAATAGGTATGTGATATACTATCAAGTGGAGATGAATGCTGTGAGAAAGAACAAAGTAGGATAAGGATAATTCAAGATAAGTAGTCTCTATTTTAGATAAGGCAGTCAGGAAAGGTGTCTGCCTGGTACACATTTATCATTCTTTTGCTTTCCACTCGTCCGTCATCTTTTTTGTTTTTGTTTTCTTTCATAAGGGGACAATGCCAGGTGAAAAAGTTTGCACACAAGGGATTGTTATGATCTTAAGGATCTATAGATATGCTAAGGCCCAAAGGAGAAGACAGTGGGGTATGTCTGGATATGAATTTCCAATCCATATGAGTGATGAGCTAGCCCAGGATGGGGGCTGGAGATGAGGGATATTTTGTTTTCCATTCTGTCTGAACTTGGCTACCATTATGTGTATTATTATTTTCTAAGGAAACATTCCTAGTCTTCATCATGCCTACTGAATGGATATTCTGTCTGATGATTTAATGGAACCCCTGGAATTTCCTGTCTCTGGGCAGGACTTAGCATGATGCTGATTGTTCACAGGCTACAGCAGGAAACCAGATCTTGTGGCTTTGAGGGCTTAACTCTTTATACTCTGAGGCAAAGGGAGGTCTTTTAACTTTGGTCACTCCTTATTTTATAGAAGTTTGACTTTTTATATATATTCAAATAAACCTGGACTTCTGCTCCTTGAAGATTTTTTTTTTATTTTATTGAAAAAAATAAGAATCTTATTTCACCTCACAAGTGATAGTCTTTTAAATTTTCTGATAGTTTTTTATATGTATACTATATATATATGCACATAACATATAATATATTAAAATTATATATACACACATCCATAACTCTTGATCTAAAATTTATTTTGGCATATAATATATGATGTAGCTTTAAAAAGCACTGCCTCTGGAGTTATCTCAAAAAGATGTATTAAATAATCTTTCTTTATCCCTTGTTTTAGAAGATTATATATATGATGTTTTTATAGATAGTCTAGTTTGCTTCGGGACTTTCTATTTTGTTCTGTTAATCAATAACACTCTGCTTTAATTGCAATTGTTTTATAATATGCTTAATCCCTTACTTACCAGCTCCTCATTTCTTCAGTAGCAGAATACTCATTAATATTATATCCTGCTTTTTTCCAAAAAAAGCTAGTTTTGAAAAAATTCTATAGTTAAAATATTCCTATTGAGAATTCCAATTGCAATTGCATTAGGAGGTATCTTAAATCCAAAATAGCAGATATTTGTCAATAGCCTACTTGGTGGTTCTTGTTACAAGTTTAAGATCATAGAAAGAATGTATACATATCTAATTCATGATATAGGTTGTATCTAGAGAGGCAGTAGGGGAATGGAAGTGGAGAGTGATAAAAACGGGTATTATTTCTTATTTCTTAAAAAAAATTCACAAAGCATAAATGCCAAATTATTCAAATGTACTAAGTCTGGCGGTAGGTGGGAACATGGGTATTTATTATGGCAATCTCTGTACATTTCCATAGTGAAAAACAAAACAAATAAAAACAACAGATGAGGCAGGAGAATCAGGCTTGTAAGCCTGAGAACACAGCACATCCACTCTGAGTGCTATAAACAGACATGAGTGGTATGTGTGTATCCAGACTTTGGAGCTAGGCTGCACAAGTTCAAATCCCAGCTCTATGACTTAGCTTTATGACTCCAGGCAAGTTACTTAGCCTATCTATGCCTCAGTTTTCCCAGCTGTAAAATCAGGACAATAATACTAGCTACCTCCTAGGGTTATTGTGAGAATCAAATAAGTTATGACATGGAAAGCACTTCAAACAGTGCTTGGTATTCAGTATGTGCTTGGTAAGTGTTAGCTATCATTATTATTGTATTATTATTACATTTATTAATACTACACATATTACATTGTTTTATGGCTATTTTTAATTTTATATAAATTATATCATTCAAAATATGGGCCCATCTGCAACTATTTTACTCAATCCTCATCTGCTGTTTTGCAGGGAAATGGCTCATTCCAAGGCTAGCTTTTCATGGACAAGCCCCTTCCATCCTTGCCTTGAGAACCCGGCACCGGACTTGTCAAGCTACAGAGCAATTTCTTCTTTTGATCTCCTTGGAGACTTCAAACAAGCCTTGAAAAAGACAGAGGAAACCTCAATGTATGAGGAGGAGAGCTCCCTTGCCTCCATGTCCCGCCCACTGCGCAGCCGTGCCTTCTCAGAGAGTCACATCAGCCTGGAGCCCCAGAGCACCCGGGCCTGGGGGCAGCATAGGAGGGAGCTCTTTACCAAAGGGGATGAGACCCAACCAGATCCTCTTGGAGCCAGGAAAAAGGCCTTTCCTCCTCCTCGCCCTCCTCCTCCCAACTGGGAGAAGTACAGGCTCTTCCGTGCAGCCCAGCAGCAGAAGCAACAACAGCAGAAGCAGCAACAGCAGCAGCAGCAGCAGGAGGAGGAGGAGGAGGGGGAGGATGAGGAAGAGGAGGAGGAAGAAGATGAAGAGGGAGAAGAGGAGGAGGAGCTGCCACCCCAGTATTTCAGTTCAGAAACCACTGCTTCCTGTGCCCTCAATCCTGAGGAGGTCCTGGAGCCGCCACAACCCCTTAGCCTTGGCCACCTGGAAGGCTCAAGGCAGGGTTCACAAAGCCTGCCAGCAGAGCAAAAGTCCTTTGCTCTCCATTCCAGTGATTTCCTGCCCCCAATAAGGGGCCACTTGGGATCTCAACCTGAGCAGGCTCAGCCCCCTTGTTATTACGGCATTGGTGGGCTTTGGAGGACATCAGAGCAGGAGGCAACTGATTCCGCCAAGTAAGTACTTATGAGAGATACTGGGTCCCTGATGAGGCAGGCAACATGAGTTTGAATTCCACCTCCACCATTTACCAACTGTGTGACCTTGGGCTGGTCAATGAAACTGCTCCCAGCCTCGGTTTTCTTACCTGGAAAATGGGCACAATAATACCTGCTCTACACGGTTGTTATGAATGTTAAAATAATCTATATAAAAGACATAGCTCCATGCTTAGCATTTCAGATGCTCAGTAAATGGGAATTATTGAGGTTCTTGGCCCTAAATATCATTATTAAAATGCTATATTATTTCTTAATCTGTCTTTAAGGTATGGATCAATTTCTGGCCCCTGATCCCAAAAGCAATAAACCTGTGTTGCCTGTACTAGGCTTTTCCTGAAAATCTGGCTCAGGCCCCTTTCTGCAATTTCTTCTGCTTGTTCTCCAGAACAATAGGCCAGCTTACAACCTAACCTGCCTCTGCTCTAGGACAAGTAGCCTGGGCTTCTAAACTCTTCTCCCCTACCCCCAGCATCAAAGGTATTTCTGGGGCTTGATGCTTCATGCTTTGAAGATTCCTTACTACAGCTAGGGACATTATTTTTCCCTTCTTCTTTCTCTCTCTCCTTGTTTCCCCGCCTCTTTGCATTTGCCTCAGTGGGCGATATGTGGTAGTTGACAGGGTGAGCTGCTTGGGCAGGGAGGCCAAAGCAGGAGTGTGGTCTGGCGACAGGACTGTCAGTGTCTGCTCACTCCGCCATGCCAGTGCTCATCTGCATGCATCATGGTGCATGGTTGTTCTTTTTGCACCAAAGCAAAAGCCTCAGGACCATCATTGTTCAGTGCTCTGGGTCTGAGCTCAGCCCCATCTCTGCTGGGGTGAGGGGTAAGGAGTCAGGTGTCTTCTAAGTGATTTCTTTAAATCCCTTTATAGTAGGAACTTGCCTGAGACTTGTTGCTGTTAAAAGTACCTTGTTATTGTGTCTTTTATTGACAGGAAAATCTGTGACTCAGCTATGTGGAGCTAGTTGAGCAGTTTTCCCACACAAGATGCCACAAGCACAGCATTTACAGGGCCTGGCTCCTGGGCACTGTGAGAATCCCTTATCAGACCCCATGTAGCTGCTTCTCAAGCTGTCAATCTAGCTAGGGAGCGTTCTTATTGTTATTACAAAACATTTTGTGGAAAGTCACTATGATTGTTACCTATCACAGCAGGGAGAAGGGAAAGTGACCTAGCACATAGTAGGCACTTAACTAATATTTCAGAAAAAAGAACAAATGAATGAATGAGCATTTATTAAGCATTTACTATGTGCCAGCCACCGCTAGGCTTTATATATATATTATTTCATTTAATCCTACAAGAGCCTTATTGACCATTATTATCCCCATTTGACAGGTGAGGAAACTAAAGTTTAGCAAAATAAGAGACTAATTCAGAGTTGCACAGCAAAGATTCAGAGCAAGATCTGTCTCACTCCAAAACCCATGCTAGGCAGCCTCTCTGAGGCAGGTCTTATTCTTCATGTAGGCCAGGGTTTCATGAGGCCCTCTTTTCTTCTGTAAGGCAATGTGGACCAGAGGTAGCAGTTACAGGCCCTGGTCCTTCTTATTTATGTTCCTCCATTCACCTTGGCATCTTAGCCAAAGAGGAGGACACCGCTATTACTAGAGATCTTGTAACTTGCTCTAGAATTTTTTTTTTTTAATGGCTATAGGATGTGAGTGAAAACATTTGTTTGCACACAGCCCTGGCTTGTGGCTGCAAAAATCAATTAGAGATGCCTCTTTGAGTGATGGATATTTGAGGAACAGCATCATGCCCAACATAGCTGACATTTTTTGTCTGCTTACTATGTGACAAGCATTGTTGTAAGCACTTTCATGTATTGATCGATTTACACAACAAACCTATGAAATAGTTACTATTAGTCTCCATTTCTTAGATGAGAAAAGTGAGGCCCAGGGAGATAAAGTAACGTGATCACAAGATCACAGATAGCCAGAACCCAGGTAGTCTGTCTCACTCTGCTTGCCACATCGTCTCAGAATCTCTGAACTCCTGAAGAAGATTCTATTCCAGACCCTAGAAGAACACAGGATCCTAATCAGAAAGAAGCAGCTTTAAGATTTTACAAAGAAGAATAGTTTTAGGGACAAGTATATGAGGGCTGTCTGGAAAGTATCCAGCCGTTGTTAATATATTTTTCATAGTACATGGCTGGATACTTTCCAGACAGCCTTTGTACGTATAACATTTTGAATCTAAGATGCAGGCAAAGACATCCTAATTTCATCCAAGTTTATCTGTATTACCTCTATAACCTATGCACTGTTCGGTTAAAAAAAAAAAATGCTGGGATACACATAGAAGCCGGTTAATGGAATTATCAACTGTTGGTTAAGTCCAATAACTCTGATTCAAGTATAGGTATAGCTTGCTTTGTGGATTTTATGCATTTCCCCTCAGTTCTCTGTGGAAGGAATCTTATTTTTGCTTCGATGTTCCCTATCAAATTCTGATTACATTCTCATAAATCACCTGTAACCCCTTCCCTGTTAATGGAGGGATGAGGGAAGGAGCCCTAGAGCACAGTGCCTAACATGTTATAATATAATACAGGGCTCTGTCTGCTGGGGAACTGAGTCTTTAATTAGCATATCCTTTTTTTTTCTTTACATCACCTTCTGGCTCTGAACTTTCACATGTGCCCTAAATATTTTTCTTATAGATAGGAATTCCCTAAGCTCATACCTTCTTATCCCCTCCAGAATATTCTCTATCCTTTGCTAACATAGATATACTCCAGCCAGAAAATTATTTACACGTAGGGCTTTATATGATGTCAAGTTGTCCCTTTGGCAGTATAGCATAGTGGCTAGATGGCGCAGGTGCAAATCACAGGTCTGCCATTTAATGGCTGGTGACCTTGGGAAAGGCATTGTACTTCTTGGTGCCTCATGTTCCTTATCTGTAAAATGGTTGTCATGAGCATTCATTTCTAGATCTACAGACATACATGTGTGTGTGTCTACCTTAGGATGGTTTCAGGGACATAGTAAGCATAGTGTAATGGTAGCTAATATTGTTCCTTTATCGGTGTTATAAGCTTGAAAACCTACATATATTATAAAATGAATTTACCTAGGATGAGGAATATTGGCGTTCCAAAGTTTCTTTTGTGTGATGAATTAGGAGACAACATAGCATGAATCAGTAAATAGCTGTGGAGCCTTTTAACCATTATTTTTGACCTTTATCTAAAAGCTGCAAATAGCTGCAAAAATGACTAATGAGTTTTTCCTATTTTCCCTTTCAAACAGCTAGAGGTTAGCAAAGGGGTAGTGACGCAGACAGGTGGAAGCGGGGGATAGCTGGGAGGAAATGAGAATATGGTGAGGGTGGGCCTCCCCCTCGAATAAACCGTGGGTGGAATTATTTGCCCCTCCATCACTGAAACCTGACATTGTAGTGTTTCTCTTTACTTCCTTCCTCACACCAGACCAGAAGCTTTGATGGCAGAAGAGGCCAAACCCAAGCCAGCATGGAGCCAGAGCTACTTTTTTCCTGAGGAGAAGTTCTCTTTCATGGGCTGGGGTTCTGAGAAGCAACGCCTCAGCCCTGCAGGCTTCAGTGAACCCAAGACAACAGGGTCTGCTGCTACACTTGTCAAGCCCCTGGGTGCCACTGGTTCCACCTTTTCCCCATTTCATTCTCCAACCATGAAGGAGGCTGGGGCCACTGGGAATATGCCAGAAGTGGAGAGATGCTATCCCTTCTCAGGCCGAAGGCCTGCCCTACAGCAGGCAGTCTCAGAAGAGCTCATGCGAGATGTGGTGGGCCGTGACAAGTCCCTGGCAGGGGTGCTAACCCCAGCCTCCAACATGGTGACCACTGCTGAGGTCATGGGTGACCTCTTTGCTGTGGGAGATCTGCAGTGGAGGGGCCATTTCAAGCATGAGTGGCATCAGGAAAGAAGAAAAGATGAGAGTGTCCAGGAAAGCCACAGGGTGCCTTTGTAAGCAAGCAGACCAGTTAGAGCTGGGGTGGGCGTGGTCCAGAGATGGGTCTGAGGGAGGCCAATAGCTAAGGTCTCAGATATTAATACTTTCCTGCCACCTAGCCCCTCTTTTGGGATCCATATACTGGGGCCATGAACCAAAGGGAATCACTGATGATCAGAAGCCCAGAACTTTTGGGGCTTACCAGTTTTTCTGAATTTTAATAGTGTGTTAATGACCAAACCAAATTATCTCTAAAGAAGTCCCCCTAGCTGCTGAAGTCGGGGGCATTGAAATAGACTTCTAGGTTCTTAAAATTTGCCTTTACTTAACTTCTAGATAGTCTTCATGTGGCCTGTTTACATTTGAACAGTGCCTCCTGATCCATATTTTTTTACAACTCCTTGGTGAAGCAGGGTCCCATTTTTCAGATGGAGTAATTAAGAAGCAGAAAGGTCAGCAGCCTCTCAGCAGAGGTGTTCAGATGGTCATTCTTTGTTTCCACAGACAAGAGTTTCAGCACTTCTCACCTCCTCCAGGGGCCCCAGGAATCCCTACCTCTTACTCAGCTTATTACAGTATTTCTGTGGCCAAGGCAGAGCTGCTGAACAAATTGAAAGACCAACCCGAGATGGCAGAGATTGGCCTGGGAGAGGAAGAAGTTGACCATGAACTGGCTCAAAAAAAGGTGAAGTTCTTTGATATGCACTATCTATGATTTTCAGCATTTAGCTTGAGTGTGTCTGGAGGGTGACCAGCCCTCTAACACTCTCTAGAACATCTTACATTCCTGTATTTTCAGTATGGAAATCAAACAGCCTCTCTGGGTTCCTCACAGATCCAATTCCTTTTTGATCAAATCAATCAATCAATCATCATCATCATCATCACTGTCTCTCTAGTCCTTAGAACAAGCCTACAAGGTAGATATTAGTATATCCCTTTTTCACCTGTTGAGGGGACTACTTTGTCCAGGAGTTGCAGACTAAAAATGGTAGATCCAGGACTTGAAGTCAAGACTGTCTGAATTTCTACTTCACTGCAGTAATGTGCAGTCTCTCTGAATTAAGCCAGCCTTGTAAGTAAGTTACTGCCTAGGGCACATCAGAGTTTTTGCCAGTGAGCTCTTCTAACCAATGTAGTGTCATTGATTTTTATTCTCTGTGCAACTTCCTGGGAGAGAGAACAGACTGACTAAGGAAAATCAGGAGAAATTATAGGCTGGCAAAGTTTAGTATTTATTTGCAAAGATAGTCAATTGTCTCTTAAAAATACAAAACAGATAAATGGAGATGATGTTGTTGTTGTTCTAAAGCCTCCCTTTCTTCCTCTAAGTACCACTAGCTTGGTTTTTCTAATCAAATTCCTGGAATCACTTTGCCTTCCCTGTACTTACCCATTTTATTTCATAAGCAAATAAGGTTTCCATGACAACCTCAAGGCTCAATTTACCAGTTTGTGGACATCTGAACTCAATGTAAATTGCTCTTCTGCCCATATTTCTTTCTCAGGACATGACCTGTAGGAAAGCACAGGGCCATTTGCAAGAGCCATTTCCCATCTAAAGCAAAATGTCAGAGGAAGAATTGGAAGCATGGTGGTGTTAAAGTTTTATTGATCTAGATGTCTGCTTCCATGGATTCCATGTTCCCCCAGCATGGCAGGGCTGCTCCTAGCCTACTCAGGGCCTGGCCTCTACAGGAGCAAACCTAATAGAAGTCTGACCAGGAGAAGAGAGAGATGATCAGAAATGGCAAAGCGCAGGAGAGCAGAGAGTGATTTCAAGTGAATGTGGGTGGGCTAGGACAGTTTTTGTCTCTGAGGAAGGTCACCAATTTGCAATATCACAGAATAAACTCAGCTCTGGCTGGGTCTATGATGATTCCACAGCTCTATCTATTATACTTTCCCTAGGGTTGAAGTTCAAGTTATAGAGCCCAGGTGCCAAGAAACAAAGGGCTGTCTCCATTTTTATCCTTCTATCCATCCCTGGAGCCTGGAAGCCAGGATGGGTAGGTGATTTTCCAAGTGAGTCATTTGGCCCCCAGCCATCTCTTTTCCCCCAGCACTGAGTTTTGTTTGGGAGAGCAGAGGCTGGGAATATAACTGGCAGCCTCTTGGCATCTAATTGTGTTGCCTCATTCATATCACTGATCATCCCCAGTTCCCAGTGGATTCTGGAATTTTCCCTAGATGAAAACCTATTATGCTTCAGACTAAGGTCATGGTGATCTCCTGACTTTTGAACAGTTCTAAAATATAGCAACAGGTCCCAGAACCCAAAGGAGGCTCTCTTAGTCTTGGTCACCTTGGGCATCTCTTAATAAACTACTAAAGAAGAACACATTCTGGAACACTATAAGCCTGTGGTCCCAGAATGCCTGGGCTGGAATAATAATAAAACAAGCACTGAGTTCAGTATTATGCCTGGCACTTAAGTGCCCAGTGCATGTTTACTAATGCTGTTATTATATTATTTCTACAAGGCACTCTAAACTAGTGAATACTTGTCTAGCTGCAAGGTTCTGACAAGAAAGGACTTGTCCCAGGGTGTGCACAGCCTTTACAGCCAGTATTGCATTGTGGTTAAGAACATGGACTCCGGTGCATACTTCCTATGTACAAGATACTATTCTAAACATGTAACATGTATTAATTCACTTAATTGTCATAACAATTCTATGAGGCAGGTACTATTATTATCCTATTTCTTGGATGTGGAAATTGAGGTACAGAGAAGTTGAGTAATTTCTTCAAGGTCACATACCACTACTTTGTGGCAGAGATGGGGTAAAGCCCAGGTAGTCTGGCACTGGAGTCCATGGTCTTAACCACAATGCAGTACTGGCTGCAAAGGTTGTGTGCAGCCTGGGACAAGTCCTTTCTTGTCAGAACCTTGTAGCTAGACAAGTATTCACTAGTTCAGAGTGCCTTGTAAAAATAATATAATAATAATAGCATTAGTAAACATGCATTGAGCACTTAAGTGCCAGGCATAATACTAAGTTTTATACTTCTGTGATTTCATTTAACCATCACAACACCCCTGGCTTGTGGGGGGTGGGGTAGTTCTCCACTTTACAGATGAAAAAACAGAAGTCTTAGTGAAATTAGGTATCTTGCCCAAAGTCACACAGTTTAGAGGAGGTGAAATTGGAACCCAGGTGTCTCTGACTCCAAAACTCTACCACACAGCCTTCCTGTGAGTGCAGTCCCAGAACTAGTTATACCCATTAGGGAGACAAATCAGAAGACACAGGCAGTACCTCCCTTGAGAAGTTTACCATCAATAGTAGGCGAGGGATCAGACTCACATACATGGGATAGAAAATGAAGAACTTCAAATTACTCTATAGGGTTCTAATTCTAAAAAACTTGAGAGCTCAGAAAAGAAAGAGATCATTGAGAGAAGACTTACAGAGGAGGGCTTCCTGTAAGCAAGGGTAGGAGCAGAGCTGAGCCGTGAACAAAGAATAGGAACAGCGAAAGTGAAGAAAGAAACAAAGAGCAGGTGGAACTGCATAAGCTGCTTAGGAACACAAGAATGAGTGTGGTGAACACGGAGGGGAGTGAGGAGCTAATACCGGAAGGCTCTGAGGAGTGACGTTAGCATGGCAGAGTGGGGTCAGACTGAGTGATCATAACAGCAGCCTAGCTTTTATGGAGCACTTACTCTGGACCAAGCCCTTTGCATGCCTTTCTCATTGACTCCTTGCAGTCAGTGCAGTGGGTACTGCAATTACCCCCATGCTATGGATAGAGAAAGTGAAGCTTGCTCCCCTGTAATCCCCAGCACTCTGGGAAGCCGAGGCGGGAGGATCACTTGAGGTCAGGAGTTCGAAAACAGCCTGAGCAAGAGTGAGACCCCGTCTCTACTAAAAATCGAAAAAATTAGCTGGGCATGGTGGCGCATGCCTGTAGTCCCAGCTACTTGGAGGCTGAGGCAGGAGGATTGCTTGAGCCCAGGAGTATGAGGTTGCTGTGAGCTAGGCTGACACCACGGCACTCTAGGCCAGGTGACAGAGCGAGACACTGTCTCAAAAATATAAATAAATAAAAAATAAAAATAAAGTGAAGCTCAATAATGTCAAGTCACCCAAGGTCCCACATCTAGGAAGTAGCAGAGCTAGAAGTCAGACTCAGTCATTGTGACTCCAGAACTCACATTCTTATCCAGAAGGCCTCAAAAGCCAAGCTGCAGGGGCAAGGACCTAGCACAGTGTAATGAGCATTAGAGGTACTTAAATGGATTGAAGGAAAATGAATGAAGTGACAGGCAAGTATTTACTTGCAGACAAATGGTTTTCTGACGTAGGCTCTCAAAAGCATTCTATCTAGCTCCTATTTATTAAATAGTCTCAGCAAGTATTTATTAAGTTGCATTTGGCAAATGAGGCTTAGCCCATGGGTACCACTTATCTAATACCAAGAAGCTTGGTGGTGACATGGAGATCCTTACCAGACAGGGAGAGAAGGTGCCTACTTAGAAAACTGGAATTGCTAACGACTTGCTCAGGTTTCCTTTGTTTCCAGTGACTAGGGTAGAGCCCATCATCTGTTAGTTGGATCCCAAAACAGAGATGACAGGCACAAATCAGTTTCTGTTGGTCCCCATTGTCATCCTTTGTCTTCTCCTATTTAACTCCCCTAGATACAACTTATTGAAAGCATTGGCAGAAAACTTTCTGTCCTACGGGAGGCCCAGCGAGGGCTGCTAGAGGACATCAATGCCAATTCCACCCTTGGGGAGGAGGTGGAGGCCAACTTAAAAGCTGTCTGCAAATCCAATGAGTTTGAAAAATACCGTTTGTTTATTGGGGACCTGGACAAAGTGGTCAACCTGTTGCTGTCACTCTCTGGACGACTGGCCCGGGTGGAGAATGCTCTCAACAGCATTGATTCAGAGGCCAACCAGGAGAAGGTAGAGTTGGGGTCTCTGGGGTGTGGATGGAGGGAAATACCATCTGTTTCTTCTCAGGGCTCCCTCTTTCAAGCTGGGCTATGAGGGGAAGCAGCAAAGCGTAGTGTTACAAGAGTGCACACACTGACCTGTAAGTGCCCTGAAATTCTGGCTCTGTACCACTTATCAGCTGTGTGACTGTGGGCAACTCACTTAACCTCACTCGCCTCAATCTCCTCATCTATAAAATGGGGTGAACATCCTACCTGCCTCATGGGGTTGTGAGAATTAAATTAGATAATCTATGTTAGTTACTTAAAACAGGGCCTAGAAACAGGGTAAACACTGAATCAGTGCTACCTGCCAGCAGTAGTAGTAGCAGCGGCAGCAGCAACAGCAGCAGTTTTGCCTCACTCTCTCTAGAGTTGGAGAGGGAGGTCTCATCAAGTAGTTGAGATTGGGAGACTGTCAGTTTCGCAGGTTGAGTCACCCTGCCTACATCCTGAACCAAAACTGCATTCCTTTCCCTATACAAGTGGTTTTGAATTCAACTTTGAATCCACGATAAGGTGCATATGCACATGCATACACACATGGATACATCCACTCACACACATCCACTTACACAGAGATACACACCATATAGAAAGCATCGCCACAGTGATGGTTGTTCACCAGCTGGAAGGGACAGGCTGGCTTTTTCATAGCCTTTCCACCCCAAAAACCAGTGGTGGTCTCCAGATGAAAGACAGCCTTACAGATGTCACATCCCTCTGTCCAGAATTGCTGTTGTGTTTATCCTCCTCCTGCTACAGGGAATAAAGGCTTTTGCATGGAGGTGGACTTTAGGAAAGGAAGTCTAGGACTAATCAATTAGCAGAATGTTTAGCTGTATTGTGGCAGCATCCCTGGCGGAGCACTGATAGGCAGCACCGTTAGGCAGATGCCTGGGAATTGGGATAGTCCTTAACTGGTCCTCTGCTTCCCCAGTTGGTGCTGATAGAAAAGAAGCAGCAGCTGACAGGGCAGCTGGCGGATGCCAAGGAGCTGAAGGAGCACGTGGACCGCCGGGAGAAGTTGGTGTTTGGCATGGTCTCCCGCTACCTGCCTCAGGACCAGCTCCAAGATTACCAGCACTTTGTCAAGATGAAATCTGCTCTCATCATTGAACAGCGAGAGCTGGAGGAGAAGATCAAGCTCGGGGAAGAGCAGCTCAAATGTCTCAGGGAGAGTCTACTCCTGGGGCCCAGCAATTTCTAATTCTAGGAGCAGTCTGCCACAGCATCCCTGCCCAGCCACAGTGGGAAGTGCTTTCAATCTTCTACGTTAGCAGTTTGTTAGCAAGTAGATAGCAATTAGCAAATCCAGCCCACTATCCTGGACATCTCTCACTGCCCCTTTCCCTAGCAGTGGTCCCAGCCAGCTAGTAGACTCAGGGAGGGGGTCCCAAGTTTCCACCCTTAGGAGCTGCAACAAGGTATGATTATACAGCCACACTCTCCTTCCCACAGTTTTCAAGGGCAAGCACTTGCTGCCCACAAAACCAACAAAGTGCCTACATTCTTCTTTGTACTAGGACACCAAAGACATCAAGTACTTACCACCCACCCACACCATAATCAGCCTCTTAAAGCTCAGAAAGAAACTGCCTGTGCAGCTTCACTCTGCTCCAGGGCTTGTGGCCCAACCATTTTCCAAAGAGATCTGGCTCCCTTGAGGGCATTCACCTAGCAGGACCTCACCCAAGCTTTTCAGTGGGAAGCACAGAAGGAGGAATTACACTTAACAGAATGCGATCAAAGGTTGGGTATCCCCGAGTCCCCCTCAGGAAGGAGCCAGTCTTAAACAAATCAGCTCCATCCCACCTTCCCCAGCAGCTAGTTAAAAGGGAAGAGGCCTACTCTCAGCCCTGGCTAGTTTGGTCTGACTCCTTTCCTAAGACTTTGGGCCTACCACCTCTTGTTTCACCTTGTCCTTTCATTGCTAGGAGTTGCACAGGTGCCTACTCTAAGGCTACACACTATGGGCCATTAATAGCTCGACTAAAGCTGGCTTCTGGATATAGGTTTCATTATTGTGGGCAAGGGGTTCTTATTGTTATATTTTAATGGCCTTTTGATTTTATTTATTTTTATGTTGTGATTATTTTTATCTTTTTAACTAATGAGGCAAGAAGAAGGAAGTTGGAGAGAGAAAAGTTAACCCAGAATGAAAGCATTTTCTGCAGGTCAGCCTGAATCTACCATGGCTAGGTAAGCAAGTGCCAAGGCCTTGAATTCTTCCCACCATTGCTACCAGCTTCTAAGAAAGGAGTTCTCCCTGTGAACTCAGAGCCTCTCTACTGTAGCCTGGCCCTGTGCTTCCCTTGAAGTCTGGGTGACTATGAGCTTAGCATTCCCCAGCAGGGTTCAATTCTTTCTTATTTTTTGAAACCAAAGAAATGTCCTGAAACTGAGAAAGCTTCACCCATTTCTCTACTATCTCCAGGCTATGGGATGAGTAAAGGTGAGCTTGGGGGGGAGCTCTTCTAACCATTGCTTTCTCAGCCTGTGGTCTGGCTCAGGGAACCAGAACTCATGCTAGCTGGGAGCTCTAGCCAGGGCTAGCCCACCAGAGTAAATTGTGACCCAGCCTGGATCTTAGGCGTACAAAAAACTAAAGCTGCTGCTGCTGCTAAGGCCCTGATGCTGGTAGCTAGCTTGTATCCTGCAAAAGCCCTCAGGTGGGTGATGGTAGGAAGGAAGTCATGACCAAACTCTGCCCTTTTATCCAGCTCAATTCCCTGTTCCTCACTAACTAGGGCCAATCCTTGTTATCACACAGTCCAGCCAAGCCCTGGCATCTCTTCTAGTTACTGCTGAGTTCCTCGGGGTTCTTGGAGGTCAACTGTAGCAGCAGGAATGCCTCATTCAACCAAAGAATTTGCCAAGGAACTTTGCTGCTGCTACAAATACTGGTCACTAGCTTCCATTTCCTCTTCATTGTATTTGAAAACAATGGGAGAATCTTGGCCAGCAGGGTGTCCTGGGGTGGGAAGGAGGGGGTAACCCTTTTCGTGGAGCCCTGGGTATGCTCTTAGTTATGCTGCCAGAACCACTGTTCAGACCTGCCCTTCTCCCCTCCAGTGGAAGATTCTTCTCTGTTTGGGAAGGTTGATAGCTTATAAAGGGCTGCACTTACCCAAGCCAAGGTTGAGGAAGTTGACAGAGTGTTTTGAATGGAGAATACAAGGATTCTCATTTTAACATGAAGGGGCAGTTTTCCAAAGCTCTTAAAAATAACTGCAAAACTATACTGAGCAGTGAAGCTTGTTAGACAAAGGTAAACTGCTAAACAGACACTGGTGTGCCTCGCTCCTGCCATGGAAGTCTTGTGTGTGACAGTGCTGCAAAGCTTCCAGTATTACTTGAGATGCAGTGTCTCTCCCCTATTCTCAGTTCCTGGGCTCAGCCCTCCTCTAAGGCCTGCCAAGGATAGCAGTTTGGAAGGCAGGCCAAGGGATATGCCCAAAGACAGTTATTGATCTTGACTTCTGCTCTCTCCCTTCACATACTTATACAGGCCCCCATGGGTAATAGGTAAGCAGGGTGGTTGATAGATAGAGAGGAGCTACTGTCACATGTCCGCCCTAACTTACCCACCGCCCCAAGGGCTCTGGATAATTGAGTTTCCTTGAGTCCCACAGCTGGAGACTCAGCCAGGATATAACAGTAAATGCCTGAGTGGAATCCAAGAAAATGAGACAGAGATACTGAAAATAAAGCCCTAGAAAGGGAGAGATTTGAAGCAGAGGAAAAGAGAGAAGGTGAAAAAATAAGCCTCTTTTAAGGCCAGGTTCAGTTTCTGTTTTCCGTTTAACCTCATGTGCCAAAAAGCTGCCCAGGCACACCAGACTACATCTTGGACCCCAGCCTCTGTGAAGGTGCTGCTCTGCAGTAGCAGACCCCGGATGGAGGAAGGTAGGCACATTTCTGGCCACTTCCACCCATCTGGAGCTTGGCGACTCTTGCTGCCTTTGCCAGAGGAGTTGTTTATGCCAATAATATTTCTTTAACAGCATATTGTATTATTTGAAAATTAGTAGATCTTTAGAGGGGGGTGGGGCAGGGGGCAGTCTTTATAGATAAGAACCAGTGTTTGTTGTACAACTGTTGGGGGGTCATCTATCCCATGTGAAGCTATTATTTTCCCAAATCTTATTGTTTCTGCATTTGTGTCCTCCACCACTCCCTTCTTGGCTGACATCGATATGCCTGCCAGATTGTCATCAAGGGTAATGCTTCAATAAAAGGTGCTAAGGACAAAAAAATTATCTCATGTGTTTTGACTCAGGTGATAGAAGTCCCCTAAGATTCTGCTGAAAAGGAATGAAAAGAAATTTGGTCACCTATCTGTAGTCCTTCATGCATAGCCATATGACTAGAGCCTTACCCACATCCCTAAACCCTTACCCTGGCCCTTAGGGATGGTATTGGTGCTATACCATTCATCATCCCCAGTACAATAGCAGGTTCTAACATATCCTTTTTAGGGGAACAGCTTTTAGATATCTATTTCAAGAGCACCCTGAATAGAAGGCACAGAGTTTATGCCATGGGTTATTTCTGTTGGTACCACAGGATTGAGGTATGGTGTTTTTCTACTTAGAAGGACCTTGGACCACAGCTTTGCCCTTTAGTTCACTAATATATTTCTTCCTCTATGGTTGTTCAATGGCAACATCACAACTAGTCGTTCAATGGCAACATCACAACTAGTCTAACCTAGCATTTAGAATGCAGGAAGAGTCAACAAAAGGAGTAATCTCAAGTGTAGACCTCAGCACTATAGAGTTCAGTTTGGAGTCTAGTCTGATCAGAGGTAAGCCACCTTCTAGACTTCCTCCAATCTTGAGTTCTGTCTGGTAGTATTGTCTTATTTCTAGCTAATAATCTGGTCTCACACCTTCACTCTCAGCTCCCTGGAAAGCAAGGGCCTTGCTGATCAGCTCTCCAAGAAAACTTCAAGGTTTAGACCCAAATGCACTCCAGGCAGCAAGTGACGGTGAAAAACTTGATTTTTTTTTCCTGATCCATACTCTGTTCACATTCCAACTGTCCTCCTCCTCCTCCAGATATCCACTGTGATAGAGTCAAAAGAGTCCAACTTTGGCATTAGAATGAACTTTGTTCAAATCCTGGTTCTGCCACTTATTCTATGATCTTGGATTACTTGTTCAACTTCTGAGATAATTTACTTATCACTAAAATGAGAACAATAACATCTATCTTGCAGGTTTATTATAACTCATAAATGATAAATAAAAGCCACTAACAATCTACTGAGAAGTTCTTAGAAAGGCAGAATCTCAGGCCCCAACCCAAACCCAGTGACAACAGTCTGAATTTTTACTAGATTCTTTTTATTTGTTTGTTTATTCCTTTTTTTGGCCTACCTAGATTCAAATCCTATGAATTTTGACTAGATTTATAGGAGATTCATGTACATATTTTTTTTATTTCAGAATATTATGAGTGTACAAACATTTTGGTTACATGAATTGCTTTTGTAAAGTTTGAGTCAAATTTATAAGTGTGTCCATCACCCATATAGTATGTGCTGTACCCATTAAGTGTGAATTTACCTATCCCTTCCCACCTGCTTGATTTCTGTTGAATTTTACTACCATATGTGCACATGAGTGTTGATCTATAAGTTTCAGTTTAGTAGTGAGTACTTACGGTTTTTGTTCTTCCATTCTTGTGATACTTCACTTAAAAGGATGGTCTCCAGTTTCATCCAGGTTGTTACAAAAGATATTAGTTCACCATTATTTTATGGCTGAGTAATACTCCATGGTATACATATACCACATTTTATTGATCCACTTCTGTATTGATGGGCACTTGGGTTGTTTCCACATCTTTACGATTGTGAATTGTGCTGCTATAAACATTCAAGTGCAAGTGTCTTTTTTTAATAAAATGTCTTTTTTCCCTTTGGGTAAATACCCAGAAGTGGGATTGCTGGATCAAATGGTAGGTCTACTTTTAGTTCTTTGAGGTATCTCCATACTACTTTCTATAGAGGTTGTACTAGTTTGCAGTCCCACTAACAGTGTAGAAGTAAATGTTCCTTTCTTTCCACAGCTGTGCCAGCACCTATTGTTTTGGGACTTTCTAATAAAAGCCATTCTCAGTGGAGTTAGGTGATATCTCACTGTAGTTTTAATTTGCATTTCTCTGATTATTAGAGACGTTGAACATTTTTTCATATGCTTGGCCATTAGTCTATCTTTGTTTTATTTAAGATTTTTTTATTTCAGCATATTATGGGAGTACAAAAGTTTAGGTTATGTATATTGCCCATTCCCCCAACCCCGAGTTAGAGCTTCAAGCGTGTCCATTCCCCAGACAGTGTGCATTGCACTCATTATGTAGGTGACACCAATTGGGTGTCGGGCAGATGTGGCAGGGGGAGGGGATGGGTGTATACCTATCTTCTTTTATAAAGCTTCTGTTCATGTCTTTTGTCTACTTTTTAATGGGGATGTTTGATGTTTTCTTGCTGAATCACTTGAGTTCTTTGCAGATTCTGGTTATTAGCCCTTTATGGGATATAGCATGCAAATATTGTCTCCCATTCTGTAGGTTGTCTATTCACTCTATCGATTGTTTCCTTGACTGTGCAGAAGCTTTTTTAATTTAATCAGGTCCCATTTATTTATTTATTTTTGTTTTGTTTTTCACTTTTTTATTTCAGCATATTATGGAGGTACAGATGTTTAGGTTATTTATGTATATTGCCCTTGTCCCACCCGAGTCAGAGCTTCAAGCATGTAAGAATTTATAAAGAAGACCCCAAAGGCAATCACAGCAACAACAAAAATAAATAAATGGGACCTGATCAAATTAAAAAGCTTCTGCACAGCCAAGGAAACTATCATTAGAGCAAACAGACAACCTACAGAATGAGAGAAAAAAGGAGTTGATGACTAGAATCTATACAGAACTCAGGAAAATCAGCAAGAAAAAATCAAACAGGCATTTATTTATTTTTGCTGTTGCTGTGATTGCCTTTGGGGTCTTCATCATAAATTCTTTGCCTAGGCTGATATTTATAAGAGTTTTTATGACCTCTTCTTTTAGAATTCTCATAGTTTCATGCCTTAGGTTTAAGTCTGTTATCAATTGTGAATTAATTTTTGTGAGTGGTGAGAGGTACAGATCCTGTTTCAGTCTTCCACATGTGGCTATCCAATTTTCCCAGCACCATTTATTGAATAGGGATTGTTTTACGCAGTGTATGTTCTTGTCTGCTTTGTCAAAGATCAGATGGCTATATGAGGATGGTTTTATATCTGAGTTCTCTGTTCTGCTCCATTGGTCTAGGACTCTGTTCTTGTGCCAATACCATGCTGTTTTTGTTACAATAGCCTTGAAGTACAGCTTGAAATCTGGTTAAGTGATGCCTCCCAATTTGTTCTTTTTGCCTAAGGTTACTTTGACTATTCAAGGTCTTTTCTGGTTCCATACAAAGCATAGAATTACTTTTTCTAGATCTGCTAAAGATGACGTTGGTAGTTTAGTGGGGATTGCACTGAATCTGTAAATCACTTTGGGTAGTATAGACATTTTAACAATATTGATTCTGCTGATCCATGAGCATGATATGCTTAAAAAGAAAACTACAGACCAGTATCCCTTCTGAACATAGATGCAAAAATTCTCAGTAAAATCATAGCAAACCGAATTCAGCTGCACATCAAAAAAATAATCCACCACAATCAAGTGGGCTTTATTTCAGAGATGCAAGGATGGTTCAACATGTGCAAATCTATAAATGTAATTCACCACATAAATAGAAGAAAAAACAAAGACCACATGATCCTCTCAACAGACGCAGAAAAAGCATTTGACAAAATTCAGCACCCTTTTATGATAAATACTCTTAACAAAATAGGCATAGATGGAACATACTCAATATTATGAAAACCATATGCAACAAACCCACAGCCAACACCCTACTGAACAGGAAAAACTGAAAGCATTCCTGCTTAGAACTGGAACCAGAGAAGATTGCCCACTGTCACCACTTCTATTCAATGTGGTGCTGGGAGTCTTAGCCAGAGCAATCAGGAAAGAAAAGGAAATCAAGGGTATCCAAATGGGGAAAGAAGAGGTCAAACTATTGCCCTTTCCTGACAATATGATCTTATATCTAGAAAACTCCAAAGATTCTGCCAAGAGACTCCTAGAATTGATAAATAAATTCAGCAAAGTCTCAGGCTACAAAATTAATGTACACAAATCAGTAGCATTCCTATATACCAATAACACTCAAGCTGAGAATCAAATCAAAAACAATGGTGATACAGCATCTCTTGTATTATCCTGGATAGAGCTGGAACCCATTCTACTAAGTGAAGTATCACAAGAATGGAAAAACAAGCACCACATGTACTCACCATCAAATTGGTACTAACTGATCAACACTTAAGTGCACATATAGTAATAACATTCATCAGGTGTCGGGCAGGTAGAAGGGGGGAGGAGGGGATTGGTATATACACACCTAATTGGTGTGGTGCGCACCATCTGGGGGATGGACACGCTTGAAGCTCTGACTCGGGTGGGGCAAGGGCAATATACGTAACCTAAACATTTGCACCCCTGTAATATGCTGAAATAAAAAAAAATAAAAATAAGACTCAATACCTTTCACAATAGCAACAAAGAAAATAAAATACCTAGGAATATATTTAACCAAGGAGGTGAAAGACTTCTACAGGGAGAACTATGAAACACTGAGGAAGGAAATCACAGAGGATGTAAACAAATGGAAAATCATGTACATATTAAAGATTGGGAAGCACTGGCCTATCACAAACATACTCAGTATGTGCTTACCAGTTTAATATAGCATAATCAAATGAAAAATCTGAAAGTGACATTAATAAAACAATTCCATTTATAATAGGATGAAATAAAAAAAAAAATTAAAAACAATAAAATACTTAGGAATAAATTTAACAAAAGAAGTGTAAAACTTTTACACTGAGAGCTACAAAACATTGTTGAAATAAATTAGATCTAAATAACTGGAAAGACACCCCATGTTCATGGATTGGAAAACTTAGTATTGTTAAGATGAAAATATACCCCAAATTGATCTACAGATTCAACCCAATCCTTATCGGAATCCCGGTAGCTTCTTTGCATACATTGACAAGCTGATCCTAAAATTCATATGGAATTCCAAGGGACCCAGAATAGCTGACCTTTAAAAAGAATAAAGTTGGAGGATTCACACATCCCAATTTCAAGATACATTGCAAAGCTATGGTAGACAAGACAGTGTGGTATAGGCACAAGGATAGACATATAAATAAATGGAATCAAATAGAGTCCAGAAATAAGCCCTCACATTTATGGTCAGTTAATTTTTAACAAGGGTATCAAGACAATAAAATGGGGAAGGAATAGTTTTTTAACAAATGGTTCTGAGACAATTGGGTGTCTGCATGGAAAAAAATGAAGTTGGATGCCTTCCTTACACCACACACATAAATCAACTTAAAATGAATCATAGACCTAAATGTAACAGTTAAAATTATACAATTCTTAGAAGAAAACACAGTAGTAAATCTTCCTGATGTTGAGTTAGACAGTGTCACATAAGCAATAAAAGAAAATATAAATAAATTGGAGTACATCAAAATTAAAAACTTTTGTGCTAAAAATGATAGCATGAAAAGAGTGAAAAGACAATACACATAATGGAAGAAAATATTTGCATATCATTTATGCAATAAATAATAACAGACTTGTTTTCAGAATATATACAGAACTCTTACAACTCAATAATATTAATAAAAATAACAAATTAAAAATAGGCAATGGATGGGAATAGACATTTTTCCAAAGAATATATGTGGCTTAGTTGGCTTGGGCTGCTATAACATACTACCATAGACAACCAACATTTAGTTTTCATAGTTCTTCAGGCTAGGAAATCTGGGATCAAGGTGCCAGCAGATTCAGTGTCTGGTAAGGGCTCGCTTTCCGGTTTGTAGATGGCTACCTTCTTGCTATGTCCTTACATAGCAAAGAGAGAAAGGGCTCTGGTCTCTTCCTCTTCTTGTAAGGGCACTAATCCCATTATGAAGGCCCCTATCTTGTAGCCTCATCTACACCTAATTACTCCTCAAAGGCCCCACCTCCAAATACTATCACATTGGGAATTAGGGCTTCAGCATATGAATTTGAGGAGGACACAGGCCTTCAGCCTATAGCAATATGCAAATGGTTAGTAAGCACAGGGAAAGATGCTCAGCATTTCTATTCATTAAAGAAATGCAAATCAAGATGACCACATGAGACACTACTTCACACCCACTAGAATGGCTATATCAAAAAGACAGACAATAACAAGGGTTGAGGAGATGGAGAAATTGGAGCACTCATACATTGCTGATGGGGATGTAGATTGATGCAGCCACATTGAAAAACAGCTTGGCAATTTCTCAAAATGTTAAATATAGAGTTTCCACGTGACTTAGAAATTCCACTCCTCTGTATATACCCAAGAGAATTGAAAACAAGTTTCTAAACAAAAACATGAACATGAATGTTCAAAGCAGCATTATTCATAATAGCCAAAATGTATAAACAATCCAAGTGTCCACCAACTGAAGAAAGGATAAACGAACTTTGATATATCTATACAGTGGATAGATATTTAGCCATAAAAATGGATAAAGCACTGATATATACAACACGGGTGAACCTTGAAAATATGCTAAGTGAAAGGAGCCAATCATAAAAGACCATATATTGTGTGATTTTATTCATATGAAATGTCCCAAATGGGCAAATCTATAAAGGCAGAAAGCAGATTAGTGTTTACCAAGGCTGGGGGCTGAGAGCAATGGGGAGCTAATGGGCATGGGGTTCCTTTTGGGGGTGACGAAAATATTCTAAAATTAGATTGTCATCATGGTTGCCCAACTTTATGAATGTACAAAAAACCACTGAATTATATACTTTAAATAGGTGAGCAAAATGGTATGTGAATTATTTGTCAATAATTTTTTAAAAGCTAATGCTTATTTATATTAGTCTCATTCCTATTGATAAAAATCTGAATTGATGGTTAACATGTAGTTCATTCCTGAGCCCAAAGGGTACAACATTCACAGCATTTGAATTTGGGGAGTGACCTTGTCATTACATCCCTCCCCTTGAAGACCTGGCAGACCCAGCAACACAAGGAGAAAAGTAGTCTCAGCCATGTATCATGGCTTCAGTGAAAATAGTAGGGATGGGATGGATTTCTATTAGAGAGGAGGGGCAATCTTTCTAGGCAGGTAGTATGGTAGAGTGGTTAAGAACTTCAGCACATTAGGCAAATAAACCAGGTTTTAAATCCTGACACGACCAACTTACTATGTCACCTTAGTAAGTTACCTGACCCCTCTCAACCTCAATTCCTTCATCTGTAAAAGGAGGCTAATAAAAGCAACACTTCAAACTGTTATTATGAAGACTAAATGAGATAAATCCATGTGAAGCACTTAATGCCTGACACATAGTCAGTATTCAATAAATATTAGCTGCTAGGTTTATTATTTTTATTGGGGTGAGACTGAAGTAAAACAAGATATGCAAAAGTAAAGCACCCTCAACTTTGGAGTCAGACATCTCTGTTAATGTGACCTTGGAAGTCACTTCATTTATTGAGCCTTAGCTCCTATGTAGTAATGAAGATATTTGTCCTCTTATGGAGGCAGTTTTGAGTCTGGACACGAACCCACACCACCTAGGTTTTCATACTGGCTCCATCACTTACAAGTTGTGTGACCGTGAGCTTGTTTAACTTTCCTCTACCTGGGAAAGTTTCCTCTTCTGTCAAATGGTGGTGAAAAAAATACCTCCTTGGGTTGGCATGAAGAATTATTGAGTTAATCCATGTAACGTACTTAGGACAGTGCCTAGCATAGAGTAAGTTCTCAATGAAGGTTAACTATTATTATAAAACTAACGTAGGAATCAAATGAAATCTTTGGCTGTTCATATGGTACTCAGTAGATGATGGCTACCTTCCTCACCCACCCTTACTCTGTGCACCAGGTCAAGATTTCTTTGGACTTGCAGGTAAAATGTTTCAGACTAAGGAGTTCCCCATATTAAGTAGAATTTTCTGGCAGGCTCAATACTACCATCTGATGAGAACAATGTAATCTATTGTCTGCCTGCAAGATGACTGCCTATGCTCCCAAGAAAATACTCCATTCAGAGCAGTAGGGAAAGAACTACTTTGCATGTGGACTATATAAGTTCCAATCTGAGGATGGTTTAGGGAAAACCTCTACTCCTCCTCAAACCTATCTTTAGATTTGCAGTCAAATGTTATTGAGTTCCCTACCCTGGGTAGGGTACACTTTCATGTATCTTTGCTTTCACTATTTTTCCATCTAAACATACATTTTTTTATTAAACAAAAATCCTCATTAATGTTTACAACAGCCCTGTGACTTTTAAACACTTGAATTTATTAAATAGAAATTCAGAATTGTGGTAGCATTTTTGCTGTTTGTAGATTAAACAGAAGGATGCAAGTGTGTAATACCATTCATTCATTTATTCAACTAATGTGCCAAGTATTATTTTGTGCTCCAGGGATTCAGAAGTGGACAAGATAGACAAGGTCCCCACTCTCATGGAGCTTCTATCCTAACAAAAGTGATAGATAAGCATAAATATATAATTATATAATACTTTATATATAAAAATACACATACATACATTTTACCCTGGTATGGCAATGCAAAACAGATTCTTCCTTGATTTCCACAGGTATTAGCAATAGGTTAAATTCATTAATCTCTTTGCTGCTGCAATAACTAAAATATTTTTACATTAATTTTCTCCAGAGAATAATGTTGCAATGAACATGGGAGTGCAGATATCTCTTCAAGATACTGATTTCATTTCCTTTGGGTATGTACCCAGAAAAAGAATCTCTGTGTCATATGATAGTCCTGTTTTTAATTTTTTTTTTTTGAGACAGAGCCTTACCCTGTTGCCTGGGCTAGAGTGCCGTAGCATCAGCCTAGCTCACAGCAACCTCAAACTCCTGGGCTCAAGCAATCCTTCTGCCTCAGCCTCCCAAGTAGCTGGGACTACAGGCATGTGCCACCGTGCCCGGCTAATTTTTTCTGTATATATTTTTAGTTGTCCATATAATTTCTTTCTATTTTTAGTAGAGACGGGGTCTCGCTCTTGTTTAGGCTGGTCTTGAACTCCTGAGCTCAAACGATCCACCCGCCTCGGCCTCCCAGAGTGCTAGGATTACAGGCATGAGCCACCGCACCCGGCCTGTTTTTAATTTTTTGATGAACCTCCATACTGTTTTCCAAAATGGCTGTACTAATTTACATTTCCACTAACAGTGCGCAAGGGTTCCCTTTTCTCCACACCCTCACCAACATTTATTTCTTGTCATTTTGATAATAGCCTCCTATTTGCAACAATAAGGATGAAACTGGAGGGCATTATGCTAAATGCAATAAACCAGAAACAGAAAGAAAAATACTGCATAATCTCACTTTTATGTGGAATCTAAAAAAGTCAAATAGACAGAGGCGGGGAGGTGGGAGAAATATGGAGATGTTGGTCAAAGGATACAAAGTTGTAACTATGCTGAATGAATAAATGGAGAGATATACAGCATGAGGTCTATATTTAATAATGCTGTATTGTATACTGGAAATTTGCTAAGAGAGTAGATTTCAGGTGCTCTCACCACAAAAAAAAGGTAGAACTATGTGAGGAAATGGATGTTTAATTTGCATGACTGTAGTAATAATTTCTCTATGAATATGTATATCAAAACATCCATCGTATTGTATACCTTAAATACATGTGCTAAAAAATTTTCACCAGACATATTCTTATTTTCTCACTAATGGAATTTGTAATGAGATTTTTAAAAACTGTCTAGTAAAAGGATGACAAACTATCACTGGAAAAGTTGGACTTAAAGACAATTTAGACAGAAAGGTTGCATTCCACTATTGATAAAGAAAACCACTTTATATCCCATGGAAATCTTGCCCATTCTGTGCATTCAAATATGGGCAAGGGCTAAAGCATTCTGGCAAAAGTTTCTTTCCTACTGGGCAATGTAACCTTAAGAGACAAAGTTCTGTTTGCAAATTGCTTAAGTTTCTTCAATATGACCCTTCATCCTGGAGTTGCTGCTGTTAACTGAGCAAAATAACATGGCTTTGAATTCCCATTTTCTTCCCAGCTGCTGATCTTCTATCTGAAAAGGATAATTAATGGAACTCACCTCCTTGGTGATGAGTTGATTATATTTTTTGCAGAGGAAAAATTTGGGAAAAGGCCATGAGTAAAAAATCTTTCCAACTTGAAAATGCATTAGGTTAAATGTGAATAAGTCAAAGTGCTGGGGGAAAAAATAACAATTTGTACCCTGATTTCTTCTCATTTTTCAGTTTGATAAAGGTGAAATAGAAGACCAAACTTATTAGTAGACACAACAAATGATAATTTCTCCCATCCTAGTACTAACTAGGCCCAACCCTGCTTAGCTTCCCATATCAGACGAGACTGGGCACATTCAGGGGTGGTATGGTCATAGACAGAACACATGATAACTTCTAATTGACAGAAATCTCTTATTTGGGCTAAGCTTAAACAGCTACTGTTGTTTTTTTTTTTTAATTTCAATAAATTTAGGGGGTACAAATTTTTTTGTTATATGGATGAATTGCATAGTGGTGAAGTCTGGGCTTCTAGTGTATCATTTAGAAGTCTAATGAATGACTATATATTTAAGCACCTTTTACAAATATGGAAGCTTTAGTTTTCTTCTAGAAAAGTGGGCAGCGGTGAGAGTGAGGAGAGGCAAATATAGAAGAGTAATGAGATTGTGGACAAATTGGATAATACTATGCATTTAGAACATTACTTTGGTCACTTTCCCATAGGCTGGTAGCTATTTTGTTATATCAAGTAAGCCTGTCATAAGAATCAGACAGTTACTAAAACCTTTTATAAACAAATCCAGTTTTGACAAAAATACAGCCTAAACCATGTCTGTTATTGAAACAATCTCCAAGTGAGGAGAATCATGTGTCTTTGGGACCTTGCTGGAAATGGCACGCAAAACCCTTAGACCTGAAGCTGGCTCTGCCCTCCTCACTCTGTGACCTCGTGTTCCTTTATCAATTCTGTGAAGGGGATACTTTGATGGTTATTAAAGGGAAGAAATAAGACCTTGCCTGGCTGCAGGCTCTGAGTATATGGTGCACATAACACCATGCTCCAAACCTGACCCCCAAACGGCACACCAGCCCAGCTCCCTCTAACTAACGTGGCTGCCCACAGGATGAAGTCCTAACTCCTTACATGCAAGGCCCTTCATGATCTGTCTCCTGTGTACTTCTCCAGCTATGACTCCTGACACTTTCTTAACACATTGACTGCCACACAAAAAACCCAGAAACTTTTCCTTGGGGCCACAGTGTTTTATTACAAAAATAGAATTAAAACTTTGATTGTAATTTAAAGGTAAACATAAATAGAAATTGACTTTCATTTAATTCACATTTTTAGAATTAAATTGTCAGTATTTATTGTAACAATAAGAACATCACCAAGATTTTATATATGCTTCATGCAGCTCCGGGGTCAAAACTAGAGTGAGTTAAGTACAACTCTCATGGCAGTTAATGTGTTAAAATCATCCTTAGCTGTAGCTGGTTCTGCAGACATCTCATGCAATCTCATTCCTCTATGCATTCTTAAAGGCTGGTCCCTCTGCCTGAAAATCCACCTGCCCCCAGTGCCCCCAACTTCCCCATTTAGCTAACTCCAGCTTGTCCTTTGTTATCAACTTAGATTTCACCTCCTTCAGAAGTAATAGTGTGTGACATTCAGATGTGATCATTGTTTATACCACGAGTGGGGAACCTCTTCATGTTGGAAGGCTGCATTAATTTAGCTATAATAAAATAAGGCTACATTCAAGAAACTTCAATTAGATATACTTTAAAATGTACATTATTTTGTAAAAATCTAACTACTATGTACTTAATAATTTCAAGAAATTTCAATTAGATATACTTAAAAATGTACATTATTTTGTAAAAATCTAACTACTATGTACTTAATAATTTCAAATAATGAGAACTATTTGTTAATCTTAAAGTTAACTAACCTTTCAATGTCTTTGTTGTGTCTGCTTTTTGTTGGAAAGTGTTTGAATATTTGGTTGCAGCATGGAGGTCCACAGTTTAAGTTGATCCTCTAGATGGGTGTCAGTCATTTGTGACCTTAAGGGTGTCTTGATTGGGTTAGGTAGGAAAATGTAGATTTGCAGCAATAAGTGGTTGAAAAACAAGAAAGCATTTTTTGGGCATGTTGCTGAAGGCATGGGTATTCTATTTCATTTTTCCATATTTCAGTTGGATCTTTCTTAGCATCAAACAATGACTTTAAAATGTCATCTACTGAGAGCTCAATCAATTTCATCTAGGCCAGGCGCGGTGGCTCACGCCTGTAATCCTAGCACTCTAGAAGGCTGAGGTGGGTGGATCGTTTGAGCTCAGGAGTTCAAGACCAACCTGAGCAACAGCAAGACCCCGTCTCTACTAAAAAAAAAAAAAATAGAAAGAAATTATCTGGACAACTAAAAATATATAGAGAAAAAATTAGCCAGGCATGGTGGCACATGCTGGTAGTCCCAGCTACTCAGGTGGCTAAGGCAGAAGGATTGCTAGAGCTGAGGAGTCTGAGGCCGCTGTGAGCTAGACTGATGCCACGGCACTCTAGCCTGGGAAACAGAGTGAGACTCTGTCTCAAAAAAAAAAATTTCATCTGTAGTTATTTAGGTGCCTTGGTGATATCAACTAGGTGAGGCTGAAATGCTAATTTGAGTGTGATGTCAGGATTCTCAAAGTCAGTGAACCTTTCATTATATTCTCCAATTAATAGGTCTGTAACAGCTGCATAGTCTTCAAATGATTTACATATATTAGCCTGCCCATCAATGACCTTTGCTAACTGGAGAAAATGTTCATCTGAAATTTCCTTTTGAAGAAGTGTTTTTTGGCTGGTCCGAAGGTAATGAGTTATCTCACTTGATTGTTCATAGTCAGTTACAGATTGAACTCCTTGTTCTACTACTTTCCCCCCTTCTCACTATTGCACTTGACTAGTCTTAAAAAAATAATAATAAAAAAAGAAGAAGTGTTTTGAAAAGAGATAGCTTTGTTCAAAATGCTTGATTTTTTTTGGCCACATATCATATACAGACTTAGTTTTACCTTGCAAAGAAATATTTAAGTCATTTTTTTTTTTTTTTGAGACAGAGTCTCACTTTGTTGTCTGGGCTAGAGTGAGTGCCGTGGCGTCAGCCTAGCTCACAGTAACCTCAAACTCCTGGGCTTAAGCGATCCTCCTGCCTCAGCCTCCCGGGTAGCTGGGACTACAGGCATGTGCCACCATGCCCGGCTAATGTTTTCTATATATATTTTAGTTGGCCAGATAATTTCTTTCTATTTTTAGTAGAGACGGGGTCTCGCTCTTGCTCAGGCTGGTCTCGAACTCCTGAGCTCAAACAATCCACCTGCCTCGGCCTCCCAGAGTGCTAGCATTACAGGCAACAACACCACGCCTGGCCCAAGTCATTTTGATTTGACATGATATCACACAGAAATGCTGCAGTCCTTTAGAAATCTTCTCTCAATAATTCACATTGCTAATTCTGTTCTTCATAAAATTTAATTATCTATTCTTACAGAGATAAAATTTTGGCTAACACCTGTCCCTGCAATAGCCAACACACTTTAGAATGATATGGCAAATCCATACTGAATATCTCATTGTTCAATTTCGCATGTTACAAAACTGAGGTTGCCATGTAGCATTTGCACAAATATAGTTAACAATACATATAACTTGTTGCAAAGTGTCACTTAAAATAGTAGCTTTAGCACAGAGATTTTGCTGATGCAAGATAGAATGAAAAGAATTGAGAGCATCTAGATCTGTTAATACTTTTTTTTCTATCTGTGCTGTAAACCCTTCATATTTTCCTGTCATGGAAGGTGCACTGTCTGTACATACCCTCACTAAATATAACAAATTTAGTCCAACTTCACAACATTTATCTTGAAAGTTGTCAAAGATATCTATTCCCCGTGTTCTGTTCACAAGAGGTGTTAGTTGATTCATCCAAAGCAATTGAATAATATTTTTTTGAAGTATTGCATGAAGTTGTTCTGTTAAGTTGAAAGCTAATTCATGCTGCCGATCAGTTATGGTTCTCCTTGAAAGAGGCAGTTGTTTGTACTTTGAAAGGTTATCAGGATCTAAGCATTCTACAACTTCGACAGTGCATTCTTTCACAATTTCTGCATCACTGAATGGCTTCCCTATTTTCTCTGAGTATATAAGCCACTTTATAAGTTGCTTCAGTGGCATGATTTCCATGTCTTATTGCTGCTTGAAACAATTTTCTTTTCTTTTGCTGTTCATCTTTTAATTTCTGCAATACAACCTTTCACACACACCTTTCCCTCTAGTTTATGCATGGTCCTTATGAGTGTTATAATGCTGACAAGCATTGAATTTCTTTAATGTTGATATTGCAGTATCACCAAGCAAGCAAATCATCTTATCTTTAGAAACAAGATAATGTTGCAATTCTCAATCCTCATTTAAAAAATCTGTTGTCTTCCCTTAGTGTTCTCTTGGTCTTCTTTGACACGACAGGTGGTTAAGTAGACAGAATTAAAAAATACTATTGAGCTGTGCAACTATTTACAAGTTCCACTTCAAACAGAAACAGAGTGCACTGTTGTCAAAAGCTGATAACAGACTAGTGTACTCAACCCCATAAACTCTCGCTAACCAGCTTTGTGTGGCAGTGGTGCCAATCAGGTGGGGGAAATTAGAACTAAATCATAAGCATAGCAGCCGTCAATTTAGCCTTTATGACTTACTAATGTTCTAATTGTGCTGGTCAATCTGGGAGGATTATTTCATTGGAACCTATTTTATTCTTTGATATTTTAAATACATTCACTTTTAAAATAAAATAAAAATATAAAAGATGAACAAAAATGTGTTAATAAAAATAAAAGGATTTGTTCTGTAAAATTTGGATTCAGCCAAAAGGCTACACTTAAGGACCTAGAAGGCCATATGTGGCCTTAAGGCCACAGGTTCCTCAGCCCTGGTTTGTACTTTCTGTCTCTCCCTTCAGGATGTGGGCTTCTTGAGGGCAGAAATTATTAATAACTTATACCACTCACACTTAGCACAGTGACCCTAACTTACAATAAACACTTCAGAAATATAGGGTAATAATATTTCATAAAGCCTTTGCTGTGTACTTCGTATTCTAGAGATATTTTACACTGGCTTATTCTCCTCAACATAATTATTCAATGTTGGAGTGTCTTAAAGCTTCGTCCCAGCCTCTCTTCTCTTTACCCTATATTCTCTCTCCTTCCACCCTCTTTCTCTATCTCAATCATCTATACCCACTTTTACAGTTTATCTCCCATATAAAGCTAACTGCCAAATTCATATCTCCAGTTCATATCTATTCTTGGCTCCAAAGCTTACATCTGTTTTGATGGCTCAATGACACCTCAAACCCCATGTGTCCAAAATTGAACATTTGATTTTCCTTCCCAAACCTGGTTCCCCATAGTGTTCTTTATATTTCAGTGAATGATACTCTTATCTGACCAACTGGGAAAGCCAGAAGTCTTATAGTAAGTAATACCAGACATCCTCCTGTCTCTCACCCTTCCCATGCAAAATCCATCACCAAGTCCTATCAATACTATCTCCTAAATAAATATACAGCAAATCTATTCACTTGTACTTCCACAACTATTATCTTCTGAACTACAGCATTAGCTTGCTACCTAGTCTCCCTATGTTATTTCCTGCCTTTTGTAGTTTATTCTTCATTCTGTAGCCAAGGTGATCTTGCCAAAACCCAAATATGATTATATGACCCCTTCTCTTGCTAAGTCATTTTAATAGATTCTAAAGCCCTTTCCATTGCCTATGAGGCTGTGCATGCCCATCTATATCTAATGATGCACCAACTTCAGCTTCAGCCTTATTATCTGGCCAAATCTGCTTTTCAGGTTTAGTTATGGCTTTGGCTTTTATATTTAAGGGCTGAATAGCCAAATATCTTCTTCAACATCAAATTACTTAGCTTTTTCTGCAGCAACAAACAACCCTAAAATTTCAGTGGTTTGCAATAACAGACATTTCCTGTTCATTTTACATGAAGGCTAATGGTTAGCTATAGTTTCCTGGACTTGGCTGGGTTCAGGTGGCTCCATGAATCTTCTCATTCAGGCACCCAATCTTAAAGAACTGCCACTCTCTTAGGCACACTCTTCTTTTGTTGGAAATCAAAAGCTCAAGGGAGACAAAGCCAAACCATGAAAGGATATTTAAAACTTCTGCTCTGATGTAGAGTATATCATGGCCACTGTATTAATCATCTATTGCTACATTACAAATTACCACAAACTTAGTGGCTTAAAACAACACATATTTTTTTTTGAGACAGAGTCTTGCTCTGTTGCCCAGGCTAGAGTGCCATGGCGCCAGGCTAGCTCACAGCAACCTCAAACTCCTGGGCTCAAGCAATCCTACTGCCTCAGCCTCCCGAGTAGCTGGGACTACAGGCATGCACCACCATGCCCAGCTAATTTTTTCTATATATTTTAGGTTGGCCAGATAATTTCTTTCTATTTTTAGTAGAGACGGGGTCTCGCTCTTGCTCAGGCTGGTCTCGAACTCCTGAGCTCAAACGATCTGCCCACCTCGGCCTCCCAAGTGCTAGGATTACAGGCAACAACACATATTTATTACTTCACTGTTTCTGTGGGTCAGGAGTCTGGTCATGACTTAGTTGGGTCCTCTACTTAAAGATTTTACAAGGCTGCAATCAAGGTGTCATTGTACAAAGGCATGAATGCCAGGAGGTGAGGATCAGGCAGGTCATCCTAGAGTCTGTACATCACATCTACTTACATTCTATTGACTGACATAAGTCACTGGCTAGTCAATCCTAAGAACAATGGGACAGTAAGGTACACACTACCTACAGGGTGGGAAAGCACTGAATAATTTTTAACAAATAATACAATCTACCAAAAGCATTATTTTTGATATTCTTAAACTTATATGTGTTCAACGATTATATGATCACCTACGCTGCTTGTCATGTTCATTAGCATAACAATGACAGTATTATGAATAATACGTGTCATTTGGAGTTATTGTTAATATCTTGATATTCACTTTCAAACATAGATAAACATTCTAGATATAACCTGGAGAGAAAATCTCATATGTTCTGTATGTTTTAATTCTATCAATCAGTTGAAAGATAAATGTTTATCTATTCTTACAAGAGTAAAATACAAAAATAATGCTGATTATAAGAACTGTTAATTTTATCTCAATAAAACTTAACAACTTCCAAATAGTTAAATATATAAGTAGATTGGCAGTTAATATAATTTATGAGAGTGTACACTCACTAGATAACCTTAGGAAGAATATTATATCAATTTTGAGACAAAAGCCCTTTAAAAATTTAAATAATAGAGATCCAAGTACATTATAATTCTAAATTACAGATTTGTTTGATATATTAGCATTCACAATAACCAAAATAACCTGTAAGTACATACTTAATTTTTAGTTAATAATTTCATGATTCTTTCAAAAAATCTTATTTACGAATTTTTCATATCTTATGAGGATGACTTAAAACCAGTATGTCAACTTTGCCAACCCAAATTTTTCAAGGAAGAAAAATCTCCAAAATGGAAGTTAAGGAAATCTTTCCAACGGAAGTCACAATTCAACTAAAACCTGAAGGAGTTAGCTAGGCAAAAATGGAGTGAAGGAGGGAGAGGAACATTCCAGGTAGAGGGAGTAGCAAATGAAAGACTGAGAATGTTGAATACAAGTCAGAGGGGCTGAAGTGCTGAGGGGGAGGTTTATTCCTCTACTATGCTACCACAACTTAATGACTTAAAACAACACACATTTATCATTTCACAGTTTCTGTGGGTTAAGAGTCCAGGAACTGCTTAACTGGGTCCTCTCTAAGGCTGCAATCAAGGCCTGGGCCAGAGCTGGGCTCTCATCTAGAGGCTCAACCAGGGAAGGGTCCACTTCCAAGCTCACTCTAGTTGTCAGCAGTTCCTTTCCTTGTGGCTTTAAGACTTATGGCAGGTTGCTTCTTCAAAGCCACCAATGGGGAGAGAAAGAGACTCTAAAGTCTGCTGGCAAGACAGAGTCTTCTATAATGTAACCACAGGAGTGACATCCATCACACTTGCTATATTCTATTGGTTAGACTCTAGCCACAGGTGCCACCACACCCGAGGGGATGGGATTACACAGGGGCATGAACACCAGGAGGTGAGGATCATAAGGGCCACCTCAAAATTTGTCCCCCACGGAGAGGCATGTGGTATAAGCTAGGTGGTAGAGGTTCACTTAATCTACAGTTTGGCCAAATGCTTCTTGGCCAGGCATCAAAATCAATATCAAGCCAAAGTTAAATCCAAATCCAAAAATCCTCATTATATATTGAAATCCTGATATACAGGCATAAATTTGAAATTATATAAAAATGTTAATCATAACAAATTTATTATAAAAATGTTAATAGCCAATTTTTTTGTTTATTATTACATTCTGGGAACAAAATTTGCAAGTAATGTCATACTTCTTGCTACACTATTGATCATTCCTTCATACCATTTTTACAGCCACAATGTTACATTTATTTGTATGACTTGCTCTTTAATATTTGAGTCCTGTGCTTGACTGTAATCTCCAAGACAGCAGTTGCCTGTGTCCAGTTTTGCTCATAATAGTACTTTTGGTGAAATAGGGTTTTTGGCTCCCAAATCTCCTTTGCTCCTACATATCCTCACCCCTGAGGGGAAGAGAGACTTTTAGTGTCATAAAATTGCATCAGAGTTACTCTATAAGAGGTAATCAGTAAATGGCCAGAGAGGGGTTTATCAACAAGGGAGTTAACTTAAAAATTTTTAATAATTGTGAAACCTTGGAAACAATTTTCCAACAGTAAAGAAATTGTTAATTATACCATGGTATATCCAATCCATGCAAGGAAAATGCCTCTATTAGGTGGTTACCCTGACCAAAGACACAGAAAACAAATGAGACTGTTGCCCAAGCAGTACCACATGCATTTCCTAATAACAATGTAGTAAAAAATTAATCCAAACAGATCTTTATTCAAACTCTAATTCTATCAATCTCGGATGGCCAAATGGAGGTCTACCTATCCTGAAAGAGGTTTGTCTAAAGCAGTGGTTCTCAAAGTGTAGTCCTTGAAGCAACAATGGCAGCATCACCTGAGAACATGTTAGAAATGCAAGTTTTCAAATCTCACTCCAAACATACTGAATCAGAAACTAGGGGAGTGGGGCCCAGCACTCTGTTTTAACAGCCCTCTAGGTGATTCTGATGCACACTCAAGTTGGTGACCCCAAATTAAACTCACATCTTTTTTTACCCAAGACCCTTGGTTATTGTGGTTTTCAACCACAAGGTGGCAACCTTTGTCTAAAGTCCCATAAGTTGACCAATGGTTACAGTAAGTGTACCTGGTCTAGGTACCTAACTGTCCAGAAGTAGTAAGTAGTGATGTAGGCAGTGATATGACATAGGGATGTGAGGGAGAAGTGGGAGGAAGAAAAGAGATGGAAGGAAGAATGGGAACTAGAAGAGGCTTTACCTCTGCTTTGAACACAGCAAGCAAAAGTCCCCAACCTTTTTGGCACCAGGGACCATTTTCACGGAAGACAATTTTTCCATGGAGGGGGCATTGGTAGGAGGCGGCACAGCTCTGCAGCCCAGCCCAAGAGTTGGGGACGACAGAGCTAGATGGGAGAGTGCTGAGGGTGCTGATATCAGGTTGTTTACTACCTAAAAATTCAGCCCATTCTGGATACAAAACAATGTGAAGCAATGTTGGGGAGTTTGTGGACAGCCAATTCCATCTATGCTTTTGATCCTTGTTATCCCCAGACACCACCCAAAGGCAAGCACCTCCCCCATACCATCACCTATCCTCTTCCTACCCTCATACTCAAATCATTAATTCCTTCCCCAATTCTCTTCCATCATTGATTCTCCTCTTTTTAAACCTTTCCCCATTTCTCCCTGGAACCCTGTTGCACAATAAGACAAGCTCATCCCATGAAAATATACAGAAATGTTGTTGTCCCTATTACTTGAACATTCCCTCCACATCCTTCCTTAATTGACACCTGGGACTCCCCTGAAGATTCTACTTCCCATACCACTTTCTCTGATGAAGTCCAATAATTTTCTCTTTCTCCATATGTTATAAGGTTTGACAAAGAGGGTAGAGGGTAGGAAAACCCAAAGACAGAAGTCTCAAAGGAGGATAAACTTTTCTCATCTCTGGGAATTGGATCCATGTAGACATGTCACCCAGTACTTTAACTTCTGAGCTCCATTGAATGCCTCAATTCTACTTCATGTCAGCCACTGTCATACAGGGCCACACAATGGATGTTTTCAATGCTTAGAGGAAATCCACATTGGAAGTCATTTTTGACTCATTTATTTTTTTCTTCTTTCCCTTTTTCTACTTAATAGATTGGATTTTCTTCTTCTGGTTTACAAGTTGTACCTTCTATTTTTGTTCTTAAGATGGTTGCCCTTCACTTAACACCCCTGTTTATTTAACCATATTAGTTTCTTAAATTTATCAATATCTATATTTTCCTCTTAACAATACAAGTACTTGAAAATGTTCACATGTACCTTGGATCGCACCACATCTTCCCCATCATTTTGAAAATGTTTAAAAATATTTAGTTCTGAGTTACTATGGAAATGCTTTTTCTTCTTTTTTGCTCAGTATTTCTGAATTTTTCAAGTCTCCAATGATCTACACCATAATATACATTCACCCTTACTTTCCATGTCTCTTGCAGGATCACCTATATTTTTGCTCTTTTCCTTTGAAGACCTCCTCCAAAATTGTCTTCAACGAGGGTCTTTGTGTGACAAACCTTGTGAGATATTGTATGCCCCAGAATATTTTTACTACTCTGCTATGTTTAAAGTAAAAAATGGCTGAATATAAAATTATAGGCTCAAAGTCATTTTAAATATTAGAGGTCCAGTCCTTTAAAAATATTACTGGATTGTCTTGTTATATTCAGTGTTGTTAGTAATATGTCTGTAATCAATTTAATTCTTTTCTTTGTAGAGGATTTAATTTTTCTATCTGGAAGCTTTGAGAAGTTTATTTTTGTGTTTGATATTCTTAAATTCTATAAGTGTGTGCATGTGTGCTTTACCTTCTCTCTATTAGTCTGTGTCAGCCTCAATGTGTTTGAGGAGTGGGGAAAGGAGATCCCCAGATAGCACAGAATGTGTTGTTCATTCCCATTTGCTGCCACTCTATTAGCAACTGCTGAGATCAAGGCTTCATCTTGAAACTCTTTGAAAGAGGCAGCACTGGGAGGTGTCAGTGTCCCCAGGTTGTAATCCACCAGCTTTAGTGATTTGAAAGGGGTGGAAGAGTAAATGGCCAAGAGGGGTTAGACCCTGTCTGTTTAGAATAGCCTCCCACTCAGGAGGGCTTTTTTGCTTCCCTAATATACTCTGATATTCCGCCAGACACTGGTAGCTTTGGTTGGGGATGGTTCTGCTGATTTCTGTAGGGAAAGGGTAAATAATGGAGGCAGACAATTAGAGGAGAGACAAGAACAAAATTTTAAAAGCTTTCCTTAAACTTATCCTCTCACTGCTGCCTCCAACTACCCTCTATACCAGGCTGCTGAAGAAAACCACACAGCTATACAGATTGAAGCCACCACAAAGAGATGGCTTCTTTTCTCAGCTGGACCTTCAACATCACTCAGCCATCTTTTTACTTGTCAGCTTCCTTTCCCACTTTTTCAGTTCCTATTCAAATCTCCACTGTACTCCTCAAGCCCTTCAAGTCCTTCTTACTTTCAGCAGTGGGCTGAGAAACAGCACCTTGCACAACTTCAGAGGCACCCTCTCCTATGTGATTGACAGTGCTAAAACACAACATAGAACATAGTGAGAATTATACCTCCAGTGTTATGCAAGGCTACAGCTCTGCAAGAGCTTTGATTCTTACTTCAAAGGAAAATGAAGACAAACAAAAAGACAAAAAGGAAAATTATAGGCTAATTTATATATCCAGTGAAAATATCCTTCAGGAATGAAGTAGAAATCAATACATTCTCATACAATGGAAAACTAAAAGAATTTTTCAGTGGTAGACCTTTGCTATGGCTAAAGTAAGTTCTTGAAACATAAAAAATGATTAAAGAAGGAATTTGAGAACATCAGAAAAGAAGAAAGACCACCAGAATTTGGATGGTCCTTTTTCCAAAAGAAGGAATTTGGGAACATCAGAAAAGAAGAAAGACCAAGGAAAGAGTAAAAATATGGGTAAGTGCGATAGAATTTCCTCCTCCACTTGAGTTTTCTAAATAATGTTTTTGATGGTCGAAATAAAAATTATAACATTATCTGATGTGGATGTGGTTCTTAATGTATGTAGAGGAAATATTTGAGAAAATTATAAATGGGGGAAAGTATAGGAATTTAAAGGGAAATAAAATTTCTATACCTCACTCAAACTGGTAAAATCTCTACACCACTGTAGACTTTGATAAGTTATATGTATGCATAATGTAATACTTATAGCAACCACTAAAAAACTATATGAAAAGATACAATAAAGAACACTATAGATAAATAAAAATAGAACTCTAAAAAATGTTGAAGTAACCCAAAGAAAGCATGGAAAAAAAAAAACCCAGAGAAATGAAAAGCAAAGGAAACAAACAGAACACAAAAAACAAAATGGAAGACTTAAGCCCTGACATATCAATAGTTACAATAAATGTAATGGTCTAGGGACTTTGATGCAGACAAGATGGCATAGACTCATTTCTCCCTGCTTCTGCTCACTAAGTACAATAACAACATAACACAAGAGGCAACCATAGGCAGACTCTGAATGGTGGAGAAAGGGGGATGGACTGGCTAGGGACCCCAGTACTAGAAGAACAACACAGCAGTTGTGCTTCTTACTACCCCTCACCCAGAGACAGAAGGCAACCCAAGCCTGGCATCTCCTGATCCTAATATAAAGGACCCTAATATAAAGGTGACTCAAGTAGGATCTAGCCTTCTCCAGATCAATTGGGAATCCTGCTAATAATTCTAGTTGGGCATAGTAGCACTGACAGAGGTGATCAAATGGGAGCTCCAGTAACAAGAAGTGGCCAAGGAATGTGCTTTTCATTATTGTGGGCCAGAGAGTTCTTTCCCTCATCTAGAGACATCCAGTGGCCACAGTGGCACCAGAAGGGGTGATCCCACCACAACAAATGGCCTAGCCTGGAAAGTATTCTTTGTACTCTGTGGGCTAGAGACTCTCCTCGCCCACCTAGAGACACTTGGAAGCCTACAAGTATTGGGGAGGGGAGCTGAATCACACTACCACAAGTGACCAAATATAGGAATACAAGGACAGGCAATGTTTTCCTTCTTATATGAAAAGTCCAGAAAAAGACAACATGTTAGAGAAGAAAGCAAGTTTCCTGGGATTGGGGATTCAAGGAACTGGTGGCAGGGGGTGAAAATGTTCTAAATTGGATTTGGTGATGGTTGTATAACTCTACAAATTTACTAAAATTCATTGAAATGTGTACTTATCATAGGTGAATTTTATAGTATGTGAATTATAGCTCAATAAAATATTTAAAGGAATAGAAGGACCTTCCTTAACCTAATAAAGTATATCTATAGCTAACATCATGCTTAATATACAAGATTGAATACTTTTCCCTTAAGGCCATGAAGAAGACAAGCATCCCCATTCTCACTACTTCTATTTAACATCATACTGGAAATCCTACCTAATGCAATAACACAAGAAAAAGAAATAAAAGGCATACAAAATATAAAAAGAAGAAATAAAACTATTTCTATTTACAGACAACATGATTGTCTATGTAGAAAATTTCATGGACTCTACAAAAGAACTATTAGCACTAATAAATGAGTTTAGCAAGGTCTCTGAATAAAGGTCAATATACAAAAATTAATGATATTTCTGTATACTAGTAATTAACAATTAGAAATTAAAAGTTTTTTAAAAAGTACAATTTACAATCACACCAGAAAAATGAAATACTTGGGTAAAAACCTAACAATATTTTCAAAGTATGTATACTGAAAGCTATAAAACATATATGAAAGATATCAAATAAAAACTAAAATAAATGGAGATATGAATTATGTTCATGGATTGGAAGACTCAATATTGCTAAGATGTCAATTCTCTCGAAGTTGATCTATAAATTCAATGCAAACTCAATTAAAACCCCAGCAGGACTTTTTCTAGATATTAACCAGCTGATTTTTAAATTCATATTGAAAGACAGGGGAACTAAAATAGTCAAAATAATTATGATAAAGAACAAAGTTGGAGGGCTCATAATATCTAAGTTCAAGACTTACTATTAACTATGGTAATCAAGATGGTGTGGTATTTGGAGGTATCACTCCATCTGATGTTAAGATTTACTATACAGCTGCAAAAATCAAGGTTTATTGTATTGGCAGAGGGGTAGACACATAGAACAATAGGAAAGAATTTAGAACCAGAAAATAGCCCAACACAAATAGAGTCAACTAATTTTTGACAAAAGTACAAAGGAAATTTAACAGAAAAGGTAGTCTTTCAACAAATGGTGCTGGGACATTTGGATATCCATATGTTACAAAATGAACGCTAATCATTTTTATATAAAAATAAACTCAAAATGGATCACAAGGCTAAACGTAAAACTACGAGACTTTGAGAAGAAAATATAGGAGAAAATCTTTGTGACCTTGGGTTAGAACCAAGAGTTCTTAGATACCATACCAGAAGCACATGTTATAAAAGAAAAAAGATTGATAAATTAGGCTTCATCAAAATTAAAATATTCTGCTCTGTGAAAGACATTATTATTAAGAGAATGAAAAGACAAGCCACATAAAATATTTGTAAAACTCATATTTGATAAAGGACTTGTATCCAAACATATAAAGAACTCTTAAAACTCATCAATAAAGAAATGATCTAATTTAAAAATGGACAAAAGATCTGAATAGACAACTCATCAAAGAAGATATGCAGATGGAAAATAAGCACATGGAAAGATGCTCAACATCATATGTCGTCAGGGACTTGCAAATTAAAACAATGAGATACTACACTGCACACATTTTAGAATGGCTAAAATCCTGAACACTGACAAAACCAAATGCTGGCAAGGATGTGGAGCAACAGGAACTCTCATTCATTGTTGGTGGTAATGCAAAATATTATAGCCACTTTGGAAGACAGTTTGGCAGTTTCTTACAATGCTAAACATAGTCTTGCCATATGATCCAACAATCATCTTCCTAGGTATTTAGCCAACTGATTTGAAAAAGCATGTTCACACAAAAACTGTGTGCAAATGTTTATATTAATAGCAGCTTTGTTCCTAAATTTCAAAAACCTGAAAGCAACCAAGGTGTCCTTCAAGGTGAATGAATAAACAAACTGTAGTACATTCATACTATGGAACACTATTCGTCAATTAAAAGGAATGAGCTATCATGCAATAACATGGATGAATCTTAAATGCACATGCTAAGTTAGAAAAGCCAGTCAAGTCAGAGAAAGCTACATACTACATACCACTTATATGACATTCTGGAAAAGGGAAAACTGTAGAGACTGAAAACAGATGAGTGGTTAACAGGGATTTGAGGAGGATAAAGTGTTAACTAGGTGAATCACAGGGGATTTAATAAGGCCAAGAACCTATTCTGTATGATACTGTACTGGTGGAAACATGACACTACACATTTGACAAAATTCATAGACCTTTACAACATAAAGAGTAAAATTTAATGTATGCAAATTTTAAAAGTCAATTAGGAAGTTGGGGATCTTGGAATGGAATGTAGACTGTAAAAAAATAATTTAACTGTATTATGTATTATAAACGTATGGCATAACCTTGCTGATGGGGATGGGGAAAAAGAGGTGCTGACCTAAGTCTCTTTGAAAATGACTGGACACTGCAAGACTAAAGACAATAGGAACTGTGCATAAATACTTTACCACAAGTTTTTTTCACGGGACACAGCTTAACAATTCTGAAACCACTATGCATGTTATACCAAGATTGAACAAATAAGTGGATGGTGGGAGCCAGGTTTCTCACTGTTGGAGTGGGAGGTTACAAATAAGCAAGAAAGAAAGGCTAGAATGAAGTGCGTAGTATTGTTCTGGAGTTGGAGACATCAGTGTGAACTCATGTTTATCTTAGCATAGATACTGATATAGAAAGAACTATACTTACCCATGGGTTAGTATACATACATATATTCCCTAGCACTGTCTACTGAGAGTGCCTAGAAGCAATGACACCCTAGTAGCAACAAGCACACCTAGCACCCAGATCTTGGTTTTTAATGTCATTTTCTAATAAAAGGAAGCAAGGCTCCTTGGAGTAATGACTGATTCTAGCCTGGGGCAAGAAATATTCAAGATGAGCCTGGAGCATCTTATAGTGCCAGAAAGTAAGGAAATGTTCAAAATAGCTACAATGATAGGGCTATGTTAAAGGGACACAGGTGCCAACTGAAAGAGCTTCCAATGGCCAAAGTTGGAACAATTTGAACAATAAAATAAAGTAGTATTGGATAATAAGCCAAAGTATAAAATAAATATCCATAAGTCCATACTGATACAAATAAGCAATTTTAAAAAAATAAATGGGGGTAAGACAAATCTTCTATGCATATGAATTCAAAATAATTTCTGTAGACACTCTACCCCCAAGGAGATGGAGCATAACTCCCCATTCATTAAGTATGGGCTGTGCATACAGACTTCCTTTCAAAGAGTATGATAGAGAAAGGAGGAAAAAAAGAGTAACTTTACAGTGGAGAAACCTGACAAACACTTACGTCAGCCAGGCATTCAAAGTTAACATCAACTATGAAAAATCATGTTGACGGTATGTACCCTTGATATGATGTTATGAGAATGACACTTTACCTCTGCGGTCTTCTCCAGAAACCAATAACTCCAGTGTAATCTTTAGAAAGACATCAGATAAATCTCGATTGAGGGACATTCTATAAAATACCTGACCAGCACTTCTCAAAACTGTAGAAATAATAAAAAACAGGGAAAGTCTGAGAAACTGTCACAGCTAAGAAGAGCCTACAGAGAAATGATGACTAAATGTAATGTGGTATCCTGGAAAAGGACATTAGGTAAAAACTAAGGAAATCTGAATTAATTAAGGATGTTATAAAATAATAATGTGCCAATATTGGCTCATTAATTATAAAAAATGCACCTTCCTAATCTAAACTATCAATAATAGGGGAAACTAGATGTGGGGAATTACGGGAAGTTTCTGTACTATCTCTGCAACTTTTCTGTAAATCTAAAACTGTTCTAAAAGTAAAGATTAGTTAAAAAGTAAAGGTGCTTGGCAAAGTGCAAACATTCTCAATATCATTAGACATTAGAGAAACGTGAATTAAAACCACCTCAAGGTACCACTATACAGCTATCAGAATGGCTAAAATTGTTTAAAAAGAAACTGACAATACCAAGTGCTGACAAGAACGCAGAGCAACGGGAACTCTTGTACATTGTTAGTGGAAATGAAAAATGATACAGTAACTTTGGAAAACAATTTGGCAAGTTCTTTTAAAGTTAAATATATACTTACCACATGATCCTGAAATCCCAATTCTGGGCAATTACCAAACTGAAATAAAAACTTATGTTCACACAACAGTCTGTACACAAATGTTTATTGCAGATTTATTCATAATTGCCCCAAACTGCAACAACCCAACTATCCCTCAAATGATGAAAGAATAAACAAACAATGGTACATCCATATAATGGAATACCACATATCAATGAAAAATAAGGAACTATCAACACATACAACAACTTGGATGAATCTCAAATGAATTATGCTAAATGAAAGGAGCCAGACTCTAAAGACTATATGATTCCATGTATATGACATTCTGGAAAAGGCAAAACTATAGGAATGGAGAACAGGTCAGTCAGTGACAGAGGTTAAGGGTTGGGGAGGAAGGTTGGACTACACAGAGGAGGCTTGGGGATATTTTGGGGGGTGATAGAATTATTCTATATCTTGATTGTGGTGGTGGTTAAACAACACTATGCATTTGTCAAAACTCACAGAATTGCACACCAAAAAGAGTAACTTTTACTATATCTAAATTAAAAATAAAACCTAAAAATTAATTACATATCTATGTTCCATTGACAAACAGAAAACAAAATTCTTAAAAGACACTCTTATATTAGCATCAAAAAGTACTGAAGACCTAGCACAAGTCTAACAAAAGATGTGCAATAACTCTTTAGGGAAAATTATGAAAATTAATTGAGAGGCATATTGAAGATCTTTATAAGGGTGGAGATACACCATATTCATGAATTGGATCACTCCTATAAATACTATAAAGATGTGAGTTCTCTCCGAATTGATCTATAGGTTCAATGCCATCCCAAAAATAATACAAACAGGATTTTTGGTGAATGTGTGTTTAGATATTGACCCATTTATTCTAACATATATGTGGAAATGCAACAAGGACAAGAATATTCAAGGCACTATTAACACAGAAGAATGAGGCAGGAAGACTTGCTTTACCAGATACCACAACTTGTTGTAATTAAGGTACTATGGTATTGACACAAGGATACACAAGTAAACCAATAAGACACACTGGAATACACCAAAGCAGTTTTTCACATATGTGGACACTTGTTTTATGCCAACATGGCAGTACAAAGCAGTGGATGAAGGAAGATTTTTTTCTAATAAATGGTGCTAGGAAAATGAGATATCCACATGGGAGACAAAATTAAATAGGAACCCTACTTCACATCAATATCAGGTAGGTTATAGACCTAAAATTGAGTGTCAAGCCTATAAAGCATTAGAAAATAATATAGGAGAATATTGTCATAACCTTGGAGTGGGATGAAAATATTTCCAAAACATATAACCCATAAAGAACTTGCATCTACAACATATATTTTAAAATCCTACATATCAGTAAGAGACAGCCCAATTGAAAATGAGGATAAGACTCGAGAAGTCACTTCACAAAAGAGGAAATGCAAATGATTAATAAACATAAAAGTACACTCACCTGTATATCTAAAATTTAAGAGTATGACAAATGGCAAATATAAGAGAGGATGTGGATCAACAATAACTTTTATACACCCATCGGTGGGAATGTAAATTGGTACAAGGACTTCGGAAAACAGTTTGGCATTATCAATTAAATTTGAAGATATTCTATGACCCAACTGGCATATCCTGGATAATAGACAGTACAGAAAGTTGTGTACGTATACACCAAATGATACATAGCTTTATTCATAACAGCCCAAACTAGACACAATCCAAATTTCCTTCAAAGTGGAATGATAAATTTTTTTCTGTATTCATATAATAGACTACCATACAGCAATTAAAATAAAGATATTACAGTACATGAAACAACATGGATATATCCCACAAACATAATCTTACACAAGAGAAGTCAGACACAAAATAAGATATAGTATATTATTGCAATCATATAAATTTCAAAAGAAACAAACTTTAACTGTAGTGTTCAGGGATACACACCTAGGTGGGTTAAGGTATAAAGAAATGCTAGGAAATGGTTACCACAAAAGTCACATCACAGTTATGTGATGGGGTAGAGGGGTAGTTGATAGAAAGGAACACTGGTAGGGGCTCTTACTGGGTGCTGACATTGTCTTATTTCTTATCCCAAGTGATGGTTACATATGTGTATTCACATTGTGATCATTCGTTGGGCTATACACTCATGATTTGCATACCTTTCTGTATGATACTTACATTTCATAATTTAAAAAATCTTTCAGAAGAAAAAATGGAAGGGCATTGAACATAAACTCTCTCTAGCCTCAAGGATAAGGCATCTCTTCTGCTACTCTGAGTCCCTTCACCACCAATTATCCTCTTTCTCCAACATCTTCTACCTCTCTCATTACACTGCTTCATCTTATAAATATGCTAAAATAATATAGTATGGCCCAACTCTTTATTTCTTTCTTCTTTTTCACCTTTCCCCTCATCTCCTTTCACAGTCAAACTTTTAAGAGATTAATTTATATACACACTGTCTCCATTTCACTCTTCAATCAATTGAAATCTGGTTTCCACACTTCCTCTCACTGCCCTTCCTCTTTATGTTCAACAATGGCCTCCTTCCTAATTGTCAAGGCCAATGGTCAAGTTTTAGGTGTCATCTTTTTGGTCCTTTCTACTGTATTTGATACTAGTAATCAAATTCTTTGAGATGCTCACCTTTGGCTTCCAGGTACTTTCATTTCCTGGGGTTCCTTTTGCTACTGTCACTACTACTACTAAGTAGAAATTCATCTTATATCTAACATGATATATAGTTTTTTCTATGTCCTCAGTGGCATTCTAATCATTTACATACAGTAACATGTTTAATCCTCATACAACTTCATATAATACATATCATTGCTATCATGCCCATTTTACAGATAAAGAAATGGAGGGACCACAAAGGTCACCAGAAAAAGTGGCAGAGGTGAGATTTGAACTCAAGCAATCTAGCTCTCAAATCTATTCTCTTAACTTCTACCTCTCTTGCCTACACACCTTTGAGACACACCATCGTGAGCTCTCTTTCCTACGTTTATTCTTGAACTGTTGGTGTTCGTTGGAGTTTATCCTCAATCCCCTCTGCTTTTCTCATTCTATGACTTTTACTTAGATAAACTCATCCAGTCTCATGATTTAAAAGATCATCTATATGCCAATGACTCCCAAATCCCTACCTTCCACCCTGACTTCTCGGCTAAGTTCAAGGCTAGCCTTGTGGACATGTGACCTGTGCAGTCTCACAGGGCCACATGCTTAGAAGGACCCTGCATTTGGTTTAATGTTCTGCTGTTGCCACCTTAAAATTCTTTATATTAATATTTTTTGAACAAGCAGCCCTACTTTTTAATTTTGCACCGGGACCTGCAAATTCTGTAGCTGGTCCTGTTTAAGCTTCTGACGTACATCCAGCTGCCCACTGGACACCTCTACCATTGTCTGTCCAAATCTTCATTCATATCTTTCCCATCCCAACCTTTATAATATTCCCCTATCTCTAGTTGATGGCAACATCCAATCACCTAACACAGAAACCTGGGGGTCATCCTTCACTTCCCCCTCTCACTCCTTTTCTACATCCAAACCTGCCAAGTCCTGCTACCTTAACTTTCTACCTTTTCCTTGAATTGTCTTTTCCTCTCCATACTACAGCTAATGCTCTAGTTCAGGTCCTTATTATCTTTTGTCTGGAATGTTGTAATAGTCCTCTTTAAGTGGCTGTCCTGCTTCTAGTCTTATCCCTTTAAAACCTCTCCTTCATAGTGCTGCCAAGCAGGGCTGCCACATTGTGTAACTCTAGGTACTATCATTCACACCATGCAATGTGTGGCCCTACTAACAAGACTGGTTTTTCTTAAATGCAAATATGGTTATATTAATACCCTACTTAAAACTCTCTAATGGCACTCCATCAACTGCAGGATGAATTCTAAGCTCCTTAGCATTCCATTCAAATACTCCATGATCCAGGCCCCCAAACCTCTCCTGTCCTTCATTTCATATTCTATAAAAACAGACCTATAGTCAGAATTTCCTGTTCACAGCATGCTTTTCTCTCTGCCTGGAATGTCCTCTCTCCGGCCTCCTACTCCTTAATTCTTCCACCTGGGTGATTTCCGTATCTATTTCAAAACTCAGTGCAAACAATCTCCTTCAGGAAGTTGCTTGAACTTTGACCCTCAACCCCAGACTGGTCTAGAAATCCCTCCCTCTATTATAGTACTTATGACACTGAATGATCACTCTCAGTTTATATGTCAGTCTCCCTCTCTGAGTATGAGCACCTTAAGGGCAGATTCTCTGCGTCCTCAGCACCTTAGCTAAGTGCCTGTCCAAGCTGAATTGACCCAAACACAAGACAGACTCTACCCTAACCTCAGGATATAAAATGATTTTTCAGAAATCTTCTTAGGACTATTCATAATGGTAAGGAACATGTTTAACAAGTAGCCCCAGCAGAGAGGATGAAAATGATAAATATATCCAGGGCTTATGTGAAGCTGGTACCCAATATTTCAGCCATAATGGTAGTAGAAATATCGAAATACTTTCATACCAAACAGTAAATAGCAATTTACTCAGGCTCTCCAAGTAACTCCATCACTATTGTGGGCCCTCCCCTAAAACTCTGTCAGATCTCTCCAACCAGCCCAAACTTGCTTCTACAACCCTGCTGTAATGCTATACATTGACTTTGTAACCTGAGACTTTCCTAAATTTATCAATTCCAGTAGTCTCATGGCAGAATCTTTGGGGTTTTCTAGATACAAGATCATATCTTCAGCAAAGAGTGATAGTTTGACCTATTCTGGCCCCATTTGGATACCCTTGATTTCCTTCTCTTGTCTGATTGCTCTGGCGAGGACTTCCAGCACTATGTTGAATAGAAGCAGTGATAGAGGGCAACCTTGTGTGGTTCCAGTTCTAAGCAAGAATGCTTGCAATTTTTCCCCATTCAGTATGATGTTGGCTGTGGGTTTGTCATATATACCTTTTATAATTTTTAAGTAAGTCCCATCTATGCCTATTTTATTAAGCATTCTTATCATAAAACGGTGCTGAATTTTGTCCAATGCTTTTTCTGCATCTATTGAGAGGATCACATGGTCTTTATTTTTACTTCTATTTATGTATTGAATTACATTTATAGATTTTCATATGTTGAACCATGCCTGCATCTCTGAGATGAAGCCCACTTGGCTGTGGTGGATTATTTTATTGATAAGCAATTGAATTCGGTTTGCTAGAATTTTCTTGAAAATTTTTGCATCTATATTCATAAGGGATATTGGTCTGTAGTATTTTTGTTATTATTGTTGTGTCCTTTCCTGGTTTTGGTATCAGGGTGATGTTGGCTTCATAAAACATGTTGGGGAGGACTCCCTCCTTCTCGATGCTGTGCAATAATTTCTGCAGGTATCGGTTCTTCTTTGTAGGTCTAGTAGAATTCGGGTGTGAAACCATCTAGTCTGGGACTTTTCTTTTTAGGAAGGTTTTTTATTGCTGCTTCAATTTCATTACTTGATATTGGTCTGTTCAGGAATTCTATTTCTTCCTGATTGAGCCTAGGGAGGCTGTGCGTTTCTAAGAATTTGTTCATCTCCTCCACATTTTCAAGTTTATGTGCATAGAGGTTTTTACAGTATTTATAGACCATATTTTGTATTTCTGTGGTATCAGTTGTGATTTCTCCTTATTCATTCCTGACAGAGCTTATTAGAGTCCTTTCTTTTCTGCTTCTCATTATTCTAGCAAGAGGTATGTCAATTTTGTTTATTTTTTCAAAGAACCAACCTTTTGTTTTATTAATCTTCCATATAGTTTTTTATTATAAATTTCATGCAGTTCTGTTCTGATCTTTGTTATTTATTTTCTTCTGCTGGGTTTGGGGTTGTTTTGCTCATCCTTTTCCAGTTCTTTGAAATGATTCATTAGATTGTTGATTTGTGATCTTTCTGTCTTCTGGATGTAGGCATTTATGGATATAAATTTTCCTCTCAGGACTGCTTTAGCTTTGTCCTACAGATTTTTATAACGTGTGTCTCCTTTATCATTTAGTTCAATGAATCTTTTGATTTCCAGCTTGACTTCCTCCTTAATCATTCAGCACAAGGTTGTTTAGTTTCCATGACTTTGTGTAGAGATGAGAGTTTCTGTTGGAGTTGATTTCTAATTTTATTCCACTGTGGTCTGAGAAGATGCATGATATAATTTCTATTTTTTTAAAATTTGTTCAGACATGCTTTGTGGCCTAGGGTATGGTCAGTCTTAGAGACTGTACCATGAGCTGATGAGAAAAATGTATATTCAGTGGTTTTGAGGTAGAATGTTCTGTAAATGTCAGTCAGGCCCATATGTTTATTTTCTGTTTGGAAGATCTGTCCTGTTCTGTCAGAGGGGTGTTGAAGTCTCCAACTATTATGCTTTTGTTGTGTATCATTTTGTTTAGATCAAGTAGGATTTGCTTTATGAATCTGGGTGCACCAGAGTTAGGCACATAAATATTTAGAAATGTTATGTCTTCTTGTTGAATTGTACCCTTCACCATTATATAGTGACCATCTTTGTCTTTCATTACTTTTGTTGATTTAAAGACTAAGTCATCTAAAATCAGAACTGCCATGCCATCTTTCTTTTGGCTTCCATTTGCTTGAAATATTTTTTCCATCCATTCACCCTAAGTCTGAATGCATCCTTGTGGGTTAAATATGTTTCCTGAAGACAGCAGATACTAGGCTTGTATATGTTTATCCATTTGGCCAGCCTATGTCTCTTTAGTGGGCAGTTCAAGCCACTCACATTTATTGAAAAAATTGATAAGTGGAGCAAATTTCTATTCATCCTGTTGAGTGGAAATGTGTTGCTTTGTTTTCTCTCTTGAGCCATTGTGATATCTGGCCTTTGACCTTTAGCTTTTGGATGATTTTACACTGGTGAGTGTTTATTGTGCTGATCTGTGTGTAACATTCTTCTGAGTACTTCCTGGAGGGCAGATGTTGTCTTGATGAATTCCTTCAGTCTTTGCTTGTCTGAAAAGGTCTTTATTTCTCCTTTGTATACAAAACTTAGTTTTGCAGGATACAAAATTCTAGGCTGGGCATTATTCTGTTTGAGAAGTGTGAGAATGGGGCCCCAGTCTCTTCTGGCTTGTAAAGTCTCAGTTGAGAAGTCTGCAGTTATTCTGTTTGACTTTCCTTTGTAGGTTACCTGCTTCTTTCACCTTACAGCTTGTAGGAGGGCCTCTTTGGTGGTTATTTTTGTCAGTCTCATGACTGTGTGTCGTGGTGTCTTCCTGTTTGCAATGAATCTCCCAGGAGTCCTTTGAGCTTCTTGTACCTGGAGATCTAAATTTCTAACAAGGCCAGGGAAATTTTCTTCCACTATATCCTCAAATAGTTTACCCAATCTGTGTAATTTCTTCTTCACTCTTAGGAATGCCTATAATTCTCACATTAGGCCTCTTCATATAATCTCACATTTCTTATAGGCTTTGTTCTTTTTTCTTATTTCTCTGCTCTATCTCTGCAACTGACTTGTTTAATTGAATTGTGTTATCTTCAGTCCATGAGATTCTTTCTTCTGTTTGATCTACCCTGTTCTTGAGGCTTTCCACTGTGTTTTGTAATTCCTTGAATAAATTCTTCATTTCCAGAAGTTCAGTTTGATTTTTCTTTAATATTTCAATTTCTTTAGTGAATTTTTCTTCCAAGTCCTGTATTTTTTTTGGTGGTTTCTCTGTGTTGGTTATTCATTTTCTCTTGCATTTTATTCATTTTTCTTACAATCCATGTTCAAAATTCTTCTGTCATTTTAGTGTTCTGAATTTGGTTGATATCCATTGCTAGATAGCTGGTGTTCACCTTTGGGAGTATCCTTTCAGTTTGATTCTTCATACTTTCAGAGTTCTTTTGTTGATTCCTTCCCATCTGGAGCAGGCATTGCTTCTTACCTTTGGATTTTCATTTAGATAATGACAGGCCCAGTTTAGTCTCTAAGCCAGTAGGTGGTGCTTGTGGGTGAGATTTGACCACACCCTGTTTGATGAATCAGTAAATGCAATAAAAGGACGTGCAAATTGACCTCTCTGTCAGTAGGTCAGTAGGGAGGAGCAAGCTGCAATGTTGTTTTTGGGTCCTGTAACCAGCTCTCCTTCCTCTGGAGAGGCATTCTAGTGCCTCAGGTGGTGAGTGGGGCCCTGGGACTTCTAGGTGTGTCCTTATTCTGCACCTTAGCAGGGGCAGCTGAGGGAGTGAGGCTGGGCAGGGCTGGGTTGAGTGAGCCTGCTCTTAAGCTCCACAAATGGTGTTAACAGGGGTCAAAGATCTGTTCTCTGCTTCTGGATAAAGCTGCCAAGGAGGAGCTGAAATGGTCCCACTCAGCCAAAAAGTCTGTGTGTGGAGGTGGGGCCTGTATGAGATCCACAGTCTAGAGCAAGCCTCGCTCCTTTCCACCCTCCCCTATTCTGCAGTTTCTCCTGGGCCTCTGCCGGTAGGCAGGACCTCAAGCCAGCAGAACTCCCCTGCTTGTGATGGCAGCCGGGAGGTTCCCTGCCCAGGATTGCAGCCTGAGCTGGAAGCATGGCCCTCCCATGGGGGGAGGGTTGCATCTTGAGCACACTGCAGCTAAGACCCACTCTTATCTGCCCCTGAAGGCATACATACTTCAGTAGATAGTTCACAAATATCCCTTCTATGCCCCTGGGCAATGCGATTGAGACCTGGGTGTATGGGATCTGGCCTGCAGGCCTGTCCTTTGGGCCTCAGAGATCAATCCCTAACCCTGCCAGGGAGAGGAATGCTGTTCTCAAGTCACCCACAGGGTGCCCAAGCTGGATCAATGTCTCTGTGAGTTGGGGTTTGCCCCGCTCTGGTGGAGTCACCAGACGAGCTGCACCAGGGAGGGCTAGGGGGGTAGGGAGCTCACAGTGCAAGTACCCCTCAGTCTGCTGCAGGGCCCCCAAAAGAAAAATCCCACTCTCTGTGGATGCCTCCAGGTGGTGGCTAATTTGTCTCTCTCAGCAGCCTCAGGTAGGTGAGGGGGAGTGGGAGGCAAGATGGCGGGAGAAATACCTCTAGCCAGAGTATCTCTGCAAGAAGGAAAGATTTTAGATGAAAGTGAAAAAAACAAACAGATCGAATGAGGTTCGGAAGGAAGGGTACCTGAACCTACAGGAGATTCCATGGGAAGAGATTGGGGAGCAGAACTGGAAGGAGAAATGCATCAACAGGGTCTAAACCCTGAGAGGATTGGAGACCAGTGACAAAGGTAGGTGGAGCAGTTAAATTTCTCCTCCCTTGCATCTGGGACTGCTGGTGGGTTCCTGAGCTGCTGGAGAGACCTGCCGACAACAGCCCAGAGACAGCTGCTGCTAGTGAGCCTCTTGCAGACAGGGCACTGGGTTCCCAGCTCCCTCGGGTCACTTTCCACCCCGCAGAGCCCTGCTGTAGTATTAATGTCTCTTCTGATTGGTTAGTGCCCAGATTAGGTTAGTTGTTAAATATTTTGGACATCATCTTTGAATCTACTCCTCCCCAATTGTGCAGCACTTCCTTCAGTAACATTTTCAGCTTATCTTTATGTTTCAGGGTCCTAGGGACCCTGGTTGCTCAGCTTAGACCCTAAGCTGAACAACCAAACATCCACTAGAAAGAGTAAACTACAGTCAAAGGGGATATTTAGTATCATCATGACTGATGGTTTTCAAGCTTTCTCTGGCATTGGATCTTCCCCACCACACGCACCTTTTTTGTTTTCCAAATTAAATTTTTATGTACATGGCAGGGTGATATACTACTAACTTAATGTCCAAATATCTTGCTCTTTAGCCTTTCAGTGGAATGGATTAATAAACGATAGCAAAACTTATGTATTCCACGTTTATGCCTACGCTGGAATTTATATAAAACAAAGCAAAAGCATAGTTCACAATAAAATACAATTTTCTCTATTTCTCAAATCAGAGAATCAATTTTAATTAAGCACTTAAAACATAGGTTACCTTACTTTTAATTTCTGATTAAATTTTTTATTTGGGATAATTATAGACTCACATGGAGTTATAAAAAATAATATAAAGCGTGGACCACCCTTCATTCAGTTACTCCCAGTAGGAAATAGTACAGTATCACACCTATGATATTGACATTGATACAATCCACTGACCTCATTCAGATTTCTCCAGTATTACTTGTACTCATTTCTGGGTATGTGTGTGTGTGTGCCTGTGTGTGTGTGTGTGTGTGTGTGTGTGTGTGTGTGTTTAGTTCTACACAATTTAATACATGTGTAGTCTGTGTACCTACCATCATAGACAAGATAGAGAATAACTCCATCACACATTTTGCTCTTTTATAACCACACCCACCTCCCTCCGCTGAACCAAAACCCTAAGTCCTGATAACCACTAAACTGTTCCCAATTTTGATGATTTTGTCATTTCAAAAATTTTATATAAATGGAGTCATACAGTATGTGACCTTTTGGGATTGGCTTTTTTCACTCAGCATAATTACCTAGGTTTTTTTTTCTGTTAATGTATTGTTCAGTTTGCATTTGGTTCTTTTTTTATAACTTCTGTTTCTTTGCTGAGATTTTCTATTTTTTCATTTGTTTCTATCATGTTCACAATTGCCCATTGAGGCATTTTTATGATGGGTGGTTTAAACTCTTTGTCAGATGATTCTAACATATGATTCATCTCGATATTGGCGTCATTTGGTTGCCTTTTCTCATTCAAATTATTTTCCTGGTTCTTAGTATGACATGATTTTTAAAAATATATTCTGCAAAATATCCACATTTTTGTTATTGTATTAGGAAACTCTGATAATTCTATGTAAATTCTCTATTTTAGGCAGTCTCTTTGTTTAGATTTAGCATGCAGGTCCTGTTCTACTTTTGTGTGCTGTGGTTCCAATGACAGTTTAATTTTCAGAGCCTTTGCTGTGCTTTGATCTGTTTGGTTTACCTGGTGCCTCTGAGGCTCTCACTGGTCTGTGCTGATACTGCCTGTGGAGGCAGAAAGTGCTTCCCCAGGTTAGGTCGTGTGGTGCCTCTAGGTGGGGAAAGGGAGTCTCCGTAAAGGACAAGGCTTCTGGCAGTTGGCCATGTGTTGTGCAAGATCCTCCTTCCCAGGGCAGCCAGGCCTCTCTGTGTGGGGGAGGGGGTTCTCAGCCCATGGACACAAGTAGCTTCCGGGCTGGGTCACTCATTCTGGAGTGATCCCACTTACAGGTTGACCTTCTAGCCACCAAGTGCAGTAGGGAAGAGAGTCTCAAGGCCCGCAGGAACAAAGGGGTTTATTACCAGAATTTATAGTTGTACCTAGTAGGGAGGAGCAAGGAGAAAAGAGACTATGTATGCCATCCTATCTGGACCACAAGACCTCTTTATTCTCTTTTCTGCCAGTTAAGATATTTTAGTATTAAACTCATCTCTTCCCCTTCTAAATTGTATAGAGCATTTTAAAAATATTGTTTTTGTTTTACATTTAAGAAACCTAACATCATCTCTAATTTCTATAGCTAAGTGGATTATTCATCAATACATTAACTGGAGCAGTCACTAGTGTTTTAGTCAATGTTATCACTTAAAAAAAGAAACACTTTTTCTTGAAGTGTAACAAATACAGAAAAGTGAATACATCTTAGGTTTACACACCAGCAAATTATCGCAAAATGAACATGCGGATGTATTTTCTTCGATTAAAAAAAAGAATCTGGAGATCTGTTTCACAAAAAATGTGAATGTAATTAACAATACTGAACTATACACTTAAAAATGGTTAAGATGGTAATTTTTATGGTATATGGGATTTTTTTAACCACAATTTTATGAAAGAATCTTAGGAGACAAAGCAGCTAAATTCTGGAGGATACCAATAATGTCTCCAGACTCACAGGCTAGCAGAGGTTGCTCACTGGAACAAATTCCCAGCATATAGGCCCTATGTCTTAAGCTTCTTTTCTTCTCCCAGAGTCAGGATTTATTTTTTATCTACCAAGAAATGATAAAGAAATGTGACATTTGTTGCACTTTAATTGTTGTGAACCCAAGCATAGCTGCTCTAGTTGAAGTCAAGATAGTATTAATAGAACAGCCCTGTCCTTTTCACTGGACTTTTCACCACACAGTCATCCTGTCATCAAGACGTTTGTGCAAATTAAGTGAAATAAAATAGGTAAAAGGTCTGCTACATGGCAGATGTTCTTTGAAAGTTTGCTGAATATGGAGATGAAATGAGACAGTAATACAGATCAGCTCATATTATTAATATAAACATATGGTTTCCTCTAAAAAGGAAAACGACAAGAGATATGCTCTTTATTTACTGCCAGGGAAGAACAGACAAGAAGTGGGACTTACTTTGTGTGTCAAGCACCATGAAAGCTGATTTATAAACGATATCTCATTTAAACCCCTACAATTAATGCTAAGAAAGACATACTATTAATTTTCCCACCTGACAGATGAGAAAACTGAAGCTCAGAAAAGTTAGGTAACTTGCATAGTGACACACAGTGAAAAAATAAAGGTGGTAAAACTAGGATTTGAACATCTACCCTCTAGCCCAGATCCAAAGCCAAGCCTGTCCAAAGAATAAAGCTCAAACCCCTCTTCATGGAGTGCAAAAATCCAGTCCAGGCAGATCTTTCCAGCCTTTTCTCTCCTCACTTCCCTGCTTTGTATTTTTTGCTCTGGTAATTGAATACTCCCTCCCTCAACCCTCCCTCAGCCAACCATTACACATTTGTAAATGTGTACCCTGCTGTTTCTCACTTCTGTGCCTTGTTCCTACTGTCCTCAGCTTGACATCATCTCCCCCTCCCTCTCCCTTTTACATGACTAAGCCACCTCTTCTTGGAAATCTTCCCAAGTCTCCCACTGTCCCTGTCTCCAAAACCTGCCCTCCATGCACTCCTACTATATTTTGTGTTTATCTATACTGAATTACCATTGTACATATTCTTTTCTGTGAGATCCTTGAAGGCAAGAACTATTTCTTATTCTTTACTCAGCTCTCTATTGTGTCTAACATAATATTTGGCACATAATCGTTATTCAGTAAATGTTTATTGAATGAATAAATGACTGAGTGAACAAATGAATGACTCAGGACAGTGTTTCTTCCACTTCAGCCATTTGGCTATCACATTCTAAATTATAGAGCCCTATTCTTGTGCCATCCACCTCTATTATTATTATTTACTTAATATGTTTCTTTGACTCAAGTCACTTTTCAGTATTTTAGATCAATTTAGCCTTGGCAGGGCACGGTGGCTCACACCTGTAATCCTAGCCCTTTGGGAGGCCGAGGTGGGAGGATTGCTTGAGGTCAGGAGTTCAAGACCAGACTGAGCAGACCGTCTCTACTAAAAATAAAAAAATTAACCAGGCACAGTGGTGTGTGCCTGCAGTCCCCAGCTGCTTGGAAGGCTGAGGCAGGAGGGTTGCTTGAGCCCAGGAGTTTGAGGTTGCAGTGAGCTATGATGATGCCACTGCACTCTAGCAAGGGTGACAGAGCAAGACCCTGTTTCAAAAAAAATTAGCCTTGTTTAAACAATAATATTTGTGAAATTACTGGCTGCATGTGTTGGGGATAGATATATATTTCTAATATACATCAAGATGAATACATAATTATTGAAATTAAAAATGCTCACCTGTTTATCTCCTAAATAATCTTGTGTACCTCTACTGATATGCATACTATGATTAAGGAAATAGTGACTCAATGTCACTGCTGCTGCTGCATTAAGCCTGGATCTGGTGAGCAGAGGAATCTGGGGAGGACGAATGGCAGCTTTCTACCTTCGTGATAATTGTCACTAGCGGGCAAGTCAGTCAATACTGAGACTGTCTTGACTGAGGCAAGAGATCCCCCAAACAGCAGCAGTTGCACATGGTACTGCTTTACCAGTCTCTGGACTATGGCATCCCAGAGTTGGCCCTGGGATGGGAAAATTTTCAAATTTTCTGAACTTTATTTTTATCGTCTGTAGAATATGGATGAAATATACATGTATATGCATATATATATTTGTGTGCATATGCATACCTCATGCAGTGGGTTCTCAACCCTGGCTGCACATTATAATTATCTGAGGAGCTTTAAATTCTTTTTGCTAGAAATTCCTATTTAATTGGTACGGTGGAGCCTGGGCACTGATTTTTTTTTCAAGTTCTCCAACATTTAGCTGAAGTTGAGAACTACTGGGTTCATTGGAGAATTAAATAAAAACATGCATAAAGCACCTGCTACACAAGAAATACACAAGAAACATAAGCTATCATTAATATTCTTATCATTTTATTAGGCGTATTCATCGGTTACCTTTTCTGGTTCTGGTAACCTATCCACAACCTGCCTTACTCTGGCAAACCCATGCATCTCTGGCCCCAAAGACCTGCCAAGTTGTTTCAATCATGTCTGCTGATGATGGCTTTGAACATCATAATTTGGCCTCCTAGCAGAATGTCTGTGATGAGCCCCTGCCATTGGAACAACAGGTATTCTACACACTCTGGTTGAAGCCACTCATGGCCAGGTTTGTGGGTGATTGTGAATAAGCCCCCATGTCCTGCTTCTCTGTGGAATCTGAGATGCAGCGGGTGGCCATGGCAATCACACGTTGCCTCTCTCCCCCTCCCTCTTATCCAGGGACATCAGGTTACAAGAGAACAAGCTGTTCTTCTGTCTTAGTAATGGGGTGGGGGAAGGGGAAAAGGACAGCTGTATGCATATGAGTCACATATGAGCTGCATATGAACCTCAGGTAAGTTTGTTGTTATGGATGTTGTTTTGCTTTTTTTTTTCATGCCATTAGCTACAGAAGCTGGCTTTGAGCCTAAGGAAGGCTGCTAATGTGGCTACTTGCTATGATCACCCTAAAAGCAGTAGTTAATGTTTATTTAACACCATGTACTATATTAAAGTGCTTATATATGGATGATATTATTTAATCTCCAGAGCAACCCTTTGAGACAGGGTCTATTTTTATCATCTTCAGTTTTTCAGATAAGAAAACTGAGAGGCCCAGAGAGGTGAAGTAATCTGTCTCAAGGTAGCAGAGGGAGAAGCCCAAGAAATTTGGCTCCAGAGACTGTACTTTTAACCAGATTTCTAGATTTAGTCCTAAAGACACAAGAGACCTGAGAGATCACCCAATCCAACTCCCTTATGTTATCAGTGGAGAAAACTGGGATGAAGCTAGAAAAAGGAAAATTTTCCTGAGCCATTAGCATCTTTTAAGGAAATTCATTTAACAAACATTTTGGGGCATCTACTAATGCCAGGCCCTGTGCTAGGTGCTGGAGATACCCAGCATTTTTTAAAAAAACAAAAATCCTTGTCCTCGTGAAGCTTATATTGCAGAGGGGGAGACAGATTATAAATAAATTAGTGAAGTAAATGTAGTATATTAGAAGATGATGAATACTGTAAGAAAAATAAAACAGGGAAGAGGCATAAAGTAGTATGGGTAGCTTAAACTTTAAATAAGGTAGTCAGGGAAGATCTCACTGAAAAAGGATATAATCTGAATTAAGATCTAAAGGAGATAAAGCAGTGAATTATTTGAATGTTTGGGGGAATATTTTTCTGGGCAGAGGGAACGGATAGTGCAAAGCCCCTGTGGCAGGGACGTGCCTGTCATATCCAAGGACCAGCAAAGAGGCCACTGTGGCTGGAACAGAGTGAATATGAGGCAAAATAGTAGGATGTGATATCGTAGAGCTAACTGAGGAAAAAAACCATGCAGGCATTTGTAAGCCATTTACTCTGAATGAGATAGGAAGTCATTGGAAGGTTTGGAGCAAAAAAAAAAAGTGGCATGATCTGACTTGAGCATTGGAAGTATTCTTCTGGCTGCTGTGAGGAAAACAGACTGCAGAGGGGCAACGGTGGAAATGGAGTGATGAATAAGGACGCCAATGAGTGAATGGTGGCTTAGAACAAAGCAGTAGTGGTGAAAAGGATGAAAGAGTGTTGTGAAGGTAGACCCCGTTGTGAGAGAAGAGCAATTATGAGGTGTGAGAGAAAAAAGATGAATCAAGAATGTCTAGTTCAGACTCCTCCATCACACTGTCTGTTGTGCCCAAGAATTACTTTGACCAAGAAGCTGCCATTAATTCTCATCCTCTCTTCCTGGTTTCAGTCCAACTCTGAGGATATTTAGTAGGTTGGTTAAGTGCACTGAGTCTACTGTCCTCTAGGGGATTACGGGAAAGAGCTGAAGCCAACAGAAACGTTGAGCCACTGTAGTGAAGGTTAGGCAACTTAGCTCGATGTGCTCTATCCCAATGCAGATGACCTGCCCCAGGACCACCGCAAAAAAAGAGAATATTCTGAAATTTGAGGCCATATGTGCCCATTTGCCTGCTGGGCAAGCCAGCAATTATGGACTCAACAAGAAATAGTGTGGCTCTGTGGCTCCCTGGACAAAGTCTGGAGACCCATTTTACAGACTGCAGATAGAATCCCAGATGGAGAATCCATTCTACCCCCTTTTCAGGTCACCTTTAAGAAGTGCCTCAGATCCCTAGGGAGACATTTGGAACTTCGGGAAGAGAAAACTCTTTGGTTTTCTATACTGAGTGACAGCTGTACATTAAGATATTTGCAGACATGTGAAAAGTGATTGGTTTTGCTCCTCTTCCCTCCCTGTTTTTTTGGGTCCTGTCTACTAGGAGTTACAGTTTCAAGGTTCTTGAGAATATCAGCTAATTCTACTCATGCTTTCAATTGCATGCCTCTAACAACTACATTTCCAGGAAGACATCAGGTGGGTTAAAAGTTTCCTTAGCAAATCCAAAAAATAAAATGGTAGAGTCATAACACTTCATCAGAGAGCAAATAGGGTGTACTAGGAAATGGGAAAGGTCAGAGAGCCAGCAGAATACCAAGACAGAACATGTGTTCCCACAGTTATTCACTGCTATCTGCCCAGAATTGGATGGATATAGATAAAAGAGACCAAGCAATGCAAACATCTCCAGAGTCTGGCAATGACTTTTGGACCAATATTAGGAAGAGAAATTGAGCTATATAGCCTCACTCTTTTTTAGCTGTTCCCACCCCAGTGGTAACACCCCAAAGGTCTCACCACCCCCAGGAATGGTGGGCACATATTTGGGGCAGCTTCTCTAACCCAAGCCAGTCTTTGGTCATACTTGCCAACTGGAAGGAAGGCACCAGCAACACAAGGCTATACAGGGCTCAGTAGTCTGAGTCACAAGCTACTAGGAAAGGAAATGACCCAAAAAAGTAAATGTGTTTTAACCAGGAATTTCACTTAGATGGGCCTTTGAGGAGTCACTGACTAAGAATATTAAAATACTTGTTCTGCAGCCTATGCTGAGAACTCTACAAGTCATAAATAATAATATTAAATAGTCATAGCTTCCACTTACAGTGATCTACTCTGTACTGGACACTTTATACACTTTTATTCATTTAATCTTCACAGCAACCTTACAAAATTAGTATTGACATACCCAGCTGAAAGATGAGGAAATGGAGGCCACCACTGACTTTGCCCCATGTCACATAACTAATCAATGGTAGATTCAGGATTCAAAGCTGGGCCTGCTGTGCTTGTTCTACAATACTTGATGCAAGTCTCTAGAATTCAAGATTCTTTGAAGTTGGCTCCCTCCTTACCTATCGAACTCTCCCACCTCATGGCTTCTCAGTTTCTGTAATACAGTTGGGCCTCCATCTTCCCACACGCTCATGAAAACACCTTGCACACTCCAGGAGGTAGGTGGGATATTAGTTAAGACTGCAGACTCTGGAGCCAGACTGTCTGGATTCATAGTGCCTCTTCTACCACTTACCTATGGTGTGGCCTCAGTTTTCTCATCTGTAAAATTGTGGTAATAGTACCTGTCTCATAGGGTTTTTTGTTTGTTTGTTTTTGAGACAGAGTCTCACTCTTGCCCAGGCTAGAGTGCTGTGGTGTCAGCCTAGCTCACAGCAACCTCTAACTCCTGGGCTCAAGCAATCCTTCTGCCGCAGCCTCCCGAGAGGTTGGGACTACAGGCATGTGCCACCATGCCCAGCTAATTTTTTTCTATATATTTTTAGTTTTCCAGCTAATTTCTTTCTATTTTTAGTAGAGACGGGGTCTGGCTCTTGCTCAGGCTGGTCTCGAACTCCTGACCTCAAACGATCCTCCTGCCTCGGCCTCCTAGAGTGCTAAGATTACAGGCATGAGCCACTGCGCCCGGCCCCCATAGGGTTGTTTTTGAGAATTAAATGAGCTAGTCCACATAAAGCTCTTGGAATGGTGTTTGGTACATAGTAAAAAAACTTTAAGTGTTGTGTTATTATTCCTATCTCTTTTCCTATTTCTGTTATGTTTTATTTAGAAAACTGTTCCTACCCTCTTCTTTCCATCCAGATACTTCTTAGCTAACCTTCAAAGCCCAGTTCAAACCCCATCTCCCCCAAGATTTCTCTTATCACCACAACTCTCCGGTACTTACTGTTGACATATTACTGACTCATTCTGTGTTCATAGTCCCTAGCCTAAGCCTGGAACCTAGGAGGTGCTCATTAAATGCTTGTGGAGATGCACAAATGTGTAAATAAAGGAGTGTTGTTGCTAGCTGTTTTTTATATGTGAAGATTCCTTTCAACCAACCCTGCCTCATGTCCAATTAGGCAATGTAGGCATTCCTGTCCTTTTATAACTTAGCCTAACAAGACTTGGATTTCAGGGTGGAATTTTTTGCCCAGGCAACTTGCTCATTTCTTACTCTCTCGCTGGTTTCCAGGAGAGAGACAAACACTAATTTGCCAACACTTTGCCTTCCTAACTAGGTATCTTAGCTATATAGTGGGAAAAGCATAACTTTCCTCCTTTATACTGGTCTGAGGAACACTGAGGGATTCTGATTTAAGGTTTTGAAGCTTCTCTTCCTAATCCAATTCCTGGGCTTTCTTCTCATCCCACTCTGTACTCCACCTGGGTGATTGCATTTATTCACATAGTTTTAATTACCACCTCCATGTTAATAGTTCCCCATGCGCTGGTGTGCTAGTAAATGTTTAACCACTGGCTCTCTGTCATCAATGGATGGGCATTTGGATTGTTTATACTTTTGGCTATTGTGAATAATGTTGCTGTAACATCTACCTCCTTTTAGAATACCATTTCCTCATCTTCCTTCTCTGGTAATTTCAAGTGTGAGCTCAGATGTCTGCACCTCCAAGAAGCCATCTTAGGCCTGTGTAAAAATTATGTAAGTTTCTACGTTACCCTTTGCCCCTACTTGGTACTTACCAGACTATATTGTAATCAAGTGTTTCCCCTCTTATTCCACAGGTAACTTGAGGGTAGAGACTATGTTTCTTTTTTTTAATTTCAGCTTATTATGGGGGTACAAAAGTTTAGGTTATGTATATTGCCCATGCCTCCCCCCACCCCTGCCCGAGTCAGAGCTTTAAGCGTGTCCATTCCCCAGACAGTGCACACCGCACTCATCATGTAAGTATATGCCCATCCCCACATTTGGGAATAACACCAATTGGGTGTCAGGTAGATGTGGGGGGTGGGGGGAGACTATGTTTCTTTTGTTGTTGTTGTTGTTTTTTTTTTTTTTTTTTTTTTGAGACAGAGTCTCGCTCTGTTGCCTGGGCTAGAGTGAGTGCCGTGGTGTCAGCATAGCTCACAGCAACCTCAAACTCCTGGACTTAAGCAATCCTCCTGCCTTAGCCTCCCGAGTAGCTGGGACTACAGGCACACGCCACCACGCCTGGCTAATTTTTCTATATATATTTTTAGCTGTCCGTATAATTTCTTTCTATTTTTAGTAGAGACGGGGTCTTGCTCTTGCTCAGGCTGGTCTCGAACTCCTGACCTCGAGCAATCCACCTGCCTCGGCCTCCCAGAGTGCTAGGATTACAGGTGTGAGCCACCGTGCCTGGCCTGTTTCTTAATCTCTGTATCCCCAGCCCTACCACAGTGTATGTCTTATAAGAAATATTCAGTAAACATTTGTGGAATGAGTGAATCAGCTCTTTCTTTACCCTCACCCTCCATCTCAATACATTTGTATCAGAGACCTTGCTCAGTCTGTTACCTTAACCCCCACTGAGAGCCCCCACACACTATTCTTCCTCTCTTTCCATTGGCACTTTTCCTCAGCCTATTGACCCTCTCTCTTTCAAACATTTCATTCATTGCCACCCTTCTTAAATGAGTCTTTGGAGCCCCCACAGGCATTCTCTCACCACCCATTCCTTTCAGAATTCTGTTAGGCTACGAGAACTCTATGGAAACTGCTGTTTTAAAAGCTTCCCTGCTGCCAAATTCAAGGGCACTTTCTCAGAAGCGTGCTCCCCTTTAGTCTAGCCTGAATCTAATATGACACATTCCCTCCCTACACATACAATTCCTCAAATTCTCTTTCTAGTCTTCTATAATAGTATCCTATGCAGGTGATCCTTCCACCTCTCAGGCTGTGCCTTCTTTGTTTTCTTCACTGCAGCCTCTTTGCCCCCTCATCACATTGGTAGTGATTCCCCAAATTCCATCTTGTCCAACTGAATCTTAATCAACATCCTCCAGAAAATTTCCCCTCTCTTTTTTCCTTCCCCCACACTCCTCTCACTTTGTGCCTCCAATTACAGACTTCTGATAAACGTTCCCATGTAGGCTACTCACTTCCTCTGCATCCCCTGAAAATTTCACCACCGAACCTATGAGCTCCCTCTCCTAATGAGCATTCCTACCCAACTTTCTTTCCTCTTTCAATGGATTAAATTTTTATGTCATCTTTGAATTCCCTTCCTTTATTCCAGAGGATCAATTAATTTCTAAATCCAATCACTTTTTTCTCTTTCCTCTCCACCTCTTTCTCTCTGGCCCCACTATAACCATCCTCTTCTTTACCCTCAAAACAGTGTGCTTGATCTTGTGCAGTAGCCTTTCAGCTGTTCTCCCTCCCTCTCTACCTTGCCACCAGTTCCAACTACTAAATGAATATTACTCAAGAAAAAACTATAATCATGTTCACCAAAAGACATGTACAAGATTGTTTATAGCAGCAGTACTTTTAAAACCTCCAAAGTTGATGCAATCTAAATGTCTAGCAACAGTAGAATGGATACATATATTGTGATATTTTCTATTTGTTTTCTCTGCTTTTCATTTTTCTATTTTCTTTTTTCTTCTCTCCTATGGTTTACTTAAGCATTTTTTAGAATTCTATTTTTATTTATGTATGGTGTTTTGGGATATATATTTTTGTTTTCATATTTTAGTGGTCACACCAATTATTTCATATATATATTTATATATACATAAATATAAAATATACTGATGTTTATGTTTTACCAGTTTGAGTGAAGCGTAGAAACCTTACCTCCCTTTATGTCCTTTTACCCTTCTCCCATTATTTATAATATAAATATCTCAAGGTCCCTAACTCTTCTACTTTCTTTTCTCCACCTTTTGATGCTTCTATCTAAGTTTATTTTACATGTAGTGTCCAAGGATTTTATCTGTACTTAGTTGGAGGAATATGAAAATGTATGTCTACTCCATCTTTCCAGAAGCATAAATCCAGGACATTTCCATTTGGGGTGATGAAAATGTTTTAAATTTAAATTTTAGTGATGGTTGTACAACCCTCTGCATGTATTTAACACCACTGAATTGTACACTTTCAATGGGCTATTTTATGATATGTGAATTACATCTCTACATAACTGTTAAAAAGTCAAAACAAAACCAGAAAGCAGTGAAGAGGTAGTTCAGTAGCTACAGTAGTAAATGAGGTGTTTTAGTTTGTTCTAAGGTGAATATCAAGGGAGGGGCAGCCTCTATTTCCGCCTCTCAATATTATTTCTGTTTGTTAATGACTGGCTCCAATGTCACAACCTCTGTGTTACCTTATCCATGAAATTTTTCTCCATGGCAAACTAAGTTTGTTGAGTGCCTACCTCAGCATTATTGTAGACGCTATGATAGCCATTATCACACTCAATCCTCCCGATGATCCTGCATGGTAAGTAGTGTTATTCCAATTTCAAAGTTGAGGAAGCTATGGTTCTACGAGGTTAAGCAACTTGTCCAAAGTCAAACAAATGAGAAGTGAGGAAGCTAAGATTTCCACTTTATCATCTTGCTGCTTTTACAGTGTTCTTCACTGTCCACCTTGCAGTACAGATATTTGTAAATTAATACCACTATCTGTACTAGGTTACAAGCTTCTTGAATACAGGAGTAATGTCTTATTCACATTTGGATGTTTTGCAGTGCCTGACACATAAGTGTCATGCTCAATACTGAAATGTTTGTTGAATGAATAGATAAATCAATGGCTGCAGTAAAGTCAATTAAATAAAAAAATATTATACAGTTGATCCTATCATCTTCCCCTGTTGGTAAACAGGAAGCCTTCCCTGAGTGACCCTGAATGAGTCAGGTTAGGAATAAGTGCCGCTATTCAGTGCTTCTACAATCCCCTGGGCTTAACTCCATATATAAATGTTTTCACACTAGGCTATAAATCTCCCTTTATATGTCTGTCTCCTGCTAAACTGTGACGTCCTTGAGGGCAAGGACTGTGTCTCAGTTATCTCTATACTGGTATTTTCTGGCCCTTCAACACCCTGAACAGCACCCAATAAAGATAGGTTGCCCAATGGATAGTTGCTGAATGAAATAATGAATCAATCAATCTTTATAATGCAGTTCCAAGGAGGGTAATAAAGAGAACTGGACTCTTTTTGTCTCACCACCCCATCCAATCCATCATCCAGTCCTGCTGGTTCCACCTTCAAAATATATCTCAAATCCAACCACCTTTTTCATAGCCCTCCGCTGCTGTTACCCTAGTACAACTTATCAACATTTTTAGACTGGACTATTTTAGAAGCTTCCCAACTGGTCTCTCTACCTCTATAGTTGACTCTTCCTACATTCAAACCTTCAAACAGCAGCTTTAGGAATCTTGTTTTTTGTTTTCTGGGGTTTTGGGGGGGGGCAGGGGGAGGTTGGTTTATTTTTTTAACAATCAGTTACCATCTTCATTCTTTTATTTTTTAAAAGTTCTCCATCTACCACCACCATAATCAGGATATCAAGCAGTTCCATTACTACCAAAAATATATGCAGGTTATCCCTTTATATAGCTACACCTCCCTCCCTCACACACACACACACACACACACACAATCTCTGAAAACCATTGATCTATTATGCATCATTATAGTTTTGTCTTTTCAACATGTAACGTGCATGGAATCATGCACTATGTAACCTTTTGAGACTACACTTCTTTCACTCAGCATAATGTCTTTGAGATTCATCCAAGTTATTGCATGTTTCAATACTTAATTCCTTTTTATTGCTGAGTAATATTCCATTGTTTGGATATACAGCAATTTGTGTATCTGTTCACCGTGAAAGGCCTTCTGAGTTTATAGTTTTGAATGATTATGAATAGAGCTCTTATAAACATTAATGCACAAGTTTTTGAATGAATGCAGTTTTTGTTTCTTTGTTATGTTTCTGTTTTCATCTCTCTAGAGTAAATACACAGGAGTAGGGTTCCTGTCATATTGTAAATCCATGTTTAACTTTATGAAAAACTGTCAAACTATTTTTCAGAGTGGCTATATCATTTTGCATTCCCGTGAGCATTATATGAGAGCTTCAGTCACTTGCCATCCTCACTAGCAGAATTGGTATTATCAGTAATTTTTTATTTTAGCCATTCTAACAGGTATGCAACGATATCTCATCATGGTTTAACTTGCATTTTCCTAATGGCTAATGATGTTGCACATCTTTTCATGTGCTTATATGACATCTTTATATCCCCTTTGTTCAAGTCTTTTTTTCACTTTTTAAAAGTTATGCTGTTTGGTTTATTGTTCAGTTTGAGAGTTCTTTATATATTCTGGATACAATTCCTTTGTTAGATATACTATTTTCAAATATATTTTCCCAGTCTGTAGCTTGTCTTTTCATACCCTTAACAATGTTTGTCACAGAGTGAAAGTTTTTAATTTTGATGCATTCCAATTTATGTGTATTTTCTTTTACCAGTATCACTTTTGGTATCATGTCTAAGAACTTTTCATCTAACCCCAGGTCCCCAAGATTCTCACCCATGATTCCTTTTTAAAGTTTTATAGTGGCTCTATGATCTATTTGAGTTAATTTTTGTATAATGCTTAGGTAAACATCCATTTATTTATCAATGACTGTCCAATTGTTCCAATACTATTTGTTGAAAAAAACTCTATTTTCTCTATTGAATTGCTTTTGCACATTTGTCAAAAATCAAATGGCCATATTTTTGTGGGTATATTTCTGGACTTCCTCTTCTCTTCCTATCTTTCTATTGCTTTGACTCTCATACTGTTTTGACTATTGTAGCATTATTCCAATTCTATAATCTGTTCCATTGATAAGTTTATCTATTCATTCACCAGTAGTATGCTGTCTTGATTACTGTAACTTTATAGTAAGCCTTAAATTCAGGTGGTGTCAGTCCTTCAACTTTGTTCTTCTTCTTCAGTATAGTGTTGGCTATCCTGTGTCTTTTGCCTTTCATATAAATGTTAGAATCAGTTTGTTTATAACCACAAAATAACTTGCTAGAGTTTTTATTGTGATCAGATGATTTTTGCTTTTTAGCCTGCTGATGTGATAGATTACATCAATTGATTTTTGAATGCTGAACCAGCCTTGCATATGTGGAATACATTCCATGTAGTCATGGTGTACAATTCTGTTTATACCTTGCTGGATTTGATTTGCTAATAGTTTGCTGAGGATTTTTGTATCTATGTTCATAAGAAATATTGGATCGCAGTTTTTCTTTCTTGTAAAGTCTTTATATGGTTTTGGTATTAGGATAATGCTGGCCTCATAGGATGAGTTAGGAAATGTTCCCTTCCATTTCTATTTTCTCAAAGAGATTGTAGAGAATTGGTATCATTTCTTTCTTGAATGCTTGGTAGAGTTCATCAGTAAAATTATCTGGGTCAAGTGCTTTATGTTTTGGAAGATTATTAATTATTGACTTAATTTCTATAATGGATATAGACATATTCAGATAATCTATTTCTTATTGTGTGAGTTTTGGTAGTTTGCGTTTTCCAAGGATTGGTCCATTTTATCTAGGTTATGATATTTGTGGGAATCAAATTGTTCATAGTATTCCTTTATTATCCTTTCTTATGCCCATTGGATCAGTAGTAATGACCTCTCTTTTATTTCTGACATTAATGATTCATGTGTTCTCTATTTTTTCATGGTTAGCCTGGTTACTGGTACATCAATTTTACTGATCTTTTCAAAGAACCAGCTTTTGGTTTGATTAATTTTCTCTGTTGATTTCCTGTTTTCAATCTTATTGATTTCTGATACAATTTTATTATTTATTTTCTTCTGCTTACTTTAGACTTATATTAATCTTCTTTCTCTAGTTTGCTGAAGTAGAAACTAGGATTATTGATTTTATATTTTTCTTTTATAATATATGCATTCAATGCTATAAATTTCCCTCTAAACACTGATTTGACAGCATCCTACAAATTTTAAGTTGTATTTTCATTTTCATTTGGTTCAAAATATTTGAAAATTTCTCATGGGACTTCTTTTCTGACCCATGTGCTATTTAGAAGTGTGTTACTTAATCTCCAAATATTTGGGGATTTTTCAGCTATCTTTCTGTTATTAACTTCTAGTTTCATTCCATTGTAATCTGAAAGGATATTTTGTATGATTTACATTCTTACATTCTTTTAAATTTGTTAATATAGGTGTTATGGCCCAAAATGTACTCTATCTTTGTATTGTTCCATGCAAACATGAGGATAATGTGTATTCTGCTCTTGTTGGATAAAGTATTCTGTAAATGTCAATTAAATCTAGTTGATTGATGGTGCTGTTTAGTGCATCTACATTCTTACTGATTTTCTGCCAACTGGATCTGTCAATTACTGATAAAAGGGTGGTGATGTCTCCAAGTATAAAAATGGGTTCATCTATTTCTCCTTGTATGTCTATCAGTTTTTGTCTCACATATTTTGATTCTCTGTCTTTATGTGCATACACATTCAGGATTGTTATATCCTCTTAGAGAATGTACCCCTTTAACACTATATAATATCCTTCTTTATCCCATAAACTTCCTTGCTCTGAGGCCTGCTTTCTGAAATTAATATAGCTAACCTAGCTTTCTTTTTTTTTTTTTTGTAGTTAGCATGGCATATCTTTTCTCATCCCTTTACTTTTAGTTTATCTATTTCTTTAAGTTTAAACATTTCATTTACACAACATACAGTTGGGTCTTGTTTATTATTCTACTCTGACATTCTCTGCCTTTTAATTAATGTAGTTATACCATACACATTTAAAGTAATTAGTGATATAGTCAGATTACTATCTGGCATGTCTTTAACTCTTTTGTATTTGTTGCACTTACTCTTTTTTTTCTTTTTTATCTTCTCTTTTTCTGACTTCTCTCATTTGAATTGAGTATATTGTATAATTCCATTTTCTCTCTTTTCTTAGCATATGATTATACTTTTTATAATTTCAGCAATTTTCTTAGAGTTTCAGTATACATTTACAATTTAGTATTATTTGCAATTAATACAAGTCCACTTTCAAATAATAGTATACTGCTTCACAGGTAGTGCAGGTATTTCATAACAGAATAATTGCAATTTCTCCCTCTCATCCCTCATAATGTTGCTGTCTTTCATTTCACTTATCCATAAACTACAATCACCAAATATATTGTTGCTATTATTATTTTTAGCAAACAATTATCTCTTAGATCAATTAGGAATAAGAAAAATAAAATATTTTATCTTACCTTCATTTATCCCTTCTTCAACATTCTTCTTTTACGTAAATCTGAGTTTCTGACCTGTATCATTTTCCTTCTCTCTGAAGAACTTTTAACATTTCTTGCAAAGCAGATCTACTAATGACAAACTCCTACAATTTTAGCTAGGAGTTAAATAAGGTTTGTGAAAGTTTTTATTTCTCCTTCACTTTTGAAGGATGCAGAACTCGAGGTTGATGGAGTTTTATTTTCTTTCAAAAATTAAATATTTTACTCCACTCTTCTTTTTGCTTACATGAGTTCTGAAGGGAAGAATGATGTAATTATTATCCTTGTTTCTCCATAGATAAGGTATTTTATTTTCCTCTGGCTTCTTGCACAATTTTTATTTTTCTATGGCTTTTTTCACAATTTTCTCTTTGACTTTGATTTTGTGAAATTTGAATATGATATGCCTAGGTGTAGATGTTTTGGTATTTATCCAGATTGGTGTTCTCTAGGCTTCCTGAATCTGTGCTTTGGTGTCTGTTATTAATTTTGGAAATTCTCAGCTATTATTACTTTAAATATTTTTTCTTTTCCTTTCTTTCTTTTTCTTCTGATATTCCCATTACACATATGTTACACCTTTTCTAATTGCCCTAAATTTTGTATTTTCCACTCTTTCTCCCTGCATTACAGTTTTGAAAGTTTCTGTTGATATATCGTCAAGCTCACTGATTCTTTCCTTAACAATGTCCAGTGTACTGATGAGCCCATCAAGGGCATTCTTAATTTCTGTTATGGTGGTTTTTTATTCCTAGAATTTACTTTTGATTCTTAGAGTTTCCATCTTTCTGCTTATGCTTCTGATCTGCTTTTGCATGTTGTCCACTTTTTCCATTAGAGCCCCCATCATGTTATTCATAGTTATTTTAAATTACCAGTCTGGTAATTCCAAAATCTCTGCCATATCTGAGCCTTGTTCTGATGCTTTTTATGTGCATGTCGTTTAGTGCTCCTTGTAATTTTTTGTTGAAAACCGGATATGATGTATCAGGCAATAGAAACAGAGGTAAATATGGTTTTAGTGTGTGGTATTATGTTTATCTGGCTAGGAACTAGGCTGTGTTAAATTTTTTTCTTTAGATGTAGGTAGCATGAACTTCAGTTTCCTCTAATGTCCTTGTTTTTGTCTTCCCAGATGTCTTTGGGTTTGGCTAGAAACTCCTTCCTAAATAGAGCTTGCAAGTTCTTTCAGCTATTAATATAATCCACTATTATTATAAAGGAAACCTGTTGATGTTGTGGTTAGATGTGAAGGAAAGGTAAGCCTTCTATAATCCTATTACTAAGTATTATCTTTCAGTGGGCCTGTTTTTTGTTTTGTTTACTTTTAGAGACAAGGTCCCACTCTGTTGCCTAGGCTAGAATGCAGTGGTGGGATCATAGCTCACTGCAACCTCAAACTCCTGGGTTCAAACCATCCTCCTGTCTCAGCCCCCCAAGTAGCTGGGACTACAGGCATGCGCCACATGCCCAGCTAATTTTTTATTTTCTTTTAGAGATGGGGATGCTATGTTGCCCAGGTTGGTCTTGAACTCTTGGGCTCAAGCAATCCTCCCACCATTATCTCTGGAGTCTCTTCTTACTTATCAAAATATGCTTTGATAGTCTATCTTTTAGGTTTTTCTTTCTCTACCTGCACCTTCAAACTTGAGTTTTCCCAGATTTCTCTCCCTATCACTTCTTCCTCTATATACTCTCCCTGGATAATCAAGTTCACCCTTTTGGTTTTAAGTACTACTGATATTAAAGCACCTCCCAAATTTACATCTATATAACCTACCTGGAACTTGATAGTTATGTATCTAAAAGCCCACTGAAAATCTTCACACAGCTGTTTATTTATTTGTTTTTTATTTCAGAATATTACAGTGGTACAAATATTTAGGTTACATATATTGCTTTTGCCCCACCCGAGTCAGAGCTACAAGCATTCCCATCCCCGAGACAGTTCACACTGTACCCATTAGGTGTGAATATACCCATCCCCTCCCCACTACCTGCCCGACACCCTATGAATGTTACTATCATATGTGCACATATGTGTTGATCAATTATATCCCTTGGCTATCTGGCAATATCCACAAATTCTTCCAGACTCATTTCCAATACCAACTCCTCCTTAAGATCATCCTTGACACCTCTATACTAAGTTAGCCATTTTCTCCTTCAATAGACCTGTGGGATTCCAAGTATAGTGTTCATTTCTGTATTTATGAGGCCTATCACAGTACCTAGCATATAACAGATGTGCTTTAAATTTTCAATAAACAAATAAATGATAGTTACCACTTACTGAGTTTCCATTACATGAAGGGTCCTCTACTATTTCTTTCTTTTTTAAAAACAATCTGTTAGTGCAATCCTGTCACTAGCACTACACAATTTTTGTTATTATCCCTATGCTATGGTTTGGATATTGTTTGTCCCCTTCAAAACTATGTTGAAATTTAATTGCCATTGTGAAAATATTGGGAATGAGACTTTTAAGGTGATTAGGCCATAAGGGCTCTGCTTTCATGAATGGATTATTGCCATTATCGTGGGAGTGGGTTTGTTATAAAAGGATGAGTTTGACCCCTTTTTGCCTCTCTCTCACACTCTTTTTAGCCCTTCCACCTTCCGCCATAGGAAAACACAGCAAGAAGACCTTTTCCAGGCGCTAGCCCCTCAATATTGGACTTTACAGCCTCCAGAATTGTGATGAAATAAATTTTTGTTCATTATAAATTACCCAGTCTCAGCTATTCTGCTATAGTAGCACAAAACATACAAAGATACCCTCTTTTACATAAGGAAACTGAGGCACAGAGAAGCAGAGCCCCTTGCTTAACGTCATGTGGCTGGTCAGTGGCAGAGCCCAAATTGGAACCCAGTTCTTCAGGACTCTGGAGCCTGAACATTACAAACTTCTGGAATGAACCTCAGTTGGGGGTACAGAGAATAGTATAAGGTACAGAATTGAGGAGACAGAAGACATATATGAGGAACAGTAAATAGCTGATGTGTAGACTTGCAGAAGCTGGCATAGTAGGAAGACATCTGAATGCAGATGGCCTAAAATGCCAAACAGAAACATGAACTTTATTCATCAGACATATATTGGAGTGACATGATGGATGTGTCCTTTTGAGAATATTAATCAAGTATTGCTACTGTGCAAGATGAATTTGAGGACAAGAGACTGAAGGGCAGGTGTCAAGTCAGGGCCCTTGATGCTACTTAGCAAACTTCTTGTTCCTCAGCACCTCCCTGTTTCCTTCCTCTCAGCAGTTTCTAAGTTTTAATACTTTTCTTTAAGCCCCTTAACCATCCTCATTACTTGCACTTTCAGCAGCTGACCTTTATTGAGCAAGTTAGAGGACTTAGGTAGGAATGTCTTCCATTTTTGGCTCTCTACTGCCATATTTACCCCTAGCTTACCCCTATCCTATTCTCATTAGTAATAATAGCTACCATTTTGATCAATTACTATCTTGTGTAATCCTTACAACTACACTGTGAGAAAGGTTTAGTTATTCTCAATTTGTAACTGAGAAAATTGAGACTTGAAGTGGTTAAGTACTTGTCAAGTTCACCCAGATAGCAAGTGGTAGAGATGGGATTTCAACCTAGGCCTGTTTGATTCCAAGATCACCATCATAACTACTATACTCTGGGAGTGAGTAATAACTGCATCACTCTCCTCTTGGGTGCCATTCTATCCTCTCCTCCATCTCCTTGGGGTCCCTCTCCAGCAATTATCCCCTGTCTTTCTCCTGTAAAGTCAAATTCGCTGTTCCCATGGACTTTTTCCTCTGAGTAAATATATACCTAAAATCTCATCTGCTAAAGAATGATATCAAATCGACAAAAGAGTCAACTTCACCATGTTTTTACCCATGAACATCATCTTAGATCATACTCTTTATTCCAAGTGTCTATAAATATTTGCCTACACTGTCTCTACTTCCTCACCTCCCCACAATGAAATCTGATTTCACTCTCTATACTACATGATATCACTTTTGCTAGAGTCACCAAATTAACCAATCCTATTTCAGTCCTCATATTAGTCTCTTTGTTTCCAGTACTCTCCTCCATTCCACTCTTCCACTATGTTCTCTCTTCTCAGTTTCCACACCATTACTTTACTTCAGATCCCCATCACCTCTTTCTGGATAAATCTGTTTCTCCACTCTTGCCATCTCCAATCCATTTTTCACGTTGGCTGTAAGAGTGGACTTTCTAAAATGTAAATCTAGCCACGGAACTGTCCCACTTAAAATCCTTCGACTCAAATACAGAACTACATAGTATGTAGTACATGGCTCTTATAGAATTATGGCCTTTGTTTAGGCTTTCAGACTCATCTCCCCCATCTCCTTCCTGTACACCCTAGGCTCCAGCCATATTGAGTGCCTTGCTTTTTCATACTATCATGCCTTTACATGTACTTTGCTCCCTCTGTTTCATACATTTCTTCTCCTTGGCCACTGGTTGAATTTCTCTTCCTTCAAGACTTAGTTGAAATGTAATCTCCTTTGTTCTGTCATTCCTGACTCACCTCCCTGCACCCTTTCCACCCCTGCCTCTTCTCTCATGTCCCAGTTTGTTGCTTTGCCCTCTATTTTAACAAAATGCCTCTAACAGCACAATTACAGAATCATTATATGCCCCATGAGAGTATCAATTCCTCAAAGTCAGAAACTGGGTCATAAACATTTTTTTTTTACCTTAAGTGCCTGGCACATATTAGGTGCTCAATGAATGTTTGTTGATCTTAAAGAATTAATGAGGTGGTCGATTTTGTCATGTATATAAAATAACAGAGACCCAAGCTATGGTAGCAGCCATAGGAATAGGAAATGGAAGAAAGAGTAGGCCTTGGTGAATGACTGAGTGTGAAAAAGACAGGGATGAGCAAAGTGGCAAAGATGATTGGGAATAACTGGGTACATGATAGTATCAATGGCAGAAAATGGAAAGCAAATAGGATGAGTTTCAAATGCTGAAATAGGACTGGCTATGGTGAATGTAAACATGACACATCCAGGTGGAGATTTGGGGCCATTAGAAATAGAAGTATGAAGCTTAAGAATGAAGTGGATGTTTCCAATAGAGAAAAGACCTGGAAATAGCCTTCTCTTATACAAACCAGATGTCAAAACAGGACTCAGTTTGATTGAAATTTCCCTGCATCACTTTCTTATCTCCCACAGATTTGGAGAATACAGTTATTAATAGCTAATAACAAGCCAGAACTAGATTATTGTAGTTTCAGGTATGTAAGTGAATGAGCGATGTGGACAGATGTTCAGGTTCCCTTTCAGTCACCCATTCATTCAACAAATATTCAGCAAGCACCTACTCTCTACGAGGGTCTGTGCTAGGTGCTGGTCTGAACAATAGACACTAAGTCACTGCTTTCACGTGACTCATTGGATTGTGAACAAAACACCATAAAACAAATAACCATATGAATATATGGAAAATAAATCATAAATTAGAAATTATGAAAACTACAATAAAGTAAAAGTAAAAATAATGGGGGCAACTTAAACTAGAGTGGGGCAGAGTGTGCAGTCAAGACTTCTTTGAGAAAGTATTATAACAATATCTAAGATGAGACCTTGATTTTTATCACTCTTTTCAGTGTTCAGTTACTTATAAATAGGGCAAAAACCATAAATAAGGAGTCATTCAACACTGAGGAGCTCAGTTGCATGTTTGCCTGATTTCCTCAACCTGATTCCTGTAAATATACACACCACTACCACCATTATCCCCATTCCACAAATCTCCCCAGTTATGGCTGCAGAGGGGCAAAGACAGGATTGGAGGATGGGAAGGGCTCTGTGGAAGCTACTCTCCAAATATGACCCTCCTCCCGCCCCATGAACTATCCTTTTCAGTGTTCACACTCTTGTATAGTTTCCTCCCACATTGACATTGGGGTGGCCCTGTGACTCATTCACCAATAGAACATGGCAGAAATAATGCTTTGTAACTTCTGAAGTTCATCTTAAAAGATCTGAAATTTCTGCTTTCAGCACTTGGTACACACCTTCTTGAGCTCATCTGTGTTGCTGTGAGGAAGCCCAAGCAGCCACATGAAGTGGACCATGTGAAGAAAACCCCAAGCCCTTAACCAACAATCCCAGATGAGCTCCCAGACAACAGCCAGCACCAAATGACCAGCCATGTCAATGAGACCATTTTGGACCTTCCAGCCATCTCAGCACCTCAACTGACAGCACATGAAGCAGAACTGCCAAGTCAACAAGCAGAATCATGAGAAATAATAAACCATTGTTGTTCTAAGCCACTAAGTTTTGCAGCAGTAACTGAAACAGATCCTTACAGCCTGGAAAGACCAAAAGTAAGACAATGTTTTAGGTTCAGTCTGCATGTATTATCTTCTTTGTGCTTTTTGGTTGTGTTTATTTTGTATTTTCCAGCCTTTTTTCTTTTATAATGATCAGCAATTTCCTTTATAATTAGAAAAAAATAAACATTTTCAGAATTAAAAAATAGCAGCATTCCTGGGGTGATTTAGATGTAGCCTTGGCCAGAGGCTTGCGTGGTCAGCCTGAGAGATGACTGCCCACACAATCCCTTTGATGACTCTCTGTTGACTGCACTAATGAGGACTGCATGTTTTTACAGAGCCAATGCGGTATTGGTAAAGTATCTTCCTGACTCACATGAGTCCAGGCTGCTGTTAGAGGTTGAATAAAAGGCATCCCAAATTATTTAAAGATTTGGAATAGAATGGAGGGAAGCAGGGAATGAAATTCAGTAATACAGAAGGAAATACACCAGGCAGCTAAAAGAGGTTGGAAGTTTTGAAGTCTTGGGCAGAGAATGTCTGAACATTTCTGAAAACATTTAGAACCATGCTAGTAGGAGAAAAAGTCTGGCGCAGAGACTAATAGGTATCTTAACAGGACTCTGGCTCTTATCAGTTCTCATCTTCCTTCTACTGATTTTTTTTTTTTTGGTTTGGCAAGAAGTATGCAGGTAAAGTAGGTATACTTCAACTTTCCAAATAAGCAGATCAAAATGATAGTCGTCCAACTGATATTATCTATTAGACAAGAATCCCTTTTTCTCTTGGTGAGATGACATCCCAGTTGGCACTCAGAAACTTTATGGCAGTAAAACAATGAAGAAAAGGAATTGGACACAAAAATGCATTTTCTTGTCACTTGCCACAAAAGCAGTAAGAGTTGGAAAGGCTACTTCAGCCTTTAAAAGAAAGGGGAAAAAAGCTTTTTTCATTTGGCAAAGGAGAGGTGAATTTTAAGATTTTTCTCCTCTATTATTCTATTCAATTATCAAGTGACAATCCATTTTCATCCAATATGTTGATTAAATGTGCATTACCTTATTCAAATTCAGTCAACCACCAACTTTGGTGATAGTCTCCTCCTCAGTGTTTACAGACATCAACAACTTGATTACAAATATTTCTGTTTTAACAATACATAATGCTATTTATTGCTCACCTCCAAATTAGAAATCAAAGCCAAGTTCAACATTCAAAATAAGACTAAACTCATTATGAAATAGCATAATGAGAGAAGAAGTGCTTTAACAATTTCAAGACGGACCAACAGTCCCAAATTTGTGGTTTTGGGAAAAGCTTTGCTAAAACCTGATTGTTAAAAGACACAGTCAAAGAAACACACAAAGGCATATGATTGGTAGGTTCTCATCTCATACCTTGATGATGTGGATGTTAGATTGTGCATGAGTTAATGGTGCAAGAAAATTGACTCTTGATAGCAAAAAGTGCTGTGCTCTACTTCTTTTTCAATCAAACATGGTTTGAAAATAGTCTCCCTGTTACCTTGGACTAGACTTACAAAAATGAAATTAATATGTAAATGCATTCTGGTTCAGCGAAATATCTGTCTGTGAAGATCAAGGTCTGCTGAAGTATGGAACCTTGCCTCCATTACAAATGGAAAGGCTAGTAGGGAGATGACTGAAATTAGTGCTCTTGGAGAAAATATGGGTTCTGAAATCAATGATGAAGGCTTTAAAACATGACCAGTTTAGGTATAGTTACTTCAAAGGTTGGGTACTTATAAGGAGCCTTAGTTCTAGGTGATTCTGTAGACAACATATAAGGAAGCTACAATATTCAGAATTTGACAGAAAGAGCCTTATTTCAGTCACCAGAAAAACTGTAAGTAAAAGCTCTGGTTTTAAATGAAAAGTAGTATTCATTCATTGATTTATTGAAAATTTATTTATTGAGATCCTACTCTATGCCATGCCCTATTATAGATGGTGGAGATATAGCAGTGAACAAAATAAATTCTCTGCTCTCACAGAGCCTACATTTTAGTAACTAAATTGAAAATGTCAGTAAGCACAATTTTAAAATACTTCTAAGAAAGGGATCTATTTGTGAGTGATGCTTGTAATTTCACTCATACAAGCTATGTCTGACTCATGAACAGCTAATTTAAATTACCTTATGGGTATCTCTGTATCAATATCAGGAAGCCACTCCTGCCCTCAAGATTCTCCTCTGTCTGCTTTAGCTCCTGCCCAACCATCCTTCATCTCCCTGATGCTGACCTTTGGGGATCAGGATGAATTAAGAAGTGAATGTTGACTCCACCTTGTAGAATATGCACCTCAGCTTGTGCTAGAGTCTCTAGCCTCAAAGGAAGGCCCTGAGTATCCCAATACATTGGCTGTAGGTCATGCCAGGTAAGAGAGGCTAGTGAGTGTGAAGGCAGGCCCAAAAGTAGGGGAATGGAGCTAAATTCTGACTCTAGTTGGATAGTTACTTTACTAGTAAGAGGCAGCTTTCTGTGGGACTATAAAACCAAGAGCAAATGATGCTGCCTGTGAGTAGTCAGACAGAGAGAGAGAGAAACAGAGAAGGACCATAGGCCAGGAGCAAATAGAATCTGAATCAGATTGTTAATAATTGTGCTTACTGGGTTAAAGAAATTTTATAACCTCCTGAATAAAAACATACAAGCCTTTGCTGCTTTTGTGAGCTAAGAAAAAAAAAACCCAAACTGAAAAATAAAGCAATCCTAATCATAGCTGGTACACATATGTGTAGTGTGAAAACACACCTGAATCAGGATAATTTTTGCATAAGTTTTGAAGTGAAAGTAAACATAAGGAAGAAGTAGCATCATCAGGCTCTAATGCACTTGAAACTTTCCAGAAGTTCCCTTCAGAATTTCCACAAAACTCTCAATCTGATCCTCCGCTAATTTAACCTGATTTTCCTCAAGCACTAGCATTTCAAATACATAAAATAGTTTCTTATTTGATTTTGTTGTTTTCTCATTTACTTATTTAAAAATATCACTTTCTACTCTTTTACATCACAAATGTCCCCATACTTCAGCTATATTGTAGACTAAATTGGTGTTATGGGCTAGCCTTGGAACCTAGCAACAACTTATAAAATATTTTTCTATGAAAAAACAAATTCTGTACTTCAGACAACTGACATACAAATCGACTTTGCAACTCAGACCATTTGTAAATTACTCATGATCTGTTTGTGACTGATAAATGTCAGATAATGTTACAGCCAATAGATGCTATTAGAATTCACGTGGAAAGAGCCCTCTGTATTCAAGATTCTGGTAGAGTATTTATAGGTGAGACAAGAAAGCATCCTAGGCAAGTGAACAGCAAGCAGTAGCTAGGGCATTAAAGCAGGAATTACCTAGGATGTATTTAGGGGATATTTCTGGAGTAAATGACTTGGATAGAAAATATGGCATGGAGCCAGATTATAGAGAGTGTGAGAGTCTAGAACTTCATAGCAAGAAATAGCAGTACACAGGGAACCTGAATTTCTATGATCTCCCCTGTTAGTATTCTCAACCAACTTAAACACAGAGCAACAACACACAGTTAGATGTAGGTCTCTGCATATATGTGTATGGAACTCAGTGCCTTTCACTCCAAATTATGGTCCATCTTTCCATTGTACCCCTAAACTCAGTGAATGACACCACCATCTACCCATCTGTACCAGGTAAAAACCTGATTAATTTTCCTCTCTATCTTCTTCACCTTCATTTCCACATACATGTCATCAGCAAATCCTGTGAGCTCTACCCCATAAACATAGCCACCTCTCTCCAGCCATGCTAGCCTCTACCGATTACCTCCATAGTCCAAGCCACCAACATCTCTCACCAGGACTACCTTGATATCCTCCTGCATGCATATTTGCCACCTTCAACCAATGCATTCCACACCACAGAGTGACCTTTACGGAAAGCCAATCTGATTGTGTTATACACACTCTTTAAACTCCTCAGTGGTTTCTCATTGCTTTTTGAAAACCAAACCACTTAACATAGCCTTTCATAGTGTGTCTCCTACTGCATCTCTGGTCACACCTGAAAACACACACCCCTTACTCTCTACACTCAGCCACATGAGCCTTGCTTAGTCCTTCCTCCTTCCCATGTTTCTTAGAGCCACAGGGACTTTGAACACACTGTTCCCTCAGCTTTGTATGTTATTCCTTTTCTTCAAATTTCACCTGCTTAATTCCTCTTCATTCCTCAGATCTCTACTACACAGCAGTGTCTCCTAAGGTTTCCTTGATTTGCCAGTCTAACTTAGGCCTTCATATTATTCTCTCACAGGACATAGAAGCTTTCCTTCCCAGCACTTTTCAAAGTTGGACCTTTAGATTTGCCTGTGTGATTATTTGGTATCTGTCTCTTATTAGACTATAAGCTCCAGGAGGGCAAGGAGTGGATTTGTTTTGCCTTCCATTGTATTCCTGATGCACAGTGAATGGCATACAGTTCGTGGTCAAAAGACATATGAATCCAATCTTCTTCCTCCCTTGAATTTCTAGCCACACTAGCCTCCATACTGTTTCACTAACCTGCTCCTCGAACACTCCTGTGCAGGGACTTTGGCACTTGCTCTTCTTTCTGCCTGGAAAATTCTCCCACCAGATCATTTCTTCACATTATCAGACCTCTGCTCTAACATATCCTCTTTGAACAGATGTTTGCGGCATGCACCGTTGCTCAGAGTGTTGCTACTTGGTGATGGTGAGGATTATTAACATAGCCCCGGTGGAATACAAGCTTCATGAGAACAAGGATGTTGATCTGTTTTGTTCACTGCTATATCCTTTAATGCCTGGAACACCTGGAATATGCTTGGTTCTCAACAAACATTTGTTGAAAAAATGGATTATCTCCAGGCACATAAGCAAAACTCTCTATAAGTGTTCTTATCTCTCTGCATCCACGCCAATGTTTATTGTTTTGGGACTTTTTGATCTAGCACCTCTTGTATTATCCTGGATAGAGCTGGAGTCCATTCTACCAAGGGAAGTATCACAAGAATGGAAAAACAAGCACCCCATGTACTCACCATCAAATTGGTTTTAACTGATCAACACATAGGTGCACATATAATAGTAACATTCATTGGGTGTTGGGCAGGTGGGAGGGGGAAGGAGGGGATTGACGTATTCACATCTAATGGATGTGGTGCACACTGTATGGGGGACGGACACGCTTGAAGCTCTGACTCGGGGGAGGGGGCAAAGACAATATACGTAACCTAAATATTTGTACCCCTGTAATATGCTGAATAAAATAAATAAATAAATAAATATAAACTGCCTATACCACGTAACAGGACAATTTGAAACACCATTGAAAAATGAAGATCATTGAGGAATTAGTGGGTGGATATCAGAGGCACTATTTATGAGGAGTAAATGTTGGCAGATTTACCAGTTCTTGGAGATTGTTTTTTTCCAGCTTTATTGTGATATAATTGACAAATAAAAATTGTATTTATTGAAAGTATATAATGTGATGTTTTGACATATGTATATATTGTGAAACAATCACCACAATCAAGCTACTTAACATATCCATAACCTCACATAGGTATTGAAGATTATTTTGAACTTAGATTATATTAATGGTGAGCACATCTTTTTAAATTTTTTTTTAGTTCAGCATATTACAGAGGTACAAATGTTTAGGTTACGTATATTGCCTTTGTCCCACCCGAGTCAGAGCTTCAAGCATGTCCGTCCCCCAGATAGTGCACACCACACTTATTAGGTATGTATATACCTTGCTGTAAAGTTGTGAATAAGACCAGATGTCTATACTTCAGAGTTTTACCAAACATACGAAGAAGAACTCATACCTATACTACAGAAATTATTCCACAACATTGAGAAAGATGGTATCCTCCCTAACTCATTCTACAAAGCCAATATCACCTTGATACCAACACTAGGAAAGGACACAACAAAAAAATAAAACTACAGACCAATATCCCTCATAGATATAGATGCAAAAATCCTCAACAAAATTTTAGCAAATCAAATTCATCAGCATATCAGAAAAATAATTCACCATGACCAGATGGGCTTTATACCAGAGATGCAAGGCTGTTTCAACATACGCAAATCTATAAATGCAATTCACCTCATAAATAAAAGCAAGAACAAAGACCATATCATTCTCTCGATAGATACAGAAAAAGCATTTGACAAAGTCCAGCACACCTTTATGATAAAAACTCTTAACAAAATAGGCATAGATGGGACATACCTTAAAATTATCAAGGCCATTTATGACAAACCCACAGCCAATATCATACTGAATGGGGAAAAATTGAAACCATTTTCATTTAGAACAGGAACCAGACAAGGTTGCCCACTATCTCCACTTCTATTCAACATAGTGCTGGAATTCCTTGCTAGAGCAATTAGGAAAGAGAAGGGAATTAAGGGCATCCAAATGGGGGCAGAAAAGATCAAACTCTCACTCTTTGCTGATGATATGATATTATATCTAGAAAACCCCAAGGATTCAACCAAGAGACTCCTGGAATTGAAAAATGAATTCAGTAAAGTCTCAGGATACATAATCAATACACACAAATCAGAGGCATTCATATACGCCAATAACAGTCAAGCTGAAATTCAAATCAAAAACGCAATACCTTTTTACAATAGCCTCAAAGAAAATTAAATATCTAGGAATATATTTAATGAAAGAAGTGAGAGACATATACAGGGAAAACTACGAGACACTAAGAAAAGAAACTGTAGAAGATGTAAACAGATGGAAAAATCTACCTTGTTCATGGATTGGTAGAATCAACATTGTTAAAATGTCCATACTACCTAAAGTGATCTACAAAATTAACACAATCCATATCAAAATATCATCATCATTCTGTACAGATCTAGAAAAAATAATTCTATGCTTTGTATGGAACCAGAGAAGAACCTAGTATAGCCAAAGCAATCTTAAGAAAAAGAACAAATTGGGAGGTATTAGTCTACCAGACTTCAAGCTGTACCACAAGGCTATAGTAACTAAAATAGCATGGTACTGGCACAAGAATAGAGACATAGGCCTTTGAAACAGGACTGAGAACTCAGATATGAAACCATCTGCATATTGTCATCTAATCTTTGACAAAGCAGACAAAAATATACACTGGGAAAAAGAATCTCTTTTCAATAAATGGTGCTGGGAAAACTGGATAGCTACATGCAGAAGATTGAAACTGGATCCCCACCTCTCACCTCTTACAAAAATCAATTCACGATGGATAACAGACTTAAACATAAGGCATGAAACCCTAAGAATCCTAGAAGAAGATGTAAGGAAGACCCTTTCAGACATCAGCCTAGGCAAAGAATTTTTGACGAAGACCCCCAAAGCAATCACAGCAGCAAAAAAATAAATAAATAAATGGGACCTGATCAAATTAAAAAGCATTTGCACAGCCAAGGAAACTATCATTAGAGCGAATAGACAGGCTACAGAATAGGAGAAAATATTTGCTCTCTACACATCCAATAACAGGCTGATAACAAGAATCTATGTAGAACTTAAAAAAATCAACAAGAAAAAATCAAATAACCCCATCTATAAATGGGCTAAGGACATGAACAGAAACTTTTCAAAAGAAGACAGAACAATGGCCAGCAAACATATAATAAAATACTCAACATCTCTAATCACTAGAGAAATGCAAATCAAAACCACAATGAGATATCACCTAACCCCAGTGAGATTGGCCTTTATCAAAAAACCCCAGAATAACAAATGCTGGCGAGGGTGTGGAGAGACAGGAATACTCTTACAGTGCAGGTGGGACTGCAAATTAGTGCAACCTCTGTGGAAAAGAATCTGGAGATACCTCAAAGAGCTAAAAATAGAAATACAATTTGCTCCAGCAATAGCACCATTAGGCATCTACCCAAAAGAACAAAAGTCATTTTATAATAAAGACATCTGCACCCGAATGTTTATGGTAGCACAATTCACTATTGCAAGCATGTGGAAACAACCCAAGTGCCCATCAATTCATGAGTGGATTAATAAAATTTGGTATATGTAAACAATGGAATACTACTCAATTACAAGAATCGATGGTGATTCAGCACCTCTTATATTTTCCTGGATAGAATTTGAGCCCATCCTCCGAAGTGAGGTATCACAAGAATGGAAAAATAGTCTCTACATGTACTCGCCATCAAAGTGGCACTAACTGATCAACACTATGGTGCTCATACAGTAGTAATATTCTTCAGGGATTTGGGGGTTGAGGGTGGGTAAATGCATAACTAATGGACGCAGTGAGCATTGTAGGGGTGAAAAGGCACACTTCAAATCATGGTTAGGGTGTGGCAAAGTCATAACATGTAACCAAAATGTACCCCCATAATATCCTGAAATAAATATATTTTAAAAAACCAAAAAAATAAAAAAATAAAACAAAGTTGTGAATTGGTTTCCTCATTTGTTTCCAGAAAATAATTTTAGTTATGAAGTCCCCTCCTCCCCCTCCTATCTGCCCAACACCCGATGAATGTAATTACTATATGTGCACTTAAGTGTTGGTCAGTTAATACTAATTTGATGGTGAGTACAAATGGTGCTTGTTTTTCCATTCTTGGGATACTTCACTTAGTAGAATGGGTCCACATCTTGAGGTCTCTCAGAAAGTCTCTCAAGTTTGAGTGTGAAGGATGTCTCAGCTTATATTATCTTCTTCCTAGAATTACCTAACCTTGACTTGAAATTTGTCCTGATATGGATTAGTCTGATCTTCCCAACTACTATAAACTCCTCAAGGCAAGGGATTATGTTTTCCTCTTGTCTCCAGGAGAGACTCAATTGTTGCCAACACACATGGAATGAGCCTTATTTAGGGAAATACTTCTAAAGTTTCATCTTAACTTTTGCTAGGGACCAATGCTCCCCTGTTCTTTTTTTCCCCTTCTCCCAGAAACACTGGAAGTCATGGGGAGAGGGGAATGGAGTTGTAACGATTGCTTCAGGAATAATCCCTGAGTGTTTCCATATAAGTAAGAAAGTTGTTTATTTCCACAGATGGGCAAATCAGTATATTAGAGAAATAGAATAGAGATGTTTTTCTTAATATGGTTAAAAAATGATGGCTTCTTCTCAATGGATCTAAAGGGCAATGGACTTCATAACTAAAATTATTTGCTAGAAACAAATGAGGAAACCAATTTACAACATTACAGCAAGGTTTATAATTCACATCACTGAAAGGGGTCTTTAGAATTCATCTAATCAGTCTCACAGGGCCCAGAGTGTGGTTCAAACATCAGAAACCAAATGCAAAGTGGACTAAAAGAAAGTTTTCAGCATTTTCGAGGTTACTAGTTAACAAACCTAAAGTTTTGGTTTTTTGTTTACTCTTCCATAGGTTTTGTGCCCTTTCAAGCTTCTTAAATAGACTATAACAGAATAATAACTAAAGAATGCAAATAGGCAGACTTTGAGGTTCTTGGGTGAAAATGAGTTTCAAACTACCACAACTATTATTTCCAATTATTCCAACAAAAGAGGAAAGGTGGTGGGTGCCTTTTTGTTTATTGTTATAAAGATAAGACATCAACTGAGCATTGCCAGGTTGCCTTTATAGAACTGACGGACCGTTATAATAGGGAAAGAACCAAACACCACAATACACACACTTCAAAGCCTTCAACCTACCAGGCCCATTTACAATGGACCCAATGTGTGGGTATGGAAAAGGTGCCAGGCAGGGGCCTGCCTTGGCACTGTGAGTTGATTCTTTGCAGCTTCCAATCTCCTGTAAAGATGACCCTCTCCCACATGCTAGTCTCCTATAAGCCTCTTGTGACATATGAGGCACATATTAAAATGCTCCCAGGTATATGGACAAGGGAATGTCAGATATGTAATCAGAAAAGGGAAATGGGCTACAAAACCAAAACAATCATATAGAATAAGAAACCAGCTTTGCCATATTTCAGACTGGTTTTAATTTGTATTCTTTTGTTTTTCAAGGGTAAGATATCCCCAAAGCCCACCCCCTCTATTGTTAACTGTTAACTATCTTGTCTTACAGTTAAGTGAGCAGATCCTAGAACCAGGCTACTCTATTCAAATCTCAGTTCTGCCATGTGAGCCTTGAGAAAATGAATTCATTCTCTGTGTCTCAATTTCCTCCTCTGTAAAATGGGGCTAATAATAGTACCTACCTCCTAGAGTTTCTGTGATAAGAAAATATGTTATAAATGACTTAATACAGTGCACAGCTCAGCAGACCTTGATGCTCAATAAAGTGTAATTATTATTATTATTCATTTAGCTAAGGGGCAGGGTAATTAGTCAGTTGTATCAGCTGGAACAAACTGCTTAAACTTAAGATTAAACATCCATGGTTTCTGAACTTCTCTCTTTCAATATGTTGGCATCTTGCTTGCTTTCCCCCTGGATTCCATTTTTTTTAAAAAAAAATACCATTTGGGTTCAAATCATGCCTACCACTTACTATTTGCATGACATTTATTAAGTTACTATACCTCTCTGTCTCAGTTTCTTCACTTACAAAAAGTGTAAAACAATAGCACCTTTATGAGAAGGTCATTGTGAAGATTAAAAGGGTTCATTCACATAAAATCCTTAAAACAGTGCCTTCTAGAAAGATTGGATGGAACTAGGGCAAGATTGAAGAAAGCCAGGGATGGTCAACTTCAAGATCAGGAAACTGGAAAACAGAGAGGTCAAGTAATGTCTAAAATTTTACAGCTAGAACTGGTGGGTCTAGGATTTGAGTACATTCTGAATGTATTAATACTTTTTTTCCTAGAGTTTTTTTCCCTTCCCTTCCCCAATTTTCCCTTGCATGAACTGCCTCCTTCAGGGTAGTATATTCACTGGTCCTCAGATATACCTTGTCTCAACACACCTTTGCACACACTGTATACCTTTCTCACAATGTCCTTTTCCCTTTCTTTATAGCTCTCTGAATCAGGCCCCAAATAAAATTCCACCTTGCAAAATGGAGCCCCACTGACTTGCTCTCCAACCTACACTGATTTCTTTGCCTCTCTACCCTGGAATTCACAGTGTTTACATCACACCCTTGACAGTACCACCAGTGACTAACACTTACTGACTGCTTAGTGTGTGCCTAGGCATCAGGCTAAGCAGTTACATGCATGGCTTCACTTAATCCTTCCAAAAAGCCCAGCTCCAAGTACTTTCATTATCAGCTTCATTTTGTAGATGAGGAAACCGAGTCTCAGCAAGGCTAATTAATTTGTTCCAGGCTAGTAAGTGGAGGACACAGGGTTTCAATCCAAGCCATGTGATCCCCAAGACCACACTCTTACCCACTCCACTCCACTCCACTGACTGGTGTCCTTAGGTTTCTCTTCACATGTTTCTCTTAGCTCCCCAGCTTGACTCTGAACTAATTGAGGGGAACAACTGTGTCTTATTTATCTTTATAGTTCCAGTGTATCTAGTAGCATAATGCTTGGCAAGGAATAGGGATCATAAATATCTATTTAATAAGAATCAGCTTCCAACTTAATCCACAATTTCACCTTGAAAATCAAACAGAAACAAACATGAATCATGTTTATGAATGAAATTAGGCAAGGTAGTGGAGCTTGATCATCAATTTCATTAGTCATCAGTGGCAGGGTGATGTCTGCATATTCTGGAACCCGAGATAAGCTCCTTTTTTGTCTTTTCTGTCTTTCTTTCATCATTCATTCATTCAACAAACTGTAATAGAGGTAAAAGCATGAATAGTGTGCTGTCGGAGCATAGAGAAAAGAACGGACTGGGGGAGGTAGGATGGGCAGAGGGAGGGAGATGGGGAAGGTTTCTCTGAGAAGGTGGCATAACCCTATTCAGCAACCACTGCAATATCATTTCAATAAGTGGATGAGTAACAAATGGCAGTAATAATATTACCATTACCTAAGTAAATAGTGTAAATGCAGTAGAGTTGGCAGAGATCACTTGATTTTAGAATTTTTAGTGAAAGTAAGTTAGGGAAAGGACCTTGACGCTTAAGGGCATGGAATTTCCAGGGCTGAAAGTATAGATTCTTTGTAAGAAATGTCCAATTTCCTTAAGTACTAAGTTTGACAGTTGATATCTCTGACATTTCACTTTTACACATCTTGTTTTATGTTTATTGTGAAGGTACATTCTTAGTCTTTCAAACGTACATTTTGGCTTGTGATTATCTTTCAAATTTTTTTTAGAACAATATTTGTGAAACCATGGATAAGTCCAAAATTCGTGTCATTTTCAAATATGAGTTCTGTCATGGAACCAGTGCAATGCAGACAGCTCAAAATATCAACAAAGTGTTTGGGAAGGATGTGGCTAATGAATGCACAGTACATTGATGGTTTGAGAAGTTCTGTTCTGGTGATTTTAATCTTGAAAATGAGCCATGTGGGTGACCAAGGTGGATAATGATGAGCTGAAAGCTGTAGTGGAAGCGAATCCATCTCAACCTGTGCATGAATTAGTGGCAAGGTTTGAGGTTACTATTCCAACAAAATTGGACCATTTGAAACAAATTGGCAAGATAAAGAAACTGTATATATGGGTTCTGCACAAATTAAATAAGCATCAGAAGAGAAATCATCTCAAAGCTTGCCTTCTTTGCTATCACGACATAAAGGTGAACCATTTCTACTCTGTATTGTTACGTGTGATGAAAAATGGATTTTTTTTTGACAATCGCAAGCATTCTGCACAATGGCTGGATAAAGATGAAGTGCTAAAACACAGTCCAAAACTGAATATCATCAAAAAAAGCTAATGGTGTTTGTTTGGTGGTCCAGCGCTGGTATTATCCACTACAGCTTCATGAAACCTGGTCAATCAGTTACAGCAAGTGTCTACTGAAACCAATTGGACAAAATGATGAGGATGTTTGCCATTAAGCAGCCAATATTGGTCAATGGCGACAGGCCAATCCTCTTGCAAGACAACACTGGACAACATGTCGCACAAACAATGCTGCTCGAACTACAGAAGCTGGATTTGGAAACTCTCCATCATTCACCATATTCACTAGACCTTGCACCAACTGACTACCACTTCTTCGGGGATTTGGATCACTGCTTGCAAGGAAACATATTGAATTCTCAACAAGCTGTGGAAAATGTCTTTCATGATTTCATCACCACTCACTCTCCAGGCTTCTTCACTGCTGGCATAAACAAGCCACAGTAAAGATGGCAGAATTGTGTGGATAGTTTAGGCACATACTTTGATTAATTGTACTGCTTCTTGTTTGAGATATAATAAACTACACTTTTGATTTGAAATCAGACATTTCATATTTAATGACCTAATAAAAGATGGGGGAATAAAAAAAGAATACCTAGACACTGAATGTCTGATAGATGACAGATGTTTTAGGTATGTTATTTCATTTAGTCCTCAAAGGAATCATATATGAGATGAGCATTTCCTCCCATTTTATGGTAATAATATTGAGGATAGGATTGTGAAGTGACATAAACAGTGAAGATCAGTTTGACTTCAGTTTCAGTGCTCTTTTCATGAATACTGGTGGCAGACCTTTATAGAGAGATTCTTACGTACCAAGCAGGTTTCTTACAGTGTTATATTTGTTAAGTTATTTAATCCTCTCAACCCCCACAATGAAGTAGGCACTAATATTATCATATTATTTTATAGATAATGAAACTGAGACACAAGAAAATTAAGCAATCTGGCCTAGATCAAACAGCAAAGAAAACAATGGAGCCAGAATTCAAACACAAGTCATCTCTCTCTTAAACCGCATACACTAGGCTGCTTCCACTATGTTAGCTAGAAGGAGACACTTTCCTTCCTACTTCTACCTGGCCATTTTGTACAAACTCTTCCTGTGACGGTGACTGACTGGGGTAGGTGGGATAGAGAGTTAGGAAATGAGATCGGGGGTCAGCAGAGGAAATCAGCATTTCTTACTGCCTCTTTTCTTCCCTTGCTTTCTCTGAAGGTCAAAGAGGGATATATGGCAGCCTAGGGGTATAGAAGTTACAAACGGCTTCCTCATCCTCGTTCCTGAGTCTAACAAGGGCATTGTCAATCTTTTTGGAGATACCCCTGTGACTAACCTCCAATCCCTTCCTAGAGAAATGCATTCTAGAGAAATTGGTGCTAGAGCCTTAAATTTCTCCTCAATTTTCCCTAATTACCAGGATGAATTCTATGCCAAAGAGAAATGCCAGAGAGAGTTAACTAGTGATGGGGTGTCACTTTTAAGGATCACAGTTAGGTGTCCCTCTTTAACACTATTATTAACATTCCTAAGATATAATTGTGATTTTCAGAGTCCCACAGTCAAGGGGCAGCAGCACATAGGGATAACCACACAAAAGGGGGCCTCTCCAATCTCCATTTCCAGAATGGAAGGGAATTGGCAAATTGGTAACCATCCCCAGCTTTCCTGGGGCTGGCTGGTATGGTTTAAGCCTTCTCTCAGTGTGGTAGAGACAGAAGGTTAGAAGAGGGCTGCTGAGCCTCAGAGGGGAATAGACTCAGACTGGGAAACCAGGAGACTAGGTAGGCTAACCATGATGAACAAAGACTCCTGGGTACAAAAGTTTGAACTTGTTTAGATCCCTGTTTCCTCTTTATTAGGCGGGGTGAAGCACAGACTAGAGGAGGAGGGGCATGACATTTTCTATCTCTGGACTGCAAGGACCCAACTTAAGAAGTGAAAGAATATTCCAGAATCCCCATGAGAACTCCCTGTCCTTCCAGCAACAGACCTGTTGATTTGTCCTGATATGGATTGTCAAAATCAATGTCTCCTCTTATCCTACCCCCCGACTATTCAACTTACATTTCATGTCTGTTGCCTTGTTTTTTGACAAAGTAGCTGGCTATATATCATCAACATTTGTAATGTCACTTTGGTAAATGCATTTCAGTAATGTTTGCTAGTTAGTTTCAATGGATAGCCAAGTACAGCAGACAGGAACCTTTATCATGGCTCTAGTCCAGACTGTATTTCCTAAAGCCACTCCTATCTGAAATACCAGTACCTTGCAGACATACCACTCAATGGCGTTCAACTCAGGCCCCTCCACATATTTGGAATTGAGCTTATCATGCCAGAGCCCCCACTGAGATAGCTAGGACATCCTAACTTACAGAAAGGCATACCTCAATTGAAATGGGCACCCCCCATCCTATCATGAATAAGAAATGAAGTATATACATGATCCCACCCATGTTTCCAATTTGCAAGTCAGTACAGATGATTGTCTGTAACAAGCCAGAGAATTACCATTCTAAGTGTTCTGCAGTTTGACTTTATTGTACATTTAATCAAATCGATGTGGTGGCACCTACCCCCAGAAGGGGTGGTAAAGGAAGATTAGCTCAGAGGATTTCTGAGGGAAGAAAGGGCATTTCCAACCTGTAGACAGAGAAAAACATTGGCTGAAACCAAGCCTACAGCAACTGTTCTGGGAAATGAAAGAGGGAGAAGGAAGGAGGAGGGGAAAGGAGATAAGAGACATATACAGAAGGGTGAAAGGGAATGGAATACTGGATGGCCAAGACCAGACAGAAAGTGAAAGATGCAACAGCTGCTGATCAAGCCCCATAGCACAGAACTGAGGTATCTGGAAAGGTTTTATTCTCTGGGAAATAACTAGATCAGTGAGCATATTAAGAACCTCACCCAGATAACAAATGTTGATGGGGGTGTGGAGAAAAGAGAACCCTAGTATACTGCTGGTGGGAATGTAGATTGGTACAGCCATTATAGAAAATAGTATGGAGGTTCCTAAAGAAATTAAAAATAGTTACACACAACCCAGCAGTCCCTCTTCTAGGTATGTACCCAAAGGAGATGAAACCACCACTTAGTAAAAATATCTGTGCTCCCATGTTCACTGTGGCATTTTTCACAACAGCCAAGGTATGTAAACAACCTAAATATCTACCAATGGATGAATGGATAAAGAAAATGTGGTGTGTATATACACAATGGAACACTATTCAGCCTTAAAAAAGGAGATCTTGCCATTTACCAAAACATGAAAGGCCCGAAGGACATGATGCTAAATTGAAATAAGCCAGATACAGAAAAAAATTTACATGATCTCACTTACATGTGGAATGTTTTTTAAAAAGCTCAAATACACAAAGAGAATAAAAGAGTGGTTACTATGGGCGGGTAGAGGGGAGAGGAAATGGAGAGGTATAGGTCAAAGGTTAGAAAGTAGCCAATCTGTAGGATGAACAAGTCTAAAGAGCTAATGTACAACATGAGGACTAAAGCTAATAAAATTGTATTGTATTAGGGATTTTTGTTAAATAAATAGATTTTAGCTGCTTTTGGCACAAAAAACTAACTATGTAAGATGATATATTATTGGGTTTTTTTGAGACATGGTCTTGCTCTGTCACCTAGGCCGGAGTGTAGTGATGTGACCATAGCTCACTGTAACCTTGAATTCCTGGGCTCAAGCAATCCTCCTGCCTCAGCCTCCTGAGTAACTGGGACTACAGGCACCAGTCACCACACCTGCCTAATTTTTCTATTTTTTGTAGAGACAGGGTCTCACTATGTTGCCCAGGCTGGTCTCAAACCCCTGGCCTCAAGTGGTCCTCCTGCCTCAGCCTCACAAAGTGCTGGCATGATAGATATGTTAGTCTGCTTTCCTATATTAGTCATTTTACTATCTATCTGTATCCCATAACATCATGTTGTAAACCTCAAATATACACAATAAAATTTATCTTAAAAATAAAAATAGAAAAAGAACCTCATTTAGCAGCACTTTGACTATAGCTGCTGTAGCTACGGAGTGGGGAGAGCAAAAGACAAGCTCTTGGATGTGGGAATGACTTGAGGGGGTGGAGGAGGATAGAGAAAAAAGGGAAAAATGCAACAATTTCTAAGAGAATAGAAAAAAAGCATTAAAGGGGGGATTCAGATGTTGACATTCTTTTTGTTGTTCGGTGTCAGAGTCTCACGGGGAAAGAAAGAATTGCACAATCCTCAAGGTGAAAGGAAGACACGTGCAGAATCACTGAGGGGAAGAGAAAACATCAGTAAACCATTCAGATGATGATTTGTTGTCAGGATTAGATACTCAGTGATATAAGTAAATATTCACACAGAGACTGTGTGGTGGGAGCATTAATAATTCATACATTGGGATGCTTTCCAGGGATCTATTTGCTACGATTCAAATCTGAGGCGTGACAGAATTTGATGTAAGTTGGAGGCCCCAGGGACAACTGCATATTGTGGGGTTAGAAATAAAGCTACAAAGGAAAGAATCAGATAAATTTCAGAACCAAAGAATCACCTAATTGAACTCCTTGACAGATAAAGACACCGTGGCTCAGAAAAGAAAGATATTTATCCAGTAAATTACTATGGGATCTGGGCTTTTAGGCCAGAACCCCATCCTTATCCCCATACAATTGGTTGCTTTTGCCACCTGTGTGGGTCCAGAACTAAGGAGAATTGGGACAAAGAGACACTCCAGCCAAATGCAATCCCTCCCCCCACCCCCATCTCCAGGAATCAGGAAGTGGAGAGATCCTGAAATGGGTAATAAACAAAAGGGGAAAAATGCCTGTAAGAAAGGCGGGGCCGCCACAGCAAGAAAAAAATGGGCTCTTCATCTCATTAGGTGAATTAAATAAATGAAAACAGCATCAAATCACATGAGGCCAAAATAATGCTCTAGCATTATCTATAAATCAAAAAGTACTTTTTGAGATACTTCTATGTACTCCATGGGTGAGACTGTGAGAGATGTGAGGCATGATACCTAATTTGCTCTTTCAAAGGAAATCTCTGTATCCGTGGGGAAAAATACTTCCAGCACAAGTGAATTTAGGGCTGGATTTTCCAGGTAGGCCCTCATTTAAAACATCAAGCTCCTTGATCCCCTTTGTGTGTTCATAGTTGCAAAACAGTGTCTCAGACTACTTGGGTTAGAAATATGATCCTCTCATTCATTCTTTTGACACGTACTTATTGGGTATCTGCTTTGTGACTAGCACTGTACATGGTACTAGGGATACAATTGTGACCAAGACACAGTCCCTGGCTTTGTGGAGTTCATGGTCTGGTTAGAGACACAGACACATAAACACATAATTATAGTCATATGGGATAAGTGTTATCAGAGACTGAAACATAACAATGCTACAGGGACATGGAGAAGGGGACACTTCTATGCCTTCTGAGGGCTAAAAGGGCTTCTGTGAGGAAATGATGGCTAAGCTAATGGCTGATGGACAAGTAGGAATTCACAAGGCAAAGGAGAGAGTGAGGAAGGGGAAGGAAGGATATTCCTGACACAGGGAATAGCATATACAAAGTCCCAAAGACAAGAAAGCAAAATATGGAAGTTATTTAAGATCAATTAAGTGTTAAATTGTTGGTTACAAACATTAAGTATATTACAGGGTCAGAAGAAGGAAAAAACTTAAATTTTTTGTTGAGGAGGGTGAGTGGGAACAAAGACTGGGAGAAATTCCAAAATGCTGGAAATTGGCAAATACAATTCTGACTTTCAGAAAAATGGAAACGAAATGATTCTGAAAACTATCGATCAGAGTGTTTGATGTTACTCTAGGTCTATATTTCTAAATGTATTGTTAATGGGCTGGTTTAAAAACATATTGTTTTTGCAGAGAAAGTAAACAAAGCAGAGCTTAGCAAGTGTTAGCCATGGCAGCCTAACTTCATTTTCTCTATTTATGGGATTACCAACTTAGGGAAATACTATAAACAGGGCTCCTGCTATCTTTTTCAACAACTGGAGAAATGAGTCTGGATGATAGTAGAATTTGATTAATTCCCAATAGGATGAATGACCATCCCCAAACATTCAAATGATAGGATATCAAATATGATGGAAAACAGAATAAGGAGTCACAAGGATCTTTTTTCTCAACCAGGCCATGAGTGCTCTATAATTTATCATCCAAACTAGAAGGTTTTCAGAGTGACAGGGGACATTTTTAACAATTATGTCAGCAAAACAAGCATAAACTAGGACTGTCCACAGGTAGACTGGGGGTATATGATCCCTGATCTATAATTATTTGTTGAATGAATGAATGAACAAATGCACCAGTGGATCTCATCTAAGAACTCCACTTCTCCTTAAGTCCTTTCTGGTGTGCCATAGTCAGGCAACAGTGTCAAGTATCTTTCTAGTTCTCTTCTGTTACTTCCAAAGAATTACTCGTCATGTAAAAGCCCTCTTTTTTTTTGAGGTTCATATCTTCAGCAGGTGGTCAATACCATATAAAAACCTCCTGGTAATTCTTCCACATTCATTAAATATTATGGAACTCATTCCTAATTTCTCCCTCTCTCATCCAAGCCTCCTGCCATCCCTGGGGGACTTCAATGATCACTAACCCATTCAACCCTCTGGTCTCACAGTTTCTGGTTCTCCTTAATTCTGATGACTTTGTCTTTTCTGCTTCAACTGTAACCACACCCTGGACTTTGTTGGTAATTAGAACTATTCCATTTCTGAAACTTTTCAGTTGAATATCCTACTGTCTGATCCCACCTTCCTATTCTTCCAACCCTCTCACTTCCTTACTCCTAGGACACCAATTCTTAAATCTCATTGTGACCTTAAACTATTTTCTTTAACCAGTATAGAACCCCTAAGTGACAACTTCACCTCTTCACTCTCCTCTCTCTGCTCTTCCCTTTGCATTTTGTCCCTCACAACCAAATTCTAATATGGGTCATCTGATCTTTCCTCACCTATCCCAGACTGAGTATGATTAGAGAAAAATCACACAAGTATGTGAATAACTACCACTATAAAATCTTGATCTCCAACCTTAGCTCAATCTTCAAGCAACCAGATAATCTTCCTATGTGACCCTAATCAGTTACCTCTCTCAATCTCCTCAGTGGTGATTTGAAACTTTCATCACATGCTTCAAGTCCCCTACCCATCATATCTCCCATCACATTTAGTAGATGACCTTCCCTCCTAAATCACCAAGAAAGCAGAGCTTATCAGGACAGGAACTCTCCCACCCTTATTCTTCTACCTGAAAACATAGCTGTACCTGCAACTATCCTAACCTGATCCCTCATGCCTCAGAGAAAAAGAGGTGGCCCCTTCTAAACAGGGTTTATCCCTCCACCTGTGCTCTTGGTCCCACACCCTCTGCTTCCTCAAGAACCTTGCTCCATTATCTTTTCTCTTTTCTGTATCTTCAACATTTCCCTCTTCACTGAAATGACTCTTTCAAAGGACTCCAGTGACTACTTGGGACACAAAATCATTTTTTTTTCAAAATTTGTTTAACTTTTTACTTTGAAATAATTACAGATTCACAGGAAATTGCAAAGAGAATACAGAGAGGTCTCATGTACCCTTCATTCAGTTTCCCCCAAAAGTAACATCTTACACAATTATAGTATACTATCAAAACAGGAAATTGACACTGGGACAGTGTGTGTGGATAGTTTTATGTTATTTTATCATACCTATTGATTCCTGCAACAACTACTGCAATCACTATATTGGACTATATATCATCACCACGAAGAGCTCCCCGTGTAGTCTCACTCACTCCCATTACCCTCATTATTCCTAACTCCTTGTAACCACTAAACTGTTTTCCATCTCTATAATTTTGTTATTTTGAGAATGTTATATAAATGAAATCATACGGTATGTGACCTTTAGAGACTGACTTTTTTCACTCAGCATAATGCCCTTGACATCCATTAAAGTTGTTGTATATATCAATAGTTTATTCATTTTCATTGCCAAATAGTATTCCATGATATGAATGTACGATAGTTTACCATCATTCACCTGTTGTAGGACATTTTGGTTGTTTTCAGTTTTGGGGCTATTAGAAAACAAAGATTGTTTTAACTATTCTAGGGCCTGTGCCTTTCCATATAAGTTTTATAATAAATTTATCTATGTCAAAAAGCAATCTTGCTGGAATTTTGATAGGGATTATATTAAACCTATATAACACTTTGGGGAGAATTGTCATCTTTACTATGTTGAATCTCCCAATCCATGAACACAGTATGTTTCTCAATTTATTTTAATATTTTTTCAACATAAGAGTCGTGTACATGTTTTGTTAGAATTACCCTTGTGTGCTTAATTTTCTTTTTTTTTAAGCGATTGTAATCGGCATTGTATTTTAAATTTCAGTTTTGTGTTCTTAGCTAGTACATACAAATATAGTTAATTTTTGTAGTTGATCTCATAACCTGTGACCTTGCTAAACTCATTTATTAGTTCTAGGAGTTTTTTGTGGCTTCTTTAGGAGTTTTTATGTAGACAATCATGTCTTCTGCAAATAGAGACAGTTTTATTTTTTCCTTTCCTATCTGCATGCATTTTGTTTCCTTATTGGACTGTCTAGAACTTCCAATACTGTGTTGAATAGCAGCAGTGAGAATGGATATCCTTGCTTTCTTTCAGTCTTTCACCATTAAATATGATGTTAGCTATAGGTTCTTCGTATGTATTTTTCATCAACTTGAGAATGTCTCCTGCTATTCTCAATTTGCTGAAAGTTTTTTATTATGAATGGGTGTTAAATTTTGTCAAATGCTTTTCTACATCAATTGATATGATCATGTGATTTTTGTCTTTTAGCCTTTTAATGTGCCAGATGACATTAATTGATTTTCAGATATCTAAGCAGCCTTGTATCCCTGGAATAAACCCTACTTGTATTTCTATTATTGATTTCTACTTTGATTCTATTACAGCCATAAAGCACACACTGTATGATTTCACTTCTTTTAAATTTGTTGAGGTTTGTTTTATGGCCTAAGATATATGCTATCTTGGTATATGTTGAGTACTTGAAAAGAATGAGTATTCTTTTTTTTATTTCAGCATATTATGGGGATACAAAAGTTTAGGTTACATATATTGCCCTTGCTCCCCCTCCCCCCCAAGTCAGAGCTTCAAGCGTGTCCATCCCCTAGACGGTGTGCATCGCACTCATCATGTATGCATACACCCATCCCCTCCCCCCCCACATCTGCTCAACACCTGATTAATGTTATTCCTAAATGTGCTCTTAGGTGATGATCAGTGAAAGCAATTTGATGGTGAGTACATGTGGTACTTATTTTTCCAGAATGCGTATTCTAATGTTTTTTGGTGAGGTGCTCTATAAATGTCTATTAGATCCTGTTAGCTCATGGTTGTCTTAGTCCATTCAGGTTGCTATAACAAAATACCTTAGACTGGGTAATTTATAAACAACATAAATTTATTAATCGTAGTTCTGGATGCTGGGAAGTCCATGAGCAAAGCACCAGCTGATTTGGTGTCAGGTGAGGGCTAGCTTTCTGCCTTATGGAAGGTGACTTCCAGCTGTGTCCTTACATGATGGAAGGAGTGAACAAGCTTCCTTGAGCCTCTTTTATAGGGCCATTAATCCCATTCACAAGGGTTTTGTCCTCATGACCTAATCACCTCCCAAAGGCCCCATCTCTTAATATCATCACTGTGGGGTTAGGTTTCAACATATGAATTTTAGGGAGACACAAACATTCAGACCATAGCAATAGTGTTGTTGAGTTCTATATCCTTGCTGATGTTCTGTTTAGTTGTTCTACCAATTGTTAAGGCAAGGGTGTTGAAGTCTCCAGCTATAATTCTAGATTTGTCTGTTTCTCCTTTCAGTTCTATCAGTTTTTGCTTCATATATTTTGCAGCTCTGTCGGTTTGTCCAAACACATTTAGGACTGTTATGTCTTTTGATGGCTTGATCCTTTTGTCATTATGTAATATTCCTCTCTGTCCGTGGTGATTTTCTTTGTTCTGAAGTCTATTTTATCTAAAAATTGATATAGCCACTCCCACCTTCTTTTGATTAATATTGGTTTGGTATGTATTTTGCCATCCTCTTACTTTCATCCTATATACATCATTATATTTGAGGTGAAATTCCTATAGATAGCATTTAGTTAGATCATGTTTTTAAAAAACTCACTTTGCCAATCTCTCTGTCTTTGAATTTGTGTATAGACCATTTGCATTTAATTCAGTTATTGATGTGTTAGGGCTTAAGTCTATGAACTTATTTTAAAAAAACCTATTTTTCTGTTGTCCTGTTTTTTTAGTTCTCGGAGTTTTCCCCTTGTAGGTTACTTGAACATTTTTAGCTCAGTTTAGTTTTTAATTTAACTATTTGTATAGCATTTTAGTAATTGTTCTTAGTATTCCACTATACATCCATAACTTATCACATTCTACTGGTGTCAAGATTTTTCCACTAAGAGTTAAGTGTAGGAACCTCACCTCCTTTTGCTCTCTCTCATTTGTAATATAATTGTCTCACATACTTTTCTTTGTACATTGAGAACAACTTTAATGTTTTCATTTTTACTTCAACCATCCAATATAATTTATAAAAATCACAAGGAGAAGGAAAGTATTAGCTTGCTAGAGCTGCCATAACAAGATACGACAGGCTGGGTGGCTTAAACAACAGAAATTTATTTTCTCACGGTCTAGAGGCTGGAAGAGTAAGGCGTTGGCAGGTTTGTTTTTTTTTCTGAGACATCTGTGCTTGGTTTGTAGATGGCCACCTTCTTGCTGTGTCTTCACATGATCTTTGTGTGAGTACATATCTACGTTCTAATTCTCCTCTTCTTGTAAGGACACCAGTCTTACTGGATTAAGCCCCATCCATATGACCTCATTTTACCTTAATTGCCTCTTTAAAGGCCCAATATCCAAATACAGTAGCATTCTGAGGTACTGGGGGTTACGGCTTCAACATATGAATTGGGGGGGGCAGTTTAGCCCATAACAGAAAGTCCATTGTATTTACTCATATTTGTACTCTTTCTGCTGTTCTTTCTTTGTTCCTAATGCCAATATTCCTTCTTTAATAATTTCCCTTCTGCTTTCAGAACTTCTTTTAGCCATTCTTTTAAAGTAAATAGGTCTACTAGTCACAAATTGTCATTTCCTTCCTCTGACAATGGCCATCACACCTAAAGAATATTTTCACTGAATATAGAATTCTGATTTGGCTATTATTTTCTTTCAGCTGTTGAAAAAATCTTGTACCGCTTCTTTCCACTCTCCATAGTTTTTGATGAGAAATTTGCTGTCATTTTATAGGACGTTCATCATTTTTCTATGGCTGCTTTCAAGATTGTTTTTCTTTGTCTTTAGTTTTCAGATGCTAGACTATGATGTGTCCTGACATGGACTTCTTTTATTATGTTTTGGGTTCATTTAGCATCTTGAATCTGTAAGCTTATGTCTTTTGCTAAATTTGGGGAAATTTAAGCCATTTTTCTCCAAACACTTTTTCAGTCTCATCCTTTTTTCCCACTCCTTCTGGAACTCCAATGATAAGGAGGTTAGACATTTTATTATAGTTCCATAGGTCCCTAAGGCTCTCTATTTTTTTTAGTCCATCAATGCTTTGAGTATTTTCCATTGCTCTATTTTAAAGTTTACTTATTCTTTCCTCTGTCTTCTCCATTATTATATTGAGCCCATTTATTGAGCTTTTGAATTTGGTATTGCATTTTTCAGCTCTCTCTAAAATTTCCATATGGTTCTTCTTTATATTTTCTATTTCTTTGCTGAGACTTTATATTTATTCATTTGTTTCAAGCATGTTTGTAATTTTTCTTTGAAATACTTTTATGACAGTTGCATTAAATTTTTTTAGATAATTCTAACATTTGTATCATCATGTCATTGATGTCTGTTGATTGTCTTTTGTCATTCAAGTGGAGATTATCCTATTTCTTGGTGTGATGAGTTATGTTTTATTACAACATAAACATGTTTGGTATTTTCTTAAGAAACTCTGTGTTATTTAAATATTTTGTTTAGCAGGCCTCCTCTGACACTGCTGTAGTATGACAGGGAGGATTCCACTTTATTACTGCCATGCTTGGATTAAAGTCTAGGTTCTCCATAAGCTTCCAATGATACTCAGGAGGGAGCATTTTTGAAAGTCCCAACTCTCCACAAGGCTTTCTCTGACATCACCCCAACAAGTAGAGGGTGAGATCCCTCATTACCACAGGTGGAGGTGAAAGTCCAAGCTCCCCATGAGGTTTACACTGACACTATAGAAGGAAGAGTCTCATTACTTCCTGGTAAGGATAAAAATCTCAGCTCCACACTCAGCATTCTCTGATATAACCCTGGCATGGGGTTGGGGTACCTTGTTACAACCTAGCCAAAGCAGAAGTCTAGCCTCCCAAACTGGTCTCTGCTGACAGTGGTGGGGATGGGGCCACTTTTTCCGGGGTGTTTGTTTAGAGTTTTCTGTCTTGCTGCTTTTCTCCTTTCCTGGCCCTTTTTCTAGAGAGAGCAGGCTTTTCTAGGGATTTTCTTTTGATCTGCACCTGTTGATCTTTCTGAGTTGCTGGCTTCTTTAGCACACAGTCTTGAATGTATGAGGTACAAATCCAGGAGATTGACTTCTGTATCATTCCTTGACACTCAAGGTCTCTAGCTGGCCTGCCTTTCTTTGCTATACCTTTCAGACTCTTCTTATTTTGTTGTATATGCAATTACCAGGGTTTTTTAGCTGTTTTTAGTGAACGAAATAGGGAAAAGTATGTCTACACCACCTTCCTGGAAGTAGAACTTCCAGAATCCCAAATGATAATTTTATATCTTTGACTTATTTGACCTCCCTGCAGTATTTGATTCTGTTGACTGTGCCCCCCTACTTGAAACTGTCTTCTTTTGGATTGTTACCCTACTCTTTACTTTTCTTTCAAATTCTCTTGTTGCTGAGTCTTAATCAACTTTATGCATTCCTTTTCCTCTGCCTGTCTAATAGATTTCTGGGCTCCCCAGGTTTCACCATCAAATTTCTAATTTCTCACTCTATATCCTATCATAATTGACTTTCAGATCTAAATATCAAGCTCAGATCTTTTTGTCAAACTCCCCATCCATATATCCAATCAAGGGTTGTAAACCCTTGAATACCACACATACATCACAAACTTAATGTGTCAAAAATTAACCTTGTCTCAAACCATGTTGAACAACTGAAAAAACAAAAAACAATTAACCTGATCAGTTTTCACCTCAAACCTGATATTCTTGTCTGTATTCTTGGACAGATATATGATCTAATGGTTAAATGCATACACTTTGGAGCCTACATTCAAATCCAAGTTCAGTTCATTACTAGCTACATAGGTATGGGCATTTTATTTAATTTTTCAGTGTACCAGTTTCATCATCTGTAAAATGGGATAGTAACTATCTCAGAGGTTGAACGATAGATTATTATGACTTAAAATTTTTCAAAGGCTACTATTCTCTTTTAGGATCCAATCCAAACCCATTACCATGACAAATAAGGCTTAGACCCATGTATTGAGACCTTCCCTGTCATCTCCTCCCCTATCAATGCCAATATAATCTATATTCTGCTCTACTAAACTTGCAATTTTCAAAATGTACCATGTTCTACCCCTACTGCCTGAAAGGTTTTGTCCTGCCCTTTTAAAGTAACTCTTCTCATCTCATAAGAAGCTGTTCACTCAAGATCAAGCTGCTAAAGAGCCTTCCTTGATTCATTTAACACTCACATAACCCTTACCATACTCCAGGAAGTGTTCTAAAAGCTCCACATGAATTATTAACAATTCGTTTTATCCATAACAATTCCACTATTATTATCCCCACTTTAACAATAAAGAAAGTGAGGCATAGAGCGATCACACAACTAGTAAGAGGCTAAGTGAATCTATTACTCTAAGATATCCCTCCCAAAACACAAGTTTAGACGGAGTGCCCTTTATATGTGCTTCCACATAATTCTAAGCACACTTCTAACTTAGCATTTATCTATCAGTCTATTCCCCCTATAATACATGAAGGTCAGGGGCTATCTTTGTATCCCAGTACCCAGCATGGGACCTGGCCCCCTGAATGTTTACTGAGTGAATGAATGGGATGATGAGTTAAATGAAACAAGCTGAAATTTAACAGAAATGAATATAAGGGATTTCTCCTGGGTCCCAAGGACCAGTTTTACAATGCAGAATGAGGAACAGTGTCATCACATCAGCCTGTGTGAAAACCATGTAGATTTATGGTTTGACAATGACCTTCATTTAAGCCAACAGTGGGATGTGGCTGTCAAAATTCTAAAGGGACAGCAACCCTCATTAGCTTGACCCTTCACAGCTAGAGTCACTGCAATCTCAGCCCTGCCTTCATCATGAGACAATCCTGGGGAGGCATGTAGTGCATTTCAAGTCTAAGGTGGCATCAAGTGGAAGTTACATGCAAGTTTCAAAAACATCAAAGTGAGCAATGGCTGAGAGCCATTGTAAGATGCCATTGATTTCAAGACCCTTTCTGTCTTCAAAGAAAGGCAAGGCATGCATCATAAATTTGATGAAATATCAGTAGTATCTGCATCCTTATCCCTACCACTTGGTGGGACCTAAAATAGCCTTACTAGCAATCCATTGGCAGTGCTAAAGCTAAACACAAAGTTTTTGTATAACCTCTGAGTTACAGCACCTCCTTAACATCTATTCCCCTTTCCCACTTCCTCCAACTTCTCTATGTTAACTGAGGCAGTACAATATAGTGTCTGTCTGTCTGTCTGTCTCCATGTCTTTCTTAAGATTGAATTCCTCTGGTCCTAGGGCCCTACTCCACATCCTAGTCCATATAGATGAATCTGGGCCCAGATCTCTGAACATTCTAGTCTCTAAGAAGAGTCTACAGTGAATAATTATTCGGAAGCCCCTGACTTTGAGGACCCCTCTACCCTTTGGGCTTCGGAGTCTCAATCAGCTTTTTCTGATGGCTTGAGCTTGCCCCACCCTTTGGACACTATGCATTAGACCTGCTGGTGGCCCTTCAGAGACTGGCCTTTGCAGCCCAGTTAGTGTCCCTGTTACTGCTTTGCTCCATTATGAAAAGCAGCCTTGCAGCTGCGACAAGAGCAGCTCCAAAAAACACTTCATCATGGCTTGAAGCCTGCCGCAGTGTTTAAAGCACATTCGCCACTTGATTATCAGCCTGTGGATCGTTTATTTTGTGAATTATATGTGGTCATTTAGAGTCCTAGTTCTCCCCTCCCCTGATTGCAGAAGCAGCATCCAGGCACCTCCACTCTCAACCACCAAGCTCCCCCTCCCTTTGCCAACAATTCTTTTGTGCTCAAGAAATGCAAACTCATTCTAATATCAACCCAGGAAAAACAGAATTAGGGGCAGAGGTGGCTATAAAACAAACTCTTAAATAACTTAAATAACAAATTCTCTGCCATAAGGAGATAATTCTCAGCTTATCAGTACCAATGATAACCTCGATTAGTGCATATAATTAAGAGTGGATTTTATTTTCTGAAGGCACTCTAAGGCACATATTTATAAATATGTATTCTGATAAAATACAGACAGCAGTAATAGGCATTATATATATTTTAGTTGTCCAGAGGTAGATCATGTTTGATATCTATCAGAGAACTAGACAAAACCCCAGAGAAAAAGAATGAGGTGGCCTGAAAGCTCATTGCCACTGAAAAATAAAAGACATAGATGCTAAAGAGATGGGGGGGTCAGGAGATGAAGAACTAAGAAACACAGTAGAGGAACTCAGAAGGAAGGAAAGGGGATGGGAGAGGGACTTTAGATGCCTGGGAATGTTTGATGTAACAACGATGAAGACAGAGAAGAAAACCAGCAATGCTGCTTACTGCCTGCTCTGCCTGCTGCAGGGTAGGGCAGTGAAAGGGGACTCTCAGGTAGAATGCAGTCCCGGGTTACTACAGCCAGAGGGGTGGCTCAGGGGTGTCTTTAGGGATGAGCTGCAGATACTTATATTCATTCTTCAGCCAGCTCAAAATGAAGAGGACAAGAAAGTGGTGGAGGAAAATGTTAAAAAGAAGCGATGAGGAAAAGAAAAACCAGAAAATGAAGCACTAACGAGGCTGGGGCCAGGAATAAGAGAAGCATGTAGTGATGATTGAAGCTAAAAAGTACTTGAGGTCCAGCTATTTTAAGTCTGGTGTGGAGAGACAAATGAGACACACCTTTGGTCATCATTGTGCCCTCAATGCCTAGTTCAGTGCCTGGCACATAACGAGTGTTCAAGAAAGCTATTTGTATGATTCAAGATGTGTGTGCTCGTGTGTGTGTGTGTGTGTGTGTGTGTGTGTGTGTGTGTGTAATAAAAATAGGAATACCTTAAAATTGGCCTTTTACCTAAAATGTGAGGTCACATTTTGCAGGCACGAGAGCTCTTCTCATGTAGTAGGAATATATTAAGGGATTTTTCCAGTAAGGTAGATTGACTAAGAACAGACTACTCTGATTCTCAGTATGACCTCCAGGGTCAGGACACTGTCTGGGAGGAGAAGGATTTAAATACAGTTTGCAGAGATGGATCCCAGTTTGCACACGATGAAAACTGTTCTTCGAAGTTCCTTAATGGAAACAGAACTAGGAGATGACAATGACACCAACATTTGCATATCACAATCTAGTTTGCAAAGGTTCCCTAGATCCGTTGTCACATTTAACCCTCATGGCCACCCTGTGAGCTACTCCTATAGTGTTGTGCGTGGGCTAAACGATAAAATTTCCTACAGACATATGAAAAACCTAGCTGAATTTATACCTGCCTCTATCTTCACCAAGGCATTGCCCTCCAGATCACATCAAGCCCCAATAATGGCCACCTTCTCAGGCCCCCAGCTGCCCAGCTGCCCTGTTTGTGGTACCCATCTTGCTCTGAGAATCTGATTATATAGTTTGCTGCTTTTTCTGTGCATTCATGGATGGTAGAGAGCAGTTGTTCACAGCACTACCTGGTACAGAGCTAGACACATAATAGGTGCTTGAAAGATGCAGAATGGGTGAATTAAATAAGTGGAAAATCCCAGTACTCTTCAGATAAATAGTGGCTTGATCTTATTCTCCAAGAAACTGCCTTAAGGTAGAAAGGTGGAGGGACAACTTCCCAGCAATGATGGCTGAAATTGACTTATTGCTTTGGAGAACAGGCAAGTGGGGCTGCTTGCTAACTCCTTCCACCTTCTCCCAGAGTGTCCTGACCCCAGAGGTCATACTGGGAATCAGAATACTCTGTTCCTAGCCAACCTACCTAGCTGCAAAACCCCCTTAATATATTCTTACTACATGAGGACATCTTTGGTGCATGTAAAAGTGTGACTTTACATTTTAGGTTAAAGATCAATTTTAAGGCATTCTTATCTTTATTATTTTTTCAGGAAAATAAATTTATCTCTGCACATTATATTAAAGGGTTTAAATGCAGTTTTCGGAGATTGATCCCATCTTGCACACAATGAAAAGTGTACTTAGAAATGCTTTAATGGAAAAAGAACTAGGAGATGACAATGACACCTAACATTTGCATAACACAATCTAGTTTGCAAAGGCTCTTTAGATCCTTTGTCACATTTAACTCTCATGGCCACCCTGTAAGGTACAGTTTATCATTTTACAGATTAAAAATTGAGGTTTGGAAAATTGAAGTGACTTGCTAGTAAATAATAGATGTAGGATTTGAACTTGCATATGTTGCAAGTATCAGCTCTGCCTAGAAACTCTTGCTGCCCAGTTCCACTGCAGTTTGCCATGTGCTGCTGATAACTGTCATTGATTTAAAGTTCCTTCCTTTGAGAACTGTTCTACCCCTCCATGAGGAGTCTGAATCACAGCTTGGCTTATCCTTCTGTCCCCTTAGTCTTCTTTTTGAGGGCCCAGTCTTTCACCTGGATGCAGCTAAATGGCCTATGTCAGGTCTGACTAGATGAACATGAAACAAGTCACTTAGCCACTATGAGCCTCATTTCATCTCCATGGAGCCATTATGAGGGTAAATTTTAACAATGCATGCCAATTTTCTTATTTATTCATTTATTTATTAAGGTATAATCGACAAATCCAGCACAGTGCTGACACTTAGTAAGAGCTCAGTGACTGTTTCCTCTTGGAGAACCTCTTCCGTGTCTAAAACCTCCCTCCAATCCTTCTTTCTCTCCCATCCTTCTCTCTCACCCTCATCAAGATGGTAGACTTTTCCTTTGCTTCCAGTTTATAAACTTTTCTCTTGTCTCTATATCTGATTCAAGCTTCATGGCCCCTTTGGTTAAACAGTTCATCATAGTTGCTTTGCCTAGTCCAAATTCATGGGTCTATCTGGCAAAAATTTTTTCTGGCTATTTCTCTGACTCCAAAGGAATATAATGGAAGAAAATCACACTTTCATATCTTCATTCAACCCGTATTTATTGAGCCACACACTCAGTAATTATTCCAGATACAAAGATGAATAAGATCTAAGGCATTATCTCTAGAGACTCAAAAGGAAGAATAGATATACAAATAAACATAACAGTGTTTATTACAACACAATTATTACATAATTGTGCTTATTACAACACAAGAGGATAAGTATTCTAATAGTTTGTTTCTTTATAGTACCCGTGGCAGCAGCATTCTCCCTTACAACATAACATCTGACTATTCCACAGTATTGTACCTGGCACTGTCTTGCATGTATATGAAATAACCACTTACCCGCCCCCAAGTACACTCTTTCCTTGCCTTCCCTATTCCCAAGTCTCAACAGGTCTACTTATCTGTACCTTTTAATATCATTGACCTGCCACTTTCTCCTTATTGATAGGGTTTCTTCCTCATCCTCTGTGTCTTTGGTTGTCCTCCTACTAATTACTCCTCTTCATCCATCTTCCTTGGCTTCTCACTTACACCCTAAATTGAGGTATTTCCCAAGGTTCTATCCTTAGCCAACTTGCCTTTTTTGCTATATCCCTTTCATGGGCTCTTTCATCCATTCCCATGCCTTCAGCTATCACCTATATATGGATAATACCCAAAGTAACATTTGAAGCAGTGGTTCTCAATGAGGATGATTTTGCCACAAGGGGACATTTGGCAATGTCTGGAGATATTTTTGGTTGCCACAGCTGAGAAGTGTTCCTCTACTGGCATATAGCAGGTAGAGGCCAGAGATGCTGCTAAACATCTTACAATGCGCAGGGCAGCTCCCCACAACAAAAAATTATCTGGCTCCAAATGTCAAGAGTGCTAAAGTTGAGAAACCCTGATTTTCAATCATAACTCTTATTCAGGAACAAATATTCTGTTTCATTCTCAAGCAACACCAGTCATTGTTAGACTAGGTGATCAGTCATTTTTCATTTAAGAAAATGTGACACACACAGAAACACACACACATACATGATTACATTTTGTGTGCATGCACACACACACACACACACACACACACACACACAAACACACACTCCAAACCCATATTTCCAATGGGTTTCTGGAGAGATCCATTCGGATTTCTCACAGTCACTTTAACATCAACATGTTGAAAATGGAATTCATTACCTTCCTCCATCTCAACTCTACCATCTGTGGTCCTTATAAACTGAGAATCATTTTTGACTCTTCCCATCTCAACACTTCCCCTAACAAATTAGTTGCAAATTCCCTTATTTCTACCTTCTTAACTTCTCTCAAACTTGTCTATTTGTCTTCATTTCTGCTACCCCAATCCTAACTTAGTCACCATTACCTTCTTATTAGGATTCCTGAAAGAGCCCTCACCAGGTTTTACTGCCTCTAGTCTCAGTCCCTCCAATCCATCCTTTCCATTGCATCCAAAGAAGGCATTCTAAAATGCATATTTGATCATGCCACTCCCATCTTCCATGGTTCCCCATTCTTGAAAGAGTCTTAGCACTCTGACTCTATATCTACCTTTATAGCTTCCCCACATACACCTTGTACTCCATCCATGTTGGGTTATTCAACAATCATTGGCAAAATTCTGCCCAACTTTTAACATCCATTCAGAAGTATTACTGCTTTATCTCACTATAAATATGGTCAAGAGACTTGAACAAGTGCTTACAAAATAAGATATCTAAATGGCCAATTAAACATACAAAAGGATGTTCAGCCACATTAGTGATTCAAGGAAATGCATATTAAAACCACAATGAGTTACCACTACATAGCTACCAGAATATCTATAATTAAAAGACTAAAAATACCAAGTGTTGGTGAGGGTGTGGAGCAAAAAGAACTCTCATATACCGCTAAATGGAATGTAAATTGGTTCAGCCACTTTGGAAAGCTGGTGTTATCTAGTAAAGATGAACATATGTGTGTCCTATAACCCAGCAACATTCCTAGATATATACCCAAAAGCAATGTGTGCATATATGTACATTGAAAGACTTGAACATGGTGGGGGGGGTAGTGGCTCATGCCTGTAATCCCAGCACTTTGGGAGGCCAAGGTGGGTGGATTGCTTGAGGCCAGGAGTTCAAGACCAGCCTGGGCAACATAGCAAGACCTTATCTCTACATTAAAAAAAAAAAAAAAAAGTTAGCCAGATGTGGTGGCCACACCTGTAGCCCACAGGTCAGCAGGCTGAGGCAGGAGGATCGCCTGAGCCTAGGAGTTTGAGGCTGCAGTGAGCTATGTTCATGCCACTGCACTCCAGCCTCAGCAACACAGTGAGATCCTGTCTTTAAAAATAAAATACAATTTTACAAAGACATGGGCAAGAATCTTCAGAGCACCCTTATCCATTATGCCCAAGGACTAGAAGGAACTCAAATGCCTGGCAGCAGTGGAATGAATAAATAAATTTTGATATATGTTCACAAAAGCATACTGTACAGCTACATGCAACAACAATGACTTTAACAAGCACAATGTTGAGTGAAAGCACTATATATAGTTTTAGAATACATATTTAGGTAGTAAAACTATAAAGAAAGGCAGGGAAATAATTATGATAAAAGATAGGATAGTGATTATATTTAGTGGACAGGGAGGGATTGTGATTGGTCAGAGACATACAAAAGGCTTCTGATGTACTGGTAATGTTCTATTTCTGGACTGGAGTGGGGGCTAGCCAATTATTTACTTTAAAATAATTTGTTAAGCTGTACATTTATGTTGTATGCATTTTTCAATATGTCTGTTATGGTTTACAAAAAAAGTTTTTAAAAAATTCTGTTGCTTTTGATTGATGAAGTGAATTGCGTACATGTGGAGATTGTTTGAAGTAGTTAAATGTAATAAGTGATTATAAGATAGTGCTTCTGAAATATGTAAAATAAATTGGTTGTCTTTATCACCTATGAAACAACATGCCAATAAGTAATAAGGCCTTCATTAACATCTAAATGCCCCATAAAAGGGGCTACCAAATGAAGGTAGTTACCTCTAGCAGACGTACAAGGATTAGTTTGGGGTGCAAATCTCTGAAAAAAATAGATTTTTAATATTGCTGTTCTCTATAATCCTGTTGACATTATCTGATGCCCAATGAGAAGATACAATGCTGCCATAGAAGAAACAAATACCCAAGAATGTGTGTCTCTCCCCTCTTCCCCAACCTATCCAGGTTGGGGAATATAAGAATGGTGGTAGAGCTACTGCACTATTGATTGTTGGGTATTTCTTTGTCTTAATCAAAGACACTTCATTAAGAGTAGCTAGTGGAAAAGAACCTGATTGCTAAGGAGCAGGTATATAAAATTTCCCACAGTACATTCAAGCTATGCCTTATCCAATAAACTATCAGGAAATTTCATTCACTGAATTGCTTTCATTCACCCTATTCTCTGTCTCCCTCTTCCCCTCCCTGTGCACACCACTAAACCTTACCACATGCTGCCTTCTCTGCCTAGAACAGTGTCCCCCATTCCCACCTCAGCTCTTACCCAGCCAACCTATACTCTTCCATATCAGTTTAGCTGACACCTGCTCCAAGAAGCCTATCCAAGCCTACCCAAGGCTATACTTGATGCTATTCATCTGTACTCCTGCAGCACCCTGTGCTCCCCACATAGCCATGCTCACACCACATTGTAATTGCTTGCCCAGGGTCTTGTTTACCATGGTAGTCCCAGCATCTATCACAGTTTTAGCATATAGTGGGTGCTTGATGAAGACTATTGAATGAATAAATGAAAGAAAATTAATTTCTATGAAGCCTTCTCCATCTCTCCCAGTCAGAAAAAAATTGCTCTTTCCACGTTTCATAGCACTTTTTTACAGCTCTCTATTCTAGGCTACCTCATGTTATAACTAGTTGTGTGCTGGCTGTCTTTCCTCACACTGTTTCATGCTTTCAGGAGGCAAGGAATTAACCTTATTTATCTTTATACTTTCCTTATGACCTACCTTCTTCTTTGTTTGTACAAAGTAGACCTCAACAAATGTTTGGTGAATTGAATTGAATTTCTCTGCTCTCTAGCCCCGCTGTCACACAGTTAATGATTAGAAATGATTGGCTCATGATCTGTAAACAAAAATTTAACTGCACTAGAGAAATTGCTATTTGAGAGAACAAGTTAGTGACTGGGAAAAGCAAAAAAATAAAAAAGAATAATGAGAAATGTGAATAATTATCTCCTAGTTTATCTGGTTTGTAAGTCCTAGATTTCAAAAACAGGGCTTTGAAGTTTGTTTTGGTTTGGTGTTTTTTTGCAAATGTAAGCATACCTGTGATTGTTTTAAATTTTGAAATTTTTCTGATTTTGCTCTTTGGGATATATATGAATTAGGTGCGGCCAGAATTAATTTTAGAGAACTAGATGAGAAGATGCTGAGATTCCATATGCATATGCAAACACACACACACACACAAACACACAACACTATACATGGAAAATGGGTTGTAAATTAGAGAGACCTCTTTGGTCTCAGCTCTAACCTGAAAGAGTCTCAGTTAACTGAGATGAGAGGCAGAATAATGAATAAAGCCCAACACTTTTGCAAGCCACTAATTTAAACTCAAGGCATGCATATTCAGTCTTTATAATTTGTTGCTTATATTGCACACTTGTCTGGTCACAACTTTAAAACATTAAATGGAACGTTGCCATCTCTACTTCCCTGGTCTCCCAGCTTCCACTCTTTCCCTTGCACAGTCCATTTTCCACACAGCTTTCCAGAGTGATCTTATGAAATATAAATCATATCATGTATGTTCACTGCTTTGAACTCTTCAATGGCTTCGCATCACATGAGAACAAAATGTAAACTTGCTACCTTTGCCTAACAGACCCTAAATGACACAACCCCTATCTACATCTTTTTACTATTTAACTTGCTCCAGTTATTTTTACAGTCCTTTGAACAAGCCAAGCTACTCCCAGTTTAGAGATTTTGCAAACATTGGTCCCCTTGTCAGGAATGCTCTTCCCTTAGATCTTCCCATGTCTGGTTCCTTATCACCTTTCTCATCTCAAGTCAAATATCATTCCCTGATCATGCTATTTAAAATAGCCCTGTATCCCAATGTTAATGACTTTCTAAATTATTACCTTCATAGCACTTATCACCATCTAATATCATTATCTTGTTTACATACTTGTGTATTGTGTACCTTCCTCTTTAAGAAAGTAAGTTCTATTAAAGCAGAGGCTTTACACACTGCTGTATCCCCAACAGCTAGAATAGTGCCTCAACCAGAATAAGTGCTTAATAAATATTTGTGAAATAAATTATTGTGAAAATCAGTTGGGATCTTTTTCCGTACTGAATTAGTTCAGTGTCTTGCCCAGAGGTGAGCAATTTGATGTGATTCAATTTAATTCAGTTCAACAAGCATTTATTTGTTTTATTCACCTCTGGTTCTCCAGAACCTAGGAACACTGCCTGGCACATATTAGATGCTCACCTAACAAAGGTTAAATGAATGAATGAATTTCATGCCTACTGTGTGCAACATTGAGATAGGGACAGCCACTGGAAAAGGGGGGTCACAGTATGAGGATAGCATCCCAGGAGCCATTTGTTGACTGCTAATAGGCCAGAGGCAAAGGCTGGGCCTGGTATCCATGGCAACTTTTCAATAGAAAGCATAGGAAGGAATCTATCTTACACTATTCCCCAATCCAATTAAGAGCTATAAGGAAGATCAGAAAAGGAGAGGCACTTTTCGAGGCCCACATGACCTCTCCTTTTCACTAACAGGGTGTGGCGCTCCAAACTGCTTACAGGGTATGTGAGGGGAGAGGCCTTCCATCAATTTTGTTCTCACCGGAGATCATTGATGGAGGAGTGCAGCACAGCGCCAGTTTCCCAGTAAAGTGATCCCTTGGGGCCTACCTGAATCACTGCGGGGGAGGAGTTTCCATGGAGAAGGCTGCTTCCCTTAAATCCATTAGGCCTGGGTGAAAGGTGGAGATGGCAAGGAGGAAGGGGCCTAGCCTGGATTAAAGCTGCAGCTTTTGAAGCAGGAGACAGGCTCTTTACCACTTCAGGGGCTCTTCCTACAGCTGCACCTCTCTCCTGCTGCCCTAATTACCCTATGGGTGGCATCTTTATGGGAAAACACCATCTACATTGCAGACTCTATAGAAAGGGTTTTTTGTTTTTTTTTTTTTCCCTAAAAGCACCAGCCCTGGACTACCTATTAAGAACTGGTCTCAAGATATATTATTTATGTTCCTCAAAACTCTCCAAAGTAGGATAATACTAGCCCCATTTTAAAAATGAGGAAACTGAGACTCAGACTGAATAGAAGTTGAAAAGCTCAGACTCCGGAGCCAGATTACCTGAGCTGAGATTTACCACTATGGGATCTTGGGCAACTCAAAGTCACAGAGCTTCAGCTTCCTCATCTCTAAAGTGAGGATAAAAATAATATCTAATTCCATATGGATCACACACACACACACACACACACACACACACAATAATCCCTTAAAAGTGCTTAGCAGGGCCACACACACTGGATCACACCTATAATCCCAGGACTTTGGGAGGCAGAGGCAGGAGGATCACTTGAGATCAGGAGTTTGAGACCAGCCTGGACAACTAGTGAGACCCCCCGTCTCTATAAAAAATTTAAAAGTTAGTTGAGTGTGGTGGTGCACACGTGCTGTCCCAGCTACTTAGTGGGCAGAGGCAGGATGATCACATGAGCTCAGGAGTTTGAGGTTACAGTGAGCTATGATGATGCCACTGCACTCAGTCTGGGTGACAGAGTAAGACCTAGTCTCTAAAAAAAATTTTTTTTAATTTTTGTTCATGTCCTTTGCCCACATTTTAATGGGGTTGTTTGGTTTTTTCCTTGCTGATTTGCTTGAGTTCTTTATAGATTCTAATTATCAGCCCTTTATCTGATGTATAGCATGCAAATATTTTCTCATTCTGTAGGTTGTCTATTCTCTCTAATGATTGTTTCCTTGGCTGTGCAGAAGCGTTTTAATTTTATCATAAAGACCCCACAGGTCTTCTTTGCCTAGTTCGATGTCTATAGAGTTTTTCCACATTTTCTTCTAGAATTCTTATGGTTTTATGCCTTAAGTTTAAGTCTATTATCCACCGTGAGTTGATATTTGTGAGAGGTGAGAGGTACAGATCCCGTTTCAGTCTTCTATATGTGCCTATCCAATTTTCCCAGCACCATTTACTGAATAGGGTTTCTTTTCCCCAGTGTATGTTTTTGTCTGCTTCATCAAAGGTCAGATGGAAATATGAGGACAGTTCCATATCTGGATTCTCAGTTCTGTTCCATTGGTCTGTGTCTTTGTTCTTGTGCCAGTACCATGCTGTTTTGGTTACTATAGCCTTGTAGTATAGCTTGAAGTCTGGTAAATTGATGCCTCCCAATTTGTTCTTTTTGCTTAAGGTTGCTTTGGCTATACCAGGTCTTCTCTGGTTCTGTACGAAGCATAGAATTATTTTTTCTAGATCTGCAAAAAATGATGTTGGTGTTTTAGTAGGGATTTTATTGAATCTGTAGATCACTTTGGGTAGTATGGACATTTTAACAATATTGATCCTGCTGATCCACGAGCATGGTATGGTTTTCCATATGCTTACATCCTTTGCTATTTCTTTCCTCAGTGTTTCATAGTTCTCCTTGTAGAGATCTTTTACCTCCTTAGTTAAATATATTCAGAAGAAGATAGACTAATGGCTAACAAACATACTAAAAAATGCTCAACATCTCTAATCATCAGGAAAATGCAAATCAAAACCACAATGAGATATCACTCAACTCTAGTGAGAATGGCTTTTATCAAAAAGTCCCAAAACAACAAATGCTGGTGTGGATGCAGAAAGATAGGAATACTTACACACTACTGGTACAACTCCAAACTAGTACAACCTCTATGGAATGTACTATGGAGATACCGCAAAGAACTAAAAGTAGACCTACCATTTGATCCAGCAATCCCACTACTAGGTATTTACCCAAAGGGGAAAAAGCTATTCTATAAAAAAGACATCTGCACTTGAATGCTTATAGCAACACAATTCACAATTGCAAAGATGTGGAAACAACCCAAGTGCCCATGAATACATGAGTGGATTAATGAAATGTGGTATATGTATACCATGGAGTACTACTCAGCCATAAAAAATGGTGAACCTCTTGTATTAAACTGGATGGAATTGGAGACCATTCTTCCAATTGAAGTATCACAAGAATGCAAAATAAACACCACATGTACTCAACATTAAATTGGAAATAATTGATCAACACTTATGTGCATATATGAAAATAACATTCATTGGGGATCAAGCAGGTAGGAGGGGGGAAGGAAGCGATGTGTAAAAACAACCAAAAATATTTTTAAAAAATTTAAGTGCTTAGCACATTATTTGGTAAATAGCATGTTGCTCAATAAGTATTAGTTGTTGTTATTATCCAAGGTTAACTAGATATTAATAGTATGGAGGAGACCAGATTCAAACCCAGGTCTGTCTGGCCTCAAAGCCCAAATTTCTTTCATTATACCAGGATTCTCAAATCTTACCATGCATCAAAATGACCTATAGCACTCGTTAAAACACAGGTTACTCATTAGGGACATGTAAATCAAAACCACAATGAGATATCCCCTAACTCCAGTGAGAATGGCCTTTATCAAAAAGTCCCAAAACTACAAATGCTGGCATGCATGTGGAGAGATTGGAACACTCTAACACTGCTGGTGTGACTGCAAATTAGTATAACCCCTAAAGTGGAAAGTAATTTGGAGATACCTCAAAGAGCAAAAAATAGAAATACCATTTGATCCAGCAATCCCACTACTAGGCATCCACCCAAAGGAAAAAAGACATTCTATAATAAAGACATCCACACTCAAATGTTTATGGCAGCACAATTCACAATTGCAAAGATGTGGAAACAACCCAAGTGCCCATCAATACATGAGTGGATTAATAAAATGTGGTATGTGTATACCATGGAATACTGCTCAACTACAAAACACAATGGTGAACTAGCACCTCTTATATTACCCTGGATAGAGCTTGAGCCCATCCTTCGAAGCGAGATACTACAAGAATGGAAAAACATGCTCCACATGTACTCACCATCATATTGGTACTAACTGATCAACACTAAGGTGCTCACATGGTAGTAATACTCACTGGGTGCCAGTCAGGTGGGAGGGGGTGATGGGGGTGGGTAAACTCACAACTAATGGGTGAGGAGCACACTATATGGGGGAAGGGCATGCTTATAGCCCTGGCTTGGATGAGGTAAAGGCATTACATGTAACCAAAATGTTTGTACCCCCATAATATCCTGAAATAAAAAAAAAAATAAAGTATATTCAAACCCAGTAAAAAAAATAAATAAATAAAAAATAAATAAAACACAGGTTACTGAGCTTCACCCCTAGAGTTTTAGCTCTGAATAGGACCTGAGAATTTACATTTCTAATAAGTTCTCAGGTGCCCCAGCTGCTGCTGCTGCTGGTCTGAGGACCAAGCTAAGAACCACTGCACTAAACTGCTAACATAGAGCTTTGCTCTCAAAGAGCATCTAGAAGCAGCTCAAGAGATTTTAGATGATAATAAAATGTGAATGCCCCCAGAGCAACTGCAGTTTAAATAGGGGATTATGGAAGCTGACATGCTACAGCTCTGCCTAAAGAGAAGCACAAAGTAGGGTTGCTTTTTAGAGTAAGGAACTTGCCCCTTCAATCACAAAAAGCTGTAAGCGAGCTCTTTATCCCAAGGCTGCACAGCTACTCTGTGCAACATGAGAAGGCCCTGGGGGAGAATCTCCTCTTGACTGCTCACCAAAGCCACAGTGGTAAACAGCCAGCCCTGGGGAGTGCTTTGGGCTTTTCTAGCCACATCCAAGCCACATTGTTGGCACTGGGTCAGGCCCAAGCTCACACCTTAGGGATTTGGTAGCTAGTGGGAGATATGGAGCCTATAGGTCTGATTTTACAGTCCATTTGGCTGGGATAGACTTCCTTTCAGTAGAACGACTACAAAATATTGTCTTACCAACAATTCATTTCAAAAAGGCTGGAACTTGGATACATGTGCCCTCTCAGTTCTCCCACAAACCAAAATCCATGCTTAGGTGGTCTGCATTCTGGAACATCCATGCTGACCTTCCTAAACTCCTATCTCTAGTCCAGCTACCACTGGTATAAATGGTGCACCACACAGGGTTTATACAGAGGCCCTTGCCCCACTGCTTCTTAAAGCCCTCTGCCCTATTCTTGAGGCCCATTGCAGGTGCCCATTTCCATTGCAGACTCTCCATTATCTAGTTTCCCCCACACCACCATGGGCGTCCACAAACCAGATTTCAGCCTCCTGGTAGGCAACTTTTCCTCACATTTCTCCCATAAACATTGGTTCAAATGCAGTTCTTTGACATAGATGCCTCAAAATGCAAATTTCCCTGGCAGAATAACACTTCAAAAACAATAAGTCTTAATACCTAAGTGTCAGGGAGTCTGGAGTCCTTGCCATATGTCAGAATGATAGGAAAATACAGAGCATAAAATTCAAGCTTCTGGAGGGCTGAGCCTATGACTGGTGCATCTCTATATTCATCCCCCCAAGAACACCCTGCTTTTATTCTGCCTTTTTTTTCATATTTTGTTATTTCTTCAGGAAAGGCAGGTTAGTGTCCATATACATTAGCTGCTAAGTCTTTCAAAACACATCTGCACATTAACAATGTGAAAATATTACATTACTGTCTCAGGTCCCCAATTTTCAATTTTGTAAACAATTGATAGCCTCCTTTCCAGAGAGTAAAAATTTCTCTCTCTCTCTCTCTCTCTCTCTCTCTCTCTCTCTCTCTCTCTCTCTCTCTCTCTCTCTCTCTCTCTCTCTCTATCTCCATGTTAAGTTAGAGCTGGAGATCCCTTAAAAATCATCTCTTGCCAGTATTTCTCAATTGCAAGTATGCATTATAATCAACTATGTCACTTTATAATATGACAGATATCTGGGTCCTACTCTATATCTAATGAGGCTCCCACAAGAGGGCATGGGCACCCAGATTTTCAAAAACATACCTCTGGTTGCTTCTAATGCAGACCCTTCATTCGTCTATTCCAAGCCCTTTATTTTAAAGATGTGGAACCTCAAGTCCAGAGAGGGAAGGGACTTGTCCAAAGTCACATAGCCAATTAGTGGCAGAGCTGACTTCCAAGTCCAATCTTGAAATAACCAATTCATTGCCTTTACTCACAACTATATGTTTAGAACTGCCCTTTCCCGGTGTAGATTACAAACTTAAATGTACCCAGCAAAAGCTATAAAGGAAAGAACTCTAAGAAAGAGGATAAAGGAAAAACAGGGAGAAGAAAAAAGAAAGCACAGTGGATTTCAAACTATTCAAAGACTTAGATGGGGATAAGAACCTGTGAAGGTCTGAAATTTCCAGTACTCACTAACTGGACAGAATCTGCATGGAAATGATTTGAGAGTCATACTGCAAGCACTATGGGAATTTTATGATTCCTGAGCTCAGTGGCTGCCATCTTTGTATTACTATTAATCAGCCAGGCTTGGTCCTCCATTCCCCAGTATAATCTCTTCAATTTTCACTAGCCCCAGATTATGTCATGTGACAGTGTCACCCTACACTGAATCCCACCCAATCTTCCATCTCTTTGCAAGTCAGATAGGCTCATAGTCATCCTTTCTGTATTAAAGCGACTTAAGAAGGGGCAGAGAAAATGACCCCATGGACCTACTTACAAGAGCTAGTTTTATCTTCAGATTTCTTGAGGGGAAGGGAAAGCTGAAAGCCTCCACAGCTTTTTCTGCCAACATATCAATAACATCCCAGTCTAGAGGAAGGATTTTTCACTGTCACAATTGTCTATTTGAAATAGGATCCTGAAAGAAATCAAGCTATCATAAATTCAAGATTAAGAAAAAGTGGCTAGGGGGTTGGTAGCACCAATTTCTCAACTACCTTAACCTTCTACCAATACACAAGTAACCCCTGCCTTCTGTATTTGTGATTTCTGCCCTTCTGAGCCTTGATAGAAGAAGTCACAAAATGATCCTTAAATCATTTTATGTATATAGCTTTCAGCTCCCCCATCTGTCACATACCTTCTCTGCTTATTCAAGCCCTCTCTACTCAATCTTGCCTCCCACCTTATTGAAATCAAAGTCATCCTAAGTGAGCTCCCTAGACTTCCCTTCCCCTTACATTTCTACCTAATATTGTATTTCCTTCTTTGTATCACCTATCTTCTCTGCAACGAATGAATGTATCCACCCACCCTTTCTTTAACTTCCAGCACTCTGGCTTCTATCCCCACCATTGTCTCACACTCTTTTATTTCGTCAGTAAACCCAACAAATGAGATCATACTTGTAAAGCATATAGCACAGCTTCTGACACGGAATAAGTGCTCAATAACATTGTAGTTCTTTCCAGCAAGTGCACACCTGCACATGTGCACACACACGCAGAGAATCAACTCCAGTGATTTTCCCTATCCCATCCTTTACCTCTTCATAACATTTGACACTGTTGACCACTCTCCTTCCATTTTTGAAACTTTCTCTCACCTGACTCTGGGAACACTATACATTAGTGTAGTACCTTATTACTTCTTTCTCTTTTGATAACTCTTTCTCCTCCTATACCCCTCCAAATGCAGTCACATCCAAAGGTTCAGAACTGAAATCTCTTCTCTTGTTAGATTCTTCCTTCCACAGAGCACTGCTGCCCAAACTGTAGTCCATGTACCAGTGCCCAAAGCAAACTGTCAGTTACTGGACCACAACAAGATAAGGAGCTTGTCCAGAATGTAAATCACTCACATCACTAAGCACATGGATTAGTTCAGCTGGCATTTTTTTTTTTTGGTAACAAAGCTCTTTCTCAATAAAAGAAGCAGTTCATTGATATATATTCTGCCACAAGTGCCTCCTTTCGTTACAGCCTGAAGCTTTGAGGAACATTACCTTTAAGGTCCCTAACACTTTTTGCCTTAAATATTCACCCCTATTCAAAGAACTTTGACTCAAATCAACATCTCTAACTCCAGCTTCTCCCCAAAGCTCCAAACCTGCACTCTAGCTGCCTGCCAGACCCCAACGACTGCCAACAACCTGGATATTCCATCAGCTCTTTAAAATCAACAAATCAAAAGCTAAACTCACACGTGAAATCCTTTTTGAAAACAAATAACAAACATACACATCTCCAAATATGTCTCTTTTATATATATTTTAATCATACACATAACACATGAATTCATTTTCCTTGTAAATATTTTGAAAGTTACACATAAGTTCCATTTTGCATACCACCAACAATCAAGGTCCACTCCCCTCCTCCCCAGAAATAACCATTGTTGACAGTTTGGATTTTGGTATCCTTCTAAATCTTTTTTCTATACATATGTACTTATAGAAAAGATAGGGCATTGTTTTGCTCTTTAAAAAAAAGTCTCAGTGTTATCATATAGTAATAGATCATTTTCAAATTGTTCTTTCCAATCATCAAAATATTCTGCAGATCTTTCCATGCCAATCCACATAGAGATATTTCATTTTTTTTCTTTTTTATTTCAGCATATTATGGGGGTACAAATGTTTAGGTTACGTATATTCGTATATTGCCCTTGCCCCACCCAAGTCAGAGCTTCAAGAGTATCCATCCCCCAGACGTTGTGCACTGTACCCATTAGGTGTGTATATACCCATCCCCTCCTCCCCATGAACACCTGCCTGACACCCGATGAATGTTATCACTATGTGTGCACTTAAGTGTTGATCAGTTAATACCAATTTGATGGTGAGTACATGTGGTGCTTATTTTTCCATTCTTGGGCTACTTCACTTAGTAAAATGGGTTCCAGCTGAGATATTGCATGCTTTTTAAAGCACTGAATAGCATTCCATAGACAAGACATCCACAATTTATTTAGCCATTATTTATTAATGGACATTGCAGCAGAGACATTGTTATATGTTCAGCAAACCACTCTATTTTCCTTCCGGGCACACAAGAGCTCACAGGTGGACAATATGACTAGTTATGGCCAATAGAATGGAGATGGAAATGATACATTCTACTTCTAGGCCTGGCCACTAAAATCTACAACAAATTCCTCTGCTCCTTTTCTTTCTCTTCTATGGTAACCAAAGAGGTCATATGTGGAAAATGGTGATATTACAAGATGGGAGAAAGTGGATTTCTGAATGACTATGAGGAATCATTCAGACTCCCCTCTCCTCATTGACCACATTGGACTTTCATGTGAGCAACCAATATATTTTTACTGTGTTAAGTCACTGAGATTTTAGGATTGTTTACTACAACAGCTATCATTGCTTATCCTAACTTTTTGGGTTTTTTGAGACAGAGTCTCATTCTGTCACCCAGGCTAGAGTGCAGTGACGTCATCATAGCTCACTGCAACATCAAACCCCTGGGGGCTCAAGAAATCCTCTTGCCTCAGCCTCCTGAGTAGCTCGGACTACAGGTGCGTGACACCACGCCTTGCTAATTTTTTCTATTTTTAGTAGAGACAGGATCTCGCTATTGCTCAGGTTGGTCTCAAACTCCTGAGCTCATGCAATCTTCCCACCTCAGCCTCCCAGAGTGCTAGGATTACAGGTGTGAGCCACCATGCCTGGCCTACTTAGCCTAACTTGTACTGAGCAAACAGGCTGGGTGGAAATTAAGGGCCAAGTGTTTAGGAGGTGAATATTTTCTTCTTTGTTCCATTCAGTGATTCAACTAAAAGCTCTAATTACAGTTGACGAGTATAAGAGCAGTGCTGATGCAACCAAATTAAAGAGTGAAGAGCCATATGCTTTAAAATAAAATTAAACATGATAAGGAACCCATGCAGTGTCCTCTAAAGTCCTTGAAAGTGCCAAAATTCCTATTCAGAATCTCCACAAAAGTCCTCATCTACTTTATCCCACTCCTAATTAAATCAGCTTCTCTCCGAGTACCAGCATTTAAAACCCATGTCTTATTCAGCTTGATAGTTCATTCTGCTTAATTATTAGTACCACAACAACATCATTTCATATTAATTTTCCTAACAAACAGAGAGAGAGTTTCAGCTATGTCATGGGAGAAATTGGATTGATGGGTCCACCTGTAAAGGTATGCATCCCTAGCAAGTTTCCAATATAAAATGAACTCTGAGTTCCAAGCAACTGCTTTACAACCCAGCTTTAAAAGCATCACCTATTCTTTATTTTTCCATATGATTATTTGAGGAAAAACAACAAACCTAGCCAAACAGCCCATAAGTGCCTCAAAGTACAGAATGTGTCATCTGCAACTCCTATCCCTTTCTGGTGCTACCCCAACACAGGGCCGGGCACACAGCCTACATTTTCTCCAGAGAAGAGGATAGGATTCACATAAAGAGTTCAGTTGAATGGCAAACTACACTTGCCTTCTCCATACCTGTTCCTTTTATTTTCTCTCTTCCTTCACCTCCACACTTCTTAAAAGAGTAGTCTGTCAGGGCAAATCACTCAACTTCTCTGACTCAGTTTCCACATGTGTATCATGGGGACACAGGAATTTACTTAACTGATGTAAAATGCTGAGGACAGTGTCTGACTATTTTTTAAGAAGTTTTTTTTTATTTCAAAATATTAAGGGGGTACAAAGATTTTTGTTACATGGATACCTTGTATAATGCGTAAGTCAGGGATTTTAGTGTGCCCGTCACTGAATAGTGTTCACTGTACCCAGTAAGTAAGTTTTTATCCCTCACATCCCCACCTCCCTCCTATCCTCCCCACCTCCAGTGTCTGACTATTTAACAAAAGTGATCCATCATTATTATCTTACCTCCTGGCTCACAATCAATGAATTACTGTTACTGATAATGCGAGTCAGGCCCCCCTCAGGTGTGTTGGAGTGAAAAAAGAGTTGAGCATCACTGTCTGAGATAGCACCTCTGTGGATTTCAGAACTTAGTCTTTGTAACTGCCTTGAGGAATGCTGATGGACTCAGGAGTACTTCCCAGCGTCGATTTGCAGACAAATCTTTATGTCCACTAAAAGCACACGGAAAGAACAGTGTTCCCAAAGTGAGTAAATTCAAATGCTTCCAGGGGTGTTGCACACACTGCATGATAACATCCCCCCTGTGTGGGGATAGGGCTGCTTTGAGGCAAGTAGGAGATTTTCCCAAACCAAAGGGGTCAGTAGGTCTGCAGACCTTCCTCTCCAGAACGGATCTTCAAAACTGATTGATTAATTATCTTATCAGAAACAAAAGATACCTTCATATATGTATATTTGTTCATATATATTATATAAACTATGGCACAGTATACAAAAAGAAATATTAAATATTAGGTACAGATAAAAATGGTCTTTTGCTGATTATCCCAGCTGTGTTGTTCAGTGTACAAGGGACCCTCAGGGCAAGGTTCATTGTTATTGGAATATTTATAAATCTATATTTCAAAGTTAAAAAAAAAAGAGTAGTCTGCTTCTCTTCAAGTACCAGCACTGAAGAGCCTCAATTCCTTCCCTCCCATTTGTGTCTCAGCCCACTTGGACTGGGCTCCTTTTGGTACCATTCTACTGAATCTGCTCTCTTAAAGGTCACTAACACTCTGAGTGCCGAATCGAGTGGGCCCTGCCACTGTTGTCATCTTTCTTGACCTCTATGCTGTATTTGACACTGTGGACCAGATCTTCCCTCTCTTCAGGTTTTCCTCCTGTTTCTCTGATTATTAATTCCCCTCCTTCATCAACTTCTCTTCCGCTGCCTAACCCTTAAAGTTTACCATTTCCAGAGATCCTATTCATGATGCCCTTCTCATATCATTCTGCAAACTCTCCCAGAGAAATCTTCTCCACTCCTGACTTCAACTACCACACTGATGATACATATTTTTTTCTCCAACCTACACATCTCTCCTCTACTCCAGACCCATATTTTAAACTGTCTACTGGACCTCTCCCACTGAGATCTCTATTTTGTTTGGAGACAGTGTCTCAGTCTGTCACCTAGGCTGGAGTACAGTGGTGCAATCATAGCTCACTGCAGCCTTGAACTCCTGGGCTCAAGCTATCCTCCTGCCTCAGCCTCCCAAATAGGACTACAAGCATGTGCCACCATGCCAGGCTAATTTTTCTACTTTTTAATTTTTTGTAGAGATGGAATCTCACTATGTTGCTCAGGCTGGTCTCAAACACCGGACCTCAAGGGATCCTCCCATCTCAGTCTCCCAAAGTGCTGGGATTACAAGTGTGAGCCACCATGCCCTGCCTCACTGATCTCTATTAATGGCACTGACACCTATCAAGTCACCTAAACTAGAAATCTGGGAGTCATACAAAACTTTTTCCTCTATCCAGTACCCAACCATATTCATTTGGTCACAAAGTCCTATTATATCTTGTTTGGAATTTCCCCTTAATCGTATTCCCTCCTCATTATTTCCAGTGTCACTGCCTTTGTTCTGACCCTTTATCATCTCTCACTTGGATTTTTGCAACAACCTTTTAATCACTCCCCTTGCATCCATTCTTGCCTCCTTTCAAACTGTCCTCTATGTAGTTGTTGAAGTGAACTTTAGAAATTGCCAGTAATAGTCTGTCCTGCCTCTGCCCCAAAATGGTCAATGCTAAATCCAAGTATTAATACTTTAGCATGACACAAGGAGGTCCTTCATAATCACTCTAACCTCCCTTTCTATCAAGATCATCTGACATTGTTTTAATCAAACTGAACTTCTTGCAGCTCCCTGAACACTCTATGCCCCTTTACATTTCTGTGTCGCTGCATATGCTATTTCTAATGCCTGGAATGACTTTTCCCTTCTTCTTCATTTTTGAAACATTGCTCAAATGTCACCTCCTTTGCGAACACTTTCCAGGTTCCCCAGAACAAAGATATACTATTCTTCCTCTGAGCTAGCATTTTGTCCAGGATAATCATCACACTTATTATTCTGTATTTCAAGGATTTATGTGGGGCTCGGTGTGGAAGACAGATCATGTGTGAAGCTATAAGTGCATTAAAGGCAGGAAATTGTATCTTATATGTCTTTAAATATCCAATACCTACCACAGTGTCTGGCACACAGTAAGTGCTCAATAAATGTTTGGTGAAAGGATGAATATGGTTGGCTCCTAGAAAGACACTAACCCCATTCTCATAAAAAAAAAATACCCCACAGAATTGCATGCATTGGGACGCATGCATTATTTAGAGCTCAAGCCTCTGGGTTCAGAGTGAATGACTATTTGAACTCTATTCTGAAGGTTCCTAGGGCAATAATTGAAAGCTCTGTAGCAGCAACCAGAACTACAATAAAGAAGAAACTAAGTTACTTAGTTACTTGTGGCACTGTGATATCTCTTTCTGTTCTCTATTACGTTCAGTTTTGGGACTGAAGAAGAAAAACACTGGCCCCGAGGCTAGTGCTGGAGGTGGGAGTGGACGGGGGATGAGAATTAGCTGACTCCGTCAGACTCATTCACACATTTTGGTTTCCATGGAGGAAAGAGAGCACACGTGTGATGTCGTCAAGACTACAAAATCTTCCCTTGTCATTCTTGTCTCCAAAGAAGTCAAACATCTTTCACAGTCTCTATTCTCTGAATTACCCTCACACCCATCACTAGTCACACAAAAAAACCTTTTTGAGGGAGGAAAGTCAATGATATTTTAGAATGTAGTCAGTCAATCTAATCACCTCTTTTTATCATCATACTAGAAGTATGTCTTGATGAAGCTTAATATAACACAAAAGAAAAAGATTTACAAAGGAATAAAATTCCAACCAGAACTCAGCAGAATAAAAGTGGCTAGAGGCAAAGAGTGTGAGTTCTAAAGGTGCTGTCATAGCTAATGGTACAAATAAAACACAGGAGTCTATGCAAATCTCACCTAGGTTTGCTCACTGACTTGGTTGTCAATGTCCTATGTTCTCAATTGTACCGATTAATACTAGGGGGAAGAATCAGTGAGGACCTGGCAAGGCAGAGCTTAATCTCTGCTATGGACTAAATTGTGTCCTTCTCAACATTCGTTATGTTGAAGCCCTAATCCCCACTGTGACTTGGAGACAGAGCCTATAAGGAGATAATTAAGGTTCAATGAAGTCATAAGAGTGGACCCGAATTCAATAGGATTAGTGTCCTTATAAGAAGAGATACCAGAGAACTTGTTCTCTTTCTCTCTCTCTCTACCATGTAAGGGCACAGCAAGAAGCTGGTCCCCTGCAAGCCAGGAAGAGTGCCCTTTCCAGAACTGGACCATGCTGGTTCCTGATCTCAGGCTTCTATCTTCCAGAACTGCGAGAAATAAATTTCTGTTGTTTAAGCCCCCTAGTCTATGGTATTTTGTTATGGCAGCCAGAGCTGACCAAGACATCCTTATAGGCTTTCTCCTAGGGATAGCAACCCCATGTAATTAGTAATGAGTTAATGTAGTATATATTGTCTGCTCCCAGTTCCCTCAATCCTTTCATTTCTCAAGAAGCTTGCAGCAAGTCTGAAATTGCATTAAAATCACTTCTCCCTGATCCACTTGTTGGTCCTTTTCTAGGCTTTGTTCATGTGAACAATTCAAGATATGTCTATTCTTATGCCTTTCATTCTTGAAATTCCACAGAAGTTTGCAGATTGGACAAAGTTCTCCACTCCAGGCCTCCATTTCTCCTACGAAGAAGTTTTGGAGTAGAATAAGGCTGCAGTTCTATGCTGCAGCTGGAGACAAAGTGAACATTCTTGGGAAATGATACAAACACAAGAGAGGATTTCAAGAACAAACAAAATTTCCAGGCAAGAATATGGGGAGGTGGTTAAATAGAAAAGCAGTATGACTACAGAGCAATGCATCATACGACAGGTGTGGAGTGGACAGCAAATGAGTAGGAATGACAACAGCTGGTGTGATGTGCCCTCCTATCACTTCTAGAGCCCCTATTACAATTTGTAGTGAAACTATCCTCCCCAGCACTTGATCGATTTGGAAAGAGTACACTTGAAGGATTCAATGGTAATGAATTACAGATGGGTATTTACTTCACAGGGCTGTTCGGGAAGTTAAGTGAAATAATATATGGAAAGTGCTTAACATGCAACCAGACTTATAGTAATCACTCCATAGGTGAGAGCAGTAGTAGTAATTGTTGGTTAAATTGAGGCCTTTTTTTTTTATTGCGGTAACTGTGTTCCTGGCAATGTTAGATTTGCTCTGAGTTGGTTTTGTAGTGGCATCGATTGTAGTGGTGAGGGGAGACACGTGTGTTGATAGCAGTCCTAGAAAATAACATGAAAACAATGAATCAAGAAATAGATGAAATGTGCCACTCATCCAGCTACACAAGGTTAAGAGTCATCAGTGACACCTTCCACTCTCTCTCTGCTACCTACTCTCAATCTACCATCAAGCTCTATCAATTTCTTCTCTTAAATATAAATATCTCTTGACTGGCTACCTATGTGTTTGCCAACTTCCATCTGTTACCCCTCCCTCATTGTCTATTCTTCACAAAAAGGTCAAAGGAATCTTTTTGACATGTAAATTAGGACACCCCAGTGACAATTTGAACTCGTGCATTTACCTCCACTCCTTTGCCAAACCCATTAAAATGACGGTGATTTTGGTAGAGAAGATAACAATGCAATTTTTGAAGCTAGAAAATAGTAATACAAGGAAACTGACTTAGCACACCTGAGGAAATTGAATCTAAAACTGGCAGTGGAAAAAGTTGACAAGCAACACAGTTCACAACAAAGAACCTCCAAACAGGCTCAAAAATTGGTGATACCAGTACTTCTGGAAGTGGAGGTGAAAGTGAGGCTGAAAAGGAAAGTGGTGGTTGAAATTTTTATTAAGCAGTTAGATCCCAAGATCTCATCCACAACTCCACACAGTTGGGTGATTTTTGTGACTGTTTCTGACGCCAACCCCCATAAGATGTGAGGTTTATTCTCTAGAGAGAGTAAAGCAAAGGGTTTCTGGACGGGGGAAACATTGAGCACAGTTGGGGAAAAGATACCATATGGAAAACAGGTTATGTTCCTGTTTACCTATCAATTGTTGAGACCTCCTAACCCCTTACCCCACTTAGTTCTCAGAATGCTGAAAGTCAGGCTTACAAACTCCAGGCAGGGTATAGGAAGATTCTTCTTTGGGAATGTGAAAAAACCCAGGAAAAATAACTAAAGGTGCTCATATAAGGGATTGTACAACGAAAAGACCCAGACAGATCACCTTGAAGTGAAACCCATTGTGGTAGACAGACCCTATGATAATTCTCAGTGATTCCCACCTCCTGGTGTTCATACCTTTGTGTAATTCTGTCTCTTGGAATACAGGTAGGAACTGTGACTTGCTTCTAATCTAACAGAATATGGCAAAGGTGATGGGATGTTGCTCTTCTGATTAAGTTATATTATATAAAAGGCTCTGCCTTAGCAGACTGAAGCCAGGGTCTCTTGTTGTGGGCTTGATGAAATAAGAGGCTATGTTGGAGAAGCTCACGTAGCAAGTAACTGCCAATGGCCTTAAGGAACTGTGGATGGCCTCTAAGACCTGAGGGCAGCCTCCAACCAACAGTTAGCAAAAAGCCAAGGTCCTTAGTTATGTGGCTTCCAGGAAATAAATTCTGCCAACAACATGAATAAACTTGGTAGCAAATTTTTCCCCAGTCAAAACTTTAGATGAGATTGCATCCTAACCAACACCTTGATTGCAATCTGGGGAGACCCTTAACAGAGCACTCAGCTACACCAGACCTGAACTCCTGATGCACAGAAACCATGAGATTATCATTATGTGGTGTTTTAAGCCACTAAATTTGTGGTAATTTGTTACACCACAATAGAAAATGAATACACTCATAGTCTGCAAGTCTCACTAAGGTCTGTGATCTTCTAATAGGCTTTTTAGGAGCCTACACACAAATATGAGCAAATGGCCAAAGACGATGAGGTATCTGAGGAAAGTCTCTGATATCAAAGAGACCTAAACCAACCAACAAACCAAAAACTTAAAAGAAACAAAGAGATGAAAATTCATAACCATTATTGTCCTCAAAGATATGAGAAGATATTGCATCCATCAAACAAGAACAAGATAACATTTTAAAAGATCCTCAGAGAGCAAAAAAAAAAATGCTCTTAAAAATTCCTTCCCTTTGACAGACTGCTGGTACTTTTTGCATGCATGATCTCTTTGCCAGTGGCTGAATAGTGATGTAGAACTTGCCTAAGAATTTAGTTCCCTTCATCGTTCCCTGTCCCTCACCCTGAAGGTGAGGTGGTAGGTGCTGTTTTGAAGTTGTCACTTTTGGGCTACTTAGAAACTCTTTTTTTACCCTTTTAACTAAGTAACTGTTTTTTTCTAGTAACATTTATTTGTTTTGAATTCTCTTTGTTCAAGTTACTGGTGTGTTTGTGTCTCCTCACGAGATTCTGGCTAATATATTGACAAATGAGAATCTAGATTCAGCAAGTGTGTTTCAAAATAATAAGAAATATTTTATTAAAAAATTAATAAAAGCAAATATTAAGAAAACTTTCAGATTCCTAGTCAACTCATACTGCAAAAAATCCTAAAGAAAGTTATTCAGGCTGGAGAATGGTTGAAATGTTCTTTCCTAATAATAGAGTTACACATTTTACAAGGATTTTTCTTCTCCTCACTAGCTATTTGGGGCTCTTAGATATCATTTTCCTGTGTATTAAACTAATATACTAAAATAACTAATATTTTTAGGTTAATATAACTATATTTATATCAAAATCTTTGTCTGTATATCCATACCTATATCTGTGTATTGCAGCTCCAGATTTTTGAGGACTTTGTTCACATGCATAAGCTTGTCAGTGGTATAGAGCCCTTCAAAGACTTTAAAGCATAAATTTTCTCTGTCAAAAGTATGCATTTTCTTGGTGGTTCTCTAAAATATCAATACTATTTTATATACTTGGAAAGAGAGTGCATTTCCCCTTGTTAGAACAGAATTATCAATAACACTAATCATTGTCCATGTGTTAAGTAGCATATATCTAAATTTTATTTAGATACTACAAATTTTAATTATTCCTGGGTTTTGAATATCCTCTTTTTTTATTTCAAAATATTAAGGGAATGCAAGTGTTTTTGTTATATGGATGAACTGAATAATGCTGAAGTCAGGGCGTTTAGTGTGCCTGTCACCAAAGTAGTATACATTGTATCCCATAGGTATGCTTGGATCATTTATATTTTTATTAATAATTTGTAATTAGATTTTCATTATTAATTTTTAAAGGAATATAAAATATTTTCCCTGTTTTTTGTTTCTTTCTTTATAGTATATATTTGAAAACATTTAAATATCTTATGTTTTAAGCCATATCTATTGCATTAAAATAATTCACCCAAATTTTTTACACTAGTGCATATATATGTGTACATATTTTTATGAATTGGATATGTCTAGGATTGTTTTGTTTTTACTAAGAGCAGTAATATAGAATTGAACTGTGATTTTTCCCTTTTATTTGTAATTGATTTGCTATATCTTCCAAAAATATTTCTAAAACAATCTATCATTTTGCAAGGATTTGTGAGGCTACATATTACATTTTATATGTACTTGAATCTATTTCTGTAACCTCTTCATTTACATCTTATTTGTGTGTATACACGTAATGGCAATATCTTAAAAAATAAAAATAAACACTGAAAATCCTGACTTGAAAAAAAAAATCCTTCCCTTGAATTTCTTATTAGAAAGTGTTGTATAATGAAGAATTCGTCTGATCTTTGGCCAGTTTCCTGGAATGGAGCACCTAAACTCTTGAAATTTCTTAAGTGATATGAGTGTCTTTATTATTTGTGGTGGGCCTTTGGGACCATGCTTGAATTTGTGCTAATGAGGTGACTCATGGTGGGCTCCTGGATAGTTTCAAGATTGGGGTTGACCATGTTGAAAAGACCAATCATGTGATTAGAAGGTTAAGGCTTTGAGCTAGATGATATCAGCCCAAGCTAACCTCTGGGGAGGGAAAGGGGGATTGGAGATTGAGTTAAATCACATGGTCAATGATTCAACCAGGCGTGCCCGTATAATGAAACCCCAGTGAAAACTCTGGACATCAAGGCTCAAGGTGAGTTTCTTGGAATACATTGATGTGCCAGGGGGTGACATATCCTGATTCCACAGGGGGAGGACATGGGAACTCCACAATTGGGACCCTCCTAGACCTCATCCTCTAGGTTTCTTCATTTGGCTAGTCCTGATTTGCATCCTTTAAAATAAAACTATTAATATAATCATAAACATAATGTTTTCCTGAGTTCTGGGAGTTATTCCACAGAATTATCAAACCCAAGGGGCTCATTGAAATCCCCAAATTAGTAGCCAGCTGGTCAGAAGTACAGGTGACCTAGGGACTCCTGAACTCGTGGCTGGTATCTGAAGGGAGGACAGTCTTGTTGGGGACTGTGCCATTAACCAGTAGACTTGATGCTAACTCTAGGTAGTTAGTGTCAGAATTGCATTGCAGTATTACAGAATGTGTAATACAGCTGTGGCGAATATCTATGTGTTTCTTCAAACTGCATATAAAGCAAAATTTTCAAAAAATAAAAACTACTTTTAAAAGAAAATTCAAATCAGATCATGTTACCAAATTGCTTAAAATCCTTAGTGGTTTACCATTGCAGTTAGAATAAAATCCTAATTCTTTCCCTTGATTTATATGCTTCATCATGATTTCAATCCTGCCTAACTATCTTATTTCATCTCATACCACTCTCTCCCTTGATCTCTAGGTTCCAGTCACTCTGGTTTACTTTATCTTCCTCCAACACAATAATAGGCTTATGCCCATCTCAGGCCCTTTTTCTTCCTATTCCCTTTGCCTAGAATCCCTTTCCCCAGATCTTTTCATAGTTACCTCTTTCTTTTCACAATAACCAGCTGAAAGTTGCCTCTTCAGAGAAGCCTTGCATGACCATTCAATCTCAAATAACCTCAAACAATCAGACAAACCCAAATTAAAGTCCATTCTACAAGTCAGCTGGCCTATACTCTTCAAAAAATGTCAATGTCATGAAAACAGGAACTATTCTAAATTAAAGGAGACTAAAGAGACAGAAGAACTAAACATAATCTATTATTTGACCCTATCAATATTTCCCTCCCAAAAAAAAAACCTATACAGAGCATTATTGGGGCAATTGGAGAAATTCAAATATTCATTGTATGCTAGATAATATTATCATTGTTAAATTTCCTGAGTATAATCATTGTATTGTGTGTGCAAGAGAATGTCCTCCCTCTTTATGAGATCCATGCTGAAATTACTTATGGATGGAGTGTCATTATGCCTGCAACTAACTTTCATTTGGCTCAGCTAAAAATAGATAGGTAGATATAATTATAGGTATCAAGTAAATGTCGCAAAAATGTTAACAACTGGTGAATATTGGTGAAGAATATTTGAGCATTCACTGTATTATTCTTGTGACTTTTCTGTAGGGTTGAAAATTTTCCAAATCAAAAGTTAGTGGGGAACTTTATTTAGTAGGTTTGTTGTTGGTAGTAGCACTGGTGAAGTAATTAACTTCAAACTATTTTTGATGTGTATAGGATTAAGGAAATGAGTAAATATGTTGATCAGAGTAGTCTTCCAGGCACTTTCTATCACATCATCGTGTTTTATTTCCTTTATCACATTTATCATTTTCTGAAACATTTTCTTATTTATGTGTTTATTTGTCTGTTTAATGTATTTCCCCAGCCCCTATCCTATAAATGCTGTTTAAGCAGAATTGATGTCTTCCTTGTTTTTTGGTGAATCCTCAGCATTCAAACAAGTGCCTGGCACATAGTAGATAGTAAATAATTACTTGTGGAATAGATGAATGAATGAAGCAATCCAAAGAAACCCTGAGTCAGGCAGCAGCAGTTTTGCTCCTAGGGCCAAGTTAAGGCCCTATGGCCCAGTTGGGAAAGGCCTTTGTTATGGTAGAGACCTGTGAAGCTGAGAGAGAGAAAGAGGGGAACTCAGCCTAGTTCTGCCATATGAAGTATAGATAAAGGGAAGGCCCTACTAGAAATAGCAGTGACCCCAAAGGTCATAACTAGAAGACAGGGACTTTTAAAACCAAAAGGTGAATGATGGCAGAGAGGTCCTGGAAATGATTTGCAATGCTTTAATCTCCATCTAAGATAACTGAGTTATGTGACAATTTGTCCTTTGTCACATAACTCAGTTATCTTAGATGGAGAAGTCTTCAATTGTGTAAAGACTCTTCCCTGAGATTCCCTCTTACCAGAGAATGGGTGAACTGTGCATTTTGAGCTAACTCTCAGTAAGGCAGAACTACAGGGGAAGAGAAAAATGGGCCACCAGGAACACTGCTGGTGATTCTTTAAAGGAAAGCAAAGCCACCTTCCTCCCTCCCCAACCGGTTTCATCACAGCAATTCTGCCTGTCAAACCCTCTTTTCTTAAATTCCTTTCCATGCCTGTTTCTTCCTCCTCTATCACTTTCCTTCCTAGAGTTGGTGTCAGAAAGAAGTGTGTGTGGAGACTGGTGAGGTAGTAAAGTAAATCTGTGCAGGGACAATTCTTGCTAACATTATCCTTTTTTTACCCCCTTTTTGGATAAGGACACTCACACATTCAAATACTGAGGATGAAGTGTCCACCTGCCTCCATTGTTGACACCACACCATGAGGGTTCTAAGACAGAATCTTTTCCACTCTCTAAACACCATCACATTGGGGTGATGTATCAACTCTACACTCTCTCTCTCACCTCTCTTGCGATCTGCCACACCATATTCCATCACTTTTTTCTCTATTCCATTAGAGCAATCTGTTTTTTCTTATTAATCTGAGCTCAGTTTAGATCCTTTGCAATTCAGGACTTCATGGCTGTTTCTCATCATCTTTCCTGCATATCTAAGTCATAGTAAGTTAAAGATTCTACAAAGATCCTTTTTTTTTTTTTTTTGTCATCCTTCTTCAAACTATCCTCCATCTCCTAATCTGCTTTCAGGTCCACAACCATCCCACTCATGCCTGCCTACAAAGACCTTTCTCTCATCCCCTGGTCATTCATCATCAGTTAGAATTTCAAATTAGGAATTCCATTAATATGTTGAGTCCATAGAAGCCAAATGACCCATTATGGACTGAAGCCAAATGTATAGGCAGGTGGTTAAGCAGGTAGGGCCAGCAGTCTTGGCACAAGCCTTTAACAAGACCTGAAACTAGAAGTTGCAGCAAAAATCAAGAAAGAATCATGATTTTACAAATTACCCCAAATTAGCTGGATGTCAGCTCAAGGGGAACAAAGCAGATTTGTAGATGCTTCCAGAACAATGTCAAGGATAATTTTTCTTACTGGTTGGTTTTACCATGTCACACCTATACTCAAACAACCTGCATTGGCTCCCAATTACCTTTAAAATCAAATCTTCAAATTCTTCAGTCTGGCATTCAAAGCCTTTTATATCTCTCTTCTCTCTACCACTCAGTTTACTCCAATCTCATCTCTCATTAATTCTTGGTATGGTCCCTCTGCCTCAACCAGCCTGGCTCATTCTCACCACCAGGTTTCCATTCTTGCCCCTCTCTTTGCCTGTAATGCTCTTCCCCTCCACTTCCACCTTGCTGATCTCTGTTAACTGCATTATTCAAGACCAAGTTCAAGACATGACCCCTTACAAGAAGCTGTTTCTTGTAAGACAGGATCACTGATATTTTGTGCTAAAACAGACTTCAGAGCTAGCTGATCAAGCTGAACTTTGTCCTCACCTCCATTCTTCAGATGAGAAAACTTGAAGCCAAAAGATATCAAATGATTTGTAAGAGATCATGCTGTGAGTGTAGTAGTAGAATCTTAATCTGAAGCCAGATTTCCTTACTCTCTGTGCAATTTCCTCTCTACTCTGTCACACTTTGTCCCTATCCCCTCAACACACCAGAAAAGTACAAAGTATAGTGTCATGATCATAAACTGGCATCTGTGTTTGGATTGTGTTTCACCTGTATTTGGCTTATCTTGACCACGAAGTTCTAATGATTTTTGTGAGAAGGATCGTGTCTAATATTTCTGTCCCTTTTCCATCTCCATGGCACCTAACAAAGGTGTATACATCTCAGACTGGCAGTAAATGCATCTTAACTGTGGAGTGCTTCATTTTAAGAAAATATAAAAATAGAACCAATAAAATAAGTACACTCTGGGTGGATTATTATATTACACATATATTCAGAAAGATTCCTCTAAACAGGGACCTCCTATAGTGAGCTTGGTTACAGATCATTAACTACTGTCCAGAGAGAGAGAGTGAGAGCTGAGAAACCTCAAGATAAAATTATAAGAGTCACTACTCCTCTTACAATCTCGAGAAAGAAAAGGACATTAAGGCAGGCTTCCCATTCTGCTATGCAGAGGATTTCCACAGCCCCTGTCTCACCATTCCCAGCTCAGCCTTGTGCTCTGCTCTCCCTCAGCTGGGAGTTGAGTGACACAAGTTCTAAATGTCTGTTCCACCACTAATTATCTCTGTGACCTAGGACATGGCACTTAATCTCACCGGACTTGTGTTTTCTCATCTGTAAAAGGTTAAGGGGCAGAGGTGTGCGATGAAAAGTACAGACTTGCTTGCCTCACACATTTGTTGTGAGGCTCAAGTGAGATAATATATGTGAAAGTACTTTAAAAATCAGAAGGCATTATATGAATGCAAGGTATTAACTTTTTAATGTTACAATCCTCTATCAATTAAATCCTAGGAGACTAGAGTGAGTGAAGCGTAACAAGTTTGTGTTTTAATCCCATGTAAATTAATTGTCTGAATCCTTGATCTTCTCCATAAGTGCTGCTCTTCATCCCATCTCTTTATTTTATTTAGTAGATTATTGTAAAGTTTGCTATTTTGGCTTTGCACATTGTCAAGGTGGCAGGGATGGGGGAGGTGGGCAGCCGCTAAGACTCAGGAGAGGCACTGATTTCTTCCCAAATTGCTTTATAAGGGAGGAATTAGGGAATTCGTAGCTACTGGTCAAGAGGGAAAGAGCTTTCACTCTAGCACTCCAGTGCCACTCTCTCATTCAATCATGAAAAGGAAATGAAAAAAATGGAGGGAGAAGAGATTTAATTTTGCCACATTTTTCACATTTTCTCTTCTTTGCCTCTCCAGAACTCCAAGCATGGTTGAAATCTAAGAATCTCCATACTGGCTTGGGTAAAGTTTATTTTGGATAGAATCAGGGTAAATGCTGGGGGAAGGGGCAAGGTAGTACATTACATATTAAAAAGATATGAGCCCACTGTACTCATCAATCCTTCATCCAGCCCAATCAGATAACTTATATAATATGCCCCAAATCCCAGGTTATGGACCATTTCTGCCCTGGGACATTCAGAACCATGTCCACCCAAGCCTCTGTGGAGATGGTCATCATTCCAGGTATGCCTGCTTGGAGAAATTTTTATGTAGCTCTTGGCCTTTTTATCAGTATTGTTCAATTAGAAAAGAGCCTCATAGGAGATTATTAATCATCTGAAATATCAAATACTGCTAAAAAGCTATACAGAAAACGACACCCTAACCAGTAACCTGCAATGAATCATCCACTTAACAGACATTACCTGAATCCTTACTATGGCCTCAGCTCTGGGTTAAGTTGTGAGGAAAATACACAAGCATCTAAGTAAAGCTTTCTCTGTTAAGAAACCATCAGGTTATGGCAGAAAGGAGGGTATATTAATTACAGCAAAGGTGCCTCCCCACATCAGGTGCCAATCAACCATTCTGACCATCCCTCCACCCACTCCCCCAATGTAAAGCATTGTATTCAGTGCTGGGCTGAGGAGAGGCAAAAGAAAACAAAACAAAACAAACAAACAAACAAAAAACACGCTTAGTATGACATAAGGCAGCTTGTGATGTGCTGAGAAATAATTTTTTAGAGCCCTCAAAACTAATCATAATATAATTCAGCCAGTATATCTCCAGTAACCCACCCTAATGAAGCAAAAGCCATGCATAAAGAACTATTTTAGCATTTAACATCAAAATGATCTTGCAGCAAGAGTTTAACATCATAAATTTGGACTCATTGTGATTGAGTATAAAATTATAGACAAGTGTTTCAATGAGCGTACATAAAGCAACAGCTCCAAGTTGTCCCCTGCTGGTGTCCTGCTTGACAACACACTGTCTATGCCAAACCCCATGCCATTGCTCTGTAATCCAAGAGGCCATCTTTACTCTGTGACTGCTCAGCCTTAAGCCCTTCTATTCATAGGCTGGAATTTAGTGAAAAGCAAAATTTAAATGTGGGATATTGGCCCCTTTTAAGGACAGGGATTTCATCAAGGTGTGAGAGCCTCCAGAAACAATCTCCAAGCCTGGGTTTACTGGCTGGTCAGATCTGGCACCTGTATGTTGCAATTCTGAACTCCTGAGTTTAAAGGCAGCTTGGCTGCTTGCGTATGGGGTAGGAGAGAGGAGAACAAGCCCAAGGAGAATGAAGAGAGTGGGCCATAAGGTGGATTTATTGGCAGGGGGAGACTTGATAGGGTTCACCTCCCCTGTGCTTCCCCATCCCCAGAAGTTAAGGATGATCCCTGAATTAGTTTAGTAGCTGCCAAGCAGTATGACACATCTCCAGGAGGGTGGGCTTGGGCTGCGATGCTGCAGCAAGGATCTGGGAAATGCAGACCTCATCAGAGATTCTGGTCTTTGGAGGGGGCTAGGTGAGATCGTGTTCTGCAGTATTATTTACTGCTGGGATGTGGTGTAGGTGACAGAAAAATGCTGCAGATTCTAGAAAATTCTGGGTGGGTCAGTGTCAGTTGGCAAAAGAAGAGGGAATAGTGGGAGATATGGTCTGGGAGGAGATGGCAAGAGGAGGGGCTGCAGAAGGAGGACTGCCATCCACAACTGCAGCATTATGTGTGTGGGAGATAAATTCATTTGACATATTTCAAATTAGGTTTATAGACGTTTCTCCTCTCCCAGCCCCCACCCAACAGTGGCTTAACAGGTGGTCTTCTCAAATTTTAGTTGCAATTGGCAGTATATTGGCATCTGAAGTCTAGGTCTGACTAAGATGATGGTTTGTATGTATGTGTACACGACTACAACCGAGAGAGCTTCTAAAGTCTCCGGATGTGGTGGGAAGGGTGCTGCGGTAGGGACCCGCTGTTCTCTTCGCAAGAGAATCTCCCATGCCTAATGTCAGAACGCTTTAGGAGGTGGAAAAGGTGTGGGTGTTGAGGTTAATTTCCCCAACCCAAGACACACACACACACACACACACACACGTTAGCAAGTTTGGTTAAAAAAAGAAAGAAACTCCTGCCGATGCTTGGAAAATCCAGCTAAAAGCACAAGGCAATCTCCTATTGCAAAGGCGAGCCAGCCAGACGCCCAGATAGCTGCGGAGACCAAGGTAGCCTCCACTCCCTTCCGAACGGGCAGCCCGGTTGCTGCTGCCAGGGCACTCGGCTTGCTCTCGGGGCTACATCTGCAGTCTGCCGAAAGCCAGGGCTCCAACCCTCCCTCATCACACTCCTTTCCTGAAGCATCCCAAACTCTACTCAACGGCCAATGACTCTGGTAAAGCTCAAAAACGCAAAACCCGAGGAGGGGGCAAATTTTACTGCAATCCATAGGAGGCTGAACCCCCCTCCACCACCTCCAGCCACCCCCACCCCCCACAGGCACACCCCAACCCCGTACCGCTTAAATTCTTTTCCCAGGTTAGATAAAAAGGATTACTTGCCCACTGAGGCTTGGAGATTGGGGGCAAGAGATTGGTCCGAGGTTAGGCTCACCTGCTGCTGAGGTGAGAGAGTAGACACAGGATGGAAGCTGTTAGAGCAGCATCACAGGGCTGAGTGGTTAGGGGGATTGCAAAGACCCTCAACTTCGCCTCTGTTTTTTTTTTTTTTTTTCCATTTGCGTCACTAAAGGGTTAAACGCGGCTGGGCTCCAATCCCCCCCCCACGTAGCTCCAATACCCCTCCCCTTTTTGTCGCCCCCCCCTTCCTGCGCGTCGCTAGGAGGTCATCAAGCGCTCTGCCCAGTCCGCATTCGCAAGCCCCTCTGCTTCCCGCCCATCGGACCCGTGGCTGCTTACGAAGAGGTGTGCGCTCACCGAGGGGCGTGTTCCAGCAAAGGGAGACGCCGAGCGCCCCCCAGTCAGACCTCAGAGCGGAGCCAGCCATGGAACACGGCGGGGGAAAGTTTGGCACCCTGCGAGGGGTTGTCGGACTGGAGTGGGCGGGCCGCCCGAGGGTACTTTAGCCCTCCAAGCTCTGGGGCGCGGGCTGCCCAGACCTGAGGTGGTGTGCAGCCATGGACCGCGGAGCTGCCGCGGCCCAGGGCACTGCCGGGGCTCAGGATGGAGAGCAGACCGCGGAGTCTCCGGAGCCGCCGCCGCCGTGGCCGCCGCCGCCACCGGCTCCGCCGCCGCTCCTCCAGCCTTCGCCAGAACCGGCACCAGAGCCCTGTCCAGAGCCTGCTCCAGGACCCTGTCCGGAGGCGACCTCAGAACCAGCCCTAGAACTAGACACAGAACCGACTCCAGAACCAGCCCCAGAGCCGGCCCCAGAGCCGACCCCAGAACCAGCTACAGAACCGGCCCCAGAGCTGACCCCAGAACCAGCCACAGAACCGGCCCCAGAGCCGGCCCCAGAACCAGCCACTGAACCGGCCCCAGAGCTGACCCCAGAACCAGCCACAGAACCGGCCCCAGAACCTGCCACAGAACCGGCCCTAGAGTCCTGCCCTGAGGCAGCTCCAGAGTCCGGTCCGAAGCCCAGTCCAGCACCATGTCTATTGCCATGTCCAGTGGACACTCGAGAGAAGAGTCTAAAGACCCTGTCATCTCCATCACCTCGATCGCCAATGTCGTGGTCCAGAATAAAGGTAAGAAAAAGATCCCCAGGAGCAGGGAAAGCAACAAGGCGAGGTCGGATGGTTATGGAGCTTGAGGGACTCGGGGTACCCCTTGCATCCCGTTTGGCTGCCACTGGCTGGCCAAGATGCTAGGAAAGATGTAGGGATGGGGGAGACCAGGGGAGTGGGAAGCGGTTGGGAGGCGGGAAGCAACATGTGGGAAGTGAGAGTGGGCTGTTTGGGGCTAGAAACTGGGGTGACAGCAGGGGGTGAGAATCATAGCAGTTTTCCCCACGGGGAGAAGCGACAGTGCTAGTGAGCGCCAATAATCTTGAAAAAGAGGAGGAAGACACCCTCGGGGGGGTGCAAGAGATCTGGAAAAGTGTTTGGGGCTGGCCCCAGTACACTGCGGACTAGATTGAGTAGGGGCGGTGGGACACACCTCTTAGCCCTGGTCACTGCTGCAGAGGCCCAAGCTGCGGAGCTGCCGCCTGTTTGTCCCCCTCCCTGCCACTGAGGAGGGGGCACCTCAGCTTGAGCGCAACTGGCAGCGCTCCGGGGAGGTGCCCGGCGCCTCTGCTGGCTGCTGGGCGCTGCTACTCCCTGTGGAAATAAGGGGATGGGCGGCGCCCCCGCGCACTGCAGGGGAAGGGCAGGGTTCGCCCGGGAGGAGGGGGAGAGCATGCGTGTGTTGAAGCCACCATTCCATCTGTCTGCAGGATTTCCCAGCAGGTAGGTGCAAACAGTGATACAATGATGCGCAGTGTCTCAAACGGGCAACTGGAATCCCGCCCCAGGGCCAGTTGGAATGGTACAGGAGTCCTGGTTTAGAGACACGCAAATAGGAGTTGGTATTTGAGAGCGTGTGAATGGGAACCCTCCTCTCTACCAATCTACAGCGACGCCTTATAAACCAATGCACATAGCGGGGGGGGGGGCAAAAAGATGAGTGAAGAATCCTCCAGCACTCACCCAGAGGGAAGGAGGGAGGAAGAAGGTTTTCTGTATTTGCCTTGGACCTATGAAAGCCCATCTGCTCGTCAGCGGGAGTCTGTCTTTCCTGCTTTCTCCCTGTTCCCCCTACTCTTCCTTTCCCCTAAACTTCGTTCCACGAAACTGTGAAAATCATGATAATGCATTCATAAACCTCAATTTAGCTTCCCCTGAAGGAAAACACACATACACACACACACGCACATACATACACACAGAGAAACAAACGAATAACACAACACAGCAACAATGTCTGTCCGTCCTGCCGCCTGGCAGAACGTAGCGACATGGCTCAGGAACCTTCTTCTGTGGACCGCACACTTGTAGAATGGGGACTGTAGTGGGGAGGGAGCAGAAATGGGCATAACGAAATGGAAGCGCAGGTTGCTTACTGACTTCTGAGGAGGGAGGCTTGAGTCTGCAAAATATCTGCAGTGATAAACGACTGAAAAAGAGGAAGGCTAAAGCGAAAAGTTTCACAGAAGATAAGTGCAGAGGTTTAAAAATAAATAAATAGGACGGTAAGGGACCCAGACAAATTAAAAAAAAAAAACACCCCGTTCTCACCAGGGGGTGGTGCAAATGCCCTTCCCTGCGGTGATCTCCAGAAGGGGAAAGGAGGGGCCACTGGACAAGGGAGATCACCCTAACCCAGTGCTTGCTCTTGTCTTTTTGGAAGAGTTTGCATTAAGCAGGTGGGAGAGAGACTAGCCAGAATCACCTGACCTGTGGCCATCTTAAGAGACATTTCCATAACATGGCTCAGAAACGGACACCTGGGGGTGTAATTACTAGGATGGCCAGTGAATACATCTCCTCTTTGGCCTCTGGAAGGCTTACTGGGGGCCCAACCTATGCATGAAAAGTATCCCCCAGTGTGAAAGCATCTCCTACCAGTTTGACAGGAAAATGTCTGTTGCCAGACAGATGAGGATCAAGCTAAGGGGAATCAGGTTTGATTCTTCTACATAGTGCCCACTCAGACAATTGGCAGCACTGGCAGGGACCAGGACCCCAGGGGTTTGATTTTGTCCTTGGTAGATCCAGACATTTGTTGAATCACTTATCTGTAGGATGGGGTTAAGAACCCTGACCATCCATCAAGAAGGCCATGTAGATTAACTAATCAGTGGCTCTGGAGGATTCTGAAGGATACAAAGGATCTGGGTAAATGCTCAAATTGCTGGGAGCCAGACCCTCTTACAACACCCTCAATATCAGTATGCTCTCTGGTGCAGTTGGGAACATCTGATCTTCAGTGACAGAATCATTCTCTGCTGCACCCTACTCAGACAAATAGCACCTACAACCAGCTGGCTTGCATCTTAACATTCAAGGCAAACAGGTTGCCATCTTAGCTGGGGTGGCATTGTTCTCAAACACTGCCTCCGTTAGGCAAGCTTGATAAAAAACAACCATACAACAAAACACACACACACCCTCACATACAAAATCTCAGGGAACAAAACAAAATACAGGTCTCATCACACAGTGAAATCCTACATAGCAGCCATGAAATTAGCCCGATAATTCAAAGGATGAAATGAGCAAAACCAAGCATTTGAATGTGACTGCAAGTTTCTCCCAGATAATTTTGCTGACTGGTATTGCAGTAAAAAAGCAACATTTACCAGCCTGTACCTGTTCTCTTTTTGGGTTTTCAGTAAGGTTTCAGAACCTGCTGGTTACAAATTCTATGCCAAGCATGAGGGTTGAGACTGAGAAAAGGGGGATCATGTTTCCTTTCCAAGTAGCTACCAGGGTAGCACAGTCTGTGAACCAAACATGTCTATTTCCTTCCTTTCTAAAATGTTTTGATTCCCAGGAAATGAGCCATCGTCTCCCACCTGGTGGCAGCAAGTGTAAATAAGGATGTGTGAATTAGTTCTTTAACAATTGTATAACTCTCTTGGGGGGAGGGGGCTTATATGAAGTAGACCCTATTTGTTTCTCTTCTCTCAGTTGTGCTTGAAGAAAGACAGTATATATTTTATTCATTGAGTTTTGACTAGGTATGAAATTATAATCACACCATATGAGGGATTGGTGAAAATCTTGGGAGAAATACACTTTTGTTTCTTTTATTTGTGGGGGAGTGAAAGGGGTCTGTTTATCCCTCCTGATGACTATACAGTAATTACCACTATCCCCAAACCATGACATAACAGTTTTACACACAAAACTGACATTTCTTGCACATATTTTCTTGCAAAATAGCAAGCATTTGTTGATGATGTCTGGTAATTCTTGCCTGAATATTTTATTATCTTACCTATTTCTGAGCTTCTCAAAAAAGGAGCCATCTTTTTCAGTGCCTAGTACAATGCAGCCCCCCATGTTTTTGCTCAATAAACACTTGCTGAAGCTTGAAACCTATCAATTCCATTTCCAGCAAAGTAGAGGCTGCTGCTGTGAATGAATGAAAATTCGTTCTCATTGGTTTTTAGAATGAGAAGTAAATGCTTATTTAAATAGCCTGAATATATAGCCCTTAAGGAAATGCAGTCAATCAATCTTTCTGTTTTCAGAGTGGATATTGGAACCATAATTAAGAGGGAAATTACTAACAATTTTTTTAAAAGGCTTGGAAAGTGTCCTTATTCCATGCAGCCCCGACAGCAGCAGACTAATGATATTGTTGGCTTCAGGCATAATAATTTTTTTTCTAAGTGAACAGAGTATCTGCAGTAACCGTAAACAGCTTTAAGATTATAGATTCGAATGTTTAACCTGTTGAAGGTTAGGATTAAATTGCTTTCTTTCCTCTTCGGTTCTTTCCCCCTTCCTTGCCAGGCTTTGATGATACCATCTGATTTATTTGGTATATTCTGAGAGCTCGTAAGCATTTGCTGCAGGATGTTCTAGAAAAGAAAATGAGGTATTTATTTGGTCAGTGGTCTTTCCTTTCTGAGAGTAAAATTCTTATGCGTTTTTTTTTTTAATCTCCACCCAGAGTTTCTGCAGATCTGCAGCCCAAAAGGCTGAGCATTTATCCAAAGTGCTTCCAAGGAAAGGAGAAAAAAATCCATAGAGGCCAGGAAACCATCCAGGGACATTATAATAAGGATTATATAATCCCTTCTGCTCCTATAGCACTTTACAGTTTACAGAATGGTTTCCTCTGCATTATTAACCCTTTTATTTCCCTGAACAAGGCAGCAGAGTGAAGAAGGGCAAAAATGAAACATGACGGCTAATAGGATGTTATGATTAAATTATCTATTGTGGATTTTTAGACAATATCCAACATGTGGCTTTCTGTGACACATAGGATCCTCATTTGTCTAAGAATAGTCTTTTAGCTGACATTTCATCAGCTCTGATATTTTTTTCCAAAGCAGTGATTGCTGCTCTACTTCTGGTGCTCCCAGAGGAGGCTAGCATAGAAGAGGAACCTGAGAAGGAAAGAGAAGAGGCAGAGACCCTGAACTGATTACTCATGAAGACCTTTTTTTGTTTTTTGGGGAAAGGAAATAAATAGAAATCCTGCTAAAGATAGGGTTGCCCAACCTTTCCAATGCCCACTGACTGTAATTCTGTCAGTGGAAAAAAAATAATTTTAAGGGTTAAAAAAAGAAAGCAAGCAGCCATTCTAAAGGAAGATGCCTTGCCTTCACCAAAGCAAATAGACCTTCTTCTCAAAATAGAAAAAACAAATTTATGAATTTTTTAAAAAAAATGGACAGTGACCCCAGATGATGAAACTTATCTCTCCTCTGAAAATTATTTTAAGTAAAAAATAGACAAAAAGTTCTAAAGGAAGGTTCTCCTCATCCTCATCAAAGCCCATGAAGCTTATATCCTCCAAAGAAAATTTTAAAAATGAATAGAAAGAGAAATCATCTTAAATTAAGCAGTATTTTTAACCTTAAAAAATTCATGAAATATATAAACTTTATTTGCACTCCACGGCCCATGCCCAATCCCTTGTGAAAATTATGGGGGCAAAAATAAATCTTCCAAAGGGGAGGTCCACTAATCTCACCAAAGCTCCCTAATATTATTTCTCCCAATTACATAAAATGTCCAGAATAGGCAAGTCCTTAGAGATGGAAAGGAGATGAGTAGTTGCCAGGGACTGGAGGAATATTGGAGGGGAAGTGGGAATAATGGCTAAGGGTACAGGGTTTCTTTTGGAGGTGATAAAAAATGTTCTAGAATTAGAGTGATGATGGCTGCACAACCTTGTGAATACACTAAACCCCACAGAATTGTACATGTTATGAATTTTATGTTATATAAAATGTACATGAATTTTATGTTATATAAATTACATCTCAATTTTTAAAAATAAGTAAAAGAAAGAGACCATCCCATCCCCCCAAGCTCAAGATAATGAGCCTACTATGCTCCCACAAACGAATTGAAAAAGAGAAATTGGAAAAAGGAACTAAAAGAAAGGGAGATCCTCTTAAGACAGAGCTTCCAACCTCACCAAGGAAAATAACCTTTATTTACCACCCCTTCAATTTTTTTTTTAAGAAAAACAAACAAAAGGAAATCTTTCAAAGGGCACTCTCAAAATCATCAAAGTCAATGAAATTTACTAATCCTCCCTCTAGATACACATATTTTAATTTAAAAAGAAAGAAATATTAAAGGACAGGTCCCTGGTTGTACTAAAGCTCTTGAATTTTTAATTCACAGAAAGGGAAAAATAGAAACAAAAGAAATGCCTCCCCCAGATTACCAAAGAACATGAAACTTATTCTTAAAATACAATTTTTTTAAGATTTAAAACAAAATTGAGAATGGAAAGGTACTTGTGTTTGTGAAGGGGATATTATTATTAATGAAATAAAAACAAAATCTTCTTAAAGAAGAAAAGTGCTTCAGCCTTACAAAGACCCATGGATTTCTCATAAAAACACAACAAATGCAATTTTTTTAAAAGAAGAAAAAATCCTTCTAATGGGAATTAACCCAAATTAACTCAGACTCAAAAGCTTTATTCTTTTTAATGTTATTTTTTAAAATTAATTTTATTTTTATTGATATATAATAGACATACATATTTTCAGGGTACATGTGATAATTTAATACATTCATATAATTTGCCAAAAGCTTCATTCTTAATATAGGGTTTTTAAAATTTACAGAATAAATAGCAAAGGTAGGGGAGAGACAGAAAGCCAAGAAAGTCCTCTTAAGTAAAAGTGTCCCCAGCCTCAAAAAAGCTGCCTTTTTTTCCTTAAAACAAGCAAATACATTTAGAATTGGGGGTGGGGAAGAAGCAAGAACTTGAATAGGATATTTTAAAAGAGAAATCTCCTTCTTAGGGAATGAAGATGCCCCCAAACTCACCAAAGTCCTAAAATATTTTTCTCAAAACAAAAAAGAGAGGCGCGGAGGGGAGGGGAAGAGGGGCCAGGGAGAGAGAGGAAGAGAGGGACAGGAGGGAGAGAGAGAGAAAGAAACAGAGAGAGGGAGAGAGTGAGATGGAGGGAGACAAAGAGTGAGGGGGAGGGAGAAAAGGGGAGGGAAAAGAAAGGAGGAAGGGGAGGAGGAGGAGGAAGGAAGGGAGAGAGGGTTGAGGAGAGAGAGGAAGAAAGAAAGAGGGGGAAGGAGGGAGGGAGAGGGAAAGGGGAGAGGAGGGAGCAAAGGAAATAGAGGACGACAGAAAGAGAGGAAGAAAAAAATAAATCAAGGGATCATTTTTTAAGGTTGAAAGGAAGAACTTCTCCCCTAGAAAGATGCACCAACACCTTACTGAAGAAACTGCATATTATTCCTGATGATCAACCCACTCCACTCTCCATGATAAGGAGAAAAAAACACATAAAAGTTCTTTCTCAAGCTTCTTCAAGGAGGGAGATGCACCCAATTTCACCCAATCCCAGGGACCTTATTTATCTTCCAGACTTTACTATTTCTTTTTCTTTCTTTTTTTTTCACTATTTCTTTTTGTTTAAAAAAAAAGGAAAGAAAAAGAAATTTATTCAAGGAGAGATGTTCCCAATCTAATTTTGTCCCAAATAAATTATTTCAAAGGAAAGGAAAGAAAGAAAAATCCTACTAGGAAGGGCTCTCCAACCTCATTAAAACAAGTGGCCTTTGTAGGTCCTCTCAACAAAACCTATTTTTTTAAAAATGGAAATCCTCCAAACTTAAAGAGAGGTGCACCCTCAACCGCACCAAAACAAGGCATCTTTTCCCTTGAGATATTTTCAAAGAAAAAAACCCTTCCATCATAACAGTATCTACTAAAGTAAAGTAAAGATACTTTCAACTTTACTAAAATCAATAGACCTTATTCCTCTCCACATCCAAAAGGGAAAAAAAAAAATTGAAAGAAAAAGAAGAAAAATCCTCCTAACCTAAGGCAAGTTGGTCATAATCTCACCAACACCATTGAACTTTTCTTCTCCTAAAGAGATTTTTTAAAGAGCAAAGAAGAGAGGGGAGGAAAAAGCCTGGCCTCTAAGAAAAAGTGCCCTCTCTACCCACCCTCTCTACAGACTGGTAAGTGTTATACAAAGAAAAGGTAATATCCCTCTCAAAGGTGCCAGTGAACCTTAAATTCAGCGCCTAAGGCTGAAGGGTGGTTTAATCCTAGGCTGGCCTCCCTCTGCCCCTGGCCCATTTCCTGCTGCCCTCCCCATTAGCCAGACACAGGCTGTGCTCTCAGGAAAGGCAAACCCTGTCCAAGGAAAAAAGAATTAGGAAGGCAAACCTGCTGGGGAAAAATCATACCTCTTTCCCAAAGCAAACAGAAATGATTTGAGGATTAGCTGCATCATTGTTACCCTCTAATACTACAGACAATCAAGAGTTGATGATAAACAGTGACACTCTTGCTATTAACTTCCAATTAGATACAGGCCCCTACCTAGCAGGGAAGCAGCATTAGCCAATTCAATAACGGGAGTGAACCATTCTACAGTGGTTTTCTCATCATGTGTTGGCTTCGATGTCTATTCTTGTATGGTGATAAAGGGCTTGATTATTGAAAATCCATAAAATTTGCAAAGTATATTTATAAGAATAAGACACAATAAGACTCAATTAATGTTTTCCAAATTTTTAAAATTCATTTGTTTCTTACAAAATTGAATACCTGCTCTGTGTGCTATGCGCTCAGCACTGAGGATTCTATGGTGAACAAAATCACATAGATGAGACTTTCTTGAAGCAAAACTGATAAATGAGAAAACCAATTACCAAAACAAATATACAGGTGGTGATTATTTGTTTTACCAGATGCTTTACTGAGGTATTCGCTATTATAGTCAATTATCTTAGCAGGGCTCCCCAACCTATGGTGAGCTGTATAATTATTTCATTATATATTACAATGTAATAATAATAGAAATAAAGTGCACAATAAATGTAGTATGCTTGATCATCCTGAAACCATCCTTCTGCCCCATCTCCTGGTCCATGGAAAAATTGTCTTCCATGAAAACGGTCCCTGGTGCCAAAAAGGTTGGGGACCACTGCCTTAGCATACCTCTTCTTAAACTAAAATTCAATATAGTAAAATAAAGGAATGTATGCTAATTTCAGAGAATGTGGAAAGTCAAAAATGCTTCCTAAAGTAAATAAAAATCATCTAGCACCCCACTACTCAGAGATAATCACTGTTAATATTTTGCTATATTTTTCATTTATTTTTTTTGAATATATGCTCATAGTCTGCAGTAAGACTTTAGGGAATGTACAGTTGTGTCTCTGGTTTCTCCCTGCCCCAACCACATCCCCCACTCTACCCGCCCCACACACACTTAGTTATTAGATCATGTTCATTGTTCTACATTGTATTTAGGAAACATTTGTTAATTTTAGCTTAAAGTTTATCTAGTCAAAGTTCTGTATGATCTGATTGGCAAACATGTGCTTGAAACATAACTTTTCAGGGATGTATTTGCTATGTAAAGCAATAAGAGTATAGATTTATGTAGATACAATTGTTGTGACTGCTCCCATATACAAAAGGTGGTTTGATCTCACGTTTACTTGCTGCATTTTCTTGGACACTCAGGTTTCCCTTGTCCAGCTAGTTTTTGTAACTTGGCCTCAGAGAAGGAAACCGCAAACAAAATCCACCTTTTTCCCACTGTCAAATTCCCAAAAGGAAAATCTAAATTTCTTTGGCTCCATTGAGTCACTTTTAACAATATGCCAAAAACAAAAAATCCTAATGGCCTTGTCTCTTGAACACAAAGTTACCTTTATCATGCTCAGCTGGGTACCTCCTACCCAGAAGGGAAATAAGTGTGTGTGAGGACATTAGTGATAATTATAAGGAGGTAGAATATTCAATTCATCCACTTTTCATTAATCAAGTGTGCTAGAAAATTGAGAGAGTTAATAAACTGTATACAATCCAACCAAGGTTGAATCGGTGATTTAAAAGGCAAGTGTAATGCATTACTAAGTAAGATCAGCATCTTCAGCCTTGCCTGTACTCTTTAGAGATTTTCATCTTCCGAAGCATTATAGGCATTTACTGTTTAAGCCTCTTGCTTTAAAGAGCCTGTAAAAGAGATATTGGCCCCTGAGGACAGGGATTCCTAACCCCAGTTTTCCTCAAGCACAGGGGTAGGACAAGAGGCTCCTAAACAATATTGCAGGATTCTGAGAGACTGGCTTGATGCTTCACCTGCCCAGAGCTTTGCACTGTTCTTTTGAAACGAGGCAGTGGGCCTGGGGACTGTGCCTGGCCCCTGCCTCCAGGAATAAGAGGGGGATCAAAGTACCACTTCCAAGACTCAACTAGGAACATTCACAATCCTGGATGTTCATTCATTTGCCTTCTCTGGCTGCTAATGTCTCTACCTATTCTCTTCTGGGATTTTAGCTTAAGGCAGGAAATGAAAGGTACCTGCTGAGTAAGATTTGTTAAGCTAATTGTCTGTGAGTAGAGAGACTTGAAACTGGGAAAGTTTTCGTTAACCCTGGGCTCTGTCAGTTGAGTCCTCAGTGTTCTGAGGTCAGCTCCAGCATCATGGCACCATCCTCTGAACCCCAAATCTAACAGTAGTTTCTGAGTCCCATTATATAATGACCTTGATTGTTAATTTTCCCTTGATAAGTGTCATTTGCATTTATTATGGACCTTTAACATATTATTTCATGGTTTATTCACAACACTGTACATGTCTGTTGCAGAATAAAGGAAAATGTGATGTAGCCTTATTAAAACAGCTAAGCATAAACAGTAAAGAGGGAAGTAAATGAAGCTAAAGAATAAGATTCTTGATTTCAGAAAATTAACAAGTTGGTACCCTTCTCACTAACCTCAATTAATGCTTACTGTGACAATTTCCCTCCTGCCGGGCTTGAGTAGAACATAACTTTTCTCTTACCCAGAATTTGGATATTTCTGTCCCTTTCTTCTCTTCTTCACCTCTAGCAGCAAACTACTTACTCCGCTTGACTGTTAAGACTAATTAAAATGATAGTTTCGACATTGCTATGGTCTTCTCTGCTTTAATTTACTCAAGTTGGTGACAAGATCTCCAGGACTTTTTTGGGGGATGGGGGGAACTTCACTTGGTTTCATTTGGAATCAAAGCACGAATTTTAGTAGCTCTCTTCATGGTTTTCTTATTATATTGCTTCTCACTAGTGAGTCCTCTGTTTTAGGCATTCTTGAAAAAGCCTTATTTTTCCTTTCCACAATCCCTCACCAGCACTTAATTTTTTTTAGTTCCTCCATCTTTTCTTTTAATGATGGAAAACAAAGATAGACATTTCTAGACAGCTTGACAGTTTGCTTTTTTGTTTCTTTTGTTTGTTTGTTTGTTTTGTTTTGTTTTGTTTTGTTTTGAGACAGGATCTTGCTCTCTCACCTGGGCTGGAGTGCAGTGGCCTCATCATAAATAGTTCACTGCAACCTCAAACTCCTGGGCTCAAGCGATCCTCTTGCCTCAGCCTCCCAAGTAGCTGGGACTACAGGTGTGCACCACAATGCCCAGTTAATTTTTCTATTTTTTGTAGAAATGGAGTCTCACTCTTGCTCAGGCTGGTCTCCAACTCCTGGGCTCAAGCCTCCCACCTCGGCTTCCCAAAATGCTAGGATTATAGGTGTAAGCCACTGCACCTGGCCCTGTTTGTTTCTTTTTATCCAGTATTGTACAGCATCATTGTGAACTACATGCAAACATATCTGCTAATTAGTCCAGTAAGTGTTCAATAATTAGGTACTTGGTGTTTTAAATGCTTTATAACGTTACATATTTGGAAGATTGTTACATGGGCATTGAAGAGTGTTTTAGTGATATTTGAAGGAATTGGTTGAGGTTTTTAGATGGAATGGGAATGTATTATTGCTTTTCCAACTTAAATAATGGAACAAAGTTTTCCACTATCCAAAATTCACCATCTAACTAGTTTTCAGCGATGGATTATATTCAGATATGAGGGATTGCCTGATAGAAAATTAGCTTTGATATAAGAATTTTAGGGGAAGGAGCATGATGGCCAAATAGAAACCTCCATTGATCGTCCCTCTGCATGAACACCAAATTCAACAATTATCCACACAAGCACATACCTTCACAAGAACCAAAAATCAGGTGAGCAATCATACTACCTAGCTATTTTTTTAAATTTTCTACCTAGCTTTAACATTATATCAAGGAAAGAGGCACTGAAGAGGGCAGAAAAAACAGTCTTGCATTGCTTATGCCACCCCTCCACCATCCTCCGGCAGTGCTACACCCAGTGTGCCCAGAGGAGGGAGAGTGAAGTGATTGTGGGACTTTGCACTGAAACTCAGGGACGCCCTGACAAAGGAGAACACAGCACAGGGCAGAATTTTACCTGTGCCAACGGAGAGAGCATTTTGAGGAGACTGGCCAGAGGGAAATCCTCTACCCCAAAACCTGAGTACCTGCTAGTCTCACCACTGGCTGACAAAAAGCAGCCTGGGGCCTGGACTAAATTCATAAGGCAGTCAGGCCACAAAGACTGCAGTCCTTGGGCAATTCCTGTGGCTGTGCTGGCTCAGAGCCAGTGGACTTGGGGATGCAAGTGACCCAGCAAGATACCAGCAGCTGTAGCCAGGCCAGTTCCTGTGTCACCCCTTCCCCAATTACAGGCAGCAGTGGCTCAGGATGAGTCTCCTTCCACCTGGGGAAAGGGAAGGGAAGAGCTCAGAGGACTTTGTTTTGCAACTTGGGTACCAGCTCAATCACAGTAAAATAAAGTACCAAGTAGACTCCTGAAGCCCCTGGGTCTAGGCTTTAGTTCCTGGATGGCATTTCTGGACCCACACTGGGCCAGAAGGAAACATGCTGCCCTGAAAGGAAGGACCCAGTCCTGGCAGGATTCAACACTTACCAACTAAGGAGCCCTTAGGCTTTGAATAAACATCAGAGGTAGCCAGGCAATAGTCACCACTGGCTTCGGGTGAGACTGGGCTAGCTTCAGATGTGATCTGGTTGGTGCTGGTGGCCATGGGAGAGTGACCACAGCACTCATCCCCCAACTCCAGCAGCCCAGCACAGAGAGTAAGGGAAGAGAGTGAGAGACTTGGCCTGGTAATCCAGGCAATTCTCTTGTGTCTTACCCAAGGTCACCAAGCAGTACCACCAAGAGTCTGCAAGAGTCACAGCATTACTGGGGTTGGGGCACCTCCAGTGCTGATATGGCTGCAGTGACCAAAGATTTAGATCACAGCAATCAATTCCCTTTGAATATCTGGAAAGCTTTCTCAAGAACGACAGGTTCAAACAAGCCAAGACTGTGACCATTAAAATAAATACCTAATTCTTCAATGCCCAGACATCGATGAACATACAGAAGCATCAAGGACATACAGGAAAACATGACCTCACCAAACGAAATATTAGTAAATAAGGTGCCAGTGACCAATCTTGGAGTGACAGAGATAGGTGACTTTTCAAACAAAGAATTCAAAATAACTGTCCTGAAGAAGCTCAACGAACTTCAAAACAACATAGAGAAGGAATTCGGAAGCCTATCAGACCTCAAAGAGCTACAAGTAGAACTGCCATTTGATCCAGCAATCCCATTACTGGTCATCTACCCAAAGTAACAAAAGACATTCTGTAAAAAAGACATCACTCGAATGTTTATAGCGGCACAATTCACAATTGCGAAAATAAGGAGACAACCCAAGTGCCCATCAATACATGAGTGGATTGATAAAATGTGGTATATGTATATCATGGAGTTCTACTCAGCCACAAAAAGTGATGGTGATCTAGCACCTCTTGTATTATCCTGGATAGAGCTGGAGCCCATTCTACTAAGTGAAGTATCCCAAGAATGGAAAAACAAGCACCATATGTACTCACCATCAAATTGGTATTAACTGATCAACACTTAAGTACACATATAGTAATAACATTCATTGGGTGTCGGGCAGATGGAGGGGATGGGTATATACACACCTAATGGGTGTGGTGCACACCGTCTGGAGGATGGACATGCTTGAAGCTCTGACTCAGCTGGGGCAAAGGAAATATATGTAACCTAAACATTTGTACCCACGTAATATGCTGAAATTTAAAAAAAATTAAAAAAACAGAAGCCTAACAGAGAAATTTAACAAACAGATTGAAATAATGAAAAAAATCAAGCGGAAGTTTAGGGGAAAAATGAAGCTATTTGAAGTAAGTGGGAACAATATATCCTCCTCAAACCTAGAGAGAAAACCAGTATTAAACTAGGCAGTGACAGTGAAAAGTATCAGTAGAAGTGAGATTATGCTTGAATTGGGCAGGTGAGGTCAGGACCAGGGAATCATAGGATGCAGACTAAAATATTGTGGAAAATAAAGTATATGGAGCAAGTCCTATTGAAATGTTAAAGGCAACTGACAAAATTTTGTATATCATCTGATTGATGACAGGCAACCATTGATTAGTGTAACATGACTGAAGTGGAAGGTTGGCTGATGGGTCATATAATTAAAAAGTATCCATCTTTCAATTTCTTTGTATGCCAAATTCCAATTTAAACTACAAAAGCTAAAAATGGGAGGAAATAATTATATTATCTAGTGTCCTTTTTCCTACTGCTTTGAGCCTTCTTTGATCCACATTCCACTTTTATAAGAGTCTGATCTGCTTTCTTGATGACATTTTTCCTATTTCATATCACAGTGTTTTCTACAGTAAAAGTAAGAAACCATGATGTGAATACAGTGGAACTTTGTATCTTCAGTATTATAGTCCCATAGAATGTCCTGGAAAGAGCCTTTGGGGATCAGCTAGTCCAGTGTTTTTAAAACCTTTTTAGTTGTAGAATCTTATATTTTTCTCAATGAAATCATAAATGAAAGCCCAATATTTAACACAAAACAAGTAGTATTTCATTAGTCCTCTTCCATGCTAAAGTGGGTTTGTAACTGACTTACCTTCCCAATTGTTTATTTTAGGCTAATAGGAGAGTGAGCTTGCACTCCCTGTTTATTACTGGCTCCTTAACAAGGAGGCTGGTGATGCAGGAGAACATTGGACAGGAAAAGGAAACAAGTCAGAGTTTAAAATTTGACCTATAATATTCCAGAAAGTAAATAATACTCTCAGAAACATGGCCATTCTAGAGAGCTCCTCTTTCCCCTTCCTCCATCCTAGAATGTCTTGCAACTATCTCCTAAAGTGGGTTGTTGTAACGTGCACTGCCTTTGCTGGTAAGAACATTATTATTATTGGGGATTGTGTTCCTGACCAAGAACACCACACCAAGTAAACTGTAGATATAACTAAAAATATATAGTAAAAGCAAATATATAATTGTAAGTCTCTGTAATCATGTAAATCAGCAAAATTGTTCTAAGTCCTATAAAATGGGCATAAATGTGCCATGCACATTGATTTTGCAGGGGGCCCCAGTGTACTATGAACTGTACATGAAGCACATAAAAGAGCCAATTCTACATAAATTTAATGTATTGTTTATTATTCATTTAGAATTTATACTCTGCCTAAATCCAGAAAGGATATGAAGTATCTTAGAAAATTAAATGCATATAAAACAGGGATAATTAAGCACAAATAAAAACAGGGCAAAGCCAATTCAAAGCAGTGGTGAATGAGACCTAAAACTAATAAGTGCTGGTTATAATAAACCGTAATTACACATTTAATTAGCAGTACTTTTGTTTGCTGCCTTTGGTGGTTGAAGGACTTTGGGGAATGATTTGAATGACTCAGGCCTCTTAAAGTTGGTATCCGAGGAAGTTTGAGCTGATGCAATACGTCTTCCTGTAGCATGCTGCAGCAACCACAAAATGAAGAACTAAAGGTTGCCAGGATTGTGGTATAGGTGTTAATTAGCTGTCCTAGAAAGCTGCAGCTTGGGTTGTTTTGGTGCCTTGCATTTTTCTAATATGCTAATGAATGTGTCTGCGAAGCATGTCAGTATGGAACTTTCTCAAATAAATCCTTGTTCCATGGTACCTTGTAGCCAGAGGTTCAAGAGTTTGACTCTTTCTTAGATTGAGAGTCACTTCACTTTGGTTCTAGTCATGATTCCCCTTTAGATGGCTGTGCAACATGGGGTAAATTTCTTAATCTTTCCCTGGCTTAGCTTTTGTGTCTCTTAAATGAAGCCAGCAGTCTCCTCCAGCAAGCCTTCACTGGTATCTCATCTGGGCTAGATCCCCTTCCCCTGGGCTCCCATAACACCCAATGCAAACCTTTGCTTCTCATTTGCCATATACTGAGATTACTAGTTTATGTACCCTATCAGGCAGTAAGAAGGGCCTAATGTATTGTCTGCCACTCAATAAATGGTGGTGGAACTACCTTAAAAGAATATCATAAAAACTGAATGAGAAATTAGTTTTTAAATGCATATTTAAAAATAAGAAATATGCAAATGCTAGCATATTTTAGTATCATTTGCATTAATATATGTGCCATGATCTTTGCTGTCATCATTTTCTATTGTTCAGGTATGCAGATAAGTTTCAATATATTCACCCCTCAAAACATGGACTTAGCAATTCAGGTGCATTACCAGTAGGTGATGGTAGGCAGGGCTGCCTCATATCTTCCCAGAGGGCAGTAGATTTTTTCTAACTCACACAGAGGCACTCTGTGCACTAGGAGCAGCCCTGTATTGATCATGTGGTCTTAAATTATTAGTCTTCAGTCATAAACACAGTTAACTTTGATAAAAGTGAGAACGACGTGTTATCTAGTCCATTCTTTAAAAACAAAACCAATGGAAATTTATTAAAATAAGCACAGCAACACTAAAGAATATTATACTTAAGTACAGTATAGAGAAAGCAGGTTTAAACAAATAATTAGGTACCATTTGGTACCCTTTTCGCTAATCTTAACTCTTGATCAGAATTTAATCTATTTATGGTATTCTTTTCACTTTAATTGAAAAGCTCTTAACTCCATTACCTTGGTGTCAAATTTCTCCTGTAGCTAGCACTTGAATTTGGAGCTAGGTGTCAGTAGAACTATTCCGAGGCTCTCCCTTTTTTTGAGGACTGAGAAGCAACAGCTAAGCTCTGATGTTCCTTTGGCAGTCCAAGTTTTATCCAAAATAGCTTTCTACTAATTACAGGAAAAGCTTTAACTTGTTTCACCAATGCCTTTGATCAGATTAACACCCTGAACTTGAAAACAGTCTGGTCAGGAAAGAGAATATGGAGTCTCTGCTCAGACAGCAGGGAGCCCTAGTAGTCTTGTTTCCAATCAGAAGGGACAACTTCTCCCTTAAATGAGATAGAAAACTACTGCCCTTTCTAGAATAGCTGCAGGACAGGATTACCACATAAAGTTGAACAGATTGTACACTATATGAGGATGCCATGTCTAAGGGGACACCTTTCACATCATAGACACCATGGATATATATATTTATTCTGATCATCTGACAGATGGCAGTCAAGTGTCTTGATCTGACAAAATTGGTATATTGTGAGAATTTTCTAACAAATGGAAGTAAACTATCTTTAGGAAAGGGTACCGTTTCCTGATGTGCCCAAAGAGGGATGACTCTGATATTAATTCCTTACATTTAAATACAATAGCTCCTTTAGCAACTCCTTAGAAGCCTATAAACCATATACTCAGAACTGATTTCCAAAAGTACATATTCTAGTCCATATCACATTTAATATGGGCATCATTTTAGAGAACATGGGATCAAGGTCAGGCTTAGTGGAATATTATTAGAGTTCAGTTTTGGAAAATTTGAATTTGAGGTATTTGTGAGACCAGAGCTCAAGATGGTGATTAGAGAGAAAGGCCAGAACTTAAGGGTTAAAGGACAAAATTGTGCATGTTTTGCCATAAAAGGTAGGCAGAGTGGAAAATGTCTCTGTGTCCCCCACCTGTACTGAAAGCAATGAAAATAAATTAACAGGATCAGATAAGGGAACAGAGATAGCAGTGGGCAAATAATGTTTGGCAAAATGGGTAGGGAAATAATACTGAATTAGAGGTTGAGGTATTCGAATAGAAGAGATAAAGAAGAGAATGTGCAATTTTTTAAGGAACATTTTCTTTTAAAATGTTGATCCTGAGTGATTTTTTTCATAACTTTTCTATTTTCTCCTTTGCTTATTTTCTCTTTGTTGATGAAATCCTCTGAATGGTTTTGATAGGAGAGGGAATATCGTTAACGTGTTGTCATCGAATAGAATGCAAGTGGCTTTTCTGTCATTACCCAGGTCCTTATTTTTAAGCCTTGGCATATACTGTGTTTAGGGAAACCAGTAAGGAAGGTTAATAGTTATCCAGTTATTAATAGGAGGAGCATGAGAACATTTTTTTTGTTAAAATAATGAGAATATATGGTTCTCTATATAAAGATTCTGAAGTTCTTTGCTATACATAGTAGGTGCTTAATAATTGTTAAATTAACAAGAACAACAGAACAACCATTCATTCATAGATAGATATTAAGAGATCTTCAAAGATAGCAAGCTGAGATATACTTAGGGTACTATAAGATTTGCTCTGAAAATGTTGAGGGAAGGTGGGAACTTTCTTAAAGAAAATCAGTCTTACCAAGTAAACCTTGTCTTTTAGGTATCAACTAAATAATAAGCCCCTTAAAATGGCTGCAGACAGTGGAGGAATCACAGGGAGGGCCAGACAGAATAATCAGGGAATAAACTGATAAATGTTTGCAAGTGAGAACTGAAGGCCTAGTACGTCCCCAGCCCTTTGCTGGTTGGTGTGGAAAGAACAAAATACATGTGAAGTATGCAATCTCACTTGGAAGACAAAACATGTACATTGGAGACAGGTATATAATAATATAAGGAAGATATGATTTTGTTACAGCATGTAAAGTGCAGAACATAATGCCATAGAATTATAAAAGAGGACCAATAAAGGATGGAGTAGTTCAGGAAGACTTCCTGATGGAGGTGAGATCAATTGAATTTAGATCTGTGGAGAGGAGAAAGCATTCCACTACAAGGGAGCAATATACACAAAGACTTGGAAGCAGCAAGAACTCTATTCAACTGATATCAAAGAGCTTTGAGAGAAAGACAGAGGTATTTGGACCTTATTCTGTACAGCAGGACATTACTTAAGATTTTTTTTTTTTTTTTTTTTTTTTTGAGACAGAGTCTCACTTTGTTGCCCGGGCTAGAGTGAGTGCCGTGGCGTCACCCTAGCTCACAGCAACCTCAAACTCCTGGGCTTAAGCGATCCTACTGCCTCAGCCTCCCGAGCAGCTGGGACTACAGGCATGCGCCACCATGCCCGGCTAATACTTAAGATTCTTGAGTAGGAGAAAGTAGTGAAAGTACTGCTTTTAAGATATATATTGTGACAGTGAAAAGGATAGATTGGAGGGGAACAAGAGAGAATGCTGGGAGCTTACTCAGGCTGTTGCAGAAATCTAGATGAGAGATGATGGTGGCCTGCTTATTTCAAGCAATGACAATCTGAAATCATTTATATAACACCTACTCTGTGTTGACCACTGTGCCAATAACTGTAATTTACCTGAAGGAAATTGTAGCCAAGTAAAGGAAATAAGACCAACTATACAAATAACTGTAATCCCACGCAGAAAATGGCCACAAGAGAAACTCTGAGTTCAAAAGAGATATGAATTGATTGGGGCCTAGCAGGATGGCATAGACTTGAGTTCAGCAATGAGTAAAAGGACATTCCAGAATTTTTCTTATTTGGGGGGAGATGCTGGCAGGAGTGATGAGAAGAGAATTCTAAGGAAGCAAAACAGTATGAGCAAAGGAACTGAGGTGGGAAAACACAGGTTTTTTTGGAGGCCAGAGGATGTGAAGCTTTGGGATATAGGAAGACATGAAGAACTAGGAGAAGTGAATGGGGACATGAGGAGGAAAAGAAATGGTCAAAGGAGGCAGCATAGGATATTGATAATTTCCCATTTTCTCTCTACTCTGTAACTCACCCTTTTATTAGACCATCTGGATTCTTTCATGCTGCCATCTGAGGGTCTGGGATGCTTTTGTTTCGTTTCTGGATTGCCCACTTCAATGCACCATCTTTCTCTGACATGAGAGCATCAGATCATAATTGACTTCAGAGATTCTCTGGTCTGAGAAGACAACTAATTCCCCCATGCATTTCATACAGGACCAGCTTCTACACGAAGGAACATCGATATTGTCTTTTGTATTCAAGAGAATCTTTCAGTCTCGGTTTTGCTATCTGTTGGATACGTCTGTTTGGCATACCTTTGGAAGGCCTTGTCATCCATGTAAGGAGCACAGCCCCTAATCTGCCTTTTCTGTGTGCTTATAATATTGAAATTGCAGATTGAGCCTTCAGGGACCCTTCAGGCATGTTATAGCCATAAAATGTAGTGGTCTTTGTAGACTACCACCTGATTTTTGTATCATACTCTACAGCCTTACAAAATGTTTCTGCATTTCTCATGTCCTCGGATTCTCACCCCAATCCTGTGTGGTTAGCTGTATTTGTTTCATTGCCATTGTGAAGATGAGAAAACTAAGGCTAAAGGACACTTAGCTACTAAGGATCAGAGTCAAGATTCGAGACCAAGGGTCCTGACTACAAAACCAATCCTAATCCGCTTCAGGCTAGTTATTACAAGGTTTTCAAAGCAGCCTCCTTGAGCCCAGAAATGATGGCTCCTCTAAACAAAGTGGGATAATGGGGGCCACCTACCTTCATTTTAGAACTAATTACCTTCTTTAAAGCTAACGAAATCCACAGACTTAAGATGAAGTACAGTTTTAAGGTGGTTGTAATGGTTGGGTTTCTTTTTTTAAAAAAAGCTAAAAAACACTTTAAAAATGCTTGTAATGATGATTCATCATTTAAATGGTTTGAGACTTCCTGAGACCAGAATTCTCCAAAGGTTCTACAATTCTTAAGAGATTAAAAACATACAAGTCTGGTGGTTTGGGCCCAGAACTGAGATTTAAGAGGCTGATTCTATCCCTAGCTGCGCCTTTGTGATTTGAGATAATTCCTTTAACCTCTCACTTCTTATTTATCGATTTGTAAATAAGCATATCTCCCACCATAGAATATCTGGAAAGCACTTTAAAATTCAAGGCTCAAAGGTATTTTTAAGCCTTACAAATTTTGTAAAGCACTTTGCATAGTTTCAAAATGAATGTGACATCAATACAAGGTGGAATTCGTTCATTAAAAAAAAGTAAAGAGCGTAGAGACGGGTTAGAGTACAGATTTCTGCCTGCCTACTACTATCTTGTAACAAGTGTAGCTCAGGACTACCCCACTTCCATCTCTGCCACAATGTGGTTTTGCCACAGCAAGTTGATCATCTTGCATATTATCTCCTATACGGTAGTATGTCACTAAGACTGATATCGCAGGATAGAGATTTTTCTAAGATATAAACCTAGTGAAAAAGGCTAATTCTTTATTTCCTCCCCCCACCCTTTGAAGGCTAGATTATAAGGAAGGAAAATTGTTTTAGACTCTTTGGAATAATACTTCTCTGTCCTATGCCTTAATGTCCTTGTCTGTAAAATAGAGTTAAGATCTGCTTCTACCTGCAGAGAGGACGATGTGAGGCTAAACATGGCAGTTGCAGTGTCATATAGTGGGCTTCAGAGTCAGACTCATTTGGGCTGCCATCCCAGCTCTGTCATTTCCTAGCTCTGTGACCTCGGGCAAAGACCCTCACTCACTTCTCTAAGTCTCATTTTCCTTATTTATCATATGAATCTAATAATTCCCACCTTGTAGTGTTGTTCTAAGGTTCAAATGATATATCAAAGTGCTTAGTTCAGTGGCTTGTGTCTAGTTGATTCTTTTTTAAAAATGGTAGCTGCTACTAAATGTTATACTTGCTCACTGCCTCTGTTCCCTTCCCTTTTCAAAGGAGGTGAGTGCCCATGCAGAAGAAGGAAAAAGTCAGAAAAACAAGGGTAGCTATCAATGCTTCTTAACAATGTATCTTAACCTCACAGTCGTATATCCCCTTTACTTACTGCTGTTTTCTTTTTCTTGTTAAAGGGACATGTCAAAAAGAGATCTGCAATTCAATTCAACAAGTATTTTTGAGCACTTTATATGTGCCTCTCTGACTTCTTTCATAATAAGATCTCTATTGTTCCATAATTAATTGGGGGTAGACATTTCATTGATATTAATAATTGTAGGATTTCCTAGGTTTTCAGCCAATAATTATTTCAATCTTTCCTGACATCTGAGCTACCAATATTACTGACTAATCCCTATTATATAGATATATAGAGAGATGGATAGATAGATATAATCTTCACAGTGCAAAGCACTTGCACCAATTTAATTTATCTGGCCTCAAGCAAGAATGTCAATAACACCTAGTGATCTTCCTTCAATCATCAAGGATTATGATGAACTTTCATCATTATGGATGATGATGAACTTCCTTCAGCAAAGATGATGATGAACTTTCATGATCAAGGTGTGAGAGTTTATAAAGTCTAGTATTATCTTTATTCCAACTTTTGAAGAAATCACTGCAGAACCCTAAGTCCTGAAAGAAGATCTTTTCACTTGAACTCCTTCCTAGGGAGATTTTTCAAGCAGTTAGAAGAGGCACTGATTCAATAGCTACATAGAGTTTTTTCTGTTAAAGGACTAGAGGAATGCCATTGAATTTCTAGGCTCCCTTTATTATATTTTCACTTATAAAGAAACAAAACTATTTGGTGTTGCCTCCCTTACCCACCACTCCTTTTTATAAGAGTTGTTCTGAATCTGCCACCAAAGAATACTGACAACTATATTTTCCTATGATTGCCTTGCAATTTGCGGTTGCAGCATAACAATCATGGCAGACACAATCTTTGAGGCATGGATTTATATCCATGAAAAGTGGAGTGAACAAGACTATTCATGCACTGTTATGGCAGCATTTGCTACTATTAAGAGATCTGAGTTCCGACATTAAGTTTGGCTGCCCTGACAAGGTCTCCAATATCCTAAGTTCCTTGCAATTGATGGTATTATGTATAACCAACCAACTTTCCACTGCTAGGTGAGATGAAGACAGATTTATTTCCTGGAGGAGGCTCACGGAAGAGCATGTCTGTTATCCTCTGGGAAATTCTTAGACGCAGTAGTTTAAAAATAACATGATTTCCAGCGATAGTCATGTGGACACTGCTGTGGTTAAATGGTTGTTTTTGTTAAGCACACACCTCAGAAGACAGACAAATGATTATAAATGGCTGTGCAGAGACAGCACTGCACTTCTGGGAACCATGAAACAAACGCAGCTTGTGCGTCATCCTGCAACAAGATCAGGTTCTGTCCACAGCTGACACACAGTGGAAAGCTGCCATTTAAATTTAAAGCCCACCGATGGAATAAAGTCAGCCATATCAAAAAGTCAGGGCAGGCCGGGCGCGGTGGCTCATGCCTGTAATCCTAGCACTCGGGGAGGCCGAGGTGGGAGGATCACTCGAGGTCAGGAGTTCAAGACCAGCCTGAACAAGAGCAAGACTCCGTCTCTACTAAAAAAATAGAAAGAAATTAGCTGGACAACTAAAAATACATAGAAAAAATTAGCCGGGCATGGTGGTGCATGCCTGTAGTCCCAGCTACTCGGGAGGCTGAGACAGAAGGATTGCTTAAGCCCAGGAGTTTGAGGTTTCTGTGAGCTAGGCTGATGCCACGGCACTCTAGCCAGGGCAAAAGAGCGAGACTTTGTCTCCCCCCCCAAAAAAAAAAATCAGGGCAGCAACATCCAAGTTCCCATCACACTTCTACTCATCTGAGTTGGTATTGTGTGGATTATAAATAGCAACTGGAAACTAAACAGCCAGTGTATGATGTGATGAGGTCATCTAAAGCCTAGAAGATGAAGAAAAGCTTTCAAGACACATTAAAATATAGCATGGCTTGGCCTTTGACTTCCTGCAAATGAGAGTGTATGTGCAGACCATTCTAATCAGAAACTCTCAGAAACAGGATGTCTGTTTACATATGGAGCCAAATCTGAATATTAGTATGAAAAAAATACCTGGCATAAGTAATGGATAAGGCTGGTCTCAAGGATAGGGTTTATGTGTAGAACATGGAAGAGATTGCCCACAATTATCTGCAGCCATGTGTATACATGACTAGTAATCACTCTCACCTGTACCACCTTCCAGCATGAAGGACAATATATGACTTATTTTTCAAGTCCATATCACAGTAGGCTGATGTACACATTTTCTATGATTTGGGGGAAAGAAAAGAAAAAACACCATAGACACCTAGTCATCCTTTCTAGGATAAAGTCAGTCCTAGGGACTGACTTTTGCTTGGTTACCAGGAAGACTTTTATGGGAAAAGTTAGAGTAGTATAGCTGGAGAAGTCAGCTATGTAAGTTTCAACTCAGTTGTATGAGCTATTGGATCCCTGTACACTCTATGTGTGTCTGAGCAAAAGCAGGAATCATACCAGTAGCGTAAACAGTAGTATAGGGGTGGTTGTGAGCCAACTCAGCTCTTGAGGCCAGAGTGCTTTATTGTCGCCTTTTCTTTTTAGGGAGCCCAGTTACTGGGGTGTCTGTGTATGACCCATTGCCTTCTTTGCTCAGAGGCAGCATAGTGTTTCTGTTCTCTGGCATGTGGCTTCTTTCTAACTGAGCAGAGGGAGAAAAAATAAACAAACAATCAAAGTAATCTGCCTTCTCTGTCCTCTGTGTCTTCTAGTTCCATCACTGTTGAACTCTGTCTTAGCTGTTTTGGTCAAGGCTCCCACCACAGCAGACACTTCCTTTGTGGGCTGGCTGTTGCTGGAGCATTTGACTATTTCATCACCTCCGGGCGGGCCTTTCCCAACTTCTGCTTGAAGAGGGGAAAAGTGGGTGGAGTGAGGGAGGAAAGGAGGCTCCAAGTGGCTAATATCTCGAATGCTATAACTTCCCCTCTAACTGCTCCCTGGGCTGCCACCCTAAGGGGCACATGGTTCTTGTTTTGGGGTGTCACCATGGGGTTGAGCATGTAACTCTCATTCCAGGCTTGGACTTCCTGCCCAGCAGTAGCAATGTAGTGGTGACCTCAACAAACAAGGAAACTGATAGTCTATGTGAGAAATCAAGCTGCTGTGGGCAGGCTCTTGAGGCTGTGGGCTGACAACAGTGACCTTACCCTGCCCCTGCTCAAGGAGAAAAGGTGCAAAGACTCACTATAGGTAAAGATGCCACTCAGTTCATTCTAATATCCTGACAATTATTTTGTTAGGGCAAATAGAGAGGCACCTCCCCATTCCTCCCAGCTTCACAGTCTCCTGCAGTCTCTCCGGGGCAGTGAAGACCATTATTCCTAGGGATTCCTGCAGGGGGAGTTCCAGGTCAGGGAGCAGGTAGGAGCCCTTAGCTTTTGTGGAATGCAATTTGGTTTACTGTTAGGACACCTTAGACTGTGACTCATAGTAGGCGCCTGATCTTCTGAGTCACCGCTATTAAGGGAGGCCTGTCATCCAGTGCTCATTGTGCGCTCTTCATAGCTATGCATACTTCACAGCTCCTCAGAAGGACAAGAGTGAAGCTCACTACCCCTATCTCACCCCCTGCGTGTGTTAGTGAGTCCATTTGTGGCTCCATATATACTTACACACATTCATATGGATTTGCCCCTGCTGATATATGTGTTTCTCTTCCTACTGGTATGAGTTAGTGTTTCTGTGTAGGAGTCTAGCATTATATTTTTTAGTCAAGTCCTGTGCGGGGCATTCTCAGGAAAATTAGTAGAGCAATTTGTTTAAAAAGCACTTCCCACCCCCAGATGTCCCTAAGTAGACTGGGCTGATCACAAAAAAGACCAATTCCAAATCAGAACTCTTCAGGGAGCCCCCAGAAGATTAAATAGCCTGACTTCAGGTTAGCCATTTGGGATCCAGGAAAAGGTATTGGGGCCAGAGCCTACAAGATGGAGGTACTAGAGATGGGATGGAAAAAAAAAAAGAAGAGAAAAGAGGTTTAGTAAAAGGTTAAAAATATTCCCCTACAAAAAAAGGACTTAGCCTCCGCCAGATGCCTAATTTCTTTTTCAATGTTTAGAAATACCACACAAATAGCTCTTGCATTTGAGTTCTCCAGGTGGCTGGAGATCTGTTTATTTTGCATTTAACAAAGGGTCAAAGGATCTTTGCTGATGTTTTTGCTTAAGGGTCTCAAATAAACTTTCCATCATATTTATCTGGAGGTGGAACTGGGGTGGGGGTAATTTGTTCTGTACTTAAGTTATTTTTAGATCACCTTTAAGTCACTCCTTTGGAAGAAAGCAGCATTTATGTCCTGAAGGACTTCTGAAAAGAATACAGAAAAGCTGAGTTACTGCCCCCTCCTTCCTGAGAGAATTTCCCACTGGGAATCCAAGCAAGTCATTTGGATTCTGCCCTGAACACAAAGGATTATTGTGCAAATAACAGGTATTGGTCAACTATTGATACAAACCAAGGTAAGGTGTCAGAAATCTAGCCCTACCTTAAGCCAAGTTGGGTTTCAAGAGTTGGCTGATAAAGACAACCAGTCAGTGCTTGCCAATATAAACTCATGGAATCTGATTGTCCTTGGATGGAACAGCTAAAACGAGTGTTCTGCTGTGAGTTTTAGTTTACCAGATTTTGGTTCACGTTGGTGCCTTACTAAAGTACATATGTTAAGCACTTGTACAGTGCCTTGGTCTCAATTTATGTGAAAGTATATAGATAGATCTATATCTAGCTATATATATATATACTGCTTATCCTAGAAGTTAAAGAATTTTAGATTTTTTTTTACTTGTATATGACCATATACTTTTCAAGGTAGAAATTTCACAGATTTATATAAGATCGTATGCATAGTAGTCATGCTTTCCTATTTATTTTTTCTAAATGGAGAGCAGAACAATTTGAAGAGGAATTCTAATTTTATGAGCTATTTCCTCCCCACTCATATCAGGCATGGTAAATAAACTCTCACTAGATAAAATATTTTGCAGTATTATATTCATCTCCAGGAGCTATGGTTCTATGAATTCCATCATAGTACATATGCATTAGTAATTATGCACAAGCAATAAGCTCAAATTCTTCTAGTTAGGCCAATCAGCATGCACACACATGAGCACATGCATGCATGTACACACACATGCACACACATATGTACACACACACACAGATAAAAGCCTCCAAAAGCATGAAAAACAGCAGAAAGAACTTCATGGGGAATGTTTCTCCAGAGGTTTTATATGACCAGCATATAACAATATGCTACCAAAAGCATGATCTATAAAAGTAAAAATTGATAAATTGGACCTCATCAAAATTCAAAACTTTTGCTCTGTGAAAGATCTTGTTAACAGGATGAAAAGACAAATTACAGACTGGAAGAAAATATTTTCAAATCACATATCCAACAAAGCACTTGTATCTAGAATCTATAAAGAACTCTAAAACTCAACATTTGAAAAACAAAAAATCTAATTAGAAAATGGGCAAAAGACATGCACAGACATTTCATCCAGGAGGATACACAATAGCAAATAAGCACATGAAAAGATGTTCAATATCATTAGCCATTAGGGAAATGCAGATTAAGAACACAATGAGCTATCACTACTCACCTATTAGAGTGGCCAAAATAAAAAAGTAGTGACAACGGCAAATGATATAGAGCATGTAAAGAAACTGTATCACTCATAAATTGCTGGCGGAAATGTAAAATGGTACAGTTAACTCTGGGAAATAGTTTGACAGTTTCTTTTAAAATTAAAAATGGACATACCATACAACCCAGCAAATGCACTCTTGGAAATATATTCTAGAGAAATGAAAACTTATTTTCATGCATAAATGTGTACACAAATGTTCATAGCAGCTTTATTCATAATGACCATTTTGACTAGAAACTACCCAAATGTCGTTGAGTGGGTGAATGGTTAAACACATCATGGTACATCCTTATCATAGAATACTACTCAGCAACACAACAACTTTGATGAATACCAAGGAAATTATGCTGAATGTAAAAAGCCAATCTCAAAAGGATAGATACTGAATGATTTCATTTACGTAACAAATGTGAAATGACAAATTATAGAGATAAAGAATAGATCTGTGGTTGCCAGAGATTAGGGATGGGAGAAGGCAGAAGGAGTGGGCATGGCTATCAAAGAGTAGCAGAAGGGAGCTTTGTGGTGATCGTACAATTCAATATCTTGATTGTGGTGATATTCATATTGTGGTCATTCGTGTTTCTGAGAATGTCTTTTGCTTTCTGTCTGTGTTCAAAGAAAATTCTACTTTGTATGGAAAACAAAACTCTTGGGACTGTCTGCAATCCCACTTCTTACTTGTGGATGTGACACACTTACTTTACACTTGCTTTGAGTCTCACTGAACTCCCATGCATTGTGGGTCCATTGGAATTCTGTACTCATGTGGCATCACAAAAGCTATACCTGAAAGAGATGGCAAGAAATGGTGGACACACATATAGCATGTATCTCATCTGCTCACCCTCATACTCCCTTATCCCATTGGACTTCATTTACAAAACATAATGTCAAAGATAAAATTAAGAATTTCAAGATGGTGACAGCAGAGCATTAAACACAGGGTGCGGGCTTCTGAATGTGGGGCTCAGTGGGACTGCACAGGTTCATGAAGTGGACCCTGGACCCATCAGAATATGATATTACATCCAAAAAGTATACTAATCTGACTCAAAAAAATCCATGAAAATTAATTTTGTTTTTACTGAAATTTTCTTGAGATTACTGAGGAAAGGGTGTCAAAACACATTACCAGGTAATATTTTCCACAAATCCTTTTTAAGTTTCTCTCTCACCAAAGTTCTCTTTTGAGGCAGCTGCTATGTTGGCAGACTCTGGCCCCTGAAGCTCCAGGCATTGGGATGAATGAGGGAGAGGATGGCCTGGCTTCATTTATAGCTAGGTTTATAGCTAGCTGGCCACAAGCACCTGCTTCTTTAAAGAAGCCAGTTGTCTAGGGAGAACCAGTTGGGATGGATCGAAGGACATATTTCCCCTTACTTTATCAGAATGGCTAACCCATTGTTCTCTTAATGAACATTATAAGACAACTGAATTTATTTTTGTAAGTTTGAGATAAAAGGTGGAATTTAAAGGAAAACAAATTAACAACTCTCTAGGGCATCATGCACATGGAAGTTAATCAGTGACCCCAAAGTGAAAGGTGCCACTGGGATTTGAACCCAGCTCTATCTGCCTCTAAAGCTGGGCTCTTTCCTTTGATCATGCTGGTCTCCACAAAAGGAAAGAAGACACCTCTTGAGCACCTACTGCTTGTTGGCCATGTGTAAGGTACTTTATGTACCAACTATGTGATGGAGTATTACTAATACTAGCTCCCATTTTCCTGATGAGGAGACTGAGGCTTGGTAGGGCTAAGTACCTTGCCCAAGGTCACAGAGCAAGTTAAGTGACAATCCCAAAACCCAGGTCATTTCTAAGTCCAAAATTGATGTATTTTCTCAGTTTGCACAGGGCTAGGGAGAACCCAGGTCTCCTAGCTTCCTCTTCATTGGTCTTTCCAGAATACCAGGCTGCTTCCATCATTAAATCCTTGTTGACTGATATTTGATAGACTCTAAAGGGCTGTTCTGTGCTTGTCCAGGGATATAGGACTTGATGTGGAGAAGGGAAGAGGGATTTCACCAATTGCCTCTTTATTCAAGTTCTCAATATTCAGCTCTCTTCCCCAGAGCCTGTTAACTTTTCTCCACTTTGGTTCTCCCCAGAACATTTGCTGGGGTTGGTGGGGTATAGGAGATGGCGATGGTCGGGAATGAGGAAATAAGAGGACCATTTTTGTAGCTTCTTTTCTTTTTGCCTCACCCCCAAACTCTGTTGGGATGTTTCTTCACACATGTTCCATGACCTGTCATCACAAGAATTTGCTGAGATATTATAGTTACCAAAGGCTGCACATGTGATACAATTTCATAGAGCTACCACACACACATACACATAAAATGAGTGCATGTATAACTGGTGAAATCTAAATAAATTCTATGGATTGTATCAATGTCAATCTTCTGCTTTTGATATCATACTATAGTTATGCAAGATGTTAACATTGGGAGAGCAAGGTGAAGGGCACACAGGACCTTCCTGTACATTTCTTCACACACTTCTTTCTTGTAAGTCTGTAATTGTTTCAAAATTTAAAAAAAAAATGGTTTTTAAAAACCCAGGAGTAACATTTTTTGAATATTGTATATTTTGTTTTATATGTAGGGCATAATTAATTTCTTTATTTTCTGTATTAAAAAAGAATTTCTGTTTTGGTTCTATCTGTGTCTTTTTGTGCCTGAATATAGTACAGTATATTAGAAAATACAGACTCATGTACAAGACATTAATTCTCTGGTGTAGGGATGTCATGGTGTAAATGGGAAGATTTATGCCACTGGACTTGGAGTTTCTTGGGGTAGAATTATTGATGTGTTGTGACAGACAGACTCTAAGGTGACCTCCAATGATCCCTGACTCCTGGTGGTGTTCATTCCTTGGTGCAATCCCCTCCCCTTGAGTGTGGGCAGGATCTGTGACTTTTTGTGCCTTGCTTCTAACCAACAGAATATGGCAAAGGTTATGGAATGCCACTCCTATGATAATGGATTATATATATATATATATATATATATACACACATATACATATATACATATATATATGTATGTGTGTGTGTGTATATATATATATATATATATATATATATATATATATATATATTGCTGTGTTGCTAGCAGATGAGCTAGACAGATTCCCCTTCACTGGCCTTGTAAGAGTAAGCAGCCATGAAATAAGTGGCCATGTTGGAGAAGTACATGTAGCAAGAAACTGTGGGTGGCCTGTAGGAGCTAAACATGGCCTCCAACAAGAAACTGAAGTCTCGGTCCTGCAAACACAAGGAACTGAATTCTACCAACAACCTGAGAGAGTTTGGAAGCATATCTTTCCCCGGCCAAGCCCCTGATGAGACCACAGCCCTGGCAGACACCTGGATCACAGTCTGGTGAGACCCTCAGCTAAGCTGAACTTCTGACCTACAGAAACTGTGAGATAATAAATGGGAGATTTTTTTAAGCCCCTAAGTTTGTGGTCATTTGTCACTCAGCAATAAAAACCTAATATCTGCATCAATCCCCTGCAGGGTCCCACTTAGAGTTGAGGCCACGACACACACAGATCCATTCCCCATGACCTGTCTCATCATCCTGAGACAGAGAGAGGTCAAAAAGAGGAGCTTTGCACTTCTCTTGTTGACCATGTTCTGAAATAACATTGTTGGCTTTTTTTGTTTGTTTGTTTTGGTAAAGGGGGGTACTTGTACACAGCTGAGCCCAGAGTCTTATGGCTCCATTGTTAAACTATAATTGACAAGTTTAATAGGGTTGTTTGTGTAGGATTTTGTAATAATCAGTTCTCAGTTATGCCATGACTAATCAAAATATATTTATATTTGACTTTTAGAGTGTGTTTTATATTTTCATTTAAATATGGTTATATAAACCTGAGTGACTTCATATTCCATTTGGAAAATAGATGGCATTACATCTTAGACTCGAGCAAAGTACCCAACTTAAGCAGAATGCCTGTCTTGAGACTTGAAAAAATGTGCATTTCGCATATTTCTTAGCTCTTAGTTGCTCTAGGATGTTTATTATGTGAAGAAGTGTCCTTGTGACATTTACCTTGAGGAAATTAATTAAGTGTTCTGGTTCAAGAAGTCTCTTTTGGGGCTGTAGGTTACATCAGAATACAGAACTCAGTAAGAGAATGTTATCAATGGACTGTCTCAAGATCCCTTGCTGAATTGTATCAATGAGACACTGAAAGCATCTTGGTCCAGGAAAATGGCATCATTTTTTATCATTTTTATTTACTTATATCAATTTACTAAAAGGTTTATACCTAAGCTAATATATATCTACACACACATTCTAAAAAAATATGTAAGTGGCAATAATACAAAATGAACATGGTCTGTAACACACTTTGACATTCTTAGAAATAGGTGCTATTTAGAAAATATGACATTTTACTGCACTTTAAACTTGGGGAAGGAAAAGCACTCTCTAAGTGTATCTACTGAGGCAATGAGTTATGAAAATGATAACCTACTTCCTCAACTGCCTTTGTGGGATGTTGAAAGGACAAATCAGGCAGAGTATATAAAACATTTTAAGCTTCATGGAAAACGTTTGCTTGATACTTTTTTTCCCTACAGTAAAAGGTTTTACACACTGAAGTTTGCCTTCCTGAAATCCTTTCACTGACAGCTTTTCCTTTAACTACCACTTCTCTCTTTGATTCTACTATTCATTCACTCCAGAACCACCTTCTCTCATCCAAATATGCATGTACTCACTCTAGTTTCAAGCCATCAGTCAACATGTCCTCTTACCTCTGAACATGTATATGTGGGACTTTATTAGGGAACTGAAATAGACCAAAGAGATACCAAGGCACCTCTGAGTCCTTGAATGAGGAGATAGCATGTGTACGCACTGTACACATTTTGAGGTCAGAAAGACTGACCTTTCACACTTACTCAAAGTTTATGAGGTTTTTAGTTCACATTTCCTTGTTATTTTTCATTATGTAACTTGCTACTCATGGGTAAAAACAGTGAATCAAGAGCCTGGAAAAGAGTCTCATCATGTCTTCAGGTGAGAAAGACCTGGAGAAATCAAAAAGCCCATCAAGTTAGGAACACCACAGTGGAAGTTCTGCCCATCTAGGGAGTTCCCTTATAGCTAATTTATCTGTAATAACCAGAGAAAGTTCATCAGCATGGGCTATGTTCACCTACTCCATAATCACTTCTCTGCATTAAAAGTACTCTTGGTTTTCCACTGGTCTCAGGTTGGTATAGCAAATCTCCAGCTGCTCCTGGCAGAATTGAGAGCTAAGCAGGATGACCATTTCCTTCCTCTGCATCAAAGATAAAAGGAAGAGGAGGAACTTTTAAGAAAGATAAGAACAGCCATTTGGAGGGGATAGCTTAGGTATATAGTCATCTCATATAGCCATGAGCAAGGAGATGTACTTTTGACTGTGAAGTCCACTCCAACCCTCTTAAGTTTTTCAAAGGTGCACAAATAAAATGAGAAGATGCATTTGCCAGTTTTCATTGTATAGCTCTACATTTAGATTTCCCTTGAGAGCCCAAAGCACATGAATGACAAAGTAGAATAAGAAAGAGTTGGGTTTTTGTTTTAGGATAAGTGCATGGTGGAAGCTATTATGTAGATAGTTGTAGACTTCTGTGTCTTGTCCAGTAAAGTTATAAACCTTGTTAAGTGGGTATGATAAAACCCCGCTCTTAGTTGTTTGTTAGGTGGGAAAAATGGCCTTGTGATATTTACCCTTATTTCACTTAACTAGTTTTGAGTCTGTAAGGTTCGACTCTAAAAGCTAGTGCTTTCTTCCTAGGTTACTGGCCTGGAATTAGGCCCTAAACGTGCCTGATCTCATTGGATATATTATGAATAGAATAAATTGCCACCAGGTAAATAGTGGTACCTTAGTTATGGCGAATTATAGCAGCTCTTAAAGCTACGTTGCCCATATTTGTGGCTAATGTAATACAATAGAAAAGGATGTTTTCAACTCAGTCATCCTTTGGGGCCTTCAAAAATTGCCTCACTGTTTTAATATAAATATTAGAGAGCATTATATTTGAAATGTCTATGTGCTAAATTTAAAGAGATACAAACACTTGGATTCACTAATACTAAGCGTTCTAATCACCACTTGTTCTAACACTGGTTTCTCTTCCAGGCTTAAATAGAACATTTCTTTTAACTTACCTTAAATCTTCATACCTATAATCAAGAACTCTTCTGATGCTCTAGGTTCTATTTTATTTCTGGGAAGCTGATAAGTCCTAGCACTATGAGTATCTTTATAGGGACAGCAGGCACAAATTCTTCCACAGACTTAAATTTGATTTTCTATTTATAGTCTTTGTTTCCTTTCCCAGTGATCTTTGCTCTAATAATACTCATGGGAAGGAGAGAGTCTGTGCTTTCATGGAATAATCCACAAAAATCAAAAGCACCCTAACCTCTAGTAGTAAAATCCCACTGGGCTTGGACTATTTATATGTAAATTATGCTCCCAAATTTGGGGCAAAACACTGATTTCAAATTGATCCCCCAATACCCTGTTGCAACCATATATACACTCATACTTGACGAGCCTTGTGTTCCAATTTAGGAGCCCAAAAATATAGCCACCATGGGCACAGAAGGAAAGAAGTATGTATTGCATTTCTACCTTACATTAGGTGTTTTCATGCATTATCTTGATCCTTATTGAGAGTTGATTAGCATTACATGTGTCATTATGGATAAAAATGCTGAGGATTTTAGTTAAATGACTTGCCCACAGACACACACCTACTAAGTGATGAAGCTGAATTTCAAATACGGGTTTATCTGAGTCCAAAATCTACACTCCTTTTTACTGTACTAAATTGGATTTTGCCTAAATATATGTGTTTGGACATATAAGAATCTTCAGCAAGTTTCCTACAATAGTGACTGGCTTGTAGGAGCCAATTGACAGGAAATAGATTTTTGAACATTCGAGAACACCCTTTCTCATTGTCTTCCTCAAGTGTGTTTTTCCCTGACTCGATTTCACTTTATAAACATTCATCAAGTGTCTACTATGGGTAAATTGTGGCACTTTGGGCACTGTGCCTATCAGATAACTTGGCTATGACACATATTTGTGAATTACCAAGAGTTTTATGCTGAGGTTTGCTTTCCTGACCTGCTCAGTTTTGAAATAAGACTGTATAGAGGGGTAGAAGGGGCAAAACTGAGCAGAGGCTAACCCTGCAGTTTTAAATTTGGTAGGAGGCTGCTTTATGGCAAAAGACCTGAGCAATATTAATAGTTTTTTTTTTCCTGTTATACCTTGGCTTCCCTTCATGAATCAAGTGCCGAATTTCCTTATCTTTATCCATAGTTCCTAGCAAGGAGATGGTGGCTTGGGGGAGTGGTATGATTTGCTCACACAGCAGGTTACTGCTGGTGGCCGTACTCCATGGAATTCAGAGTCCATTAAGTCTACTGTCTCTCCCAGGTGCCATATTGCTGCCCATATCGTACCTGTGTGCAAATGTTTCTGTGAAGACTCACAAGTGGTATCATTTAGATCTCTTGTGGTTTTGCAACCTATCCACCTTCTCTCCCACTACAAACCATCTCTCACTTCCCAGGAAAGAGAGGCAATGTGTGTGGCATAATGTCTAGGCTTTGGAATCAGATAGACTTGAATCAAAGTCATCCCCCTTTGTAACTGCGTGTGATCTTGGAGAAGTCAGTTAACCATTCTGAGCTTCAGTGCCTTCTCTGTAATATAAGGATGACAATACCTGCCTTGCAGTATTGTTGCAGTATTGTCTGACATTAGATGCCAGTCTGGTGAGAACATTACTTTTTATCATATGTACAGAGGGGTAGAAGAGGCAAAGAGGAAGATAGCTGTGTCTCTGTATTTCTCTGTGTTTCAATTTTGGTGTGTGCACATTGCTATTAGTGAGTTTGTTTCAGACTGGACCCTCCCCTGCCATATCCCCAGCTCCTTCCCTTTTTTAAGCCCTGTTTTTAAGGCCCTGCTTCCAATTAAAGGACAATCTCCTCCCCCATCCCAGGACTTTACCCACTGTTTATTTTTTTGTGCAATTCAAGACTAGCTGTCCCCTAGATCACAGCTGATAACCCTTCTCTTCCCACGTAAGTCACTGCTGCTTTCTCCCCAGCAACTTTGAACAGTAATCTCAGAGTCAGTGAAGTGATGGCTCAGAGATCTTTCCAGGACCAGTGAGAATCCTATGTGTCACTGGTGGGAAAATGTGCATTTATGTCATCTACAAATTCATGAGTGTTTACTGTCAACTCCAGCCATCCCTCCAATGTAAAATGCTCACCCAATTCTTATTTCTTTTTTACTCCTCTTCCAGGCCTCCCCCTTCCAGTCCTGTCAGATTGAGTTATAATACCACTGATCTCTTCCTTCCTCTCTCTCTTTCTCTCTCCCTTAGTGTGTTTGTACTTTTCTGGCCACCCCTTCTGGATAGGCCATCAGGAGTTGAGCAGCACAAAGTCCAGATGGTAACAATCAGCCTTGCTCTAAGCCCTGGCCAGTGGGTGTTAGAATTTGATTACTGTAGTTAGTGGCCATTTAGGAGTTGAGCAGCCTTAATCCCTTAAACATAGCCTGGCTTGAGAGGAGTGGAGGTGGGTGGTAATTTTACCAGGTGTTTTCCTACAGGGAGAAGTTGGAAAAGGATGCAGATCTGGGTGGTGTTTCAACAAGGAAATAAAGGGAGGCCCAAAACTGTGAAAAGGGTAGCAGCAGGTCTTAGGGTAAAACATCTGAACAAGCTGTGGGAAGTGACCCCTGGGAGGAGAGGCAACAGTAAGAGCAGCACTCTCAGTCTTTCCCAGTAAGATCCTTATGCAGTGCTTTTGGGAAGTGGTTGTATGGTCAAGTTAATGCTTTTTTATTACCAGGAGCCAGGTCAGAAAAGAATTTCCCTTTGGGTCCAGCATGGTATTATCTTCAATAACCAAGAGGATGCCTGCCACTGGCATGCTTGATTATCTCATACTTCTTCAACAGTGATGACAGAGAAATCTATTGCAGGGTGGTAGAAAAGGGGAAATCAGGACTTTGAAATATGGCCTTTTAATTAAAATGGTATCAAACAACACATAAAGTATAAAATGTAGAGATACAGTGAAAAGAGCCTTGTACTAGAAGTCAAAAAGCCAAAGCTAGTTTACTACATAGTGACCTTTGGCAAGTCACTTCACCTCCTTGAGTCACAGTGTTCTCATCTGAAAAAGAAGCCGATACCTTGTCTAGCCATCAGTTCTGTGTTCACAGTCAAGTGAGAATCTTCAAGGACTTTATAGCCTATAAAGTGCTATGTAAATTAAACAATTATTATTACTGTAATTACTTGAGCACTTAATATTAAAAACAAAAACAAAATGAACCAACAAGCTGTGATTCGCATCACTAATCTCCCCCCAATTCTGCCTCCTTCTGTTGATTGACTTAAAATAGGGTATAACTTCCAATAAGACCAGTGATTTAAACCTTCCTTTTTCTTCTTCCACCGATGGAATAACTAACTGGTTATCCATGTCCTGTGAAACCTCAAGAGGGATGTTAGCCCTGCCATTTATTAACCAATTAGGGATCACCATCCCGACACTACTTCATCTCTCCAAAATTCAGTTTCCCCACTATAAAATGAGGATTATCATGGCCCCTACCTTTTAGAGTCATTGTTAGGATCAAATGAGATAACTCATGTAATATAATTAGCGTAGTCCTTCCCACATAGTAAGGACTCACCAACTGTTAGCAATTCATCTCACCATTATTATGACTCCAGGAAGCTTGTCCCTGGTAGCCTCCTTTTACCAACTGGCACAGCTTTTCAGCCTTGTTACCTGGCCAGTAATTTCTCTAGAAGCAAGGCCCACAATATAGTCTCTTCTTTGACAGATTAGTGTCTCCCACAATCACTGTTCTTCCCTTCCTTTTTCCTCCAGGTTTGGTGGGCTGTCAAGCTACCATACCTCTGGCCTCCACGTGAGGTAATTTTGCTCAGCCAGGGGCAGTTCTCTGCTCAGAGGCAGCAAGGCTATCCACAGCTTTAGAGGTTGAGTGGAATCTCCCATGGATCTGTCATCACTCACCCTACCCCCAAGCTAATCTCACCCCTGAGGTGCCCTTACCTGATACCTTGCTCCTGCTCTCACCTACCATTGGTGGGACAGACCAGCCAAAGCATTCTCTCTCTCTCTCTCTCTCTCTCTCTCTCTCTCTCTCTCTCTCTCTCTCTCTCTCTTTTTCTCTCTCTCTCCCTCTCTCACACACACACAGACACACATACACACTCTTATTACCACCACTCACACACAACCACTAGAGAATTAGTGAATTTCATTGTCTGTAGACCCCTATTGCTACAAGAAGCAAGCAGAACCAACTGGTCTGGAATCAATTTCTGTCTACCCTCCTCATGATTCTTGTCAATGCCACTTCATAAAGCTGAGAAAAAATAGAAACCAAAACACACATATCCACTCTTTATTATCTAACCAATTCATCCCCAGAGGACTTTTTAGTGAATATATTCTTAGGTTCTGTTCAAGCCTTCAGATGGGTGTCTGCATGGGTCCAGTTTAGCGATAAGGCAATCTCCCCAACTCCAGGGTAAACATTTATTCCACAAGTACATGTGGTTAGGTGATATGGACTCACCATCTAAGAGGTATTTAAAAATTGCCTATTGGGTACAATACACACTATTCAGGTGATGAGTATATTAAAGTCCTAGACTTCATTACGCAACTCAGCCATGTAACAAAAAAATACTTGCACCCTCTAAATCTATTTTTAAAAATATTTTTAACCTAAACATTTGTACCCCCATAATATGCAAAAAAAATTTAAAAAGTAGTGGAACAGAAAAACATATTTTAAAAATAAAGCCATGGTTGGAAAGAGACAGGTGCTTCCTAAAACCAGAGCACCAACAGCACCAAAATTAAGTCTTCTTCACTGCTTTGCTGTTTAAGTGAGTTGTAGCCAAATGAGCTACATACAGTCATGTTCTGTTAATGGTGTCTTGGTGAACAATGGACTGCATATGCTATCATGGTCCCATAAAACAATAATACTGTATTTTTACTGTATTTTTTCTATGCTTAGATGCACACATACTTACCATTATGTTACAATTGCCTACAGTATTCAGTATAGTAATATGCTGTACAGGTTTTTAGCCTAGGAGTAACAGGCTGTACCATATAGCCTATGTGTGTAGTGGGCTGTACCATCTAGGTTTGTGTGAGTGCATTCTGATATTTGCACAATGATGAAATCGCCTAATGACACATTTCTCAGAATGCATCTCTGTTGTTAACTCACATATGTTATATTTGCATATTTGTAAGCTTCTTTTTTGGCCCTAGGTTGCAAGCATTTTAAAAAACCTTTAAAGGCTAAAGTCTCCAGATTTAGAAGCTCCTGGGCATGGTCTAGCATATTCTTAAGTATTAATATGTGAAATATATGAAAAATTTGGAATTGTGACGTTTCAGGTATCTCTCAAAAGGACTGTGATTTTTCCCCTCCCCGTTTGTGAAATAATTTGCAGGACATGATGCCCTTCAAGAAATTTAGCTTAACTAGTGGGAAATCTGCAGACATTACTCATCCATGGCTTTTCCTGTGGGGTTAAATAGTAGCCCCTGGGGGGAAAAAAGTAAATTGAGATGATCTCCAAGTCGGATCTGGCACCCAAGTCAGATCATGATGATCATCATCATGTAGCTGTTTGGTATTGAGGGGGGAACAGTAGAGTGAAGCAGATCAAGGTTCAGACCCCAGCTCTGCTACTCATTGTGACTTGGAACTAGTCACTTAACCTCTGTGAGGCTCAACTTCTCTACCTCTCTCACAGGACTGTTGTTGTGGGCATTAAATGAAATAATGCATGTAGAGCAAAGGCAAATAGCAGGCATTTGTCAGCCAGAAACAACTCTCTTCCTTTGAGGGGAGTGGTCCAAGACAAACTTAGAGAAGAAATTGCTGCTCCTGCTGCTTCTAAATGAAGACCATCACCAGAGTCAGAATAGGAGCCACTGGTCCCCTAGTAGATTGTTAGGATAAAGAGCACATGTGGCTTGGTGGTAGGAGCCCAGGGTTAGTTAGAAGCAGTGGAGGCATGTCCCCAAGAGAAGAAACATCCACAGAATGTTAGAAGAACCTTCACCTTTGGTGACTGATGGTCAGCTGAAAGGGTGGGGAAGAAGGCAGTTGGAGGCAGGTATTGCTTTATCATTTTTTGGCAAGTCAGTGGCACTAGATAAGCTGATTCACATCCTGACTTCTGTGATCTTGGTTAAGTTGAGGACCAGTGTCCAAAATACCTTGGTATCTTTCCTTTTGGGACTTTGTCTAACCACAGAACTTCATTTCTAGGCAGCAGCATTTGCTGCTGTAGCAATAGAGATCACCCACGAGGCTTCCACTTACACTGTTCCTTTCTTTGCATTTCCTGCTTCTAAGCTTTTGGCTCCCCCAAGGCTCAGAAACAAAGTTCCTTCCCCTACTCAGAACCTTCAGCCTTCCCTGCATTTGTAGAGCAAAATCAATCTTCTGCAGGAAGATTTCCCATAAGCCACTTTTTTCCTCAAACTTCCAAAGCTCTGACCCAGTCTTCCTCTTGATCCCACTCTTGGAGTCAAGCCATCTTCCTGCTGTCTTCTCACATCTCTTTCTAACTGTGCACGTGTTCCAGAAGGCACTGCCAATACAGAGCAAACTCAATGGCTGCAGTTATAGGGCACCTTCACTCACCTTAGGAAGGTCAGTGAGGAGTCCACACACCACTGAAATAGGGTGGCTTGAAGCCCAGGCCCAGTTCTGCCACTAATTAGCTGTTTGACTTTAGTAAGTGTAGCCATTCTTGGGGCCTTATTTTCATTATCTCTAACAGAGTGAGGAGAGCTAAGATTACTCACTGCTAAGGTCAAGGTTAGCTCAGACAGTTAAAACGCAGTTTTGTGGCATGAGAATAGACTTTGAACTACATAGACCAGAGTTCCTGTCCTCATCTTACCAAGTTAATAGTGGCATTTATAGCAGTGAAATGGCTTGCTCAAGGCTGCACAGCTAGTAAGCAGCAAAACCAGCATTCAAACCTGTGTGTAGTTCTGGGAGGGCTCAGCAGAGCAATTCCCCCTTCCTGGCTGCTCCTAGACCCAAGACAGTTGCTGACAGCCAGGTCACCACTTTCTGCACTTTGTCAGCCTGATCCCAGATTGCTCACCTCCTCCCCACTCCCCAATTAGTGATCCTTATCCTTCCTATGAAACTCCAGTAATAGAAAAAGGGAAGGGGGAGGGGACAGAGAGATTTGAGAACATACAGGCTTATAGGCTAAGCTTCCCCTTACACTGTTACTTTTGCTGGATTTCCTGCTTCTATGCCTTTGGCTTCCCCAAAACTTAGAAGTGTTTAGGCTTTATGGTTCCAGCAGGCTAGTTTTAAAGTCACCAACCCTTAATATTTATTTTATCAATGTACTCACACCAGTGTAAAATCATTGCAGTATTGTTTGTAATAAAATGATATTTGAAACCACTGTCTATCAATAGGGGACCATTTAAATAAATCACTTTACATTCATGCAGTGGAATGCTATGCAATTGTAAAAAGAATTTTACATACCAAGAGGCAGCTCAGTATTGAAAGAGCTCCATGATATATTAAGCGTGGAAAGCAAGAAACAAAACATTGTACGTAGAATGCTAAGATTTACGTGAAGAAAAAATATATGTATATATACATATTTGTTCACGTGTATAAAATATTCTTGAATGATATGCAAGGAACTGGTTAAGGTTTTTGCCTATTCAGAAAAAATAAATATAGCATCATCCTCAACTTTGCTTTATTTCACTAATAGAAAGTGGGAACATGGATGATACTCTATAGTTCTTCCATAGCACAGGAAGCAGTGGGACGGGATTTGCAGCTATAGTCCTTGCAGACCTGGGCAGTAGAAAGATCTGGCTTCTCAGTGCTGGGGCTGACCAACAGGTCTCTTCCCATGACGCTCCTTGCTTTAGTGCTGAAACTCCTAGAAAAACCAGGACAGTTGGTTACTGTGTTCCTCATTCTTCTGCTTCAGCCTTTAGCCAGTCAGGGAGGGAAGATTCCAGTAGTGGCATGAATGGGAACTATGGCAGCATCCCCTGTGTCCACAATCCACAAGGGACTCACAGATTGGCAGGCACATGCTCTGCAGGGTATCCTCATCTAACAGACAAGGAAATTGAGGCTCAGAGAGGTTAAGTGATTTCCCCAAGGTCACACAGCTGGTAAGTGCTGGAGCCAGTCTGTCTGACTCCTGCCACATCAAGGTGACCCTGGGAAATGTAAAGCTTTCAGTGAAGCAGCGGGTCTGGCCTTTCTTAAAGTCTAAAGCACCCGGAGTTGCATTTTAACCAAATCAAACACTGTTGCTCTGAATCAACTTTGGCAGGCCTGTGTTAGGAAATGTCTTTCTTCCCAGCACACCCACCCCCAAAGCAAAGAGAATAGATGCTCCAGGTCTTCTAACTGAAGGAGCCATAGGCAAAAGCCTGGCCTCCCCAGCTGTGCCCATGGTGGGAATCCATTTCTCACTTGGGGAGTGACAACCTACTCATCCCCCAACTTGGTCCAGCCTCCCTCACAAGAGAAGCATGAGAAATTAAAACAGAAGAGCAGCCAGCTAATAACAGGTAGTGGTGCATGTCATGATGCTTGCCTACTTTTTGTTTGGGTGGAATTCTATTTGGCTATGTAATAGGGACTTCTTTTGCTAGGAAAGGGTAAAAAACTCCCCAAAGCCTCATGCATCAAAAATCCACCAAGCCACAGAAAAGCAGACATAGCAGATAGTAGAAGCTTTGGGGATTTGGGAGGAGCACAGGAAAAGGTCACAGCGGCAGCTGTACTTGCCCTTTCCCAATTAAGCAGCAGGTGGGTGTTAATTATATATAGGAAACAGGGCTGCTTTACAGACCCTGTTGAGATATTTTACAAATATGGAGAGAGTGAAATGCTTACTCTTGTTGTTGGCAATTAATTCATGCATGCTGAGTTGTAAGAGGGGGGGGACTACCTGTGTCAGGGTGCAAGAATTTCTGGGAGTAATGGATTTGGGGACTGGCATATCAAAGAGGATCCAAAATGAAACTGAAGCAGAGTTTTCCAAAGCTCTAGCCTTTTCTGCAAGAGCTGCCACAGTTTTGGCAAAAACATTTTGTGTGAATGCTGTACACAGGACCTGAATTACCTATGCCTTGGAGTCCTGCATTCTTGGATTTGAATGAAGCCAATTGATCTCTCTGGTGATTGAACTCGGGACAATAGACTAATTAGCAGCATATTCATTCCCACTACAAAATAGCCAGCCTTGAGAGTTTAATAGTAGAGACCATAATGTTATTTGGGTTTTAATGTCAGATAGAACTGGAGGAAGAAATAGGAGGCCTGCCTGTAGTGTGTTCTGGTTTAAGAAGCAGCAGGTGGTATCATGGCATTCCAGTATGTACAAGGACCCTACAACCCTTCCTGACTTCTCCCTATCTGCAGCATCACAGATATTGCCACAAAATATGGCAGCTTGGACCAAGAGGATTACATGCGTGTCCCATTTTAGGAAATAGCTGTGTGCCTGTACAGGTGGCCACCAAGCAAAATTTCCCATGTAGAGTTCCATTCCTCATTGTCTTTCATGATAACACTAGAGATGCATTCTTCTGACAAATATTTTAGTCCCAAGGCACTGCAAAGTCTCAAAAGTGCAAAACACACATGGAAAATCTTATTTGAGAGGAACACTTTCAAATTCCTTGATAATGTCTTAAAAATAAAAATATATGGGCAAACCACTTGAAGAAACTAAATTTAGGATGTCTTTCATAGAATAGAATTGAGTTAGAAGGTGCTTTTTTCACTGCTTATTTCAGAAGGCTGTTGGGAGAATTCCATATGGAAGTAAAAGCACTTTATTAATTGCAAACTGCTATAGATATGTAAATTCTAATTACTCTTCCAGTTGATCTTGGACAGTCACTTTATAAAAAGGAAACTCCCTAGCACTCTGGGAGGCTGAGGCGGGTGGATCGCTCGAGGTCAGGAGTTCAAGACCAGCCTCAGCAAGAGCAAGACCCCATCTCCGCTAAAAATAGAAAGAAATTATCTGGCCAACTAAAAAATATATATACAAAAAATTAGCCGGGCATGGTAGCGCATGCCTGTAGTCCCAGCTACTCGGGAGGCTGAGGCAGGAGGATTGCTTAAGCCCAGGAGTTTGAGGTTGCTGTGAGCTAGGCTGACTCCATGGCACTCACTCTAGCCTGGGCAACACAGCGAGACTCTGTCTCAAAAAAAAAAAAAAAAAAAAAAAGGAAACTCCTCTCTTACTCACCATAGAACATTAGGTCTTTAGAAAAATAAGGATTACCGTTTGCTTCTTGGAGGGAAGCTCATTACCAGTTCCAGTACTGACCATTCAGAGCTGTTCACAGAACAACTTTTAATTTTTAGCTATCTGTGGTCTTGTCTTTCAGGACAAAGTTTAGTGAGGAGCAGGTGGAGTATGTGTTCACTCTATCATATATGTACTAATTAACCAGGCCCTCCCAGTTTTCTTATCATGAGGAGAGGAAGCGAGTCCATCAGCATTTTGTAACTGTGGGTCTTTGAGCAAAGTTAGGAACAATACCCAATCCTCAGATTTACCATCTAGAAATCGGACGTGACACTCCACATGGTTGTTCTGAGGGGGCAGTGAGATGATATTATCTGCAACAGGACTGGGAAGCACTGTGCAAATCCTCTTAGGAGCTAAGCAAGGGACCTCCCCTCAATCCCTGCCTTTGTAGGATGTGTGTGCTTGTTTGCTTGCTTCTTCCAGTGTGCATCTCAGGTCCTCAGGTTCAGTTTAGCAGCCCCAAGCAGGTAAACGTTGTTTTGCATTCACATATTGTATTTCATTGACTTAGGACAATCCATTGATTCAGTGATTGTTAGCTTCTGCCTATTCAAACTGGCTTTCTGGGGCTGCTTATTGGTTTTTTAAATAATTGTTTATTCAGAGACAGTAATTGGGTTAGTAGGGAAGTTTCTCTGAAGGAGGACAAAGTTTAAAAGAAAAAGGAATACAGGCGCTTTACCTTCTCCAAGATCCAAATTTAGGTATTTGTAGGAGTTCAGAGATGATTATTAGAACTTAAGAAACTCTTATAGGGCATTCTAATTCTTCTCCCCACTACATATAAATAAACTCTGAACTTACACACTACAACCTCTGATGTGACAGTAGCTACAGTTCAGAAGTGGCAAACTGGTTCCCTGTGGGCCAATCTTGGCCTGAAGGTATGTTTTCTTTGGCCCTCACACGTTTTTTAATTTTGTTTAGTTGCTAACATTTCAAAATTATGAAACTTCATACGAAAATTTACAGCTTGTCTTGAAAAGTGGAATGGAATCAGCATTGAAACATGGCAACATAGAACATAGTAGCAACTGGACTTGGGCTCTCCAGTTCTCCATACTCTCTACTAGGTCTTGTTGACTCTTCTGTTATCAACTAACCTTCTATGGGCATTGTTAGATAGCCCTATATTTAAAGTGTTTGTATTAAAACTGACCAGTTTAGTAGCACAGGACAGCTAGGAGATCATTGGGATTTGGCTGCTATACCCAATGACAGGGTGTATTCATGGATGACCATTGTCTTGGTGGAACCCTCCATTTGAACCAGAAGGTAAAACATTTAGGGCAATGAACATGAAGGTCCTATGGCTCTTTCAAATGATTCTCTAAGCTCACGTAACTTTGTGTTTGACTATATGAATTATCAGTTCCTCCCCCTCCACTCCTACCATCCATATTTTTGAGACAAGGAATGTGCCTGCAACTTCTTTAGCTGCCCCACAGGGCCTACAAAAGGTGGAGTCCACAATAGGAACTGAGAAAAGATAGATGAAGCAATCCCTCCAATGACAGATGCATCGCAAAGTCCTTCTTTTCTTTTCTTGACTGACAAATACTAGGTTCATAGAATGAGAACTAGAGGTTTTGATGATTTGCTATGTCCTTGGATGGGTAACAGGATGTCAGTAATTAGCAGGGCATAGATGAGAGAAGCAAAAGAGAACATTTCTTAAGTACCAGGAAGGAAAATTAAGGAGTGATCATTACTACTAAGGGTCGATAGAAGGAAGTAGCCGGGGAAAGAGGCTGAATTCTGCTTATATCAATAAGTATTTCAAATCACCAGGGTCTAGGAACTTTCTGGAGGAACCAGAAAGCCCAGGGTTCTGGGAATCTTCTGGAGGAACAAATCCCTCTCCGAATTTCCTCCTCACCTCCTCCCCTCATTATTCTACACCTGAAAGGAACAGGAGAAGAGAGAGCTTGTTATAGGAGGACACTTAAAGTTAAGGGAGGCTAAAGGGGTCTTTTGCAGCATTTTGGCTAGGGAGCCCAGGGTCACAGGTTATAAAAATGGAAAGAAATCAGAAGTTTTTAAAATGTGTAATCTCTAAGTGCTCGTTTCCAGATGACCTAAAAGTTGGTCTCCTGTAGTATTCATAATGTGAGGTGTTTGAGGTTAGAATTAATAATTTGCTTGTGCTTAACAAAAACCAGGTTTTAACTTCATCATTATTTTATTCAAGGCAATATTACTTCATTTGGTTCCTTCTGTCAGTGCACTCTTAGGTCTTTTAACTTGGTGAAGAGGTTTATGCAGCTAAACAATTTGAGAACCACAGAGCTTACCTACTCCTTAGCATTGACATTCTGTTCTTGTCGTGGCTGACTGTGCCCTCCCGCTTCCAGATGGTAATTTGGCTTTTGACACAAACAAAGTAATTTGACAGGCAAAAGGTCAATTCCCACAGGCTGCCAGCCCTGTTCAGGTGCCAAGGGATTATAAACTTTGGGTTGACAAGCCACAGCATCTGCCAGAGTAGCTCCAGATTTGATCCAAAATATGTTCATAATAATAACATTATTAGTATTTATAATGATTTGTTATTGGAAGGCAGCTCTATAACCTCACCGTCCACTTCAGGAATCCTCCTCATTCTCCATTAGTAGACACACATTGAAACTCTCCCTTTCTGCTTTATACCTCACCCCCTTGGTTTCAGGTATAAAAGAAATGGCCTCATTTCTGCCTTAAAGAACTCAAACAGCCACTCCCCCAAACAGCCAGACTGTAGACAGAGGTTTGGGTTTTTTTTAAATGAATATTCTGCATATACACGCCCCTGCCATGTCACATGGATATATGTTTATGTTCCTTTAATGATTTAAACATTTTAGTTCCTTTAATGATTTTTTTTATTATTGTAGGCTTTATGCTAGGTTTTAAAATCTAAACAGCAGCTAGTCCTCTCTTAATTACTCTTCTTTTTCAGAGTTTCCCTGGCTATTCTTGCTTGTTCATTTAGGAAAATTAATAGATAATTTTTTAGCAGTTTTAGGTTTTCAGAAAAATTAAGTGGAACGTAAAGAATGTTCCCACATACCCCCCTCACACCTCCCAGTTTCCCCTGTTATTAACGTCTTGCATTAGTGTAGTACAGTTGTTGCAATTGTGGGCCAATATTGGTTCATTATTAACTAAAGTCCATGGTTTACATTAGAGTTCACTTTTGGTGTTGTACATTCTATGGGTTTTTACAAATGTATAATAACACCAATATACCATTACAGTATCATACAGAGTAGCTTAACTGCTCTAAAAATCCCCTGTGCTCTACCTATTCATTCCTTCCTAACTCCTCTTGAATCTTTGGCAGCCACTGAGCTTTTTTACTGTCCCTATAGTTTTGCCTTTTCCATAATGTCACATAGTTGGATTGATAATGTATGCAGCCTTTTCATATTGGGTTCTTTTATTTAGCAATATGCACTTCAGAGTCCTCTATGTCTTTTCGTGGCTTGATAGCTCATTTCTTTTTATCACTGAATAATATACCATTGTGTAGATTTACCACAGTCTGTTTATCCATTCAACTATTGAGGGACATTTTGGTTGCTTCCAAGTTTGGGCAATTATGAATAAAGCTTCTATAAACATCTGTGTGTAGATTTTGTGTGGACATAAGTTTTCAATGCATTTGGGTAAATACCAAAGATTACCATATGCTGGAGCATATGGTAAGAATATGTTTGATTTTGTAAGAAACTGCCAAACTGTCTTCCAAACTGGTTGTATCACTTTGCATTGCCACAAGCAATGAGTGAGAGTTCCCATTGCTCCATATCCTTCCCAGCATTTGATGTTGTTAGTGTTTTGGACTTTAGTCATTCTAATAGATGTCTAGTGGTATTTCACTGTTGTTTTATGATTTTTTAACAATTTTTAAAGTTATTTTTCTGCTGCTTGCTCTAGGGATTACAGTATACATCTTAATTTATCAGAATCTACTTCAGATTTATACTAACTTAATTACAGTGAGCTATAGAAACCTTACTCCTATATACTTCTATTGTCTTTAATGATCCCCTGACTGGTAGAGCTTGGCTGGGGTCCCCTGAGTTAAGGCTGGGTGCTGAATTATTGAGAATAGGCTCTGAATAACCATGCAGGATGGTTTGCTGGGATAGGATATGTGATCTAAAGGTAGATAAAATAGGAACTTAAAAAAAGATAACCATTTCTCTTTCTTGCTCATAGTAATATCATAAAAGAGTTTGGCAAATGCCTAAGCTAAAATCTGGGTCCTCTTGGGCTATCATATTCACAGGTTATAAAGTAGGAGATCTTAGTTTACTGGTCCATGGCTTGCAATGCCTGAAAAATGGGTTCTTTAAGAATAAGTGCTTTCCAGAAGAGGCCAGGAGAATGTAGTTGTGTAGATATCTGACAGTCTGAGCTAAAAAGCTTTAAACTGAAAATGGAGTAAAGGGGAAAATATCCAGCCAAAACCTGTGAAATGAGCTAATATAGGGAACATTATATATGCAAACTAAGAACAGTAAAAGAAGCATTTAATAATTGACAAAGCAGAATAATGGGGAAAGGGCAGAAATAGTGGGTGTGGCTTCAGTTGCACAGAGTTGGAGCAATTAAAATCTAGAATTTAAGTCTCTAGCAGAAAGGGTTAAATAGGCCTGCCTAGGTATCATGAAGACTTAGTGTGGAAGAGTATATGAATAGAGGTGAGAGGGTTTGGATACAGAAAACCAAATGCCATCATTAAGAGTGTGTACTACAGGCCACCTGGCCAGAGAGAGGAAAGAAGTGATACATTCTTAATGCTTAGACAAGAGTTGTTTTCTCATGATGATTCAATTTCAACAATTTAAATATAATTTATCATTCTCTCTGCAACCTCCCCCCTTCCCACAAGATCTTATTGTTCTCTTTGTTCTGACTCCTCAGCACCATTCTTTTGCATCTCAAGGGTGAGACAATAACCTTGAAATTCCCATAAATTATCAAAAGGGTTCTGGTAAAATATGATTGCTCATGAACTGACTTTTCAGTTGAGATACAGAGACTCTGTCCATTAGTACTAGCTAATTGGTTAGAGAATTGAACATAGTGTATAAATGTGTGTGTGTGTGTGTGTGTGTGTGTGTGTGTGTGTGTGTGTTTGCCAGGAATGGCAAAGAATTGTTTAGATCATGGTCCCAAACTCAAATGCTTGCTGGAGTTAGGCACCCTCTCTGAAGGGGGCAGTTGCTACTTGGTTCCAGCAGATTGATGACATGTGAGAATATAAGTTCAATATTACCAGATGTTCTGATTTTTTTTTTTTTAGAGACAGGGTCTTGCTCTGTCACCCTGGCTGGAGTGCAGTGGCACAATAATAGCTCACTGTAGCCTCGAATTCCTGGCTCAAGTGATCCTCCTGCCTCAGCCTCTCAAGTAGCTGGGACTTACAAGTGTAAATGACTGTGCCCAGCCTATTCTGATTTTTTAAAAAGAAACAGGAAACTTGCATTTTATATGAAATCTTATATCTTTTAAATAATGAACCAATTAAAAGCTTTGAAAAACACTAGGTGGGCCTAACAAAACACTTCCACAGCCACCCAATAGTGAATTCTAATTTAGATGATAAATGGAATTCATGGTAGAGCCTTGATTAGTGACTTAAACTCAGTCTGGCTCTTTGTCCATTAAGTATGGATTTGGTTTCAGCTAGGTGAGGGTGAGTACTTCTCCCAAATGGCAAACTTGCATGTTGGTTTGTATCCTGTAATGTAACTGAGAACTTCCTAAATGGCAAAAATGGTAAGCGGACTCTAAGCTTGGTTAGGGTCAGTCTATCAGTGGTCAGGTTGTGAGACATGTAAAGAAAGTTACCAGAAGGTAGTTCTCTTTTGGTGCCCTTTTTATGTGCCTGCTTCCTCATCAGATCATGAATCCCCTGAAGGTCATGGTAAGGACTTTGGATTTGGTTCTAAAAGTGTTAAGAAGCTATTGGAGGCTTGTGAGCAGGGAAGGAACATGATCCAACTTAATATTCCAAAAGGAACACTATAAAAGAGCTGATAGGAGGGCCCTGTCTAGAGCTACAACATGGAGACTTCCAGGAAAGCTGCCTTTACACCCTTTTCCTCTACCACTAGTTCTTTCCTAGGATCATTGTTCTTATATTTATGTGTTCATGTCTCTCCCCACTACCCCCTACCACAAATGGAGATGCTCTCCATGGTTCTTGGGCTGTGTATCCTAAGAAACGTGAAGCCTATGTCATTCTGAATCTGTTATCCAAGGGTAAGCAATGTCTTTTCTGATTGAACTTACTTAATTGTGTTCCCTTCAGGCCATTTCTCAGCTATGTGACAGAGACAGAGCCTTCTAGATATTTGATCTTTCCATCTGAGAGAACAAGTGATATGGTCTTGCAAATTGATCTAATTACTCAACACTATGCTTCTATCTTTCAGAAAATACTGAAGGAAGGACCTCTGCTGAAGAACTGTAACTCCTTCAAGAGATGGAAGCTTAGATACTTCCTGGTTCAAGGACAGAAGCTCTGCTTTGCACACCATCCTGCGGTAACGTATATAATCTTGTCAATTGGGTTAGTGGGTGGGTGCCGGGAAATGTTTATGTGTGGAGATGGACCAATAGTTAAAGACATGTTGGCAAACATTAGGGTGAAAGTTGAAACCCTCTACTCTTTTTTTTTTAAACTTGTTCTTTTGGGACATATGGGGGGCACTTTTCTCTTCTTCCCCCTTCCTGTTTCCCTTCCATTTCATAGTTTCCTCAGTTAGCTTCTGCACCCAGAGCCAACTGACTATATAACTTTCGGGGCCCAATGTAAAATGAAACTGCAGGACCCCTTATTCAAAAAGCAGGGGAAAGTTCTATTAAAGGTACTAACAATTAATGCTTTATATTTATACTAAAATATAAAGCAATGACTTGTCATGGCATTTTTTATTTGCTATTTAATGTCATTCTAAGTAAATAAAAAATAAGATTTTAAATAATTAGCATGATTTTTACCATTCATCTGCACACTGTACAATGCTAGTTTTAAATGTAAATATAAGAGTATTTACATTAACTCATATGAAGAATTGTCAAAATTATGCCATTTGCATTAGTAGAACATACATGGATATATATTTTTTCACCAGTACACAAAACTAGCTCAACTGTTTTTATTTCACTACTTGATACTTGCACATTCTACCAACACTTTCTGAGTGAAAAGAAAAATAACTATGGGTTGCCCTATCTTTCCTTTTCCTTCCATGTCATCGTTTTTAGCATAAATGGTTGGCTAACACAGGGAAATAACATGAGTAAGGAAGAATACAATAGGGCTCCTTGGTTGTTCATGTTTCTTAGAAACCATTGCCTTTTTTCTACATTTGAAGCAAGTTCTGGTTCCAACAGAAAGTGTGTCCTCTCAGGGCTGTCAGCGGCCCCACTTAGTCCTAGATATAACACACTTACCTTGTACTTGCTTTGAGTCTTGCTGAACTCCCATGCATGATGAGTCCACTAGTATTCTATGTTCACGGGCATCACAAATGCACATGGAGAGACAAGACGTAGGGTAGACATGCACACTGTACATATTTCCTCGCTCATATGCATGATCCGTTGTCCCATTGGACTTCACTTGCCAAACACAAGCTCAAAAATAAAATTATTAAGACTTTCAAAGTGGCAATAGCATTAAACCAAGTGTGTGGCTTTCTGATCATGGGGCCCTATGTGACTGCACAGGTTGCATACTAGTAAAACCAGCCCTGTCTGTATCCATAGTACTGATTTCCTTCTGCTGGCTGGGTGGTATCTACTACTGCCAGTGTATGAGGAGACACAAGCCTCAAACTAGATGGGACTAGCAGCACTGTCAAAGGCTGCCCCCCAATAAAATAAGAGCTAATAACAATCTGCTCCACTAAATCACATCCCATTATCTTCTCCAGCATAAACCTTTATGTTTGAGTAATTCTGAATTGACCAATCCAAGCCTTCCCATAAATCCACGTAAATGTTTAGGGAAGAGTTGTGTTTTGATTTAGTTTGATTTGTTTTTTATTTGTCACATGATGTATGAATAAAAATCATGTTGCTAAATACATCCTAGCCCTCAAGCCAAAGAAATGATTGTACCATGACTGCCAAAAATGCCTGTCAGCAAGTGTGTGTGTATATGTGTGTGTCTGTTTACTTTTTAATGTCTCTTTGCCTCATTAACCAGACAGTTCCTTGTCCCTCTTCCTCTTATATCTTTTCAGTTTGCACGCTTTGAAACAATTGATCTGTCTCAGGTCGCCTTGGCAGAAACCAGCTGTAGAAACCTTTGTCACAGTTTTTGTGTAAGTAAGATTGGGAATGACTGAATGGGCAGGGGTGGGGGCTACCCGGAAAGAGGGGTTGCTGTACCCACTTGTTGCCTCTTTGATCTTCAGGTTTTCCAAGACTCCTCTGATCCCAAAGTGTTACTATTATTCAGGCAAACATTTTCTACCAGCCCACTTATGGGGGAAAAAGTGATGGTCTTGTTTCCTATTACCAGCCTGGTATAAAACTAAGCTGCTTTCAGGGGGCAGTATGAGGGTGTAACTATTACAAAAATCAGTCCTCCTGGTAAAGGTGATTTAGAAGAGTATCACTGGGAGGCTTTCAAGAGACTAATAATATGCTATAGAATTTAGCATGATAATCAAGTTACATGACATCTTCTCCTTTGATGAGGTAGATAAGAACCTAAATCCAAAGTGAAATCTGTCCCATGTTGAGATTACAGATGAGAATACCTCAAAGGAAGCAGAGGATTTCCTAGGGAAGTATTCAAGGACTTGGTGCACCTGGAATGTCATATGGCTTTGGTAATTCAAGTGAATCCAGACCAGAAAACTCACTGAAAAATAGCAAGTCTGTTGGCCGAGGAATTCCCACCTCCTCCCAGAACCGTCTTCTCTCAGCCTCAGTGGTGGGTTATGGAGACTGAGGTTCCTCTTAAGGCAGGTAGGGAATGGTACTTAGCAGACTAAAGAGCTGCAGACCCAATACCTTGCTTCCATGGCTGGTCCATGTTCCATGCACCGCTGGAAGGAGAGCAGCTGGATATAAGAAGGAGAACTTGCTTTTATTGCTCTCTCATTAAATCACACTGACCCAGGATAAAGCTGAGGGCTCTGTTGACCAGACTTAAAAAAGCTGAACTTTTGGGTTATGATCCTACAGGCTAATGTTTTTGGTCTTCATTCTATAAAGAAATCCCAAGGACTAGGCTGCCCCTTAGCACAGAGACACCCACCCAAGGATGGGTTTGGACCAAAGGAGCGGCCGTTATCACAATCCCAACTAGCTCCTATGTCCATTTACCACAGAATCACTCTGTGCTACATGTAAAAGGAGAAATAAATTGCACGTTGGTGTAGTGAGCTCTAGCTCCAAGATTTGGTGAGCTGGTAGTAAAGGCAAGTAGGGCCATGGAAGCAATGACTGATGCGGTAGCTATCCATGCTCCTTTATGCCCTCTGGGAAAACAGCAAGTCTTACCCATGATCTACATCTGCTAGACTCTTAGCATGGCTTTCTTATTATTCCTGCCTGGGTGCTTGCACTAAGCAGAATTAAGAGAAACAACTGTAAAATTCTCTTCAGTTTGTCCCTGACCATAAGAAAGAAAGAAACTAGATTTCTGGACACCTCACTCTCCTCCCAAACAAAAAGAGGCACGCTCTGATGAAGCATATATACTTTTACCACTTCAAGTAGACAGAGCAGTGGGAAGCAAGTAGGGTTTTCAGGCAACCTCACTTGAATAACAGATGGGTGCGTGGCTTAGTATTTAAGAGCATGAATTCTGGAGCCAAAGAATCTGGCTTAGCATTTTACCTGCTGGGTTACCCTGGGAAAATCGTTTAACTCTCTTTGCCTTGGTTTTTGTGACTATGAAATGAGAAAAATAACAATGCCCATTTCTTGGGGTTGTAATGAAGATTGTATAAAATAATATACATAAGGGGCTTTAGAATAGTCCTTGGCACATAGTAAGTGCCATTAAAGTGTTAGTTATTACTATTATGATTATTATTATTTTGGGTGGGTATCTAAGGAGCTGCAAGTGGCCCTGGGAACTTCTGTCTTACATTCAAGAAGTGCCTTGGGTTGTGCTTGGTAGATTTGTCTAGTTTCTTAAAGAGTTCACAGACTCTGTTTGGAGGCAAAGTTGTGGACTGAGAATCAGCTAATAATGTGACTTTCTGCTTAGGTTATTACACCGCAACGAAAAGTCACGCTGGCTGCACCCAACCGTAAAGACATGGAAGAATGGATTAACGTCATAAAAACCGTCCAACAGGGAGAGATTCGCAAGGTAAGAGAACTAGCAGAGAATCCACACAATTCCCATGGGTAAATACTTAATTAATTGCATTAGTCAAGCTACCTTTCAAACAGGGAAATAGTAATTTGGAAGCAGAGACCATCAGTTTAGGAATTCTAGGTAGATATCATTAGGAAACCTGTTTAGAACTATTCATAAATAAGAGTAATTCATTTAGACTTATCCTTTGTAAATATACAGTTTAGATACCTCTGTACACATCCACTTGATATGTAGATGTCAGTGTATGCCCAATGAATGAGGCACTGAAGATATATGTGAGCAGCTAAAATAGACACATTTAGGTTAGGAAAACTGCAATCAGCAGTCTTGACTTGGGTCTGCTGAATGACTACAATAACAGCTAAGGAAACTGAGGCTCAAAAAAGAAAGGAACTAGACCAAGGTGAAATAACCACTCAGTAGCAAACTCAGAATTTGGACCCAGGCTATGCGATTCCAAAGACTATGTGCTTAAACACTATGCAATTCTGCCTTTCTGTTTCCTGTCCACCACAAAAGAAATGTAGAGGGAAGAGCAAGGACCAATCCTCCACAAAGCTTATCAGGGTTCTTTTTCTCCCTGGCAATACCAAATCTCTGGCCACTGCTCCCTGTAACAAGAGATGCCACCATTCAAACTCTGGGCAATGCACTCTGCCCACTCTTCTGTAGATCTACTACAGTGGTTAGAAGTTATATAAGGTTCAAGAGGGGAGGGACTTGTGCCATTTCTTTAACTTAGCGCCATGTCTGGCACATAGTAGATGCTCAATAATTTTTTTCAAATGAATAAATGAATCTGAGGGCAATCTTGGAATCAGGGTTTAGGATGAACAAGTTCTTCTGTGAAGGTCTTTAAGATAAAAAACAAAGATGAATCCAGCCTTTAGAAGAACCTGATGTCTTAAATAACTAGCAATAGGCAGAGGATTGTTCTAGCCATTTTGGATGAAGCAGTGTGTGATACAGTTTGGTAATGATGAGGTTTAGAAATAAACATAATGCTGTTGGGAAAATCCATCCATTCCTACTCCCCTAGGATTTCTCAGACTTCTTACCACTTAGTCTCATAACTATGCATTCTGCTACCCATGGCTATGATGGGGAAACATGATAAAAAAGCTAATTTGCAACCTCTCCACATATCATTAAGGCATCTCCCAGGCCCACATTGTATATGCTTAATTGAGAGATCCTTTGCTTAGCATCTGGTGATGATTTTTATATGACTTAGCACACAAAATTTTACTTCATTATTTTCTTCTTCTTTTCCTGATAGAGAAGCACAATTCCAAGCCCCGCCCTGACCCCCAACACCGACCATGATGCCACTATGGCACAGCATTAGAGGTAGCCACAAAAAGTTGTGAATTCCATGCTCCTCTTCCATCTTCACCCCTGTAGACCAATCTCTTGGATTATCTCTATTCTAATTGGAATGCTTCTCATGAATCACATAACAATTTCAAATTGGCATAAAAGGTCACATAGTATATATTTGAATTTTAATTATTAGTTCAAGAATGCAAAAATGGCTAGAGAAAGCCACCAGAAAATTGATGTGCCAGTCCTGAGTTCATTGAATTAAACACATAGGTATTGACTAACCAGCACAAACTAGAAAGGAAAAAAAATAATCTGCCTGTTTACTCCCTTGGAAGAGTTATGAGTATCAGGTAGTAATCACAACTGCTGTAAAGATGCTCCTGGGACCTAAATCTATTAAGGAACATTTTTAGCTGATAGTGAAATGTCTCATCACCAGCATCTTAGCAATTCGTCTTGCTTGAGGCTTAAACAGTCAAGTATGCCTTAGCCCATATATGCCTTATCTCTCGTGGTCCCTTCCATCCTCTGTCATCACCAGTGTCTGACAAATGGGTTGAGAGCAGATTAATCATGGACTTAGTGGTCTGTTAAAGTGGTAACAAAGTAATTGGACAATCTATTAGAAACTAGTCAGTACACATTAATGAGCCAGCCCCTACTAGGTACCCAGTCCTATTCCACAGAGAGTTGGAAAAAAGGGTGCAATCTCCTGGCCTCAATGAGCTCCTTAGGTAGTTGGAGAGACAATATATACACAAAAAGAGTTAAATGACAGTAATCAAGGTAAATGACAATTTTCAGAGATGTTAAAGCAATGCATGATTGACTGCCAGATGAATGAAACAGACAATAAAGTGGTATGGAAAGTTCAGGGGAGGAAGAAATAAGTATGGGCTGGAGTCCTCTGGGAAGAGTTAATAGAAGAGAGATTTGAGACTGACCTTGAAATATAGGATTTTATCGGTGGCAGAGGATTGGTGGCAGGGGGAAGTCCTGAGCAAGGAAACTGGTATAAGCAAAAGCTGAGTAACAGGAAAACAGAACATCTTTGGAATAGAGTAAAAGGGGGAATCCATTTCACCAGAAGAGTTTGGGAAAGCGAGTCCAAAAGTATGTCTAGAGAGGTAGCTTGGGCCTGATTGTGGAGAATTTTCAATGCCAAGATAAAGAGTGGGGGAGATTTGCAATATGATCAAAGTTAGTTCAGTTTAAGGATAGATCAGCAAGAGAAGAGAATTGATCAGTGGAATACTTTAGAAATACAAGGATTAGACAAGGGAAAATTTAGAGGCCAGAAATTCAGAGAGGAGGCTATAGATTAAATCAGGCAACACAAAATTAAGCCACAGAATGAGGATAGAAAGGGAGGACAAATAGTAGATACTGAGTTGGGATCAGGCGAGAACCTAAATGTAAGAAAGAGGCAAAGAGGAGAGAGAGGTCACAGGCAGATGAAAGGCTTGAGCCTGGGGAAATTTAAAGAAATAATATAAAGGAGAAAACTAAAAATAAGGAGCTACTTGGAAGACTAGATTAAAAGGTTAGCTCATTCTAATGAATTGCCATGGAATCATTGACTATGAGAACAGAAATGAATCTTAAAAGTCATCTACACTCCAGATTCTAGAGCATCTGGAGATTGTAAGTCATGTAGCCTTTATTTGAACTCATCCATCTTTGGGAAAGTAAGTTTCTTGTAAGAGTCCAGTCAATGTTCCTAAAGCTCTAAACCTTAAGTTTTTTCTTAAACTTTGGTCTAGTAGAAGAAAAAAACTTTTTAACATTGACTGTAAGCTGCAGGGATAGCATCCACTGCCTCTTGAGGTAGAAATCTCCCTGTCATTGGAAATATTACAAATTATTTGAACAACTGCTTGTCAAGATGTGGTAAATTAATTTTGCAAGTGGGCAAAGTAGATGAACTCCAACATTCCTTTCAACTTGAAAAGCTTATGATTCCCAGATTTCATTAAAGCAATTGAGAAAAAAACCCTCAGAGAGGTTCAGTCGTCTTGCCTAAAATCATACAGTTCATTCTGGCAGAATTAAAATCGTAGCTCTTCTAACTCTTAATGTATGTTCTTGGAAGTACATCTTCAATTATGCCTAATTAATTGTCTTCTTTCTTTCCTCTAATCCCTGACCTTTGTGATTATGGGGTAGGAATACTGAGCTAGACAACTGAATTGTATAGATCAACAAATAAATAACTCTAGCTCATGCATTATGTCTCCATGGCTAGTGGTTTGCCCAGGCTGAACCCAGTTTATGCTTATCCCAGTATAATTATTAATAGCTCCCCTTTCACTGTTGAAAGTGTTGTGATTTGAACAATATGGTCACCCTACCAATGGCCAGTCTGGGAGGCCCTAACATTCTTCTGTAGTTACCCAAACCTTGATAGAATTGAGCAGTTGAGTTCATGTTACAGCATAAACCAGTGACTTTTTAAAATCTAAATTCAACCTTTCATCATATAAGCCATCCCAAACAAGGATCCTTTAAGGAATTACTTCTGTAGATTTTATGCTTTGTGGGATGTTTTACCTGAGACTTTTATGCACTTTGCAGACAATTTTAAATCCACACATTTGGAAAGTGCTTTAGAGCTTACAAAACACCTAGACTAACAAGATTTCATTTAACTAGCAGATAAATAATTAATATACATATCTGAGTTCTAGATTATGTTGAAAGGGATTCAGGATATGGGGAAAATACCCTTAGCTGCCCTAGAACAGTGATGTCTTAGTTCAGGCTGCTATAATGAAAATACCATAGACTGGGTGGCTTAAACGATAAACATTTATTTCTCACACTTGTGGAAGCTGGGGAGTCCAAGACCAAAGTGCTGGCAGATTCAGTATCTGGTGAGGGTCTGCTTCCTAATTCATGGATAGCCATATTTTCATTGTGTCCTCATATGGCAGAAAAGGGAGCAAGAGAGCTCTCCGGGGTTCCTTTTATAAGGGCACTAATCCCATTCATGAGGGCTCCACCATGTCCTTTAACCATCATAGTGGGGGTTAGACTATGAACATATGAATTGGGGAGGACACACGTTCAGCCCATTGCAATCTTGCCATTGTCCCCCAAAATGCATGTTCTTCTCATATGCAAAATACATTCATTCCATCCAAACAACCCCAAAAGTTTTAACTCATTCCAGCACAAATTCTAAAGTCCAAAGTGTCATTTAAATATCATTTAAATCAGATATGGGTGACATATCTTGAGGCAAAATTTGTTTCCAGCTGTGAACCTGTAAAGTCAAACAAGTTATGTGCTTCCAAAATAGAATGGTGGGACAGTGTAGGATAAAAGTTCTCATTCCAAAAGGGAGAAATAGGAAAGAAGGAGGGGGTGATGGGTCCCAAACAAGTCCAAAACCTAGCAAGGCAAACTCCTTGAGATCTTAAGTCTTGAGAATACAGACTCACAATTTTTCAACTTCACAATGGTGCAAAAGCAATATGCATCCAGTAGAAACTGTACCTCGAATTTTGATCTTTTTCTGAGCTAGTGATATGTGGTAGGATACTCTCTTGCAATGCTGGGCAGTGGCAGCGAACTGCAGCTCCCAGTCAGCCACTCAATCACAAGGATAAACAACCCACACTCTCCAGTGTACTGTGTTGCCAGCATTTTTTGGATATTGCATTTTAGATTTTCACATCCCATCATGTCTACAAAATGTCCATTTTCAATTTATGACATTTTCAATTTACAGTGGGTTGATCAGGATGTAACCCCGTCATAAGTCAGAGGAGTATCTGTAATCCACTTTGGCTTGATACTCTGCTTTCCAGACCAATGGGGGTAGCAATGCCTCCTTCTAAACCCACTGGGGCAAAGGGCTCACCTTTCAGACCTAATGGGGTGGCAATGCTACCCCCACAGATCTGTGGAACACTGCCAATGCTGTGGTTCTCTTCAGTGGCCCCATCCTTCCACGGTTCTCTGGTGGGGCAGGACAGGTCATGGCCCCAGGGCTCTGCCAGGCTACTCCACGACCACACCACTGCTAGGCATTGGTCCTTCCCTTTGAAACTGAGGTGGAGCCAGCCCTGCTCCGCTCCAGGCCTGTGGTGCAGTGGCAGCCCTGATGATCTCTGAATCAGTTTCAGGGTCATTCTTTCCTGGTCTTAAAGAAGTTCACAGCCGAATAATTCTATGGTCCAGTCCAAGAAGTCCTAAAGTCTTCCTTCATTTTGTCCCATTTGCTTGGTTTCCTTTAGTCTCAGCTGGCATATTTCTGCTAGTATAATCCTACCTCTATCCCTGGCTTTTGTGGAGATGGTTGATTAAATTGGTAGTTCACATTCACATCAATCTCCTTATCAAACAGTGGGTCTGCCACACCATTCCAAACACATTCTCATTTTTTGTAATGTGGAGAGACTGAGAATTTTCCAAATCTATAAATTCTAGGAATTATTTTTTGCTTAATAATTCCATCTTCAATTCATTTCTCTCTTCTCATTTTTTAAATTTTAATAATATATTTTATTAAACAAATATATCCACAATATTATCCTTTCAACTATAATCAAAATGAAAATGATTAATAAGCTATTTTTATTTATTTTTAATTTTAAAAAGTGTTCATATTAATTTTGATTGACAAATCATAATCACATACATTTATGGAATACAATGATTTTTGATATATGTATACAAGGTGGCACAATTAAATCTAGCTAATATTAATATGTGAATCACCTCACATATCATTTTTTGTAATGAAACATTTGAAATTTACTCTCTTAGTTATTTTGAAATACTGTATATAATTCAGTATTATTGACTATAGTCACCCTTCTGTGCAATAAATCTCAAAATCTATTCCTCCTGTCTATCTGATACTTAGTACCGTTTGATCAACATCTCCAATTCCCTCCTTCCCCCTCCACCACCATTCTACTCTACTTCTCTGAGTTAGACTTTATTAGGTTCCACCTGTAAGTGAGATCATGCAGTATGTGTCTTTCTGTGCCTGACTTACTTCACTTAACATAATATCCTCCAGATCCATCCATGTTTTCACAAATGACAGGATTCCACCCTTCTTTACGGCTAAATAGTATTCCATTCTGTATATACAACATATTTTCTTTATTCATTCATCCACTGATGGACACTTAGGCTGTTTCCATATCTTGGCTATTGTAAATAATGCCACAATGAACATGGGAGTGTAAATATCACTTTGACATATTGGTATCAGTTCCTTTGGATATATACCCAGAAATGGAATTACTAGATCCTATGGTAGTTCTATTTTTACATTGTTTGAGGAACCTCCATACTGTTTGCCATAATGGCTATCCTAATTTACATTCCTACCAATAATGCATAAGAGTTCCTTTTTCTCCATATCCTCTCTAACACTTATCTTTAATCTTTTTTGATCAAAAACCATTCTAACAGGTGTGAGGTGATGATATCTCATTGTGGTTTTAATTTGCATTTTCCTAATGGTTAGTGATGCTGAGAATTTTTTCATGTACCTATTGGCCATTTGTATGTCATCTTTTGAGAAATATCTATTCAGGTCCTCTGCCCATTTTTTAATTGGGTTATTTCCTTTCTTTTCTTTTCTTTCTTCTTCTTCTTTTTTTAGACATAGTCTTGCTCTGTTGCCCAGGCTAGAGTGCCATGGCATCAGCCTAGCTCACAGCAACCTCAAACTCCTGGGTTCAAGTGATCCTCCTGCCTCAGCCTCCCGAGTAGCAGGGACAACAGGCATGTGCTACCACACCCAGCTCATTTTTTTTCTATTTTTTAGTAGAGACAGGGTATCACTCTTCCTCAAGCTGGTCTCAGACTCCTGAGTTCAAGCAATCCTCCCATCTCAGCCTCCCAGAGTGCTAGGATTACAGGCATGAGCCACCGCACCTAGCCCAGGTTGTTTTCTTGCTATTGAGTTGTTAGAGTTCCTTAAATGTTTTGAATATTAACCCCTTATCAGATATATGGTTTGCAAATATTTTCTCCCATTCTGTGAGTTGTCTCTTCACTTTGTTAATTATTTCCTTTGCTGTGTAGAAGCTTTTTAGTTTGATATAATCTCATTTGTCTATTTTTGCTTTCATTGCCTGTGCTTTGGGGGTCAAACCCCCAAAATTCTGGCCCAAACCAATGTTGTGGAGCTTTCCTCCTGATATTATCTTCTATGTTTTACCGTTTCTGGTCTTATATTTAAGTTTTTAACCCATTTTGAATTGATTTTTGTATATGGTGTAAGATAAGAGTCTATTTTCATTCTTCTGAATGTGGATATCCACTTTTCCCAGCACCATTAATTGAAAAAACTGCCCTTTACCCATTTTCTGTTCTTGGCAACTTTGTCAAAAATCAGTTGTCCATAAATACATGGGTTTGTTTCTGGGTTTTCTATTCTGTTCCATTGGTCAGTGTCTGTTTTTATCCTAGAACCATGCTGTTTTGATTGCAATCACTTTATGTTTTAAAATCAGGGAGTGTGATGCTTCTGGCTTTGTTCTTTTTTCTCCAAGTTGTTTTGGCTGTTTGGGGTCTTTTCTGGTTCCATACCAATTTAAGGATTGTCTTTTTCCATTTCTGTGAAAAATGACATCAGAATTTTGATAAGGATTTCACTAAATCTGTAGATCACTTTGGGTAGTATCAGTATTTTCACAATACTAACTCTTCCAATCCATGAACATGGACTATCTTTCTATTTATTTGTATTTTCTTCCATTTTTTCATCAGTCTTTTATAGTTTTCAATGTACAGGTCTTTTACCTCCTTGGTTAAATTTATACCTAAGTATTTATTTAATTATTTTTGCTGCTATTGTAAATGGGATTGTCTTCTTAATTTCCTTTTCAGATAGTTCATTATTAGTATAGGTTGAGCATCCTGAAAATCTGAAATCCAAAATGCTCTAAAATCCAAAACTTTTTGAGCACCAACATGATGCTAACAGGAACTGCTCATTGGAGCATTTTGAATTTTAGATTTTTGGATTTGGGATGCTCAATCAGTATCATACAAATATTTCAAAATCTGAAAAAATTTGAAACACTTCTGGTCCCAAGCATTTTGGATAAAGGGATACTCAACCTGTATATAGAAATGCTATTGATTTTGTATGTTGAATTTTGTATCCTATAGCTTTACTGAATTTGTTTATCAGTTCTGACAATTTTTTGTTAGAATCTTTAGGATTTTTTATATATAAAATCATGTCATCAGCAAATAGAGACAATTTCACTTCTTTCTTTCCTATTAGGATATCTTTTATTTCTTTTCCCTGCCTAATTGCTCTGGTTGTAACTTTCAGAGCTATGTTGAAAAGAAGTGGTGAAAGTGGGCATCTTTGTCTTGTCCCTGATATTGGAGGAAAAGTTTTCAACTTTTCTATAAGAATGATATTAGAACTGATAACCAAATGCTTATATATCTCATCCTTAAAACAGGCTAATTTAAGCTGAAAACAACTTGCCTTTAATTGCATACAAAAATGCTACAATTTCACTCCCCCAACCTTTTATAATTTTGATGTCAAAATTTATATTTCTTTTTGTAATTTCTATCCCTTAACAATTTTTTGTAGCTACATTTTAAATAGTTTTATCTTTTTGCCCTCCTAGTAGAGATAAAATTGCTTTATGTATTACCCTTAAAAGTATTACAGAATTATGAGTATGACTATGTATTACTAATACCATTGTGTTTCTTACTTTCATATGTTTTTTGTTATTAATCAGCCGCCATACATTTCAGCTTAAAGAAGTCCCTTTAGCAATTTCTGTAAAGCAGGCCTAATGATGACAAACTTAACTTTTATTTGTCTGGGAAAGTGTTTATTGCTCCCTCATTTCTGAAGGACAGCTTTGCTGGGTGAAGTATTCTCAGCTTGCAGGGTTTTTTTTTTTTTTTTTTTCCTTCAGCACTTCAAATATATCATCCCGTTCTCCCCTGGCCTATAGAGTTTCTGCTGAGAAATGTACTGAAAGCTGTGTTGGGGTTCCCTTGAATGTGATATTTTTCTTATCTCTTGCTGCTTTTAGTATTCTTTGTTTGTCTTTGATTTTTGAAAATTTGATTATGATGTGTCTTGGTGATCTCCTCTTTGGATTGAATTTGACTGGCAACATCTGAGCTTCCTTTCTCAGGATGGTGTTGTCTTTCCCAAAATTTGGGAAATTTTCAGCAATTATTTTCTTAAATATGCTTTATAGGCCTTTATCTCTCTCTTCTTCGGGAATTCCAATGATGTGAGGATAAGTTCAGTTAATGTTGAACCAGAACCATAATTTCTGTAGGCCTTCCTCATTCTTTTCTATTCTTTTTTTTTCTTTTTGCTCCTCTGATTGTATAATTTCAAATGCCCTGTCTTTGAGCTCACTGATTCCTTCTTCTGCTTGATCAAGTCTGCTGTTGAAACCTTTTATTGAATTTTCAGTTCAGTTATTGTATTCTTTATCTCTAGAAATTCTATTTGTTTTGTTATTATTGTTTCTATTTCTTTTTCAAACTTCTCATTTTGTTCATGAATTGTTTCCAAATTTCATTTAATTTTCTATACATATTTTCTTGTAGTTCCCTGAACTTCCTTCAGGGGCTTATTTTAAATTCTTTGTCAGCGACTTCATAGATCTTCATTTCATCTGAGTCCATTACTGGAGCTTTATTAGTTTCTTTCTTTCTTTGGGTCAGCTGACAGCAACCTCCGACAGGCTGGCCTTGGTGTCAAGTTCTCTAGATAGACTATGTCACTTTCTATGCTCTGAGGTTGAATGGTATTGCTGGCTGTTCTCCATGGTCCAGTGAGACCAGTGGCTATACTCTGTCATCATATGGGACTGCTGGCTGAGCTCTGAAGCCATCTCTAATAGGGCAGATTGCAGGTTGTCTTCCTTGGCTGGGTGGTACTGTTGTTGGAATCTGTAGTTGTACAAGGCTGTGTGATGGCCTCCAGGGCTGGGTGAAGTCTCTGGGATTGCTGCTGGCAGGGCTAGAAGCTGTGCTCCACAGATATATGTGGACTTGGGCTTTCCTCTCAGCCTATGTTAGGCTCAAGAAGAATACTAAGGATTAGTGTAGTCACTGCTCTGCAGCTGAGGTTGAGTGGGATCAGATGCTCCCTCTGTGGGTAATCACTGACCTGCAGTTGCTTCCTAGTCTGAAAATGACTTATTATGGTCATTGGAAATTATTGACTCACCTCTCTGCTGCTAGGGTTGGGTGGGGGTAGGTGTTCCCTCCGTGGGTAATTGCTGACCTAACAGTTGCCCCTCAGCCTAGGAAAGACTTAATTAGAGCATCCAGGCTGTGTAGAGATGTTGGCTAGGGATTCAAGCCTGGAAGACCCATGGACTATGCTGCAGCATGATGCTACTGTCTAGTTTCTCTGGAATGGCACCTCCATTGGCAGGAATGCAGAACAGCCACCAAGATCTGTGTACTGGCCACTGTGAGCCCCACCCCCATTCTTCATTTCTAACTGATCCTAGGTGGTCTAGCCCTGCTGGTACCTGTAAGACAGGAGTGAGCCTCCTGCAAAGGGTCTCAGAATAGTGAGGAAGCTGAATGTCCCTGCAAACTATCTTTTCCTGCTGTAGAAACCATGACTCCAGGGAAATTCTTTGTGTGGCACTGTGCTACCCTAGAGGAGGGATGGCACAGTCAAAACACATCATTCCTCTTACCATTTGATCACAGATTTTCTTGGTTCTGCGGTCCAAGGGCTTGTCTCAGCCTCACTCCTGGGTTCTGAGATATTCATGATGGTATTCTTGCCTGCAGATAGTTGTAAGTTGGATTTCTGTTGGTTGAGGGGAATGAAGCTGGACAACTCCTATTTTGCCATCTTGCTGATATCACTCCTTCTCTCACATTTTACTGTAAGCAGTCAGGAGGAGCCAAATACCTCAGCTAAATATCCAATGTCATCATTCACAAGTTATACTTTCCACAAGATACTAGAATACAAGCACAATTCAGCCAAGTTGTTTGCCACTTTATAACAAAGATCACTTTTTCTCTATTGTCCAATAATGTGTTCCTCATTTTCATCTGAGACTTCATCAGGAGGGCCTTTGCTGTCACTATTTCTACCAACATTTTGTTCACGATTACATAGGTATTCTCTAAGATGGAAGCTTTCTCCACAGTTCTTTTTTCTTTCTGAGCTCTCACCAAAATCATCTTTAAAATTCCATTCATGGCAATGTAGGCTTTTTTAAAGCATGTACCTCACAACTCTTCCAGCCTCTACTCATTGCCCAGTTCCAAAGTTGTTTCCACATTTTTATGTATTTATTACAGCAGTACCCCCACTTCTCAGTACCAATTCCTGTCTTAGTCAGTTTGGGCTCTTATAACAAAATAACACAGACTGGGTGACTTAAGCAGCAAATATTTATTTCTCACACATCGGGAGGCTGAGGAGTCCAAGATCAAGGCACTGGCAGACTCGGTGTCTGGTGAGGACCCACTTCCTGGTTCATAGACAGCTATCTTCTCATGTTCTCATAGGGTGGGAAAGGGAGTGATAAAGGTCTCTGGGGTCTCTTTTGTAAAGGCACTAATCCTATTCATGAGGAACTCCACCCTTATGACCTAATCACTTCCTAAAGGCCCTACCTCCTATTGAAGGTTAGGATTTCAACATATGATATGAGGGGGTGATACACATTCAGATACACATTGCAAGTGAGGAATCTTATTGGAGCAATGGACTCTACTGAATATATTCACTTAAGTATTGTAGAGAGGATAAAAATCAAACACAAAAACCTAACAACCACACACTGAAAGCTTTAAGCAAACCTACCTTCTTTAGCATTTAGAGATCAGTGGTTTGTGTACGTGCCACAGTTTTGAGTCTGTCTTCAAAATGGATTTTATTTTCAGGAAATGACAGGGATGGGTAAATTTTTTAAAAAGAAAAAAATCAAAATGAATTTTTAATCTGTGTCAACAAGTAAAAAGGCCTGTAATGACATACCATATTAGTTTCCTAGGGCTGCTGTAACAAATCACCACAAACTTTGTGACTTAAAACAACAGAAATCTATTCTCTCACAGTCCTGGAGGCTAGAAGTCTGAAATCAAGGTGTCAGCAGGGCCACAATCTCTCTGAAGTCTTTAAGGGAGGATTCTTCTTTGCCTCCTCCTAGCTTCTGTTGGTTGTTGATAATTCTTGGTGTTCCTTAGCTTGCAGACACAATCTCTGCCTCTATCATCACATAGTCTTCTCCCCTGTGTCTTTGCACTCTATACCTTCACATGGTGTTCTCCTCTCTGTGTGTATCTTTGTTCAAATTTCCCTTTTTTTATAAGAATACCAGTCATTGGATTGAGGCCCATCCTAATCCAGTATGACCTAATCTTAAATTGATTATACCCTCAAAGACCTCAATTCCAAATAAGATCACATTCACAGATACTGGAGGTTAGAATTTGAACCTATTTTTTTTTGGGGGGGGACACAATTCAACCTCACAACATTCCACTAGAAATTCCAATTCTAGTCCCCCAAAATTTATGTCCTTCTCACATACAAAATACATTCACCCTCATCTCAACATTCCCCAAAGCCTTAGCCCATTCTAGCATTAACTCTTAAATTCAAAATATCATTTTCTAAATAATCTAAATTAGGTATGAGTGAGATTGTGTGTATGGTCCATCCTGGGGCAAAATTCCTGTCCATCTGTGGACCTGTGAGCCTATGAAGTTATCTGTGTCCAATATACAATGTAGGGACAGGCATAGGATAGACATTGCCATTCTGAAAGGGAGAAAATGGAAGGAATAAAAAAATTACTGGTCTAAAGAAAGTTGCCATCCCAGCAGGGTAAATTCCATCAGGTTTTCCAGGCCTGAGAATAATTCTCTGTGGCTTGAGGTTCTGTTCTCCGGCCCTACACTCTCAGCCCACTAGAGTGGCAGCTCCCCTCAATAACCAAAGAGGTAGCCCCACCTTCTAAAACCAAGGAAGCAGCGCCACCCTCCGGAATCAAGGAGGCAGTGACTCTGCTGGCACTCTTTGGGTCTGTGGTGGCAACAGCAGCACTTCTGGCCTCTGAGCCTCTCTCAGCAGACTTGCTGGCCTTTGAGCCACCCTTGGAAGTCATTCTTCCATTTTCTTTAAGGATAATACATGTTCACAGCTGAGTGGATTTATCAGTCCATTTCATGTCTGTAGAATTTCACAAGTCTGGCAACCTTCCTTCGTTTTGTCCTATGTCTGTACCCTTCCATCCAAGCTGATAGTGTTCTACTGAAATAGTTAATTGGATCCATGTGTCCCACACCTAATCTCTCCAGCAAAAGTTTGTCCAGCCACACCCTTGGTATTCTCTCCAGAGTACATTTTCTTGGGTTTTGGAATATGGATAGGCTAAGAATTTTCAAATCTTCAAGTTCTGGTGACTTTTTACTTAATAGTTCTTCTATGGACTGAATTGTGTGCCCTCCACTCAAATTCATATGTTGGAGTCCTAACTCCCAATGTGACTGTATTTGAAGACAGGACTTTAAAGAAGTAATTGAAGTTAAATGAGGTTGTAAGGGTGGGGACCTATTCTGATAAGATAGTGGCCTTATAAGAAGAGGAAAAGAGGAAAAGATGCACATACCTAATAAAAGCCATGTGAGCATACATCAAAAAGGTATCCATCTACAAGCCAGGAAGGGAGCCCTCACCAGGAACTGAATTGGTTGACACCTTGATGTTGGACATCCTAGCTCTTAACTGTGAGAAAATAAATTTCTGTTGGTTGAGCCATCAGTCTATGATATTTTGTTATGGCAGCCTGAGAAGACTAACACAAGTTCCTTCCTCAATGTATCTCTTTTCTTTCACATTTTACTATAAACAACAAAGAGAAACCAAGCCACACCTTCTATACTTTCCTTGGAAATCTCCTCAACTAACTATTCAAGTTTATTGCTTACATGTTCTACTTTCCATACAATAGTAGAAAAAATTCAGCCAACTCCTCTGTCACTTTATAAAAACTATCACCTTTCTCCAATTTCCAATAATATGTTCCTCTTTGCTACCTGAGACTTCACCAGAAGTACCTTTAAAGTTTGTATTTTTAGCAGAATTCTGTTCAAGGCAATCTAGGCTTTTTGTATCTTGTGCCACAAAACTCTTCTAGCCTTTACCCATTTCACAATTCCAAAGCCACTACCATATTTTTAGGTATCTGTTACAGAAGCACATCACTTCCCAGTACCAAAATCTGTATTAGTTTCCTAGGATTGGCATAACAAATAACCACAAGCTGGGTGGATTAAAACAATAGTATTGTATTCTCTCACAATTCTGGAGTCTACAAATCCCAAATAAAGATGTCTTCAGGGCCATGCTCTCTCTCTGAAGGTTCTAGGGGAGGATCTCTCTTTGTCTCTTCCTAGCTTCTGGTTATTTCAGGCAAATCTTGGCATTCCTTGGCTTGCAGATGTATCAATCCAATCTCTGCCCTCATTGTTACATGGTATTCTCCCCTATGTCCATGTTTGCTGTTTCTTCACAAGGTGTTCTCCTCTTTGTGTGTGTGTACAAATTTCCCTCTTCTTATAAGGACACTTGTCATTGGATTAGGACCGACTCTAATCCAGTATGACCTCATCTTAACTTGATTACGTCTGTAAAGAGCCTATTTCCAAATAAGGTCACATTCATATGTACCAGGGGTTAGGATTTGAACATATTACGTGGGGGTCACAATTCAACCCACCACACATACTCATCCAGGGTTGGATGCATCAAGGTTCTCTTATACAATAGGATGCACACAAGAAATATAAATTCCATCTCCTCAACTGCTGAACCTAAGCAATGTCCATTTTATATATTCTTTTATATTCTATAGGCAATTGGGCCATGAAATTCAATATTTTACCAGGCAGAATTTTGCATTTCTTCCATTTAGTCCTATAGAACCCTGCACATGCTAGAAGAGCTCACTGTCACTCTGTACTGGAATGATTTGTTTCAGAATTTGTCTCCTCCAGTAGACTATGAGCTCCTTGAAGGAAACAACTGTGGCTCATATATCTCTGTAGCTTCAGTGTCTAACATGGTATATGGCACATAGTAAGCTCTTAGTAATTATTGGAGGAGGGAAGGAGACTTAGAAGAGAAAAGGAAGAAGCTTATAGAATTACAATTTAGTGGCTTGGAGAGTAGAAAGGTGCTGAGAGCTCAGAGTGCCAAAGCCAGGGCTATGCCACTTCCTCAGAACTCTCTACCTTCTATTCTGATCTTCCTAGAGCTTTCCAGCATCTCAATGTACAATAAACATTGCAATTACAAAGCAATCCCAGAACACGTGAGCTTTTAGCTCATCAAAGTAGCTTTTCCTTCTAGAAGCTTCCAGGTCAATTCACCAGTAGCTTAGCACATAGCCAGAATGTCAGAAAGGGGAAGGAGGGATCAGATAGTGCTGTGTGCAGGCTGTGTCTTAGATGGCTAATACCTGTAAATTGATCAAGGTTGAACACTTAATGTGCTAGAGCCCTCAATAGCTCTCTCTCTAATGGACCACTATCAGCTGATGTCATGGAGAAAATATAGTGCTTTTTAAAGTCTTGTCATGCCTTTACACAGCCAACCCATTATAATGTCAAGAATAAAAAGCTGTGTGTATACCTATGTCTAAACTCCAGAGGAAGGAAGAAAAGGAGAAAATCAGACATTCACAGGAATTAGAGAAAATGTGGAAGGGACCTGTGGAAGGCACACCTAGAAGAAACCTGGGTTTCTCCTTTCAGTCTACAAACTGTTGCTGGTATACCCTGTGCTTTCCCTACAGTGATGAAAGTCAGGCTGTGATATGCAAATGCAGCATTCACAGGCATGTTAACAAAAAAGGTCAAGTTCAATACCATGAAAGAGAACACCAAGCAGAATGCCACTCCATAAGGTCAAAGACTTTGTCTTGTTCATCACTATATCTCAAATGCCTTGAAAAATGCCAAGCACCTAATGGTTACTCAGTAAATGCTTGTTTAATGAATTATCGAATGAATTGATTAACCAGAAAACTGCCATAGGCAGTCAGAGTGTGGTATTCAGAAAAGAATACTTGATCAAGAAGCCCATGAGATAAAACTATTGTCCAGATAAAGCAATGGTCTGCTCACCTGGCAGCCAGGAAGGGAAGTGCACATCTCTAGGAAGTAGTTAAAGCCTGACAAGATTCCTTATCCCAGAGTCAGAGCTCTGCCTCCCCCATTCCTTCCCTGCCCACAGCATTTGGATATCACTGAATGTCCAACTCACCACTTCCTTTTGCTTATTACTTAAAGAGAACCAAGGCCAAGGCTAACAGAACAAATTTTGCTTGTATTAAACCAATAGAGTGGTTGGCCAAGCAGTATAAAGACCGTTGTTCCGTCGTCAGCTTCTTTTCCAGGATCTGCCCCTCTATTATTTTCCCTTTCTAAAACCACTAGCAAAAACAAAACAAAACAAAACAAAACAAAAAAAGCAAAAACAAAAATCCCAGGTATTGGCTCCAACTTTCAGTCTTCCCCTTCACACACTCTGACACCTATATAGCAGGCCATTTTAGCCTTAGCAGCAGATTTTCTGGCCTTCCCTAATCTGTCTCTGTGATTAACCCTCCATTCTCTCTTCTCTGATTTATTTTAGATACCTGCAGCAGAAAACAACCCTTTCCTTGTTGGAATGCACTATTGGTACTCCAGCTACAGCCACCGGACACAGCACTGCAATGTTTGTCGAGAGAGCATTCCTGCCTTATCTAGAGATTCTATCATCTGTGAAGGTACATTTCTGATTCCTTTAGAAGTGGAGCTCATGAGTGAAGATAGGGGTGAAGGAACTCATTTGTCTTTAGTATCATTGACTCACACTAGTTCACTGACTCTGGCATGAGGTTAAGGCTGACTGAAGAAAGCTTTGAGAAAGGAGGAAACTAGCATGAGGGGGAATTCTCATGAATTAAAATAGAGGGTTGAGTATGGAGGGATGGGACCATATGGTCACAAGGGTTGAAAAGACAGAAATCACCTCATTCTTAACATCAATTTCCATTCCAGTCAGATACTAGAAAGTTTTGCCAATAGGAGTAAAAAGGAACTGGATCATACTGAAAATAGGTCTTTGGAGGTGGATCAGAACTATTTAGAATGCATCTGGGTTCTAACTTTCAGAGAAGTTTAGGGAAAGGAATTAGAATATTCATTATCACCAGATTCACATCCATCTTTTTCTTCTTCTCACAGTGTGCAAAGTGAAATCTCACAGATTATGTGCTTTGAGAGCAAGCAAAGACTGCAAGTGGAATACGTTGTCTATCACTGATGACCTCCTTCTGCCTGCAGATGAAGTAGTAAGTACCAGCCCTACCCTCCCAGAGTCACCCTCTCCCATCTCCCCTTCACCAGGAAAAACAGGGGTAAAAAGACTTCTTCCTATCTCCAGACATGCAAAGTAAGACTCCTCCCCAGGCTTACAATCTAACCAATCTGGAAGAATGAAAACCCCCAACTTCCACTTGTCATTGGTCACTAGCATTGGAGCAGGGAGGGCAGGACCATGAAGAACTTGGGGTTTTTACCTAATGTCCTCCATGGGGTAGTACAATTATTCTAGCTGGCCCTTCCTCTCCTTATATCTCCAACTTCTACCTCTTGTCTCTTTTTACCCTCCAGCAGACCATGCCCCATCAATGGGTAGAAGGAAACATGCCTGTCAGCTCTCAGTGTGCAGTATGTCATGAGAGCTGTGGCAGCTATCAGAGACTTCAAGACTTCCGCTGTCTGTGGTGTAATTCCACGGTAAGACTCTTCCCATCTCCTTGATACATAAAGAACTTGATTTCTGGGGAAGGGGTGGATTGGAGCTTGACTATGCATATATGTAGATATAAATCTCAGAAACCCTTATCCCAAAATAGATTATATAGATTCCACAGTATAGAGCTCAGTGTCCTGCCTTTCCAGATCTGGCTATGGAGGCTTTGGGAGAAAGATTTAAGACTCCTATCTTTGATGATTCTTAATTGGCAAGGCCTACTAGCAAATGGGAAAAGCTGAACTCTTTAATGATAGTATGGGCAATTTCAAAATAACTTCTGAGTCTACCTTTAAGAAAACTTCTCCCTTTCTTATTAACTATCTCCTAGAAATTTGTAATCTTTGTTAATTAATAGTGGTTAATAATATTAACACATTATTCTTGCTACTATATTTTGAGTGCTTTATACACATGATCTCATTTAATCCTTACAACAATCCTAACTCAGGCCTCATTATCCCCATTTTACAGATAAGGAAAGAGAGGTTTAGAAAAGTAAGGTGATTTGCCCAAGATCATGCAGCCAGTCAGAAAAAGAGTCTTGATTCATACATAATTCTGCAAAGACCATGCTCTTAGCTACAACACTACCGTGCCTCTAAACCAGTGGTCCTCAACTGGGGGTAATTTCCCCCCCCAGAAGACATTTGGCAATGCCTGGAGACATTTTTTATTGTTACATCTCAAGGCAGGGGGACAGTGCTACTGGCATCTAGTGAGTATAGGCCTGGGATTCTGCTAAACTTCCTACATTGCATAGGATAGCCTCCCACCACAAAGAACTATCTGGCCCAAAATATGAATAATGTCGAGGTTAAGAGACCCTGATCTAGACTTTCTAGGCTTCTGGATGCTTCTCTTAAACTGAGTTTTCTTCAGTTTCAGAAGAAACTGAAGTATAAGCTTCTTCTTAGAAGGCTCTGTTTGTCCTCTTGCTTGCTTTCAATTGGTTTTGAATAACCAGGCCAGGTTCATGGCCCCTAGAAACTGTGTAATTGTCCAGGAAGTGGTGCTTGACAATGTCAGAAATCTGGGAAGAATGGCCACTTGTGGAAAAGGTGGCAGAATCTCAGCTGTGTACTTCCCAGCTGTTTGACCTTGGGCAACACCCTTTACCTCTCTGAGCTTTGGTATCCTCATTTCTAAAATGAACCCAATAATGTCTTCTCTACCACACAGTTGTTGTAAGGATTAAAGTATAATTACAGATGATCAGGATTAACCCTCTTATGATCCCCATTCTGTACAGAATGCAAGTAAATTACACATTCTGTAGGCCACTAAGATTGTGCCTCTGGACTGGTGACTTCTCAGTGCCTGTAGATAGGTATCTTTTGAAAGTTACCTTTGAAAGGACCAGAGTTCTGAAGCTACACTCAGGGACAGTGCAGGCTCAGGGTGGAGTGAGGGTGTTCAGGTGAATTAGGGGTATGTGTATGGCACCAAATCGCAAAACGGGGGATTTAAATACTAAGGATCTAAATCTTGGGATTGGAACTCAAGACTGATCAATGTTACCCTTTTCTCTCCCCCCTCCTTTTTTTTCTCTGCTCTGCTCTTGTCGTTTCAGGTGCATGATGACTGTAGGAGACGGTTTTCCAAGGAATGTTGCTTCGGAAGTCATCGCTCATCAGTCATTCCTCCCACTGCTCTAAGCGACCCCAAAGGCGATGGTAAGTAGCTAAACCTTAACCTCAGAGACACATTGCGAGGTGTGGGGGGAAGGTGCAATGGCTGAGAAGAAGGACTGCAATTAAATTATTCTCTTCAACCAAACATTTTGGGGCAGTAAGAATGTATAATGTGTGTATAGATAGCTCATGGTTTTCTCTTTAGACCTTTGGGATGGTGAATGTTGGTCTCTCTGGTGTATATGTATGTGGGCATGTTCTCTGTAGCCTCTGTCACATTGTTTATGATTGATCAGAATTGATTTCAGCTTTTTCCTGATTTCCAAACAAAAGATAATCTACAAAATAAGTTTGTTTGTGTCTAGGTGGTCAAGGAAGAACTGCATGAAAGCCCAGGTTATATTACTTTTAAACTGGAAACTAACATCAAGTTTGTTCCCAGACCTGAAACTAACATGATCATTGCCCCAACACTCTTCACTGGTGCTTTGTCAATTCCTGGACACTAGTGATTTACTGAGAAATCTAATCAAAAGATGTCTAAAGGTTACAGAGAGATCTAAAACATGGGCATTGCCAGAACTAATGATTACTGTGGATCTAGGATATTGATATACTACAATTAATATTTTAATGTAGCATATGCTAAGTGCCAAAGGAATGGTAGAGACACTTGGAAATCAGAAAATGTTAGGAGGTTAAGCAGAAATGAGGTAGTAATGAAATCAGTATAGCAAGAGTAAACTTTTAGAGTCTTCTATCAAGAGGTCTAGCAATGTTAGAACAGAGAAAGCAGGAGCCAAGGAGAAGTTTGTTTTTAGTTTTGTGTTTGTTTTTTAAGAATAGATAAGACAAGGAGGCAGCATGGTGTAAGGAAAAAAAGGGCCAGGCAACCATGAGTTTTAGTCACTTACTAGCCAGGTGACCTTGGGTAAGTCACTTATATTCTCTGAGCTTTACTTCCCCATCTGTAAATGGGAATGAATCTGCCTATTGTGAGGATAAATGATAATATATAAAGGGCCTAGGTATCTAGAAACATGATCCCAAAGGACCATAAAACTAAATCTTCTTGGGTGACTAAACACCTAGTCATCTAGCCTAATGAAAACTGTAGACCCTCACAGAGATGATTCATTCTTTGGCACTTGTTAATGATGCATTTTTGAGTTCATCTCTCCTTCCCTACTTTTTCTTTGCTTCTGAGAGACTCTTCTTTCTGCTATTGAATGGTTCATTTGCTATTCCCATCACTCAATATTAAAGATTGGAAGCTGACAAGATCAAAATCATATATCACAGCTAAAAAGACCTGACCTATTTTACTAACACTAAGAAATACAGAATTCTAATATACTTGCCACTGACATACTACTGTTTCACTAAGCCAGGGAAGAGATCATGAATTTCAGTTTGTGGATGGCTAGTTTCACTCTATATATGGTCAATTTCACTTACAGGAGGAAAGCTCAAATCCTTCCCAGAAAGGTTTTATCTGTATTTCTCTAATATGCTAATTTATCCATCACTGACACATGGGATGTCCCTTGGTCCAAGAGTGATTAGTGAACCACCATTTCATTGACTTAAAAATTGTCCACATATTGATGGTTTTTGCTCACTTCATTGCCAGGGAAGAGCCAGCATTAGCTAGAAGCAAAGAAAGGAAAAGAAATAAGAGTAAATGGTTTCTTTAGTCAGGGAACAGAAGGGGACAAAGATTCCTGTAGCCATTACAACACAGTTTCAGAACTAGACATAGTACATGTGTACCTGTGTGTTCATGTATGTATTCACACACACACATACACACACACACACAGAGCCAGTTAGTCTCTTCCAGTTCTTTCTCCAGCCCTAACACAGATAAAGATAGACCTTAGTACATGGAATGAGCCACTCACACAGGTTTCTGCAGGCAAGTATACTCATATGTCCCCATAATGACATGAACAGACATAAAAATGGACTTACTCAGGGATGCATGCATATATTATTCTCAGATCTACTCAAATATTTATCTACATAGTTACCCCCCAGATAGTTGACTAGAGAGGTGATGAGACTGATGACTTGGTAAGTAAGAGATGCTTGATTGGATGGAATGAAGGAAGAAAACGTGGTTAATACAAAAGAAAAAGTGGCAAACTAGTCAGTTGAGCAAACTCAGGCCATAGTGAACTAAACCTAGTTTTGAATCTGAGACATATTGCTCACCCCCATAGGGACCTGAGGAAGATGTCTTTGAGCAGAGGGCCCACCTCAGCATCCCACAAATCACCTCAAGCAGGTGTTAAGGAGTATGCCACTTCTCCTTTATAACTGGGCTAAACATGCTCTGTGCTTCCTGTTCTTAGGGAAGTTAGTGAGTTTTAAAAATTTGTTTGTTTTTTCCTATCCTATATCTTGTTATAGTTTGTCAACTAATGGCATTGCTACTTTCTTTTGCTTTCCACCAATGATATAATATTATTGCTTAGGAGCACCTAGGCTAAGCTATTCTTTTTGTGTAGTGTCTCATTTAACGCCCCATAAGTTAGTTTTTAGCCTTTCTTCCTAGTCATCTGCATTCTTGATCCAACTGAATCTCACTCTCTGACAGCCCTTCTTTCTATCATGCATTACTTGGCCTGAGACTTCTTAGGAATGTCTTCCAAGACCTCCCTATCTTCTTAACTCTTCCTGGCTTCTTCCAGTTACAGAATCTTAGAAATGGTGAGTTCCTTAAAGATGATCTGGTTTGACACCCCCTGGCCAGGCTAGGGAATCCCTTCTCCAGCATTCAGGGTGAGGGCATCAGCTGATGACTTTCCAAGGAAACCCGCGCCAATGCTGAGTAACACTCATCTATTCACACATTCATTTTTTCAGACAACAGACTCTAATTTCTGAGAATGCCTTCAAATTACCCCCTTTCCCTACCCAGTCTGCTTGGTAAATTCCTTCTCTCATCCTTTAAAGTCCAGCTCAAAATCAGACATTATATTCTTTGTTTGATGGCTTCTATAATGGCCTCTTCCCACTTCCCTAAATTAATTATTTCTTTTGATGTAAACCAAGAACACGTATCTCAGAGCACCTGACACGTGACATTATATAGTTCAGCACATGTCTGTCTCCCACCCCAGACTCCCTAGCACTTAACTCAGATCTGGGTACATGGTATTTGCACAGTCAAGATTTGTTACATGAATTCATTAATACATTTTCTGAATACTGCCTGTATGTAAGGCTCAATGCTGAGCAATTTAGAGAATAAGAAATGACTAAGACAGCATCACTGATTCATATGGAGGCTAAATAGTGTAGTGCAGTGGTTGTTGAACATGAGCATGCATAGGAATCATCTAGAAGCTTTGTTAAAACACAGAATTCTGGGCCCTACCCCCAGAACTTTTGATTTCAGTATCTGGGTGGGGTGCAAAAGTTTGTATTTCTAACAAGCCCCCAGATGCTGCTGATGCTAGTAGTCCTGGAAGCATGCTCCAACATTTAGTGTGTGACCCTGGACAAGTTACTTAACTTCTCTGTGCCTCATCTGTTATTTGTTTTCTGCCAATAGGGAATGATAGTTGTACTCAGGTGCATTAGGAAAGTTAAATGAGTTGATATTTGTAAAAAGATTTTAAACAGGGAGGGGAAACAGTAAGCCAACCTTATGCCAATTTAGCATCCTTCTGTGGTGTGAACAGAACAAATTTGAGTGGAACTGTTGGCTTCTTGGTTTGGGGCACTGTGATTGTATTAATACAGCTCAAAGGAACATGGGCTTTTTATGAAAGGTTCTTTCAAGCTGTTGACTCATCTGGAGCTTAAAGTCAACTAAATCCCCTAAGCCCTTTTCACACTGGATGCTGCCAAGTCAAGTCCCTCTTGTCCTGTTCTGGTCCAATTTATGTCCTCGAGCCTAAAGGCCAAGCTTCACATTTATTCCCTTTACATCTCATCAGTTGACTTTGACCCATTGGCCTGTCGAGGCCATTTTGCAGTCTTGATTCTGTCATCCAGTAGCTCTTCCTGCAGCTTTGGGTACTTCAAAGGTCACAAGCCAGCCTTCTATGTTTCCATGTAAATTGTCAATGAAAATTGTGGAATAACACAGGACACTCCCATATGATTAACATCAGCCTATTCAAAAGCAATCTTGTGAGCAGGGTTATTTACCTGGTTATAAAGCGGCCTAACATTATTACATTCCAGCCCACAATGGCACCTATTTTTGTCACCTTGTTCACAAGATTCTCTTGAAAAACCTGGCATTGCTCAAATTCAGATATTCTCTGCCTCTGGGGTAAAATGCTAGATGGGGCTGCCCCTGTATTCTCCTGGGACTGGCTTCCTGCCAGGGCTGCTTCCATTGTCTTTGCATTAGTGACCAAATAAGGTTTGACACTGAAGTTCATGTTGCCTTAATTACATAATTTTCTCTGTAGCAGCTTCCCATCTCCACCCTGGATTATTTTATCAATCATTGCACATGCTAGTATTGTACATAAAGAGAAAAGAACACCCAGAGAAGTTAAGATGTTTGCTCTAGGTTAGTGAATAAACTTGTAGGGCAACCAGCTGCAGTACACAGGTGCAGTCTCTTATAGAAGTATACTACAAAAGGCAGCCTGTGCCCCAAGCTGCAAAATAGATCTAAAAATGATTCCAGCTATGCCCTCATGGCTATTTAACTTACAGATAGTATTAGCATAATTCTTTTTGTCGTATTTCTTAATTTAATTCTTGACTAGTTAATATATTCACATGGTTCAATTTTTTTAAAAAAAGAAAAACACACACATAATATTTAATAAAAAATCTTGCTATCTTTTCTCTGATCTTCTCACTCTCCTACAGCCCCCCTCATTCCCACTTACAAACAGATGACTACTGCCATTAGTTTCTTGAATACCTTCCAGTGGCTTTTCATGTATAAACTGGTAAATGTAAATAGGTATTCTTGTCCCCCCTTTTTAATACTATGCACATTATTTTGTGCCTTGCTCTTTTTCCCATCACAGTGTATTTTAGAGATCTTTCCATGTCAACAAAAAATTGTTAACTCCTTTGTAAAGCTACAAGATATCCCATTATATGGCTATACCATAACTTAACCAGTCCTCTATTGATGGATGTTTTGGTAGTTTTCAGCCTTTTGCTAATACAAATAATACTGCTATGAACAACCTCATGCATGGCATTTTACATATTACATCTACAGGAAAAATTCCCAGAAGTGGAATTACTAGGTCAGAACGCATATGCCTTTGTAATTTTCACAGATACAGTCAAATTGCCCTCCACAGAGCTTGTGTCACTTCATACTTCCATCCTTAGTGTATGAGAGGGTCTGTTTCCCCATGGCCTCCTCAATCAAGTGTGTTATCTAATTTTTCAAAAATTTTGCCAATCTTCTACACAATAAAAAAGTGGTACCATGGCCTAGTTTTAATTTGTATCTTTCTTATTATAAGTAAGTTAGACCATCTTTTCATCTTTAGGAGCCAAGTTGTATTTCCTTTTCTCAACAGCATAATGCTTAGCCAATAAAGGTTAATTTTCATCTAAGCCCTGGGAAACTAGTTAGGTTTTTGAATGATCCATTTTGCAGATAAGGAAACTGAGGCCCAAATAGCACATACTAGTTGGTCCCACTGCCACTGCTACCTCCCCTTTAGAGAGGGACTACCCCCAAAGGGCCTTTGACACTCTTAAAAAACATTGGGGGCATAGACAGGTCTATTCCAGGACCTCTGGCAGGAGACATCGTTGCTTCCAAACACATGTCACAGATCCACTAAATGTTAGCAGGAAGCTGTTTCCACCAGTCCTTTAATTAGGATATATATCCAAAGTCACATGCTCACCTAGAGGGTGTTGACAGGAGGTTGCTGAGTGAGAAAAGGAAGCACAGAGCAGAGCCAGGTTCTAAAACAAAGGAGAGGTAAGCCTAAGGCTAGGCTATGATTTGGGGCCTGCATTGTTGGTTGGTAGGGGAGCAAACACATAAAAAGATAACACCCTTTGACTCCTTTCTTTATAAATCTTATGACCTGTCCCCTAATGTTTCAATTCTATACTGAAAAGCCTCATCCTCATTTTTGCACTGCTTCCTCTAATATCTTGTCATTTGATATGGCCCCTGTCACCTCTCTGACCTCTTCTGCCACTCGCCCCCTCACTTGCTCCATAGCAGCCATGCTGTGCTCTTCACTGGTCCTTAGGCACTGGAGACAGTCTCGCTTCTCAGGGTCTTAGCACTTATTCTTCCTCCTGCCCCCCAAAACTTTTCCACCAGATACCTGCATTGCTTACTCCCTCACTCCACTCAATTCTCATCTCAAATGTCACCTCCCCAGAGAAGCCATTTCTGACCACCCTGTTTAAAATAACATTCCCTTCTATCTCTGCCCCCTTTCTTTGCCTTATTTTTCTCCACAACACATTATCTTTTATAATTATTTATTATGACTTGTCTCCTCCATTAATATATAAGTTCCACAAGGGCAGACACTGTTTCTATCTTGTCCACCATTGTGTTCTCAGAACATAAAGCAAGGACAGGCACAGAGAATGCCCTCAATACATATTTGTTGAATGAATGGATTAATGTGTCTTAACTACCATTGTGTCAACATATTACTTTTGTAAAAAAAGAAAAAACTTTCAAAAAGGTACTACTGTTGGATAATGTGTTCAGAGAAAGTAACTACTTCCAAGCTATGCTACTGAGGTGACACAGCAGACTCCCCTTGTAGCTGTGAGTCCTGGCAAGCACTGAAAATTTGGTGCATGGCTGGCTAGCTGGCTTGGGACACCTTCAAGCTCTACTAGCCAGTGAGTGGGAATTGGCCCACAGAGGAAGCCTGCCTTAGATTTTTCCAGGAAGACCAGCCATGAAATCTGTTCAAGCAGATTTCCTTCAGGCTCCCTTTCACCCAGGTTAAAACAAATGAGACTTCTGAACCTACCTCCCCACCACCACCATTGAAAAGTGAGCCACATGCTTTTTGCCCTATGTATTTATTTTTGCTGGGGCATCCATGGCAAGCCACAAGCTCTGAGGTTGGGGGGCTCACTATTTGTCTAGTGTCTCCTAGGGGACCATAGAACACTGCCCGTCTCCCTGCCAACAGGCTCTAAGACTCAGCACAAGCTGGCAGGCTTTGGCTATTTAGACTGTTATAACTCCACTTCTCTATGGGTAACTTCAGTGTTGGGGATTATTAAAGCCTCTCTCTTGTTCAGACAATTTCCCTATAGTCTAGTTTCCCCTGGAAGTTGGTGTGATAGCACAGATTGCTCTGCCAGAGCCATAGAGAAGTGATTAAAGCTCTTTATTTCATCCCGCCTTGATGTGTTCTGTCATTAGCTCCTGGCTAAATGACAGCCTTTCCTCCCCCTCTCTTCTGATCTGGTATCTTCTCACTGTGAGCACTGAGCTATCCCAGGCAGAGAAAGGACTAGTTGGTGTGCTAGTCCTCCTCCTGGGCTCTCAATCCTCTCCTTCCTCAGTTTCCCCACAGAGTTTTACTAATACTTGATTGTGGCTCCAATTTCCTTATTCCTTGTGTTCCAACATACTCTGTGTATGAGTCTGTCTCCCGAGCTTGAGCACAGGGACTATACCGCAGCAGTATCTAGTTGCTCAGTAAATGTCATTTGCCTGACAACAGCTGGAAAAAGAATTTTTAAGTCCCTCTGGATGTTGTCTTGACTTTCCCTCTGCTCCTCAGTCTCAGGAGACTGGGACTTGTACTCAAAAAGTCCTTGCAAAATGTGATGTTAAGTCATGTCTAATTTCCATCTGAATGACCCTGTTCTTTTTTTCTTCTTTTTCTTTTTGGTGTGTGTGTGTGTGTGTGTGTGTGTGTGTGTGTGTGTGTGTGTGTGTATCAGGCCAATTAGTAGTATCTGAAGACTTCTGGAATCTTGATTGGTCATCAGCCTGTTCATGCCCCCTGCTCATCTTCATCAACTCCAAAAGTGGCGATCATCAAGGCATCATCTTCCTCCGAAAATTCAAACAATACCTTAATCCGTCTCAAGTGTTCGACCTAGCGAAGGGTGGACCTGAAGCCGGGTAAGCATGGGGTAAGGGATATAGTTGGGTATGTAAGAGACTCCTCCCTCTGTACCTTCTAGACTAGGATAGGCTTCCTGGAATCAGTTCTTGTACTTGGGCAGGAAAGATCTATTTTCTCACATCAGGACACAAACATATGACTCCAGAGCATTTGTTGTTGGCTGGTTGGAGGACTTTTATCCCTCTCCCAGAAATCCTTTCAAGCCCATGTCCTGCTCTCAGATTTGCTTCACTTTTTTCTAGCTGGAAGAGGTAAAGCTACATCCCCTGACCTCACAGGAAGAAGCAAATGGATATTGCTGTCTACCTTTCCTGCCACTCACTCTTTTTCCTGAGGCCAAATAGATATATGTCTATTACAGATCTGTTTTATTTGGGGACCATCTGGCTGCTCAGTCCTGGTTCCTGTGAGCCCACTGGCCACTGTGCAAGGCATTCTTCTTGGGCCTCAGCAAGTAGCTTTGGCTAGGTTACTACTGGCTTCCAGAGCAAAGTTGGGCACAGAATAGTATAAGTTGAGGCAAGGCCTGATCTCTGGGAGTGCCTGTGAGAAGTTGCCTGTGGTCTTAGGTACATAGAGAGATAGGGGTTAATATAAGGCAGGTAGCCTGTTAGCAGGGTGCCGAAGCAGCAGTCCTTATGTCCTGACATGTTGTAGGAAAGAGTTATAAAACTCAGCTGTTCATGAAATGACTCCCTTTCCCCTTCTTCCTTTCAGGCTGTGCATGTTCAAGAACTTTGCTCGCTTTCGTGTTCTGGTTTGTGGTGGAGATGGCAGCGTGAGCTGGGTCTTATCTCTGATTGATGCCTTTGGATTACATGAAAGGGTAAGTCCCCAGCTGACTCAATTTAGCCATTGCTAGAAGGAGTAGGGGTGTGGAACTGCCCATCCCAAGAAGTCCTGAGTCTTCATTCTCCCTGTCTGTAAAATACATATTTCCCACAGGTTTCATAGTCAACCTGACTGGTAGATTTCCAATCTAAGCCTGCTCACCTAGACCATTTTCTGGCCGTCTATCTGTACAAAGGAGAAATGAAGGAGTTAGCAGAAAGAACGAGTAGTGCTCTATTCCCCAGGCTTCAGAGTGAAGGGTTAAAGGGGAAGAGAGCATGCGGAAAAGAAGTGGCCTCAGACATCATTCAGCTCCCAATTTCCTTCCCTTCCTGAGGCCACCAATCTTTCTCCCTGAGTCTCAAGAGTGGCAGAAACTTTCCTCTACCTTTCAACACTCTCCCTAGGCAGCCCTCTGTTCTTGTGACTCCAGTGGTTTTGTCTCCTGAGGCACCCCACCTCCTTGGCCCAGCCCAGATAGAAATTGACGGTTACATTTCTCTTTTATAAGCATGGCTATAAATATTAGCATATTCCAGCAACTTTCCCCTTTAGTGAGTAGTTTCTATATTGCTAATACTGGGGTCCAACTCCTTAGCCAAAATTTTATCCAACTTCAAACATCCTCCTCTTATACTTCCTGGAATCTTAAATCTCTTAAAACCACTAGCTTTAAGGCCATAATTCTTCCACCAGGGTGTCCTGTGGGTTCTTTCATGGGTGAAGCTTGGTAAAAGGACTGTCTGAAAAGGGTGCCCCCTTTTGTTCTTGCAGTGTCAGCTGGCAGTCATCCCACTTGGAACTGGCAATGATCTGGCCCGTGTCCTGGGTTGGGGTGCGTTCTGGAACAAAAGCAAATCACCTCTGGATATCCTCAACAGAGTGGAGCAGGCTAGTGTGAGGATTCTAGACAGGTGAGTTGCTAAAAGACTGGGTCCCTGTGCCTCTTCCAGACTCACATGAGTTATTCCCATTTATATCATCTCAATCAGGAATACTCTAATCTCTCTCACAGAGCCTCATTTCCTTTCTGGCTTCAGTGCACAGCAGTTTGAGGGATCTTGTCTTTTGGGAAGCTGTGGTCTGCCATGTGTCCCTCAAACATCATTAAATCCCCTCTTTAAAACTAAAAGACCCTAGAGCTCGGGCCCCATGAATAAATTTCAAGGGTTCTGTGAACTTTCTTCAACTTGTATAGCCAATTATCTATGTAAGCATATTTTTTGCTGGGAAAAATCTACAGTTTCATCAGGTTTTCAAAGAAACTAAAAAAGTTGGGGGGTGGGTAGAAATAACTGGATGAGATTGTCTCTGCTCTAGAGAAGAGAGAATATTGCCATCCTATCTCCTGAGGGGGGAAAAAAAGACTTTATATGCTGTGGCATAAATGAGTATTTGATTTATTGCTGCCCATGAGGATCTCTTGGGTAGATTTTTCAAGATACCAAACTGGGCCCCACTACAAAGATTCAGTAGGTCTTGGGTAGGGCCCTGATATGTGTATTTTACAAAAGCACCTCAGGTAATCTTGATGGTTACCTCTGGTTGAGAATCACTGCTCTCTGAGAACCCTGTGAGGGAATTCCTTCCATCACACTGGCCTGCAGAAGTCATGAGGCAGAGGACCCTCTTGTGGTATACCTTGAGATCAGGTGACCAGAGATTGCTTGGGCATCCCATACAACATGCCTCCCCCCATCACATAAATATTTTGACCTCTTTATTGAACTTTGAAGCATTGATTCCCATCTGTGATGAAACACAACCCTAAATATCTATCTGTCTTTGAACTTCATTTCAGATGGAGTGTGATGATCCGTGAGACTCCCAGACAAACCCCGCTGCTAAAAGGACAGGTTGAAATGGATGTACCACGATTTGAGGTAACTACTGCCCAGCTATAATTCAGGCCAACATCTTTGTTACATGGTGAAATAGTTGGCAAAGTCCAGAGAGAAGCTTTTGTATTGTCCATGGACTCAATGAGGATGAGATCATTGAGGATTGGGGACATGTCAGTCAGCAGCTATTTACCAAGAACTATGTTAGGCACTGGAGATATAATTCATTTAGACATTTACTTATTCATTCATTCAAAATATTTATAGAATAACTACTATATGTGACATACTGTTCTAGGAGCTGTTCTTATATGCTAGTGGGTAAAGAAGAATGACATAGTCCCTGCTGTCATGGAGTGCATAGTCTACTTAGAGAGATGGTAGAATAAATCGTTTTAATCAAGTAATATGAGTGTTAGTATATAAGGAAGTAGAGGGAGTTGGGAACACACAGCAGGGGGATCTATCTCAGTCTGGGGGGAATCAGGGAAAGTTTCTCAGAGGAAGTGCAATTCCAGAAGAGACCTGAGGACCAGAGGGAGTTAACTAGGAGAATAAGAAAGAGGAGGCCTGTTCCATACAGAGGGAACAGCATGTGTTGTTCCAAAGGCAAGAGAGAGCATGGACTACTCACAGAACTGAAATACATCCATAATGGCTGGGTCACAGGAGCCAGGAAGGGGCATGCAGGGAGGGTAACCAAGATGAGGCTGGAGAAGTAATCAGAGGCCAGGTGAGGAGGGGCCCGGTAAACCATATTAGGAAGTTCAGACTTTTATCCTGAGAGCAATGAGAATTATAGAAGGGTTTTTTCTTATTTTATTATGAAAATTTCCAAACATATAGAAAAGTTGAAATGGTAGATTCTACCACTAACATTTCCCTATATCCGCTTTGTCACATATCCTGCTATCTACCCAGATATCCTGCTATCTAATAGAAGAGGTTTAAGCAGAAGGTTCCATGATATGTAAAGAAACAATTAAAGGAATAAAAACTAGAGGCAGGGAGAAAAGCTAGGAGATATAATTGTCTAGGCAAGAGATGAGGATGATTTGGACTGGTGAAGCGGTAACAGGGATGAGGAAAAGTGGACATATTTGATACATACTGAAGAAATAGAATTATCAGGACTTGGTAGATGTTCGAAAGTAGGGGGTGACAGAAAGGGAGGAGTAGAAGTTGTAATTAAGAGTACAGACTCAAGAACCCAACTACCTGGAATTGAATTCTGGATCTGCCACTTATTATTGTCCCCTTCTCTATGCCTCAGTTTTCTCCTCTGTGAAATGGGGATAATAATAATCTTTATCTCATAGGGTTGTTATGAGGATTGCATGGCACACAGTCAGTGCTACATAAGTGGATGCTGTTATTATTAGTAATATTATAATTAAGAAGTGACATTCTAGCATTGGAAAGATGTGGATTTGAATCCCAGCTCTATTCTTTACTAGCTATGTAATATGAGGTTGTTTGTTCATTGACACATGAAACAAACAGTACCTCCTTCATATGAGTTTTCAATTATTAATTTAAATGAGAGGAAATAAAATGCATCTACATTTTTAGAATGACCACAGATCTAAGATTATCTCTGGGGACCTTCAACAAGAATCCTTTGATCATTTCCAGAGAGGCAGTTGAGCTGTGGGGGATGAGGATGGGCAGCACACTGTCACAGTGCTAAGAGGTCAGAGCTAAGCACTCCTTTTGCCCCTAGGCTGCCGCCATCCAACACTTAGAATCAGCAGCCACTGAGTTGAACAAAATCCTGAAGGCCAAATACCCCACAGAGATGATCATCGCAACCAGGTCAGTCTTCCTTTGGCTCTCATCCTCTAGGGTGACTTTTGCCCCTCACGGGTTGTTCCCAGGTCAGATATGGTGTTCACTTTAATAGTTTTAGGGTGTTGAGGCCAAGGAAAGTATATATTATCTTCCCAAATCAGATTTGTCCCAACTCGAATCTCCTGAATGGAAAGTTTAGAAAGAAAAATGAAACTGAGGCTCCTGCTCCTCCAAAACGACAAAATTGCAAGCCAGGGATTTTGAAGGAGAGTTACAGAAGGGAAACAACATTCTAGACCATTCAAGAAAGAGCATAGCTTAGCTCCCTGCAGTACAGACACGTTGTTTTCCACCTTTGACACCAGGAAAGGTCTTTGTAGTACCTACCTACAGCTGCTCTCTCATAATCTGAGCAACATATTCTCCCCCTCTAAACATGTGGCTTATTTGTTCCTTCTGGGAGTTCTTTGCGGGGGATGTTCCTGCACAGTCTACCATACTGTCCTCTGAGAAACACTCCCCACAGGGAGAGTCCTCCCAATGTCATTATATTTGCACTAAATTAGCTGGGCCCTTGAACCATAGCTGATTGACCCGGGGTGAAAATCTGACCCAAGTTGGACCAAATGAATTGTCTTTTATGGAAATTCAGAATTAGTACTAAGAAACGCTGGTCAAACTCAGGTACTTGACTTGGGAAGTGGTGTGAAACTGGACAGAAGTGGAGATGGAGCATATTTCACCATATGTACAAAAAAAAAGCAGACAGGGAGAGGGGCCTGGGGGAGAGGGAGAGAGAGGGAGGCAGGAGAGATAAGGAAACAGGAGGAGGAGAAAGATGGAGACCGATGACGTTATAAGAAAGAAGGGCTCTGGACCTCAGGACCCATGTCACAACATGCCATCTATCTTATCTTTCCAGATTCCTGTGTTCAGCCGTGGAAGATTTTGTGGTTGATATTGTGAAGGCCTGGGGTCGGATCAAACAGAACAATACAGCAATAGAGTCTGTGATTTTGAAAGTAAGTTTCCATTCCTTTTGTCTTATTCTTTTTGTGGATCCAAGGGCCCCTTTTTGACAAAAGCAAATGTGCCCTTCACTGGGAATTGTAAAAGAAATGCAAGGAGGGGCAGCTGGTAAGCCTCCCTGATGGGGAATGTCCAACTTCATCAAACTTCCATCTTTTGCCAAATGAAGAATGGCACTATGCGTGCATATACACATGCTATGCACCTAGGCATATGACTAGCATTTGCCCACAACTAGACATAAGTGTACACCAAACATGTATTCACATGGTTGGATACTTCAACATGCTTGAAAATGTGTACATACAGATACACACTAGAAACATGCCCATGTTCACCTCTATGACAACAGTAACACTTATAGGGCACTTACTCTGTGCCAGAGACTATTCTGAGTGCCTTGAATGTATTAATTTATTTAATCCTCACAACTTCCCTAGAATATAGAGGCTCAGAGAGGTTACGTAGCTTGCCTCAGGTCACAAACCATGAAGTGATAAAACTGGGAATCAAAGCCTTAAATCCTGTAGCAGATGTAGGTCCCCAAACCTAGCCACGCACAAAGGCAGACCCCAAGTACCCATGCAGAGGCACATCCACATCCATAGGAGCATGCCCATGAAAACGCCAGTCTAGAAACGTTTATCTTGCCTCAAGTTTGCCATGTTACACATTATTTTACAAGCCAGTCTGAGGTAAGAAAAACTTGGCAATATACATTGATGCCAGGGCTGCTCAGAAACAAATGACATGTATTTGATCCCCTAACACCCTTTGGTTGTCTCATTACATCTACCCAACAACTTTTTTCCCCACATACTTTATCTCCCAGTATGTGCTTTCTATGCTCAGTGTTCCTGGCCAACCCCTCCCCTCTCCACTGCCACTCCTCATTCTGCTCTCTCAAACACTGGTCCCTCCTAACAATGTCCCATCTCCTTCCTCACTATACAGAGTGACATAATGTATGATAAGCTCATTGTCCTGATTGATGTTCTGGCTGAGGAGTCAGCAGCTACCTCTGCTGAGAAGAGTGCAGACAGCAGCAAGGCAGATGGAAAGCCCTTCGTTCCTCAAATAGACCACATAACCAAGTGCAAGTTGGAGCTGGCCAAAAAGGCCCAGAATCTCCAGAAATCCTTGAAACTCATCATATTCCAAGTTGAACAAGGTAAGGTTCCCCAGAATGTAGTGACTGAGGTAGGGGAAAGAGAAGGTTCTGGTGGATGGTTTACTGGTCTCCCTCACTCTGGGTTTGCTATCTGACTCCACTACCAAAACTTGACTAGATTCTGCGTGCATATTGCATCCAAAGTCAGTGCTCACATTGCTGATTTGAGAAGCCTCAGTCCTGATAAGCTGCCCCATTGGCTCCTCCTACCTCCCAGGCCCTCAACTCTTGCTACTAACTTATTTTGGGAACCAACATTCATTCTAAACAAGGACGGATGCTAAGTGGCCTGGCTTATAGCTCTGTCAGCATCCACCAGCAGCCACAGAATTTTTTCCTACCTGCTCCTGTTTCTTTCCAACCACCAAACCTGTGACTATTTTAGAAAGAAACTGGTGTTCATCTCTGCATGGCTTGCACAGTACTAATTAGGCACAACACCCCTGACAGTGGTCCTGATGGTTCTAGCATTGATTGCCATCGCCCAGAACTCATAACAGTCTGCAAACTTTCCAACTCAGTATGAAAGCTCTTTCAACTCCCCCAACTTCTTCATTTAACATTTTGGTGACAACTTCTTCCCCAAAATGCTTCATTGACAAACAGAAGGTAGCATAAGACTAAGTGTGTTCTGAGTTACTGAAATTAAGCAGAAGTCCCATGCAGCAAGGAAGTCTCTTTGGCTGGCCTTTGACTTTTAGCCATGGTATCTTGCCCCACGTCGGTACCTTTAAGTACATCAGCCAAGTTTCCAAGAAAGAAAGGAAATCTTCCTTCTGCACTGTGGAAGAATTAGTCAGTTTGCCTCTATTTCTAAAGTTTCCAAGCAGTAGGGATCAGATTAATCTGATGTAGCCATAACTCTGCCGCAACCAACCTTCAGTCTGCTCCATCAACACCTATGTTAGATTTAGAGGTGCAGCTTCTGGTGACAGGACAGAGAAAGGCACCCCCAGCAGGGTAGGGATTGAACCTGAGCTTTGGTACAAGTGAGCACCTGAGCTATACAACACATAGGCTAGTGAAAGGAAGGAAACTTCTCAAATGTTCTGGGGATGGGTGAGACAATTGAGTGAAAGAGTGGCATGGGCTCAATTCTGGACAAAAGCCACATCAATAAATGAACTAACAGAATGGAGGTAGAAGGGCAGAGGGTTTCCCTCCCTGCTGCCTCCAGCCCCAGCCCCAAGTTTCCACTCACAACCACATGTACTGGGTGACAGAAAAAGAATAACCAGTATAACAGAGAAAGCTCGGGCATGAATATGAACACATGGCAGCAACACTGTAAAGAAGCTGGGACTACAAACAGACTGTGGAGGAGAGGTTATGGTCAAATGGCAGTTTCTATCATTTCCTCACACACTGACTGGTATTAACTAAGCAAAATAGATGCTCAACAAATGTTTGATAAGTGTGATCAATCCTCCCTCCCTCTCTTCTTCCTCTCTTTCTCCCTCTGTCCTTCCTTCCTTTCTCCTTCCCTCCCTCCTTTCCTTCCTTCTTTCACTCCTTCCTCCCACTTTTTCTCTATAGTTCTGGATGAGGAAATCAGACAGACAATATCTGTTAAGAACTTTGCTTCAACTTTCTTCCTGGAAGATGACTCAGAGGATAGTAACCAGACGAGCCCAAGACACCGTAAGGATTTTTCTCTTCTCTTATTCTAGCCTTCATCACTGTTGCCTAGCTCCCAAAGAATAAATATTTGTTTTTCATGCATACTCTCTTAGCCATAATCCTGCAGTGGATACCTCTCCCTCTTTCCCAGAAATCTCACACTATAAGATCCCATGCCAACGTCCAGAGTAATGACTCCATTAGGAACTTTGAAAAGGCTGTCCTGATGAAGCTCAAGATTTGAAGCTGTTTTCTGCCAGCCAGCAAGCAGTCCAGCCCAACATTACTATTCTCTTAGTGGGAATCCCTATCCATCCAAAAGGCTCCCTCTTTGGCATAAGAACCCTGAATGTTACCTAAGAGAAGATCATTGAGCTTGACCATGTCCCACAGAGAAAATAGGATGAAATATAAATGGGGAGAAGGGCTTTTATTGTTTGCATCTCACACCAAGGTGATGTCTTTTGTGCCCAGGTTCTCGTCATGGTACTCTATCTTCTATATCTTCTCTCAAAAGTGAGGACCTAGATAACCTCAACTTGGAATACTTACATTTTACACCAGAAACTATGTGAGTATTTAACACTTATATCACCTCTTAATGGCTTCGTCCTTTTTCTGGTTAAGAGCATAATCTCAAGATACCCAGAGTCAAATCCTAACTCTACTTACTAGTTGTGTGACCTATGCAAGTGACTCAACCAAAGTGAGCCTTAGTTTCCTCACATGTAGAATGAAGTAATTTTAGAATTTGCCACATATATTTATTGCATTTATTGAGCTTATATATGAAACGTGCTTGCATTGAGCAGAAATTGGCAACCATAGTTAAGTTTTATATGTGTTAGCAGTTATTATCATTATTATTGTTATAAACACTTAATAAATGTTAGTTGTTATTTCATAGGCCTTGTTTTGCCACTGTTGCCTTTAACTGTAAATGATTGAAGATACTAAAAAGTAAATGGTCATTAGGGGACTGGGTAGTAAATCTAAGGACATCTGTCTCACCAGTCCTACCTTTCTAGAATATTCCCAGCAGCCAAGTTCTGCCACATTCACTCATTTTGAGTTCCATTAAGAAGATCAGTTTGGACATCAGTTAGAGAAATTCCAATTTCTGGACTGTGGTTGAGAGAGGCAAATCTCAAGAGATCAAGGAAGGGTCAGTTTAGAAATAAAAAGTAATCTCTGACTAAATAGCTAAACTGTATCTATTTTCAGTTTCTCAAATGAAGGACACAGCTAGCAATTATTTATGTTTTCTTAACTAATTTATTTAGGAAAACAATTCTTATTCCTATCTCCAACCCCCAACTCCCCTCCACTTCACCATTGGCTTAAGGTTATATCTGAGGTTTCATGGATCTACTCAATAAATTTTGATCAATAGTGTGCTGGCTGAGGGTGCTGACTCGGGGAGGTGGGGGGGGGAAGGGATGGAGGTATGACTACATGGTGAGTGCCAGGCGCACTGTCTGGTGAATGGACATGCTTGAGGCTCTGACTCGGGGGTATGGGCGGGACATGGACAATGTATATATCCTGAACTTATGTACCCCCATGATGAGCTGAAATAAAAAAATAATAATAATAATAAAAATAAAATAAAATAGTGTGCTGGTAAGTATTTAAAAAACAGGTCTCTTGGGGGAAAAAAAAGCCCTGATTTATTTCTGGTGTAAATCCTCCTGCCATGGCCTATTTCAAGCTACTAATATAATGCCCTTAAATGTGAAGTTGAAAGAGATGTGCATAATCAGTTTACATGAGCTAGCACGAACCGGCTCTAGCACACTGCTGGTTTTGATGTTGACACCCTAGATGGATGTGGGAGACTTGAAAAACGGCTTGACTTTTTTTGTTGTGTACGTATCTGCCATCTTTTTTCAGTCTTTCCCCCCAAATGTGCAGTCACTTTGCCCTTTGATGTCAGACATCACTGAGGGCAGTAGTGCAGACTTAACTCTCATGACACATTTGTATCTGGGATACTCAAAAGTTCTTTATGGGAATAAGCCAATGACTCTACTTCCCTTTATTACATGTATAAAAAATGCAGGCCACTCATATACGAGGCCTCCAAAGATAACTAAGATTATGAATGTTGCTTCTTTACTATGAGTCCTAATCCCACTGAAGCTTCCCAACTGGCTGGGCGCTCTGTCTTACAGTTAACAAGCTAGTTGTTAACACAGTAGGACACCTACATGTGCTTCTCAAGAACATTATGGTTTGTGCCCAATGTGGAGGAGGCCTGCCCTTGGTGATTTTCCATCATGCGAATTCATCTGCATGCCCAATGATAGTGGCACTTCTTTCCTGCACCAATGTTTGTCCTTTCCTTTGGCTAATTTCAGACGCTTCAAAGAAAAATGTGTCATGAACAACTACTTTGGAATTGGACTGGATGCTAAAATTTCTCTGGATTTCAACACCAGAAGAAATGAACACCCAGGACAATACAAGTAAGGAAAAGAAATTTCCCTCCCTATATGCAAACACACAATCACAATACACATGTGTATTCCTACATTCCCTCTCAGACAAGCAACAGAAAGAAAGAGATGCTTTGGAATTGAAATGCATTCATGCCAAGACTAACCTAGTGGGACAGCTTGCCCCAAATGTTGGGCTGGTCTATGATGACTGCACTGGCATCCTGTGCTGCCTTCATAGTTTAGATCTGTGGATTGTTGTGTAAACACAGCTACCTGTGTTACTATTACAGATTACACTGACTCCATTCAGCAAATCGTCCATCTTTGTTCTGTCTGTGAGAGTGTAACCAAATCTTAGGAGTGGCTTCAGGTCTGGTTTTGCTTGGCAAGGCTGCAGAGCATCAAAGATCCCCCTATTGGTTCCTGGTGTTCCTAACCTGGTTCCCCTAGACTCATTCATTTTACCCCATCCAGTGTTGGCCTGCTTGGCTCTTTCTGGTACTTTTGTACTACAGACATGACCTAAGGCAGCCTCAGAGTTCCTGTAGTAAATTGGAACTACAAGTAAAAAGATGCATGCCACCCCCACCCTACCCCTGCCACTGCCACTAGAACTTCTTTCTCAGAGCAGGCCTGAGCTGAGGAACAGGTACTTTATCAGATATGTGATTTGCAAAAATTTTCTCCCAGTCTGTTGCTTGTCTTTTCATCTTCTTAGTGGTACCTTTTGAAGTACAAAAGTTGAATTTTGATGAGGTCCGATTGATCAATTTTTTTTCTTTATGGACCACAGTTTTGGTGCTAGATCTAAGAAATCTTTGCTTAACTTAGGGTCTTAACAATTTTCTACTAAGTTTTCTTTTAAAATTTTTATTGTGTTAGCACTCACATTTAATTCTATGATCTACTTTGAGTTAATTTTTATGTATGGTGTGAGGTAAGGATCTAAGTTTATCTTTTTTACACGTGGATATTCAATTATCCAAGCACCATTTTTTACAAAAGCTATCCTTTCCCCAGTGAATTGTGTTGGTACCTTTGTTGAAAATCAATTTACCACAAATGTAAGGGTTTATTTCTGGACTCTCAGTTCTATTCCATTGATTTATGTGTCTATCCTACGCAAGTACCACACTTTCTTGATAACTGTAGCTTTATACTAATTTTTGAAATTGGGAGATGAAAGTCCTCCAACTTTATTCTTTGTTTATAATTGTTGTAGTTTTTCTAGATGTTTTGTATTTCCATACAATTAAACCCCTGTTTTTATAGATGAGGAAACTAAGGTGCTCAGAGAACTTATGGTTTTAAACAGAATCTAAATAATTTTGTGCTAGACTTCTTACATTTCAAAAATTATTCCCTGTGGTAGCTCATTTCTGTGGCTCTACCTTACAAGTTCATAGTAAACTATATCCAGCCTTTCTAGTGATTGTATACTCCCCACTTGTATTTGTCAGAGATCCTACAGTCAGCAGGACCCTGTCCTTCCCACCTCCACCCCAAGCCTCCTAATATCCTTACCTATCTCATATTTTTCTCCACTGGCTGGCTCTTCCTCTAAAATCTCCCTATTAAGTTTAGTTCTGTTCTATGGTACTGAATTAAGCATTTAATATACAAGTCTGGTGTTTGGAAAAGCCCTCCAATTTGCCAGAAAAGTTTCTGCTTCAAAAAAAAAATTAGTCTAAGCATCAGATGTTTCAAATGAAATTGATTCCAGGCAGCTAAAATCTTGTGCTCCTGGAGTGACACTGCCAGAGTAGCTGGTTTGTATCAGCCAGCTATGCTCACAGCTTTTTGTGAGCATTGCTTTCTGATTATGGCATGTTTCTTCCAAGTCTGGACCAATATCAGTAGCAAGGAGAAGTGGAAAATTTATCTATTGATAGGATGCTGAGGCTTCAGTTGGTTCCAGGAACCCATTTCTGTAAGTATTTGCATGGGAATACCAGTTACACTATCCTAGCAGCCCCTCTTGTGTCCTCTTGAAACCATTCAGCATGACCCATCTCTATATAAAAAGGCACTTGAGAAAAAAGATGGTATCCCTTCCTGTCTTCCCCATCCATTTATCTTTATATTATTCACCCTCAGACTATCTCTACCCTTATCTCCCCATAGTAGCCGCCTTAAGAACAAGATGTGGTATGGCCTTCTGGGAAGCAAGGAACTTCTGCAGCGCTCTTACAGGAAACTGGAAGAACGTGTGCACCTGGAGGTTAGTGGAAAAGGGGGTGTCCCTTCCTGGACACAGAGAAAGGGAATTTCATGGCCTTGGGAATCAACTTTCCCCCTATGTCCTTGGTTCTTCCTGAGCTTTAACTCTGTGATCCTCACTCACAACTCACAGGAGGAAGGCATGGAGATAGATTTCCATTTTAGGGTTAAGAAAATGATAGGATAAAGAGAAGATAGAGCCCCTTCCCCATCTTTGTAAATGTCCCTTTATATTGGCACATGAAGATCTAGCCAATGAGAGCTACTCTTTTCTTTCAGTGTGATGGAGAAGCCATCTCCTTGCCAAACCTGCAAGGCATTGTAGTGCTCAACATTACCAGCTATGCCGGAGGTGTCAACTTCTGGGGAAGCAACACAGTGACCACAGTGAGTGTGGAACAAATAACAGGGAGGAAGAAAGGCATGATCCTACTGAGGTCTCACAGAAAGGAGTGTTGGGTTGTCTAGAAGGGGAAGTGGACAACTGGGGAAGAGGATATGGGCTGGAAACCTTTATTAGCAGCAGCCAAATGATCAGTTTTTTAGGCAACTACTATCCCAGAGCACAAAAATCAACCAAAATCTTCAATATTAGGTCAAGTCTTAGGTGTGGCCTAGGCTTCGAATTTTCCACTCCTTAGGCCTGACAGATCCTTTAAAGGCTACCTAGGCCGTGGTTTTTTATCCAAGGAATCTGTTAATAAAATCCTCTGGGAGTTTACCTCCCCCGCCCCAACTCCCTAATCCCTGGAGAATATTACTAACATGTGTGCACCATAGTGTTGATCAGTCAGTGCCAATTTGATGGCGAGTACATGTGGAGCCTATTCTTCCAATTTTGTGATACCTCACTTCAGATAATGGGCTCATTGTAGAGGGGAAGGGTATGCCTCTAATAATCCTTGCTTGGGTGAGGCAAAGACATAAAATGTAACCCTCATAACATCCTGAATGTTTGTACCCTCATAATATCCTGAACCAAAAGCAAAAATAAAAGACAAAAAAAATAAAATAAAATAAAATGAAAAAAAAAATCCTCTGGGAGACTGACCCATAACCTCTGAGCTCATCCAAGAAGGCCATGAGGCCAATAAAACTGGCCTTTAGGATTTATGATGCTGGATTGGACAAGAAGGGAACTGGCTAAGAGTTGTGATCTCCAAAGGGGCTAAGAGTTGTAATCTCAGTATCCTTTTCCAGATTGTCTTCCTGACCTTATCTTTTCCCCCTTTAATAGTGCAGTTTTTCCACTCTTCTTGGGCTACAAAAATTCTTGCTAAGAGCCTTCAAAGTATACCTGCTTATTATAGACAAAGTATGGTTTCTCAAGGGTGGAAAATGTGACACAATTCCTCCTCCTCAGGAATATGAGGCTCCTGCAATAGATGATGGGAAGCTGGAGGTAGTGGCAATCTTTGGTTCTGTGCAGATGGCAATGTCCCGAATCATCAACCTGCATCATCATCGCATCGCCCAGGTAGGCAGGGGCTGTGTTGGCATGAGGAAGGTACTGACTTTTTTGGTTGCAGCCCAGGATGTGGAGTAGTCCCAAGAATTAACTGGCTATAAGAGTGCTGGGGTAGAGGGAGCAGGTTATCTGGTGGGCAGCAAGGTGTTGGCTGAAGTTAGAAACAGAGGTGGCAGGGACTGATCGAGCAAAAAGCCCATAGGAAACAGGTGTTTCTCCCTGGGATAATCTGATTCACATCCTTGCCAGTGCTACTTCAGATACACATTCAGGCTGTAACTGTGAGATTATCAGATTGGTATATAGCAGTTGCGTCATTTTTCTCTCCCATTCTCCCTCATCTTCTCTGGCAGTGCCGTGAGGTAATGATAACCATTGATGGTGAAGAAGGTATCCCAGTGCAAGTGGATGGGGAAGCCTGGGTTCAGAAGCCAGGTCTTATCAAGATTAGATACAAGAATGCTGCCCAGATGCTGGCAAGAGATCGGGTAAGAGGGGAAAGGCTCATCTTGGGCTCCCACACTGCCTCATCTATAGCTGTCACTTGAGTACTAAAAACTCCCGGTCAAGCAGAATTCCTCAAAGGGAGGTCTGCATGCCTCTTGCATCAGAGTCACCTGCACATTCCTGGGGGCGAGTAGTTCCCAGGAATCTGCATTTGTAAACAAGTGCCTCAAGACATTCTAATATATGCTGACATTTGCAAACCACTGTCCAAGAGAGTGAGACAAGGAGCTTCCTCCCCTGGTTTTGGATAAGGTCACCTTCTCCCACTGCACAGAGAGCCAAAGGCCTCTGTGGTTTTGGAAAAATCTGCTCCTTCAACACTGGATTCTGCATTGAATATGTTCTTTAGATTCCTGTAAGGTTCCTTAAAATGTTGCATTCATAAATGTCATCCATTTCAGCTAAACCTTCTAAAGCTTAGAAAGAAGCCATTATTGATCAGATATTCAGTGCTTGGAGGCTATCTTGCACTCTGACCTGTGAACAGTCCAAAGAAACAGCAATAGAGAGGGGTGAGAAAGTCCACTTATAAACTGCCTACTTTGTGCTAGGCACGTCACATTTCTCTCCTCTAGGTCCTCCCAACAGTCCTATAAGATGGACACACTTATCTCCATTTTACAGATGAGGAAAATAAGGACCAGGGAGGTTAAATAATTTGCTAACAGTCACACAACTAGTAAATGACAGAAGCATGATTCAAAATTAAATTAGATATGTTCTGGTTTTAAACTGCATCACAACATATTGCCTAGATTTGGCCAAGGAGGGAACATTAAAGGTGCTCCACTATTTTATCAGTCATGATGCCCTCATAAAGGAGTTTCTGGAAGGCAGGCATCTGTCTGATCCAAGCATGGTATCCCAAGACCCAACATATTGACAATAACAAAATCTAAAAATGCCTAGTCCAAAAGAGACATTGAATAAAATGATGGATAGATCTGTAGGTGTATAGATTGGTGTATGGGGGAATGGAGACCCTCTTTCCCCTTTACCCACTCTACCTACACATTGATAAACATCAGACTCATAGACAGATCTGTCACATGCCCTCTTAAATACAGCAATCATTAGGATCTGCCACTGCATTCATTTCCAGGACTTTGAGAACTCAATGAAAATGTGGGAATGCAAGCATACTGAAATTCAAGCTGCCCCTCAACCCCAGCTGGACTCCCAGGAATCTCAAGATAGCCTCTCTGATGAAGAGTATGCCCAGATGCAGCACTTAGCTCGGCTTGCAGAAAATCTCATCAGCAGGTAAGTTGAGTGGCCTACATACAGGGCTGGGAATACTAAGGAAGGATACAAAGAAGAAGCCAATTTGTGTCTATTGGCTACTGGGGAGCCTGGCCTCAGAAAGGAGTTGTGCCTAGAGCTCTGAAGATTTACTGGGACCCTGAAAATCCTGGCAGGAAAAATTCTTTGTGCTCAGCAATAAGCCAGCTTGCACATCTCCCATTAGGCCCAGAGATGAATTCGGATCTCCTCCTGCTGCCCCTGATCCAACAGGACTGAGAATGTTTATCCTTGCCCTTAACTAAAAGGAGTGCCTTGGAGTTCCCAGAGTCTGCTGCCCTCCTCTATTCTAGCCTCCTGCCCTCCCCAAGTTCCCAGTATCTAAATTCTAGTGAGACAAGGATGGATGGATGGATGGATAAAGGTAAATACCTAGAGAAGAGGAAAAACGCTTTACAGCATAGGTGGCTACCTAAAGAAGAGCAGAAACAACAGAAGGGAGTAAAGAGTCCAAGTCAGGAATCCAGGGCTTTCATTTCAGCCCTTATACCAACCTTCACCAGCACCCCAGGCCAGAAGTCCTTCAGAATTCTGATTCATCTATCTGTCCTTTATTTATTACAGACTTAATGACCTGAGCAAGGTCCACCAGCATGTGTCTGTCCTCATGGATTCTGTGAATGCCAGTGCTAACATCCTGAATGATGTATTTTATGACCAAGACAGTGGCAATGAGGCAGGTGCAACTTCCTGTACTCCCATTGAGGTAAAGGGGGAAGGGGCAGATGAATGAAAGTAGTCAAACCACATAGGAAAGGTGATGGAAGGGAAGGAAGGGGAGCCAGAGGCTAGATGGAGAAACTGGGCAAAGGATATGGCAGGAAACTGATGGATAGAGTAGACAGGAAGGCAGGAATCCCTTGACTTGTTACAGGTCTAAGTGGCTGCTGGGGGAAATACCACAGCAGATATTATCAACCTGAGAGCTAGCCCTCTTCTTGGTAGCCATCCACCACACCAGTGTCAGGGAGAGAAATGGACAATGAATAGAAAGAAACTTGGCCTTGGCTCTTCCTCATCCCAGGTGGATCCCTGTATAACTTGATAAAGTGATGTCTGTCATTGGAACCAGAGCACCTGGGTGTCTTGGTTTCCCTCTTGAGAGAAGGGTCCAGATCAGGAAGGACACTTAATATTAAATGTGCCATCCCATGACTTTATCCACTGCCAGAAGATTTAAGTGATGCTTTTCAAAAGTAACTTTAGTGCTAGGAGAAAGATACAATAGGGTCGGGGCCTGATATTAGCTGGAAGAGGCCTGGAGCTCCAAGAAGAAAGATGGTAGGGCCTAGCTCCACCTGTCATGGGAAAGGTGGTTTTAGCCTAGGGACAACAAATAACCTCAAACTTACTCTGTGGTTCACATATTTCCTATTTTCCCATACCTACTGCAACCAATAAATGATGCCAAAAGCCAAGTGTGCTGTGCCACTTCATAGGACACACCAATGCAACTGTACCAGTAGTTGACAGCTGGCATCAGTTCTGATTGGTTGGTTCCTATGCTGTACTAGTTGTGCTATATTTTGAATATTACTTTTTCACCTATAGCCACATCCTACTAGCTTGCTCCTACCTTCCCACAGAGAAGCCAGCTGCATGCTTACTAACCAACAACTCCTCTGTCTTTGTCCTTTCCCTTCCTTTCTTTTCCTTTCTTCTCCTCTCAGACTATAAGCAGAAATGATGCAGTAGATGTTACATTTAGTCTTAAAGGGCTCTACGATGACACCAAAGCTTTCCTGGATGAAAACTTGGTGAGTGCAGGGGGTTTGAGCATGGGAGGGCAAAATATCCCATGTGAAAATGGTCATCGTCTGTGCTTGGTTCTAGAGCACTGGAGACATGTAGGAGCATTTTGGCCAGGTACTTGCCTGACAGTCCCTACCATGTCACCCGGGATTATTGTTGATTGTATCACTTCATGGGTTATGCTAATCCATAGGGACTACCATACCCTTGAAAGAAAGTCTCAACCTCTCCTTTGGCAAATGTCTCCTGGGTCCAAACCAGGCCAATCAAAAGTAGGGTATCTTCATCATACCTGATACAGCTGCAGTAGAAAAAAGTGAGCTCTTTTAAGCTACTCTGTATCTCCCAAGTTTCTACATACCTCTTTCACCATGTGAGAAGGTGGTATAGAATAGTGGGAAAATTTGGGGAACTCTGGTTTCAAATCCCAAATCTGCCACTTACTAGCTTTATTAGTTTCCTAAGTCTGCCATAACAAAGTACCAAGAACTGGTGACTCAAAGCAACAGAAATTTATTGCCTCACTCTTCTGGAAGCTAGAAGTCCAAAATCAAGGTGTCAGCAGGGCCATGCTCCCTCTGAAACCTGTAAAAGAATCCTTCCTTACCTCTTCCTAGCTTCTGGGGGTTCCTTGGCTTGTAAATGCATCACTCCAATCCTCTATCTTTACATGATGTTCTCCCTGTGTCTCTGTCTTCAAATGGCCATCTTCTTACAAGGACACCAGTCATATTGGATTGGAGCCTACCCTATCCAGTATGACCTCAATTTAACAACTAATTATATCTGCAATGACCCTATTTCCAAATAAGGTCACATTCGGAGGTACTGGGGATTATATCTTCAACATATATATTTTTAGGGGGGACATAATTCAACCCATAACACTAGCTGTATGAAGTAACTTCACCTCTCTGGGTCTTAGTTTCCATATCTACAAAATAGGAATTATAATCCCTATCTCTCCAGCTTGTTGTGAGGATTAAACAAACTATGAAATGCCTATCAGTGCCTAGCAGATAGTAGCAGCTTGATAGATGGTAGCTTTTATTAGTACTAGGGAGGATGGACTGAGGCTCCATTTGGGGGCTACAAGACTAGTTGCATGTTTCCCAGGATGTAAAGCCCACAGGCACACTTGGTGAGTGCGCTCTGATGAGGTGACTAATCATGATCAGTCTGCTTTGGGGCTGGCTGCTTAGGCCCTGAGGCAGGTGCTGTGCTTGCCTCTCATCTAATTAAGGCTTATTTGAAGAGGGGCTTCTGAGTTGATATTGCAAGAAGAGCATCCATTTCCTCCTTTCATTTGCACACTTAACTGGCACACTGCACAGGAGGCAGAGTGGCTAAGGCAATCAGGCCAGGCTGTCCCAGCATCTGAGCCCCGAGCTAAAGTCTTTCAGCTTTAGACAACAGCAACAGAAGTACCTTCTATATATAGGGAGAGTTCAATGGCCTTGCAGCAGGAAGTATGAGAGTTTGGTCTCTTATTGCCACTCAGGCTCTCTTGAGAATTGGTCTGAAAATTGGTTTGTGCCAGCCAACAACCCAGCTTGAGCACATACCACACTTGAGAAGGCTCCCACCCCATAGGACCCAGTGAGGACCCCCCCAACATATACACACATCCCGATGAGGCCAGGAGGCAGACAGCAGCTAAGAATGACCATGTATCCCCAGAAAGGCTGTCACAGAGATGGGATGGAAATAATGCTTGTTTCATTCGGTTGTTATTCTTCCTCTTGAAGAAGGACAGCAGTAAGATGCTCAGTGTTAGCAAAGGGATGTAGATTTATGATGAAATGAATTCTACTCAGTAATTCCCACTTCCCTTATTTGGCACACACATGTCCCATGCATCTGGGATACTCTGTTGTCCTAAATCATTAGTTGTAAAGAAAAGAGATTTGTCAGCACTGACACTTGTTTCTCCCTCAGTATCCCATCTTGACTGACTATAACCTCACACTCCACCCTCTCCCATTCATCTGCCACCCATTTGTGACAGCCAGCAAGGCTCAACCTATAGCTGTAGCAGCAAGTGCCCATGCACAGCAAGAAGCCACATAAGTGCCAGACTGAAAATAGAGCTTGTGCCAGTGGGGAGAGATGAGGCCAGGTTAGGTGGCCTCAGCATGCATCTGTTCTCTTAGCTCACTACTTACTGGAACATGAACTATCTCACTTGTGTTGCTGGTCTAGAATTTGGTTCTTCTGAGTTAGAGATGGTCCCAAAAGAATCCATTTTAAGTCTCCCATGGACTGTACAGAGTTCATCTGGTGGGTGCTAAGGGTTACTAGGGAACACTTAAGCTTTGTTTCCTGAACCTATAACTGAAGCTGTCTAGAACTTGTTGCTTAATTACTAAGAGTGAGTAGCAAGGGACTAAAGCACAGCCTGGGGAGGCAAGACCTACTTTTCCAGGAAGGGAAAAGTTGAGCCAGTCTCTCTCTAGCTCTCTCCTTGCTTCACAAAACAGCCTTTAAATTACAGTGTGTGTGTAATAAATATTCTCCCCAGAATCTGGCTTCCCCACATGTCGTTTCTGGGACAGTGTTGTATAGATGGCAGGCTATAAGAGTTAAACAGATCTGGGTTCTGTCTAGCTATGCGATCTTGAGCACTAAACTTCTTTGAGTCTGTTTTCTTACCTGTGCAATGAGAACTACAGTGCCTTGTAAGGTATTGTAAGGTTATTGGGAAGACTGCATGAAATTATGTATGCACAGTGCCTGGCATACATATGTGCTCAAAACTTGGTAGCTGTTATCTAGGGGTACACTGAGATGTCTCTAGGGATTTGAGGTCAAGAGTATGACCCTTGTCCTGGACCCTAAGCTATAGGGGTAGAACTCAATGTTAATTGATGATAGTCAGAAGGCCTCTCTGCTTGCCAAACTGTGAGCATGCCCAGCCTCAAGGAGAGCCCCACTATCTGGTTGTTTTATGGATCTCCCTATTGAGAAAGAAAAGAGCTGGCTATGGGCCAAAGGAAATACAAGTTGGTACCCTGTGGTCTCTTGGTCACTAGCAGGGACTGGGAGTAGAGGAGAGGGCAAGAGTCTACAAAGGTGCTAGGCATTGACACTCCTCTCTTTTTTATGTCTGTACCAGCTAAGAAATACGAAGGATGAGGCCACACTACAAACCACCCTCGATGCCATCAATAAGGAGTTTGAAAAGCTATCTGAGATCTACTGGATATATCCAATCCTTGTTCCAGAGGTGTGTGAGCTGGGGATTGGGAAACAAAGGGGAAGCAAGATTCTTTCTTATTGCCTTACTTTCCAGTGTGGGCCAGGACACAATGACTGATATAGAAGAGGGGTCCGATGGTGGCTTTCAGCTGCAGCTTAATGGAGTTTCCTCCCTCCCCCTATCTCCTCAACACAGGTTGACAGGACAAGACAGGAAACACACTGAAAAATTAGGTGACCATGGGAAAATTACTAGAAAGAAGATCCACTGTGTAGCAAGAGATATCAAGAAAGAATAAGCAAGATAGTTTTTTTTTCTATGTTGTTCTCTTGGCTGCACATTCCCTCTCCCTGCTCAGTACCTGTTGCCAGGACTGAACTTTATCTGGTCATACCAGTATGGCCATACCAGTTGTTTACAGCCAACATCTGTTCTCAATGGTTGGTGCCCAGGCTATACTGGTGGTTAAATCTTTCAAATAGTACCTCTCCCTGCTGTTTCCTGTCTCTTCCCCTCTGGGAGGTTAGTAGGCTCATCTTAGTGCCTCCCCCTACCAACCAGGTATGTGGCTTAAAAGAAAATCAAGCACGGCAGTAGTGGCTACAATATAGCTGTAGGGATGCTGTCATTTTTGAACAACTCTGTTTTCCTAAAATTGAAAAATAGTTCCATCTCATAAGTCAAATGACTCAAAGTGATGTCCACCTATCACTAGGTAAATTACTCCCTTTATGGTCTGACAGGGTTTTTTTTCCTTGAAAATTCCCCAACCATAGAATCACTCATTTCAACCTGTTGGGATCTCTGGTCCCCCTACTCATCATATCTGTTTTCTAGCTTCACTCACCAGTTATGTGCATGTGAGCAAGCCATACAGGCATATTTGGACTAGAGCAACAATCAGGCTACCCTTTCAGAGAAGAATCCACATACAAACTCAGGTCTTAAAGGATTGAACAACTTTCTCACGTGCCTTTGCTGATGACCCAGGCACTTTCCAAGGCCCTTTGCAGCCCTCTGGGGAAAGAAAATATACTGTTAGGCAGAAAAGGAAGCAAACTCTTATTGCACCCCCTTCCATTATTGCCCAGTTCAGCTCTCTCACCAAGCTCCTGAGCTAGGCAAATGGCCTGGATTTTGAGAGAAATGAGACAAACACAGTCCATGCCCTCAGGGCCCACTTGATATGTGAACCTGCCTGGCCTGGGCCATAATCTCTTTTCTGGGCTCCAGTATTTCCACAGAGATAAAGAAGTGAGGCTCTAACAAAGGGCAGAGTGGATTGAAAGAAATCCAGGAAGATGTTGCTCATTCACTTGACACCAAACTTGCCACCTTAAGGCCACAGAAGATTCAGATCCACTTTAGTGGGGAAAAGCAAAATGAGAGTCAATTATTCACTGGGCTTTCCAAAGCTTTGGCTGAGGGGAAAGTCCTGGGCCCTTTTTTGAAATTGCTTCTAAACTGTAATTCTAAAGGCTAGTGTACATAGCCAGGAGCAGAACCAGAGGAAGAACAGGAAGAGGAAGAGGACGGGTTTATACTCTTCTAATGAAGGTGATCAGATATATAAATAATCATGAAAGGAAAATGATCCCAAAGCTTCTTGAAATGTGTTTGGCTGGATTTTCTGGTAACAAAGTTAACCTCAAAATTAGGTTTTATTGAGTCCAGTAGTAAGTAAAATGAGCACACTTTGACAGGAGTAAGAAACTGGGAGACCAAGCTGGAATTACACAGCCTGCATGGTCCACACAGAAGAGAACCCACATCCCACATTTATAATTAAGAGCTATGTTTAGAGAAACTCTTTGCATTCCAGACAGGGAAGCAGGTGGCCTGGGAGGCAGGGCCTTCCCTATAGGAAGATACTGGGCAAAGGGGGTGAATAGGAGCTCACCAAACTACATGTCTGAAGGAAGGGATGCTTTTTTCTAATTCATGCAGAGCCATATAAGCTAGCAGTGACCCTAGCGATTTCACCTTTCTAATCCCTAGCCACATGACTTCAGGTGAAATATTTAACGTCTCTGAGCCTCTGCTTCCTCATTTCTCATATATGTATGATAGCCACTTTGCAAGGTTGTCTTGAAGCTTGTATGACATGAGCATTTCTTAATGCTAGCAAAGCACCTGGCCTGAGTAGGCTCTTGGTAAAGATCAATTGCTTTCCGAGGGTATGTGACCAGTGACCACCTGGATAGAGAGCAGATCTGCTTGCTTTCTGCTGCCATCCATGTTCACCACCTTGGCAGGCCTCTGGGAATTATTTCTGAATGTTAGGCAACTAACATTTTGACCTTCCTCTGTTACTGTGGTTTCCCAGGAAAAATCTTCAGACACTGACAGTAGAAGCCTCAAGTTGAAAGTTAAGTTTCCCAAATTGGGGAAGAAGAAGCTAGAAGAGGAAGACAAGCCTAAATCAGGCCAAGGAGTCCAGGGTTTTATCGGTAAGTCTTCCCCACAGGCATAGGGGTCATGAAGACTTCCCCAGCAGCCTGGCTACTGCCTGGGGACCTAAAGCCCTCATTAGAAATGTTCATGGGCATGACAGTGATAGAGGGGGAGGCCAGCCTTAGCTAATGCCAAGCTAGAAAGTGATATGGGCACTGATAGGGGATAACCTGTGTGGTCTCCATGATGTATACAGCTGAAAAGAAAAATGCAAACAGGCAGTGATTTTTTTTTTTTGCTTGACCTATTCCTAAGGGTCAGAAAGAGGATCCATGACCCATCTAAACACTTTGTCCCTATCTGTTACAGTCGGTCCCCAGAAATGCAAAATCTCTGTATGATTTACTGTTTAAATTTTAGTTCCATCCTTTCCTGCCCCAGAATCTGTCCTAAGCATTATATCAGTGGGATTCAAAAGAAGGTTCTTTTAGAGTTGCCAGTTGTGTCAATTCTGATGTCCATGGTCTCACCTAAATTTTGGGCCTAGACAACCTGGAAGCTTGAGAGATACAGCAATAGTGATCATGGGAAAAAAGGGACAGGGGGTAGCAGTTTGTTTCTGAGGAACTAAGAATTTGCACAGATGCCAGGAGAGAATCTCTTGGACCAAGCTGTATTTTCTCAGGTATGGTCTGTTTGATTCCCTGATGGAGTTGATAGCTGTTCCACAGATTATCAGGTTCTGAGAATTCATCCCATTTGTCTTTGGCTCACGTAGTGTCAGCTGGTTTTCTCTGATGATACCGAGATGGTTGGTACAATAGGAACAAACCAGTCTGTCTCCTAACAGACTCTTTGCACTCTTTGGGGTTCACATATTTGAGCATCTGGCGATGTGCTAACCTCATTATTTCTCTACTTTCTTTTTCTCTGAAGGCAGTTTGTGGCACCGCAGAAATCGTGAAGATGACGCAAAAGATGATCCTCCAACACCATCAAGATCTCAATTATAGCCCTTGAAAGCTTGGAAGGAGAACTCACAACATTTAGAATTCTACTAAAAAACTCTCAAAACCTCAATACAGGCTAGACTAAATCATTTCAGAACAAACATGAGCACCACCAAGACCCTCCAATTCTTTATACTAATACATTTTTCCTGGACTCAATCAGGTCTCCTTAGAGGTTTACATTTTCTCATTGGCCAAAGATTCTTGTTCCGAGTTGTCTTGTTCAGTTCTCCTTCTCTTTGCACATCTTGAGCAACTACAGTATTTACTGGGATAAGCTCTTCATGAATGGCCTGGGATCTACAAAGGATTCAAGGGAATTCACCACTTCAGGGAGTTTGGAAATGGTTTTCTCTGAGTGGCAGAGAAACTGTTAATGCTAAGGAATGAAAGACTCAGGGAGATGAAGAGAGGGGGCAGGGCACCCAGGCTTGGTTGTGTGTCTCCCCCAATCCCTGTCAACTGCAACTTGCAACTTCAGATTTCTTCTGGTTGGCTCATTAAAATGAGACTAGATCCTGGGGGCTTGTCCATTTGCCTGTTAAAGATGACCATGTGGAATCTTTTCTTGTATACGTGGTAACCGCTCTCTGCAAACCCTTTGTGTTTTTCCATTTGTGCATGTATGTCTTTGCACATGTCCAGGTGGTGCTCTGGTGGCTGGGTGGGACCATTGGTTGGAACTCACCCCTTCTGGCAACCATACAGGCTCCCTTCCTATTGCCTTGATGCTAGCCTGCATGCCTCTATGGAGTGTTTGCCTGCATTCTTGCTGGATTTTTAACTAAATGTTTTGCCGCTGTGCTGCAGTATAGATTATGTATAGAGACAAAGATGTGTATATATGTGTGTGTGTGTGTGTGTGTGTGTGTGTGTATATATATATATATATATATATTTTCAAGAACTGAAAGTACAACTCGACCTCTAAGTGATCCTATAATTTATTGTGCTAACCCAGGAATCCGTCCCCACCCCCCATTACCCTACACACACATACACCTCTACCAACTGCCCTAGTTCTTGGTGGAGTTTCTAATCTTTTGGTGCATTTTCAGTGTCTTAGAGGTGGCTGGGATCTACTGACAGCCCAGCTGATTCTGACGCCCCCTTAAAGTTCTGAGCCAGGCCACAAAAAGGGGAACAAAAACACCAATGCCCTAGAGAAGGGGGCTAAGCTGGCATGCTGCCTTTTTGCTCTATTTGTCCAAGACTCTACATCAGCAACTGCCCTGACCCGTGCTGTTCCCTTCCCCCAGTAAAAAGACTATATGGAGCAACCAGGCCTTGAGCTCTGTGACTTAGATTCCTGAGCTAGGGACTGCCCGACAATCAAGTCACAGCCTAGGCCCTTCCCCACAAGCTCCATCTTGGCCTGCATCTTCTGGACAGGCTGTTGGGTCAGTCCCAAAATCAACTTCAAAATCTCCCATCTGGCCCCATTCCCTTGAGTACAGGGGGCACTCAGAGTGACCAGAAAAAGAAAAAAAAAAAACACAGGCCTGGAGAAATAGAGGCTGAAAGCTTCTGCTTCCCCATGGTTCTTCTTCCAAATTTCTCATGAAAACAAACGAGGCCTAAATTGCTCCAAATCCCAATTCAATTTGTTTTAATGCCTGCTCCCAGTCGGGTAAATTTAATCAAACCCTGGTGCCCAGAGACGTTCTCTCTGGTTTGCCTTGCGTCCCCATCCCACCTTCAACTCATACCCTTGGGTAAGTGTCCCTTCCCACTTGTCAAGAGAAAACTGGCCTCTCCCCACTTCTCAAACAAACTTAGCGTGCTCAATTACCTGACTCAGTCCAATGGCTGGTTCATTGAGGTGCACAATCCAGACTTCAAGCACTGGTTCTCAACTCTGGAACTCCACCAGCCTAACCTACTTAAACCAGCCACCTGTGTTCCACCTCTGCAGGGGTGAGGAGAAAAATACTAACAAGGGGTTAGTCCCCAAATGTCTGATTGCCATGCCAAACAAACAAAAAAGTTCTAGCTCTACAACTAGAGAAGAAAGTCAATGGAAAAAGCTGACAGAATGCATTTAAAACTTATTTAAGCATTCAAATGTCTTAACTTTTGTATGTATTTGAGTGGGGAGTGCGATGTTGCTGTGTCTTTGGCTTTCTCTGCATCATCCTTTCTTCCTAGGAAGGAGGTATTAGATCAAATCAGCAAGGTCACATTGCAGCCTGACTTGTCTCCTCCATGGTTGTACACATTAACACCTACACACACACTCAACAGAGTTGGGAACCAAGTTGCATTTTCCTCAGAAGAGCCTTTTACACAAGGGAAAATTTCTAAATGAGCAAATTTAAGGAAACAGAAGGAAGTCCTGGGAAAGGGTAGCTTTATCTTGTTAGTGACCAAGCAAGGCTGTGTCTTGTAATTATTTTTATCAGTGATGATACTAAACTGTAATAGGACTCCATCTCTTGTGCTTACTTTGCTGCAGTGCTATAGGTCTTTGCACACTGTAATGCTGTTGTTGCTCTGTTGTACCATCTGGATCCCCTTCCACCCACCCCGTCCTCTAACCCTAAGTCAGAATGATATTGAATGAAACCACTAGGATTTGGGGCTAGAGTCAGCTCATGGCATGGAGTTGATACATGGCAAGGCCGAGAAGATGTGACTTGCTAAATCGCTCAGTTGCCTCCTAAATTGCTAAGTTACCAGTAGCTTCCTGAAAATGAAGACAGCTTGCCAAGCACTTGTTCTTGCATGTACTCACTTGGAAACAAAGCAAGAAGTGGCCCCTCCTCTCAAGGGAGTTGCCTTAGCCCCTGGAAGCATAACCTCCTTTCAGGACTTCATTGTTAACTACTTGCAGTACTACAATTGCTTGGGTGGTAGGACCAGACACAACCTGACACCAAATATCCATCTTAATTATGTTCAGGCACCATTAAGGGCCAAAGCTCTGGGGTTTGGTTGAATTTTTGGTAGCAGTTTCTGAGGAATTAATTGAATGAGCAATTCCTGGCCAACTGCCACCAACTGCTTCTGGTGTCAATACCACAGGAGGTCAACAGCTATCAGTCCCCTCTCCACAAAGGCCCTATGCTGTATCCAACAGGGCAGGGGAAGAGTAAGAAAGAGATATGCAACTTAATAAATTAAATGCTGGCCAGAAGAAGCCATTCGAGTCAACATCATCTTCCCTCAGGACACAAGTGGAAGAATTTTAGTTTCACAAGAGGTAGAAACTAATACCAAAGCAACCAAATCCATTAGCACCATTCCATCCTATAAGGGACCTTGATTGGCTATATGATTTGTAGAATTACATTTGTCTGCTAATCTGTAATCCATTGTTGTTTTCTGTTCTGTGATTTTTGTATCCTCAGAGGCCCTTGCAAATAAGCAGCAGGGCCAGGGGCTGGTTAGGGGAGGAAGCTGGGATAGCCATGGGGTAACAGGAAAAAGCAGGAAGAAAAGGTCCACAAAGTGTGCCTATTCCTCTTCTCCCCCAAAAATGGAACACCAGTCCTCAAAGTTAATAAAGTATTGCTTCTTAAAATATTTTAATAAATGGATAAACATAATCAACACCATTGCCTCATCATTTACCTTAGCATGGGGGCGGAGCTTAATGGTGGTGGAGATGGGGGAGGTGAGCTTGGGGTGAACTTGGGTGGTCATCCAAACTGTAAACAAGCACGTGTAGGTTGGGATGGCAGGGGAGGGAGGACAGCAGCAGCACAAGCCAAGAACATCCAGCAGGGTTGATCATAACACTAAAAGGGCTGCCACAAAGAGTTCTAAAACCTAGCTGCAAGTCAGGACGATCCTGTGGGGAAATATTAATACTTGCCACTGCAATTATTCTAGAAGCCAATTCCCTGTAGGATACAGATCTCAGTGAAATGACTTAGCTACTGGAGAGGTAAAGTGGAAGGGAGAAGTACAGCCCAGACTATTAAATAGATGCATAAAACACCTTGAAAATCTTTTGACAATGCAATCTGTTCCCCTAATACATACATCACACGCCCCTTCATCTCCACCAGAAGGGTTTGAGGTGGGAAGGAATATTTGTTCAGTCACAAAATCGTTTAGGCCAGGCATCAAAAATGGCTTAATTTCTGCCATATTAATAGTGATCCCAGGGGAGCCAGTTCTTAGTCACATTTAATAGGCAGGCAACTGAGGCTGTACTAGACCAGGATTTCACAACATGCAACACTAGAGTGAGAACTCAGGTCTTCTATATCCTTGACTTTCCAATACTAAAAACTGTCTTATTTAGAGACAATACATTTCTGATCTTCAGGACCAGTCTTTCAGTCTACCCTCACAAAAACTACATTCTTAGGCTTTATGAGGGGAAACAGGCCTGTTACTGAGGAACTGCCACCAGGGTTGGCCCAGTAACCCATGTTAATCAGTTTGCACCGCATCCCATAGGCTAGTGAAGCACCATCTTTTTTTTTTTAAGAATTTAAATTTTTAAGTCGATTTTTTAAATTGTCATACAATAAAATTGCCCTTTTCTTTTGGTGTAGAGTTCAGTGAATTTTAACACATGTAGAGATTCAACTATCAGGATACAGAACACTCTCCACTGCCTCATAAATCTCCTTCATATTATTCCTTTACAGTCATGCCTTAACCCTACCCCTAACCACTGATCTGTTTTTATCACCACAGCTTTGTCCTTTCAAGAATGTCATAGAATATGTAACCTTTTGAGACAGGTTTCTTTAATTCAGTATAACGTCTTTTATATTCTTTCACGTTGTCATACAAACCAATAGTTTGTTCCTTTTTTATTGCCAAATAGTATTCCCATCCTATGGATCCAGCAGTTTCTTTATCCATTCACCCATGGAAGGACCTTTGAGGTGGTTTCCAGTTTCTTTGATCCATAGATTATTTACAAGTATGTTATTTCTAAATATTTGGAGATTTTACTATTATTTGTTATTGATTATTAATTTAATTCCATTGTGGTTAGAGAACATAGTTGGTATGATTTCAATTCTTTTTCATTGGTTAAGATTTATGACCTAGGTTATGGTCTATCTTGGTGAATGTTCCATGTGCCACTTGAGAAGAATGTGTATTCTGCTGCTGTTTGGTGGAGCATTCTATGTCAGTTGTATTCAGTTGGCTGATGGTGTTATTCATTTCTTCAATATCCTTTCTGATTTTCTGTCTGCTAGCTTCCATCAATTGCTGGAACTATAATTATGGATTTGTTCATTTCTTTGTTCAGTTTAATCAATTTTGCTTCTTGTATTTTGACCTCTTATTAGAAACAAACATTTAGGATTGTCTTATTGATGAATTGACACTTTTATCAATATATAATGTCCCTCTTTATGACTGACATCTTTTTTTTGCTTCAAAGTCAACTTTGCCTGGTGTTCATATAGCCACTCCAGACTTCTTTTGATTAGATTTCAATGGTATCTGCTTTCAGTCTTTTACTTTTAACTATCTATATCATCACATTTGGAGTTTCTGTTGGCAACATATGGTTGAGTCATGCTTTTCAAATCCATTCTGATAATATCTTTCACTGGCAATGTTAATGTAATTATTGATGAGACTGGATTTAGATTTGCCATTTTATTATTTATTTTCTGCTTGGCCCCTTTTTACTTCTCTGTTCTCCTTTTCCTGTCTTATTTCAGATGATTTTTAGTATCCTATTTTAATCTATCTATTATGGCTTTGACATCTCTATATATAATTTTTTTAGAAGTTGCTCTAGAGATTAAAATATACACTTGAGTCTACTCAAAATCAATATTTTGACACTTCAGCACATATAGCAGTAACATTTATCGGGCATCAGGCAGATGGGAGTGGGGAGGAGGGGATGGGTATATACACACATAATGAGTGCAATGTGCACCGTCTGGGGGATGGACACGCTTGAAGCTCTGACTCGGGGGCAGGGGCAAGGGCAATATACATAACCTAAACATTTGTATCCCTATAATATGCTGAAATAAAAACATATATATTTTAACACTTCAATTGCAACATAAAAACCTTGCCAGCATATTGGGCCCTTTATGCTATCATTGTCTTATGTATTACATCTACATATGTTGAAAATCCTATTAGAAAATGTAATTTTTGCTTTTAATCAAAGATGTTTTTCAAAGCTCAAGAGAATAGTAGTCAATTATATTTGCCCAGATATTTACCATTTTTGTTGCTCTTCCTTCATTCCCGATGTTACAATTTTCCTTCTGGTGTCATTTCTATAGGAAGAAATTCCTTCAGCAATTCTTTTAGAGCAGGTCTGCTTGCTATGAATTTTCTTAGTTTTCTTCATATGGAACTGTGTTTTAAGTTTTACTTTCATTCCCGAAAGACATTTTTTGCTGGATATTGAATTCTGGGTTGATAATTCTTTTCTTTCAACATTTGAAAAATCTGTGTTGCTTCCTTCTGGTCTACATGGTTTCTGATGATAAATCTGTAGTCATTCAAATAATTGTTCCCCTATACAGTACATAATGTGTCATTTCTATTTTTTTGGTCTTTATTTTTCAGAAGTTTGACTGTGATTTATCTATTTTGTAGGTTTGTTTTAGTTTATCCTGCTTAAGGTTCACCCATTTTCTCAAATCTATAGGTTGGCATCTTTCACCAAACTTGGGAACCTTTCAGTCATTATTTCTTCAAAGACTTTTTTCAGCATTGCTTTCTCCTCTCCTTCTAGAACTCCAATAGCATGATTGATAGACCTTTTGTTATTGTCCCACAAGTCCCTGAGGAACTATTTTTTTCAATCTTTTTTCTGTCATTCTCATTGCATCATTTCTATTTATCTAGTTTACTGACCCTTTCCTCTGTCGTCTCTCTTCTGCTATTGAGTCCATTCAGTGTTTTTAAAAAAATTCAGTTATCATATTCTCTAATTCTAAAATTTCCATTTGGTTCTCTTTATATCTTTTATTCTGATGAGACTTTGTATTTTATCATTTGTTCCAAGAGTGTTTGGAATTGTTCGAGTTTTTTATGGTAGCTGACTTAAAGTCTTTGTCAGATAATTCCAACATCTGTATCCTCTTGTCATTGATGTCTGTCAATTGTTGTCATGCAAGCTGACATGTCTGTGGTTCTTCAAATGCCTAGTAATTCTGGAGTATGTCCTGGACTATTTGAATATGACATTATAAGATTGTAGGTCTTGTTTAAGTTCTGTGGAAAATGTTGACATTTTTGCTTTAGCAGTCAATCTGATTAGGTTCAGACCAAATGTTTTCATCTGTCTTCTGTGGGCTGAGAGTCCAAAGTCAGTTCAGTTTTCAAAGCCTTTGCAGTGCTATTCAGATCTGTCTGGGGGGTGTATGTGTGAGTGTGTGCCACTAAGTGGTGAGTCTGGACCTAGATGGATGTCTGTTACCTCAGTTCTCAAATTCTTTGTTATGCTAATTAGGATCTGATCAACATGTATACAGGTTCAACACATGTACAGGTTGATGGTACGCATCCAGGAGCACATCTAGGAGCACACTTTATGGGGTCACTCTTCTGAGTTCCTACCGCTCCACATTTTCCCCAGTATCACTCAGTTCCTGGTGTTTCCCTTTCTGTCCTCTAGTCGGAAATTGTTCACATCTGCAATTGTGCCACATCTGGAGATAAGCACTGGGAGGACAAAGATATAAAAAAGCAACAGTGTGTGACTCTGCTCTCTTAGGGCTACAGCTCCATCAAATAGAGATTATGGGTCCCCCCTCCAAGAGTATTCGTTCCTGAAGGCTCCCATTGCTATCACTGTTGCTGCCACTGAATGCCTAAGAGTTGGGGTATGAAAGAAGAGAGAAATAAAAAAAAAATAGGGATTTCCTTCCTCTTTCTGAGCTTTAGGAATTCCCTCCCTCATTTCTCAAGCTATAATAGAACTCCAAAGCTTCTCCTGGAGTTCTCCATCTGTGCCACAGTGTTCTTTCAGGTTTCCAACTGGATTGAAAGTTCAGCCTGGGGAATCCCAGAAGAAAAAAAAGTGGGGAAACTCACCACCAGTGTGTTGCTTCTTCAAATTCTGGTATTCTCCAATCTGCTTGCTGCGATTTACTTTTCAGAATTCTCTGTGCCAGACATTCTGTCCAGGATTTATGATTGTGTTCAGTGGGAGACAAAGGGTGGCAAATGCTTAACTATCTTACCCAGAACTGTAATCCTAAAATTGAATTTTAAATAAATCGTTCTGGTGGTTTTACGGAAGGCAAATTTGAAGGGATAAGACTGAAGATAGGGAGAGCAGTTAGGATACTCCCGAGGGTCTGGTTTGGGTGACTAGGTGGATGGTGACCGAGATAGAGGAGACACAAAGTATAAAAGATAGGACCAAGTTATCAGGAAGAAAAATTCAGCTTTGGACATGTTTAGTTTGAGGTAACTATGTGACATTCAGATGAATATGGCCAACAGAGCATAAATATAAGCCACAGGTTTGGGCTGAAGACCAACTCTCAAAAGTTAATGGCTTGCATTTAATCTTTGACAAACCAGACAAAAACATACTCTGGGGAAAAGAATCCTTATTCAATAAATGGTGCTGGGAAAACTGGATAGCCACATATAGACGACTGAAACAGGACCCACACCTTTCAGCTCTCATAAAAATCAAATCACGGTGGATAACAGACTTAAACCTTAGGAGTGAAACTATTAGAATTCTAGAAGAAAATGTGGGAAAGACTCTTATAGACATTGGCCTAGGCAAAGAATTTATGAAGAAGACCCCAAAGGCAATCACAGCAACAACAAAAATAAATAAATGGGACCTGATTAAATTAAAAAGCTTCTGAACAGCCAAAGAAACTGTCACAAGAGTAAATAGACAACCTACAGAATGGGAAAAAAATTTTGCATGCTACACATCCAATAAAGGACTGATAACTAGAATGTATTTAGAACTCAGGAAAATCGGCAAGAAAAAATCAAACAACACTATCGAAAAGTGGGCAAAGGACATGAATAGAAAATTTTCAAAAGAAGACAGAAGAATGGCCAACAAACATATGAAAAAATGCTCAACATCTCTAATCATCAGGGAAATGCAAATCAAAACCACAATGAGATATCACTTAACTCCAGTGAGAATGGCCTTTATCAAAAAGTCCCATAACAACAAATGTTGGCATGGATGTGGAGAGACAGGAACACTCATACACTGCTGGTGGGACTGCAAATTAGTGCAACCTCTGTGGAAAGCAATATGGAGATATCTTAAACAGATACAAGTAGACCTACCATTTTATCCAGCAATCCCATTATTGGGCATCTACCCAAAAGAACAAAAGATATTCTATAACAAAGATATCCGCATCCAAATGTTTATAGCAGCACAATTCACAATTGCAAAGATGTGGAAACAACCCGAGAGCCCATCAATACATGAGTGGATTAATAAAATGTGGTATATGTATACCATGGAGTACTACTCAGCTATAAGAAACAATGGTGACATAGCACCTCTTGTATTTTCCTGGAAAGAGTTGGAACCCATTCTACTAAGTGAAGTATCCCAAGAATGGAAAAATAAGCACCACATGTACTCACCATCAAATTGGTTTCACTGATCATCACCTAAGAGCACATTTAGGAATGACATTGATCCAGTGTTGGGCAGACGTGGGTGGGGGAGGGGATGGGTGTATACATACATAATGAGTGCGATATGCACTGTCTAGGGGATGGACACGTTTGAAGCTCTGACTTGGGGCGGGGGGCAAGGGCAATATACATAACCTAAACTTCTGTACCCCCACAATATGCTGAAATAAGAATAAAAAAAAAGTTAATGGCTTGGTGGTAGTTGAAGTTATGGGAGTAGCTGAGATCACCCAGGGAGATAAATCAGAAGGCCAAAGCTGGAAACCAAGGGAACACCAATTTTTGAGGGACAGATGGTAGAAAAATGGCCTACAAAGAAGATAGGAAAGGATGGTCAGAAAAATGAGAAAACCAGAAAAATCCAATGGCCCAGAAACCAAGAGACTAGAGAATACCAAGAAGGAATAAAAAGATACCAGGGTCAAAGGCAGCAAAAGGAGTCCAGTGAAACAGAGCTGAAAGCATCTACTGGATTTGCCAACCAGAAAATCAATGGTTTCAGCAAAAGGCACATCAATGAAGTGCTAGAGGGTAAAATCTAGATTACAATGGGTCAAGGACTTAATGGAACATGAGTAAGTAGAAATGGTGAGTCAATGTACTTTTTAAAGAAGTTTAGTAAGAGCAAGAGATGAACTGAAAACAGGTAAGAAGGGGAAGCAGATAAAGAGTTTTATTTTGTTTTGTTTTTCATTCTGTGTGGGTGTGGCAAGAGAGTCTTGAGCATGTTTTTAAATTAGAAGAAGAGAATAGAAAAGAGGAAGAGAATGAAAGTATAGGAAATGGTGGCAGGGAAAAGCAGAAAGAGGGCTGAGAAGAGTGAGGAAAATTGATGGATAAAAATCCCAAGGTAGATGAATTGCCTTGGACAGAAGGTGGGTCAGTCCATCCTTTAAGACAGGAAATAAAGATACTTGACATAGGTGAAGAGATAAATATGTTTGTAGGGAATTGCAAATCAAAGCCACAATAAGATACCACTTCACACCCACTAGGATGGCTATAATCAAAAAGACAGATAATAACAAGTGTTGAAGAGGATGTAGAGAAATTAGAACCTTCAAACACTGCCTATGGGAATGTAAAATGGTGCAGCCACTTTGGAAAACAATCCAACAGTTACTCAAATGGTTAAACATAGTTACCATATGATCCGGCAATTCCACTCTTAAGTATATATCTGAGAGAAATGAAAACAGATGTCTACACAAACACTTACACATGAATGTTCATACCAGAATTATTCCCAATAACCAAAAAGTAGAAATAACCCAAATTTCCACCAACTGATGACTTGATAAACAAAATGTATGTATCCATACAATGGAATATTATTCGGCAATAACAGAAAATGAAGTACTGATACAAACTACAACATAGATGACCCTTGAAAACATTATGCTAAGTGAAAGAAGCCAGACAAACAAAGCAACACATTGTATGATTTAATTTAATTTATATGAAATATCTGGAAGAGTCAAATCTATAGAAATAGAAAGTAAATTAGTGGTTGCCTAGGGCTCACAGAGGTTGGGGGGGTGGAGATTAACTGCTAGTGGATTTGGGGTTTCTTTTTTGAAAATGTTCCAAATTCGATTATGGTGATGGTTGCACAATTCTGTGAATCTACTAAAAACCATTAAATTATATACTTTAAATGAGCCAATTGTATGGTATTGAATTATATCTCAATAAAACTGTTAAAAATACATAAGGTTATAAGGAAAGCCAGTCATAATGAACTAGAGTCATTAAAATACAAAAGCAAATTCTTGATAAATAGATGTGCTTCATTAGGGACTAAATAACAAAATCCAGTTCAAACAGCTATCTTAATTTTGAAGTAGTGAGGAATATAAAATAAATTTTGAGGCATTTGCAATGACAATAAAAATGATTGATGGTTTCATTAGCACCTCTAAAGAACAAGGCTAGACAAAAGGGGGAAGGAAAATAATTCAACTAGTTAATTTTTTCTCTTGATTGAAGTTCCAAAATTAAAAAGTGGCTCAAGATACTCCTTTTTAGTGAGGCTGGAGATTTTGCAAAGTGGCTTCCAGCCCAGTGCTTTTAGGACATTTATGCAAAGTTGGCTATGCCAGCAGAATCACTGCCAAGCAGCTTGGACCTCTTTGGCTGTACCCTTTGGTCATCTTGCAACATAGTAGAATGGGGTAGGATGGAACCTAATGATGTCTGGTCTCCAAGTCAAAGCAAGTTGGGAGGAGGAATGGGAGAGGCATTTTTCTGTAACTTCTTCACTGACTGTCCCTTCCACCAGATGTCTAACCTAGGACTGATATTTCAAATATTTGACAAGTGGTAACACAGGTTCCCAGACCAACCAGAACAGTTGCCAGCCACAGTACTAGAGTAAAATCCTGTAGGTCTCCTGCTGTGGCAGACATTACTTGCTGGATTATGGAGAGGTCCTAGAGGTAGGACTGAGGCAGTGGCATAGAGGATGTTCAGCTCCTCTGATAACAATGCAAATAAACTGTCCCAGTACAACATCCCCCCAAAGTTAGGATAGAGAGAGAAAGAGCAGAACCTCTTAAGGCCGTACAAATTAAAGATCAGGCAAGTGGTTGATGCTTGCGTTGTGGGAAATCTTGCTTATTTCACACGTAGAAATTTCTTTTCTTGGCAGAAGACAAGGGCAAAAATGATGGTTTCAGCACATTACTCTAAGCATTTTTTCATATTTAGACTCTAGAAAGCCACCTAACTACCAAAGTAGGGCTACATTTGGGTTAAAATCTGGATCCCCATCTTTTCATCGTCTAGGAAGAAGCAAAGAAAGCAACCTGGGATTAGGACCAAAGGGGATTAGCCTACACTACCAGTTGTACCAGCTCTGAACAGTGAGGCCTGCCTGTCAGGTAGGGGCTTTCTCCTTAGACTGGGCACCACCACCTGGAATACTCCTTCTATAGACCCATCTATCAGTTCACCCTTAGCTCAATTCCTCTTCTCATGAGGAGAAAGCATCCAAACAGAAGATGACATTGGATAAGCTAGACCCTAAGGCAAAGCCCGTACTAGGAAGAAAAAAATTCCAGGGTTATGCATGGGGCTCCTGAGCGAAAAGAGGGGACGTGAGCCATTTTAACAATCATTAATTTCTTTTATTAACTTTTAAATATGACAATTTTTTCTCTTTCATTAAAAAAACAACTTAAATATTTACAACATTATCAGTTTGGGAAAAGACAAACAAAGTAGGAAAAGAAGAAAAGTGACCAAAAGACAAATTCAAGCACAGAATAAATATAGCCTATTAACATGGTGCCTGGCCCTGTGACTGCTGCCAGAATGCCAGGTCCTCAGTCTCATAATTAGCAGTTCAGTATCAAATCCAGCTTCCATATTTTCACAGGGGGTATTTTGGCAACTTTACGGAAGGCCCTGCAAAAGGAAAGGGGGTCTGCTCAGTGTAAAATAGGCCAAAGCCGAACAGGCTGCATAAAACAAGTAGGACATGGGGCCCTTGGTTCCCTATCTTGCTTTAACCCTTTAGTAGAAAGGAAGGTGAAAATTATCTAAATCCTTTTGTCTTAAATAAGGCTAGTGTAGGCCTAGTGGTTTAAAGCTTCCCCATGAATGAGCATAAACCCAACCTCACCCAGGGCTTGGTACTTACCGGCGAGAATACTTGGAATACACAGTCTTGAGCCTACCACGAGAACACGTAGTCAGCATCATGTTCAGCCGCCTGACCAATGGGTGAAGCTCAGAGGCCTTGTAGCCACTGTAACACTCCAGGGCAGGAATCTGGAAGAAGCAGTGTGAACAGTGACTTTCTACTACAGGAAGCACACTCCTCTCCATCTCTGCTATCTCAAGTCTAAACTTCCCATCCATTGTTTAGACAGGGATGATATTCAAAACTTTTCAAAGACTCATATGATACAAACATTGACCAATAATTAAAGGGTACTATCAAGAATGGGTTCCAGCCACAAACTACTGCGATGGCTATATCCATACAAACCAGTTAGAGATTAGCCCTGGTCACACGTGTTCGTGTAAGTTGAAATCAACCAAAGTCCTAAGCAACAGGACTGATTTTGTAATTTACTCTCTCTCAGGTTCAGATCCAATGGCCAGGAAAACCCCAGAGCAAACTTTAAGTCCCAGCTCAACAGCCAACAGGAACTTAAGGCTGTTGTTCCTCCTCTCTGGCTCTAACAGCTATCATTCTATACATTCATTTTCACACTGAACTTTAAGAATGCCTATTATGTGGCAGAAGCAGTATATCAGTGTTTAAGAACAAAGGTTCTGGAGGCAAACTGCTTCAGTTCAAATTCTAGCTTCACTAACGGCATGGCCTTGAGCCAGTTATTTAACCTCTTGGGGCCTCAGTTTCTCAATCTGCCAAATGGATATCATCATAGTAATTACATCATAGGATTAAGAGAGTGTGTGTGTGTATTTGTGTGTGTGTGCATATATATCTTTCACATAGAACAGAGTCTAGCACATAGTAAAAGTCCAAATGATGTTAGCTAGGATCAGTATTGCCAAGCCCTATGTAGGATGCTGTGAATACAAAGATGAATGAGGCACCTGCTCGAGGAGTAGTCTAGTGGAAGAGACAGACATGCAAATACAGAGTTTCAAAATGTTTGATAAGTGCTATGATTAAAGTGAGCATGGAATACTGGAGGAACAGAGCATCAGGACCCACAAACTCTGTCCAGGAGGGTCACAGAAAGCTTCACAGAGAAGGGCATGTCTGCAATGAGTGGCAAAAGTCAAGTGGGAACTCAACAGGCAGAGAAAGGAAGAGAATTTATTCTCTAAACCAGTGGTTTCCTAAAAATGTCTTAAATTATTTTCTCTGAACTCCTTTTTTTCCAACCTGGAAGTCCAAGTATCTTACCCAGAAGTGTGGTGGGGGAAGGGGCTAATAAGCCCACCAATTTGGATCATTTTACATTTTACATGTCCCCGAGATACTTCTGCAGGAAACCCAGGGCTCCTGTGAATACTATTTGGAAACCACTGTCACAGGCAAAAGGCAGTCACTGGCATGCAGGGGAATAACACACGGGGGTAACACAGTATATTTGGTGTGTTAAATAAGATTAAATGGCCCCATAGCCACTGTGTCAGTTCAAGCCCTCAATGCCTCACCTTGACTGTTACAACAGCCTACTCACTGGTATTCCCAACTTTATATTCTCTCTTATCTAATATACCTTCTATACTGCCATACCAGTACTGTTTTTAAAACACACAAACAGGATTATGTCACTTCCCTGCCTAAAAAACCTTCCATGCTTTAGTATAAAGTGGGTTTCTCAGCATGGCAAATAAGATCCCTTCACAATCTGACTCCAACCTACCCTCCTGGTCCCACCTTTCACTATTAACATCATTAGCATCTCTCCCATTAGTGTACCCTATGCTACCATCTGTAGGAGATGTCTCATTCTGCCCCAAACACATCACACTCCTTCCTTAGTGCTTCCATGTCTTTTTAATTATTGCTCCCTCTACCTAGAATGCACAAATTCTGGCTTATCTTTCAAGACCCAGCTCAAAAGTAACCTTTTCTGTGAAGCCTTCCTTATCTACAGGAGAGGCAGTATCCATAACACACAAAGAACTATGGAGCCAGACTACCTGAGTCCAGATTAGGGCTGACATTTAGCTGATACACACTAGTTTAGCCACCAAGTGTTAAAACAGCAAAATATTTCTATCCTAGTTGGCACACAATTTGCTAACCTAAACCTTTCCACTGTTCCTGGCAGGACTTACTAGACTTCTGCAGTATCCAAGGGTCAAAGCCTGGCCCAGCATGAGGCCTCCAGAACCTTAGCTCCAGAGCTATGTCCGTACCCATTCTGATTATACAGTAGGTTTAGACTGTGAACACCACTCCTAGTTCCCAAAGCCTAGCTCTGCCTCCCAAAAGATGTATAAACATGGGAAGTTATTTCTTATCTGTAAAATAGGAATAACAGTACTGATCTTGTAGGGTTGTTATGAAGATTAAATGAGTTAATATACAAAGTGTTCATATCACTGTCTAAGCACTCAATAAATGCTAGTCATTATTACTTTATTCTTTTTTATCATCACTACCATCTATTGAATGCTTTCTCTGTCCCAAGAAATTTCAATATGACTTGTCCAAGTTCATACACTATTTAAGCGATTCTTTCTCAGCATGCAGAACTCCTCCCATCAGTAGTGGTTCCAGGACTGCTAGGTAGGAGGGGCTTAGGAGTGGTTGGGCAGGGGGGCTGCATTTGCAAGTATACTCTTTCTACTGGATTACATGTTACACATACCAGTAAGAATTCAAAGTTCTCTAAAATGGCTTTTACCCATAACGTCTCATAAAATTGACAATGCATCAAATCTGAGTTTTATTTGTATTGGGGTATGAAGCTCTGGGGGCCTTACTCTTCAGAAGCCAGCACTATAGTCATGCCTCTGAGTGCTCTGTTATATACACAGATGGCTGCTTTCACTAGTCTACTCGTCTACTCTTTGGGTCATTGCTTTTCTTTTTCTTTTTCCTTTTTTTCTGAGACAGGGTCTCAGCTCTGTTGCCCAGGCTAGAGTACAGTGGCATCATCATAGCTCACTGCAATGTCAAACTCCTGGGCTCAAGCAATCCTCCTGCCTCAGCCTCCTGAGTAGCTGGGACTACAGGCATGTGCTGACACACCCAGCTAATTTTTTTCTATTTTTTGGCAGAGACAGAGGTCTCTCTATTGCTCAGGCTGGTCTTGCTCTTGCTTAGGCTGGTCTCAAACTCCTGAGCTCAAGCAATCCTCCCGCCTTGGCCTCCCAGAGTACTAGGACTATAGGCATGAGCCACCCACCCGGCCCAGGGTCAGTGCTTTCCAAACCCTTTTCCAATGACCTCCCTCAAGGGCAAACTTTGCTGAGGGGACTGCAAGGGGCAGGAGGGGAATAGAGTCAGGGATAGCAAGTGGGCTACCCTTACCCCCTGTGACAACCAAAATAACTTTACAGTCTATTTTGTAATACTGGGCTTTTAGGTAAGCTTTGTTTGTTTGTTTGTTTGTTTGTTTGTTTTGGAACAAAGGGTACTTTGAATAAGAAAAATGAAATCAAATATTTTAAAACCATTGATGTAGAAACTCTTGCCTTTAAATTGTCCAGGTGTTAAAGAATCCATAACTGTGAGCATATGGCAGTTTTGTCCCTGAGAGCTTCCCATGGCCCAAATTTATACCTTTCCCCTGAGCCCAGCCTGTGCTTTTAAATCCCTGCCATCCCCATACAAGTGTTTACCAGACATTGGAGCTTCTGTATGTAGAGGGCAAGGAGGTAGGAGCCAGCGGCTAGCTTGGAAGCCCTCTCTTGGATATAGTCGTATTCCTGCAGGGTCAACTCACAGATGAAGTGGGACAACATCACTGTCTTGACACTGCAACGGATACACTAAAAGCAACAAGAAGATAGGCTCAGAAAGCAATTCAGAAAACTGGCACCAAGCAGAAGACTCCCTCTCCAGTCATCTCAGCCGAAGCCTAAATGACTCTGTACTTGAGTAATGTACCTCTGTCTTCTCACCATGACTCATGCTAAATTCCCTACCTGTAGAAGCAGACTCTTTAGGGGAGATTCTGAAATGGGCAGTGGGATTTGCCACCTTTAGGGTTTGTAACCAAATTATCAAGTATGTTTTCTGTACCCTCCCACCTCTCCTTTCTGTATGAGTCATCCTTTGGAAAGCCAAAGTCCCCGAACTGTGATTTTTGCACCTGGTTCTAACCCTAGGAAGTACTCTATACTCTAAAATCCCTTCTCTTTCCTTAAAAAAAAAATTATAACCTATGAAACACACAAAGAGAAAAGTACATACCACACTTGTAGAATACAATGAATAATTATAAAGTGACCTCTCTTGTAACCAATATTTAGGCAAAGAAAGAGAACATTGCCAGCATGCCCCCAAAACTTCTCATGTGTCCCTTCCTGATCAGAGAATCCTTTCCACCCCCTCTGCTACTCTGCCTGCACCTCAAAACCTTATAGGCACACCATGGAAATCTACAACTTGCCCCCCACCCCTACTTCAGAAAGATTGCCAACCCTTAACCTAGGAGGTTGGACGGAAGAAGAAAACTCCCCTGCCCCCCGTTGTCCCTTTCCTACTACTCAGGCAGCCACTCCGGGTATAGAGGACACTAACTCAGCAGTGGGAGAATGAAAATGTGCCTCCTCATTCTTACCGATGCGTATCTGCGCAGAAAATGATATGCGACAGGAATGTTGATGTCAAACTTGAGGGCTTTCAGGATGCTGATTTCCATGGCGTGGATCTCATGTCGACAATAAATATTAGCGCAGCTGTACATTAATTCATCCACACTAGGTGGGTAGAGCTCCTACAGGTGGAGAGCAGATGCAGTCACAACCAGGCAGACAGCCCTCTCCTCTCTGCTTAGAGGTGAAAGGAAGGGGAAAAGGGTGAAGGATAGGAGGCAATCACATTTCCTGGCATAAAACAGCAGGGTAGATCTAAGAGCCAGCTTCTGGGTGATATGAGTGGCTCATCAGAAAAACAAAATAAAGAAAGGAGAGGAGAGGCCTGTCCCCAAACTGTACTACCATGAGAGAAAGAGGACCCTCCTAGGGTGGATTTATACAGTGCCAGAAGCAATATAATAGGGCACAGGGCCTGAGAGCAGCGGTCTTCCCTCTGAGAACCACAAAAGGCTTGTTCTGGGGCGAGTGAGTGAAGGAGGCCACAGAAAGGGGAGCTAGAGATAGAAAATGAGCCTGCACTTTGTGTCTTAGACGGTTAAGGAATGAGTAAGGATGTTTGAGGAGGGCAACACCAGGTACCAGGTAGTGAAAGAGAGAGAGGAAGTTGAGGCACATAGACATAGAGGGAGCCTAAGCAGAAAATGTGCAAATGCCCATGGAGGCAGGACAAGGAAAGGCCAGGCTGAGGTCACATGAGAAGAACCTTGGAGCACCTTCTCATACCCTGTCTTCTGGAGGTTAAACCTTGGTTTTGGAGAGATGAGGAGGAGACAGGAAGACCCCTATCTCTATTCACTACCTGCAGCTCAGTACTCACCCCAGCTTTCTTCTCCCACCTTTTCTCTCTCCATTTTCAGATCATAGACTGGATCAACCCTCTGGTTTTACAGACAAGGAAATCAAGGCCCAGAGAGAAGTGTCATGCTCAGATTCACACAGCAAGCTAGTAGCAACACCAGGGAAGGAATCTCCCTTCTACCGCTCTGTTCCCCAGCTGCTGCCTCCTTTCTTCTCTCCTCATCCTATTCCCAACTTCCCCTTACAAAAGTCTGTGAGGGGAAGACACTCCTCCTCCATAGGACCAAGTAGGGGCTCTCTGTCCTGGACAACAGAGACAGGGTGCTCCAAGTCCCAAGATTTGCTAAGAGGTGCCCCTCCCTCCTTCCCTTTCCCTCTCTTCCTCTTTAAGTTGGCCAGAAACTATCAGATGTGTTCTTAACACCCCTGTGGCTAAGGCACAGGGTGTCCCTTCAAGCCACAAGGAGAGCCATCCAGGGAGAAAGTGGGAGATGAAAGGAGGAAGTAGGCAAAGGAGGGAACAAGGGAGGAGGTGAGGTGGGCAGGGGGTGGTAAGGGAGGAGCAAGAAATGGGTGAGAAAGTAGGCCACGGAGAAAGAGAAGGAGAGAGAGATTAAGGGAGGGAGGGTGGAATGGAAAGATCAGGTGAGAGAGGAAGGGAAGGCTCAGCAGGCTAGAAAGGGTGAGAGCCAGGAAGGGAAGGGTAGGGATCCAGGGAAGGGGGTAAGGGGGGAGCCATCCAGAGAAAAGGAGGGAAGGAGAAAAGGGAGGAAGGAAGGAAGGAGGGAGGGAGCATGAGAGCAGAAGGTGGAGGGTGAGAGAGGTCCCATAGGCTAGGGAGGGAGAGATGGAGCAAGCCAGAGAGCTAGCAAGGAAGAAAGAGGAAGACTGAGCTAAGCAGAACGCAATGGAGGGAGGGAAGGAGCAAGGGAGGGAAAGATCCAGAGAGTAAACAAGCCAGGGAAGGAGGAAGCTAGTGAGCCAGGGAGTGAGAGAGTAGGCAAGCAGGGAGAAAGGGATCCATGGAAGGAGGGAGGGAGGGAGGGAAAGGAGTGAGCAGATGAGATAAGGAGGGAAAGGAGGAGGAAGAGAAGAGGGAGGGAGCAAGCAATCAGGGGAATGGGGGGGATGAAGCAATGGAGGGAGGGTTCAAGTGAAAGGCCCCAGCCAGAGTGAGGGGGCAGTGAAGGAGTGGGTGAGGTGGGAAAGGGTAGTAAGCAGAGGCAAACAATCAGGGAAGGGAAGGTAGGAGGGAAAGGAGGGAGGGAACAAGCTAGGGAGAAAACACATTAGGGAGGGCAAGAGGGAGGGAAGGGGCCAGCAATCTGAGGAGGGAAGAAGGGAAAGGAAGTAAGAGAGAGGAGAGAAGGAGAAGGGAAGAAGGGACAGAGCAAGCGAGGGGAGGGCAGTGAACCTGTGGGGGCAAGGTGGGTGAAAGGAGGGAGCCAACACAAAAACAAACCCCCAGTCCCCACAGCTCTTTGAACTCCTTTGTAAAAGTTGCTACCTCTCTGCACACAAACCCTAAGGTTTTTATACAACTAGCACAGCTGGAGGAAAAATGAGAGTTGAACAAGATCAGTTAGCACCAAGGGAGGGAAAAAGAATCAGAGATGTTACCTAGATGGATTATGGTTGTGAAGAAAAACCTAGCTACTCGCTTTTATACTGCTACTTCCAAAATTACTATTTCACCTTTAGACTAACTACCATCTACACCAGGCTATTTTATCTTAAATGTGTCCCTCACCCTAGTTTGGAAATGCTTTGTTATATAAGCAGACCAAGACTCCACCAGATGGGGATGGAGTTGCTGGAACAAGAAAAGGGGGGAGGCAGAGAATCATGGGCCAGAAAGAAGCTTTACAAAGAACTACCCATTTAATTAGGCACCTGCCCATATAACACACCTTCAAAGAGGAAATGGAAAAACCTTGCTGATGCCAGAGAGCAAATATACTACCATTGCCAACCAACACCAGCTTTCTTGCTTTAGGAAGACAGGCAAAAAATTTGGTAGGAAAACATTATTTGTATGTTTGTATGTAATTGTATACATAAATGTATACATACATATATGTGTGTATATGTATGTATGAATAGATACACAGTCATGTGTCACTTAATGACAGGGATACATTCTGAGAAATTTGTCATTTTCATCCTTGCATGAACATCATAGAGTATAGTCACACAAACTTACAGGGTATAGCCTACTACACACCTAGGCTATAAACCTGTACAGCATGTTACTAAACTAAATACCACTGGTAATTGTAACACAATGCTGTACAGCATGTTACTAAACTAAATACCACCGGTAATTGTAACACAATGCTGTACAGCAAGTTACTATACTAAATACCACTGGTAATTGTAACACAATGCTAAGTATTTGTGCATCTAAATATAGCTAAACATAGAAAAGTTACAGTAAAAACAGTATAAAAGATAAAAAAATGGTACACCGGTATAAGGTACTTACCATGAATTGAGCTGGCAGGATGGGAAGTTGCTCTGGGTGAGTCAGTGAGTGGTGAGTGAATGTGAAGGCCTCAGACATTACTATACACTACTGTACACTTTATAAACACTCTACACTTTGGCTACACTAAATTTATTTTTTTTTAATTTCTTTCTTCAATAATAAATTAACCTTAGCTTACTGTAACTTTTTTATTTTATAAACTTTAATTTTTTTATTTTTGACTCCTGTAATAACAGCTTAAAATACACACATTAGACAGTTGTACAAAAATATTTTCTTTCTTTATATCCTTACTATGTAAGATTTTTCTATTTAATTTTTTTTTTACTTTTTAAATTTTTTTGTTAAAAACTAAGACACAAACACACATATTAGCCTAGGCGTACACAGGGTCAGGTTCATCAATACCACTGTCTTTCACCTCCACATCTTGTCCCACTGGAAGGGCTTCAGGGGCAATAACACACATGGAGCTGTCATCTTCTGTCATAACAACGCCTTCTTCTGGAATACTTCCTGAAGGACCTGCCTTAGGCTGTTTTATAGTTAATTTATTTAATAAATAGAAGGAATATACTCTAAGGGTAAAAAGCATAGCATAGTAAATACATAAACCAGTAACATAGTCATTTATTATCAAGTATTATGTACTGCACGTAATTGTATGTGCTATACTTTTATATGACTGGCAGTACAGGTTTACATCAGCATCACCATAAACATATAAGCATTGCATTGCATTACAATGTTACAATAGCTAAGATGTCACCAGACATAGAAATTTTTCAGCTCCATTATAATCTTATGGGACCGTGGTCCTATAAGCAGTCCATCATTGACTAAAAGGTTGTTACACAGCGCATAACTGTATAATATCCATTCACTGTTTTAGATAGAAATATGATTAGTTCTCTCCAGGCCTTAGGGACTCAGGCTCACCTCGAATTTTGCGGCAATCAGAAAAGCAGTACAACCAAGGAGTTGTAACTTATACTTCTTGCATTCTACCTCCATTAGGTAGTGATCCACCAGCTTCACTGCCAAGTACAGGGTCTCGTGATTCATCTGAAAGGACATCTGAAGGAATACAGAAACAGGGCAGAAATCTGTATATTGTCCAGCTCCATAGCCACCTCCAGATATATCTAGCTACCTGGACTATCTGCAGCATCAAGCACAGTCTTGGCCAGCTGGGACTCAGCTAGGAATGCAGAAACTGCTTCAGCCAGGTGCCCATGTATATCTCCTGTGCCTTTGAAGACCCTGGCATTATTTATCCTTACATATATGGGTAGATGACCAGCCTTACAAATCAGAGAGAGATGTTCTGGCTTCTCTGTGAACACCTTGAGTAGACATACCCTCTCCTCTTAATCTCTAATACTTATAGGTTTTTGCTTTCCCCATTTGCTACTAACTTATACAATTAACTCCCAAAAGAGATCATATTCATTTGGCTCTGAAATACAGAGACTTACTAGTTTATTCATTTATTAGTTTCTCCTCCCTAGATATGTTATTAGAATATACCAGTTGGGAGAATGTACCAATAGCACCATTTAGAAGTGCTAGGTTTGTGTTGGCCCATCTAGCCCCTTTGTGAAAATGAGAAAAAAGTTCCTTCTTTGAGTGAATGTAGCCCTTCAAGCATACATCTTATGGTAAAGGTAGATAATACCTTTATATGAATTAGCCAAAAGTTGCCTCTGCCTCAGGGCACAGAAGCCCCATAAGCAGAATGTACAGCTTCCAAATGAAGTGCGAGCTGGATTCCACTGGCTGCTTTGGCTGGAGGCCTTGTGTAGGCACAATTTGCACATCTGTACACAGGGGTCCCACCAGATCCTCAGTAATGCTTCTTCCTCACAAGCCCTCAGGTTCTTAAGATTTAAGAACCATAAAATCTGTCCTAGTCCAACACCTCAACCAATGCATGAATACTCTCTTTAACATCTCCATGAAATAGTTGTTTAGTTCCTGCCATACAAACCTCCAAATACAACCCAATCTTTAATGGCTTTAACAGGAAATTCTTCCTTATACTGAGTGGCATTACCCTCCCTGTAAGCTTCACCTCATTGGGCCACTTCTTGTACAGGCTATTCTTATTGACTAGAACCTAGATGACCAAAAAGTAGGTCAATGAGAAACACTAGAGAAACGGAGGTATATTTGCACAAACAAATGACTATCAGATGGTTGAATACAACAGTTCATCAATACACACATTACGTTTCTGACTAACAGAAATACCAAGAAACTATTCTTACTGTTCCTGGAATATGGCTTTGGATCTTCTCAGAAATCTGTATTAGTTTCCTATTGCTGCTATAATAAATTATCACAAACTTAATGGCTTAAAACAACACAAATTCATTATATTATAGATCTGGAGGTCAGAAGTCCAAAATGGGTCCCACTGGGCTAAAAATCAAGGTGTCAGCAGGGCTGTGTTCCTTTCTGGAGGTTCTAGTAGAGAATCCATTTTCTTGCTTTTTCTACCTTCTAGAGACAGCCCACATTCCTTGGTTTGTGACCCCTTCCACCTTCAAAGCCAGCAATAGCCAGCCAAGTCTTTCTTGCATCACATCATCCTCTGCCTCCCTCTTCCACATTTAAGGATCCTCGTCATTACATTGGGCCTACTCCAATAATCAAGAATAATTGCTCTAACTTAAATTGATTAATAACCTTAATTCCATCTGTTACCTTAATTCCTGTTTATCATGCAAGGTAACATATTTACAAGTTCTGGGGATTAGGACATGGACATTTTATTCTGCCTACAAAACCATCTAAAGAAATGTCAGAAGAAAGGGATGGGAAGAGCTCATGCAGATGAAAGGTAATAACTACCACCTTAAGTATCCAGAAATTGAGGTAAGATAATTATAAAAAATAAAAATAAAAGAGGGTATTAATGGAAAGCAGCAGTTCTTGGAAGATAATACCTCTGTGAGCAAATGACACAGCCAGTACTTACAGAAGCCTCCTTCTAGTACCTCACATAGGCACGTAGCCACTTGTGCATGCATGTTGGTATTAAGTGGTAACATCTAAATGTGAGGGTTATATTTGAATGAATGGCTGAAATTTGGATTCATCAAATATTTAAATCAGCCACTCTGTCAATTATAGTAACCTTCCTTCCAAGAAGGTAAGACATAATTCTATCACTTGGAACTACAAGGAACAAGTCTAATCATTCTTGTGACAACCCTTCAGCTACTGAAGGCAGTTATTATATCCCCTATAAATCTTTCCCACTCTAGACCAAATAACTTGACTTCTTCTAACTATTCTTCACATGATATGGTTTTCTGTTTTCTCAATATCAGGCTCCAAGTGAGGGTCTTTGTGCCATCAGAGAAGAGTGTCAGTGCTCTGGGTAATCTCAAGCAGCTACAACAAATGTGGGTAAGAAGCACTTCAGCACAGTAGCAATATTCTCTCCTCCCTCACAAATGTCTCTAGCTAGAGAACTCTTCCAATTCTTTCTAAATAACTATTTTCCTCATCTGGAGATGGGTAAGAGAAAACAAAAGGGAAGTAATAAATTAATCAAAACTATAGAACATATAGATTACTCTTAGTCTCAGACTAGGAGACGAATCTGATAAATCCCATCTCAAATTCCAAAACTCAAAGACTATCTTCCAAAAAGATGAATAAACAGAGAAAATCAAACAGATATATGAAAAAGAACAAGTAGTTTTTAAAGGAGACACATTCTGAAGAATCAGAGCAAGTATCTATCTATGAAACTATTTCACTCCAAAAAACTGGAATAAACTTTTAAAAAGTATACTCTCTTTTTATAAGGCTGAGAAGTACTCTATGGTATCCATACATGACATTTTATTAATCTACTCATAAATTGATGGGCACTCAGGTTGATTCCGTATCTTTGCAATTGTGAATTGTGCTGCAATAAACATTCAAGTGTAGGTGTCTTTTTGATGAAAAGTCCTTTTTTTCTTTGGGTAAATGCCTAATATTGGAATGGCTGGATCAAATGGTAGGTCTAGTTTTAGTTCTTTGAGGAATCTGCATTCTATTTGCCATAGAGGTTGTACTAATTTGCAGTCCCACCAACAGTGTGTAAGTGTTCCTTTCTCTCTGCATCCATGCGGGCATCTATTGTTTTTAGACTTTTTGATAAATGCCATTTTAGCTAGGATAAGGTGATATCTCATTATGGGTTTAATTTGCATTTCTCTGATGATTAATGACATTGAGCATTTTTTCATGTTTATTGGCCATTTGTCTTTCTTCTTTTGAGAAGCTCAAGTTCATGTCTTTTGCCCATTTTTTATTATAATAGGGGTGTTTGATTTTTCTTGCTGACTTGCTTGATTTATTTGAGCTTTCACTGTCATTTTAAATAATACTTTCTTAAAATCATATTAGGTATTCATATGGATTCCTTCAACCATGATTCTCCTACAAATCCCCAGCACACAGTGATGTCTTAATAAATAGATTAGTGAATTTAAAAAAAAGTATACTCTCAACAATACCTGACAGGACACTGAACCTATGAAAAGAGAACACTCTGGGATCCAGAAGGACTGGTTTCTGATGAAAATGCAATTAATTAATTTTTTAAATGAAACAGAGGCAGTGAACAGCATATTAGATACTGCAAAAAATGAATCAATTATTCCAAAGGCTACTACTTAAAGAAATTTGCCCAGAACTAATAGGCAAGAGAAAGTTGAAGATAATAAATGAAAACTTGAGAGACATGGGGAATAGATTCTGGAGATACACAAACACACACACACACACACACACACACACACACACACACACACACACACAAACACACATACTCAAAAGGAGAGAAAAGGAAGAAGTATAATAATGCCAAAGAAATAACAGATAAAAATTTCTCTATGTCAAAAAAGATTAAACTTTTAGATTGATAGGACTCAAAATATACTAGACAAAATTAAGGAAAATAGGCTTACAGTTAAAAATAATTATTCATAGAGCATATAATGTATTAAACAATAATAATCTGGAACTGAAAGTCTAAATTATTTTAACTAAAAACAGAAGAAATGAGCTAAATATATGCAAATTATATCATCTCACTTGAGGGGAAATTAACAGATCAGGTCCATCAAAGGAGTTGGTTAACGAAACAAAGAGGATATTCATATAATGGAATATCCTGCAATAGCTTAGAAGGCGGTAGATCTATGCTGATATGGAAAGATTATTAAGACTTATTCTTAAGAGAAAAGAGCACACTGCAGAGCAATGTGTATACCATGACCTATTCATATAACAAAAATATCATAAAACCCACACCCATTAAAAAGCTATATTTCAGAAGGGCAAGATGGCAGACAAGAAAAACAGCCAGTCAGAGTGTCTCTGCAAGAAAGACAGATTTTAGAAGAAAGTGAAAAAAAATAAACAGGCAGACAAAGACAGATTGGATGAGAGGCGGAAGGAAGGGTGCCTGAAACTACAGGAGACTCCACGGGAAGAAGTTGCAGAGGAGAACTGGAAGGAGAAAGCCACCCCGCCCCGGGAGGTTTGGAGACAGCGACAAGGGTAGGTGGAGCAGTTAAATTTCCCCTCCCTTGCATCTCGGACTGCTGGTGGGCTCCTGAGCTGCTGGAGAGACCTGCCAACGCTAGCCCAGAGACGGCCACCAGCAGTGAGTGATGAGCCTCTTGCGGACAGGGCACGAGGCTCCCAACTCCCTCGGGGCACCTCCCAGCCCACAGACCCCAGCCAACTGGCAGGCGCCATATTGTTTTATTCTCCTCTTCCCCTTCCCTACCCGCAGCTGCCGACACAGACAATTTAGCCACCACTCAGAGGCATCTGCAGGGAACTGGACCTTTCCTTTTGGGGCCCTAAAATGGACTGAGGGGTACTCAGACTGTGAGCTCCCTACCAGCCAGCCCTCCCAGGTGCTGCTTGCCAGGAGACTCCAGGAGAGTGGGGCAAATCCCTAGGCGGAGAGACATGGATCCAGCTTGGGCACCCCGTAGGTGACTTGAGACCAGCACTCCTCTCCCTGGCAGGGTCAGGGGTTGATATTTGGGGCCCAGAGGACAGGCCTGCAGACCAGATCCTGTATACACAAGTCTCCATTGCATTACCCCAGGGCACACAAGGGATATTTGTGAATGACCCTACTGAGGTGTGTGTGCTTTGAGGGGCAGATCAGCATGCTTGAGGGGAAACCCTCTTCCCACGGGAGTGCCATGCACCCAGCTCAGACTCCGATCCTGGGCAGGAACCCTCCTGGCCTGCATCACAGTGAGCGGAGATCCACTGGCCTGAGGTCCTGCCTGCTGGCAAAGACCCGGGAGAAACTGTGGAAAGGGCGAGGCCTGCTCCAGACTGCAGGTCTCAGACAGACCCACTCCCACAGGCAGACTTTTCCAATGAGTGGGGCCATTTCAGCCCCTCCCTGGCAGCTTTGCCCAGAAGCAGAGCACAGAACTTTGACCCCTGCTAATAGCATTTGTGGTGCTTGAGGGCAGGCTCACCCAACCCAGCTCCACCCAGACTCACTCACACACATGCCCCTACTGAGGTAGAGAATAAGGACACACCTGGAAGTCCCAGGGCACCACCCACCACCTGAGGCACTAGAGTGCCTCTCCGGAGGAACAAGAGCTGGTTACAGGACCCAAAAACAACACTGCAGCCTGCTCCTCCCAGCAAGCGCCACCTACTGACAGGGAGGTCATTCTGCACACACTTTAAGTGCATCTACTGACTCATCATACACTGTGTGATCAAATCTCACTCACAAACGCCACCTACTGGCTCAGAGAAAACAGGGCATGTCATTACTCAAACGAAAATCTAAAGGTAAGAAGCAACAGCTGATCCAGATGGAAAGGAATTGGCGAAAGAACTCTGGAAGCATGAAGAATCAAATGGAAAGCACATCCCCAAAGGGGAACACCAGCTCTCTAGCAATGGACATCAACCAAATTCAGAGCACTAAAATGACAGAAGAATTTCGAACATGGATTATAAGAAAACTCAATATATGCAAGAAAAAATGGATAACCAACACAAAGAAACCACAAAAAAAGTCCAGGACTTGGAAGAAAAATTCACTAAAGAAATTGAAATATTAAAGAAAAATCAAACAGAACCTCTGGAAATAAAAAATTTATTCGAAGAATTACAAAACACAGTGGAAAGCCTCAAGAACAGAGAAGATCAAACAGAAGAAAGAATCTCAGGGACTGAAGATAACAACTTTCAATTAAATAAGTTAGTCACAGAGACAGAACAGAGAAATAAAAGAGCAAAACCTACATGAAATGTTGGATTATGTGAAGAGGCCTAACGTGTGAACCATAGGCATCCCTGAGGGTGAAGAAGAAAATACACAAGGGTTTGATAACCTATATGAGGATACAATAGAGTAAAATTTCCTAGGCCTTGCTAAAAATCTAGATATCCAGGTACAAGAAGCTCAAAGGACTCCTGGGAGATTCATCACAAACAGGAAAACATCATGGCACACAGTCATCAGACTGACAAAAATAACCACCAAAGGGGCCCTCCTACGAGCTGCGAGGTGAAAGAAGCAGGTAACCTACAAAGGAAAACCCATCAGAATAACGTCAGACTTCTCAACTGAGACCTTACAAACAAGAAGAGACTGGGGTCCCATTCTCACTCTTCTCAAACAGAATAATACCCAGCCTAGAATCTTGTACCCTGCAAAACTAAGTTTTGTATATGAAGGAGAAATAAAGACCTTCTCAGATAAGCAAAGACTGAGGGAATTCATCAAGACAAGACCTGCCCTCCAGGAAGTACTCAAAACAGCGTTACACACAGATCAGCACAACAAACACTCACGAATATAAAATAATCCAAAAGCTAAAGGTCAAAGGCCAGGTATCACAATAGCTCAAGAGAGAACACAAAGAAACAAAGTTCAACTCAACAGGATGAACATAAATCTGCCCCACTTACCAATTCTCACAATAAATGTGAGTGGCTTTAACTGCCCACTAAAGAGACATAGGCTGGCCAAATGGATAAATATATACAAGCCAAGTATCTGCTGTCTTCAGGAAACACATCTAAACCACAAGGATGCATTCAGACTCAGGGTGAATGGATGGAAAACAATATTTCAAGCAAATGGAAGCCAAAAGAAAGTCAGTATGGCAGATTTGATTTAAGATAACTTAGTCTTCAAATCAACAAAAGTGATGAAAGACAAAGAGGGTCACTATATAATGGTAAAGGGTACAATTCAACAAGAAGACATAACAATTCTAAATATTTATGCACCTAACTCAGGTGCACCCAGATACATAAAGCAAATCCTACTTGATCTAAACAAAATGATAAACAGCAACACCATAATAGCCATAGACTTCAACACTCTTCTGAGAGAACAGGACAGGTCCTCCAAACAGAAAATAAATAAAAACAATGGACTTAAACAGAACTCTAGAACAAATGGGCCTCACTGACATTTACAAAACATTCTACCCAAAACTCACTGAGTACATGTGTTTCTCATCAGCTCATGGGACATTCTCTAAGACTGACCATATCCTAGGCCACAGAGCATGCCTCAAAAAATTTTAAAAACTAGAAATTATACCATGCATCTTCTCAGACCACAGTGGAATAAAATTAGAAATCAACTCCAACAGAAACTCTCATCTCTACACAAAGTCATGGAAACTAAAAAACTTTTTGCTGAATGAATGATTATTGCATTAAGGAGGAAACCAAGAAGGAAATAAAAAGATTCTTTGAACTAAATGATAAAGAAGACACAAGTTATCAAAATCTGTAATCTGTGACATAGCTAAAGCAGTCCTGAGAGGAAAATTTATATCCATAAATGCCTACATCCAAAAGACAGAAAGATCACAAATAAACAATCTCATGAATCCTCTCAAAGAACTGGAAAAGGATCAGCAAACTGACCCCAAACCCAGCAAAAGAAAATAAATAACAAAGATCAGACCAAAACTAAATGAAATTAATAAAATAACTATACAGAAGATTAATAAAACAGAAAGTTTGTTCTATGAAGAAATAAACTAAATTGACATGCCTCTGGCTAGATTAACAAGAAGCAGAAAAGAAAGAACTTTAATAAGCTCCACCAAGAATGAAAAAGGAGAAAATACAACTGATACCATGGAAATACAAAATATCATCTATGAATACCATAAAAACCTCTATGCACATGAACCGCACAATGGGAAGGAAATGGAAAAATTCTTAGAAACACACAGCCTCCCTAGGCTCAATCAGGAAGAAACAGAATTCCTGAACAGACCCATATCAAGTACCAAAATTGAAACAGCAATAAAAAACCTTCCTAAAAAGAAAAGTCTGGAACAGACAGTTTCACATTTGAATTTTACTAGACCTACAAAGAAGAATTGGTGCCTATCCTACAGAAATTATCCTACAACATTGAGAAGGAAGGAATCCTCTCCAACATGTTTTATGAAGCCAATATCACCCTGATGCCAAAACCAGGAAAGCACGCAACAAAAAAACTACAGACCAATATCCCTTAAGAATATACATGAAAAAATTCTCAACAAAATCCTAGCAAACTGAATTCAGGTGCTTATCAAAAAAAAAAAGTCCATCATGACCAAGTGGGCTTCAACCCAGCGATGCAGGGTGGTTCAACATACACAAATCTATAAATGTAATTCACCCCTCATGAGAAGCAAAAACAAAGACCATAAGATCCTCTCAATAGACACAGAAAAAGCATTCCACAAAATTCAGCACCCTTTTATGATAAGAACACTTAACAAAATAGGCATAAGACAGCACTTACCTAAAAATGATACAAGCCATATATGACGAACCCACAGCCAACATCATACTGAATGGGGAAAAACTGAAAGCATTCCCACTTAGAACTGGAACCAGACAAGGTTGCCCTTTATCACCGCTTCTATCCAACTTAGTGCTAGAAGTCCCAGCCAGAGCAATCAGACAACAGAAAGAAATCAAGGGCATCCAAATGAGGGCAGAAGGGGTCAAACTATTGCTCTTTGTGGACAATATGATCTTATATCTAGAAAACCCCAAAGATTCTGCCACGAGACTACTGGAATTGATAAACAAATTCAGCAAAGTCTCAGGTTACAAATTCAATGTACACAAATCAGTAGCATTCCTATATGTCAACAACATTCAACTGAGCATCGAATCAAAGACTCCATACCCTTCACAATGGCAACAAAGAAAGCAAAATTCCTAGGAATAATATTTAACTAAGGAGGTAAAAAACCTCTACAGGGAGAACTATGAAACACTGGGGAAGGAAACAGCAGAGGACGTAAACAGGTGGAAAACCATACCATGCTCATGGGTGGGCAGAATCAACATTGTTAAAATGTCTATGATACCCAAAGTGATCTACGGATTCAATGCAATCCCTATTAAAATAGAAACAGACCCACAAAAATTGTTTTTAGCAAAAGTGAAAAAGTAATTCAGTGGAGAAAGTTATAGTGTTCCCCCCACACATGGTATTAGAACAATGGGACATCCATATGCAAAAAATGAACCTTGACCTAAACCTCACACCTTATACAAAAATTAACTATAGACTATAGATTTAATGTAAAGTGTAAAACTATATAGGAGAAAATATTCATGAGCTAGGTTTAAGCAAAGTTCTTAGATATGACACAAAAAGTACAACCCATAAAGAAAACATTGATAAACTAGAGTTTATCAAAATTAAAAACTTGTGCTCTGTGAAAGACACTCTGGTAAAAGAATAAAAAAACTACAGACTGTGAAGATATATTTGCAAATCACATATCCAACAAAGGCTTTGTATCCAGCATATGTAAAGAACTCTTATAACTTGATGCTAAGAAAATAAGCTACTCGATTTATAAGTAGACAAAAGATTTGAACAGACACTTCATCAGAGAGGACATATGTATGACAAATAAATATGATTACCAACATTATTAGCCCTTGAGAAAATATTAATAAAAATTAAAACCATAAGATTCCTCTGCACACCTATTAGACAGCTAAAATAAAAAAATGCTAATAAAACCAAACGCTGACAAGAATGCAGAACAACTAGAACTCTCAGACATTGCAAGTGAGAATGCAAGATGTACAAGTCACTCTGTGGCAGTTTCTTATTAAGTTAAACATATTTTCATGTGATCCAACAATCCCACTCGTAGGTATTGACATTGAAAATGAAAACATATATTCACATAAAAACCTGTACATGAATGTACAATTCTTTTCACAGTTATCAAAGACTGGAAACAACCCAAACCTTCCAAAAAACAGAGCAGATAAACAAACTGGGATATATCTAACCATGGAATACTACTCAGAAATAAAAAGGACTGAATTATTGATACATAACAACTTGGATGGATCTCAAGGGAATTATGGTAAAAATCAAGTGCAAAAGACTATGCATTGTATGATTCTGTTTGTATAATGTGTGAAATGACAAAATTATAGAGACATAACAGATTATTTGTCAGGGACAGGAAGGTGGAGAGGGAGAGATGGTAGCACGAGGAATCCTTGTGGTGATGGAACAGTTCTATATCTTAACTGTTATGGTAATTATGAAATTTACACATGATCAAATAGACTCAATACACACACACACAAATGAGTGCATGTAAAACTGATGAAATCTAAATAAGGTCTGTGGATTGTACCAAAGACAATTTCCTGATTCTGACACTATACTACAGTTATGCAAAATGTCACCTTTGGAAGAAACTAGGTGAAGGTACACAGGATCTCTCTGTACTAAGTTTTGCAAATTCTTATGAATCTATTATTTCAAAATAAATGTTAAAATTTCATAGACCTGTACACCAAAAAGCCAATTTTATTGTTTATTTAAGCAATATTAAAAATAAAAGTTACAAAAAACTATATATAACTAAAGTTATAAAAATATGATATTTTCTAGAACTATGATTCTCTATCAAGGGGTATACATTTGCATCATTTGTGAAGCTTTATTAAAATACGTGTGCCTGGGCCACATGCCCACAATTTTGACTAGGTTAGTCTGTGACGGGACCTGGGCATCTGTGATTCTGAGGTACACTCCTAGTGGATAATCACTTCTTAAAGATGGGGTAATAATGTACAAAAACAGATGGTAACAGTGCTTGTGGATTGTGGGATCACAGTTAATTAAAATGTCTTACTTTACCATAATAAATGTGTATTTTGAGCAATAAAAATAACAAAAGCTTTAAAAAAAATCAGTTCATTATTCCAGCTGGTAGAGATCTCTGTTATCCATTTATTTTCCATCCCTACTCCCAGTTTCATGCCATCCAGGAATTTGATGAATAGATCTTCTCTGTTTTCATCTACATCACTAAAGAGAATGTTGATCAGAACAAAGCCCAATGGCAATCCACTTGAAATCTCTTTCTAGCTCGGTAATGATCAGCAGCCTTTGGGTTCTATTTCACTTATTTAAGATCTACCCAAATTCTACTGTTATCTAATTTACTATTCTCTATCATTTCCATTAGATAAGAGATATTTTCATGCTTTGCTGATGTCCAGATATACTGTGTCTATCTGTGTCTATTTCCCTGTTTTATTACTTCAAAGTGAACCTGAACCACTCCTCTGGTACTTAATAAAGGATATAAAACTATATTACCTTTTCTTCTTAATGACATAGTAAAACTCTGCTGGGCACAGACTGACTATGCCTTATGTTTCTTTGCAAGCTCCCTAGCAAATCATTCAACTCTATTAATGTGACAAATATTATTGACTCCCTACTATGTGCCAAGTACTATTCTAGGCTCTCCTTCCTTAGTATAAAATAATATTTATAGCAGTACTCCTTCCACATCCAATGCTGGACAAACAGCTGCCTGCCATGTTGTCCATCCCACGAACCATCCCACCCTAAGCTTGAAAGACCTTGTCACCAACTCTAATCCAAATCACTACATATACTTTTATAAGGCTTTAAGAATGATAAAGATAAAACTACCATACCATCACTGCCTTTTCTAGAAATAGTAGCTCCTTCCACTGAGTTCTCATAGTATTTTATTTATAATATTCTTAGAGTACTTAGCATATTCTACTTTGTATTGTACCTATTTGTCTGCATATCTTATCTTGTCCCCTAAATCATAAGCTCCTTGAGGGCAGGAACCATGGCTTATTCAACTGTATAGACTCAGTAAAATTTTATAATACCACATTTTTGCCTAGCAGTGCTGAATAACTAACCAAGAAAGAATAGCAGCTCCTTAAGGCCGCAGTGGTCAGGCTTACCTGCATGTCCACCAACCAGTCCACAAGAATGGCCCTCATGTCACTGTTGATTTCAGTCTGCCTGTTCATGTATTTTGTAAGTATGAACTTTTCCTGGCAGTAATGAGAAATAAATGTTGATAAACTCTTCTTGTAGTTCAAAATTGTAACTTAACAATTAACTTCTCCCTCACAGTTCTAACTCACTATTTTCAGCTGGTATCAGATAGGGGCAGATCAAAGTATCCTTTTTCAGGCAAGTTCCAATTATCCTTGGGAAATGGGCATGTGTGGTATTCAAGTGTCAGAGTGGATATCGAAGAGTCCAGGGGGAATAGGGCAGAAACACACCTATGGCTATAAACAAATGCCAAAAAGGTTCTTCCCCTTCTTTGCAATTCAATCTAAAGCACAATAGCATGCTATGTGGAGCAGTGCTTCTCAAACTTTAACACACATATGTACCACTTAAGGATCTTGTAAAACTTCAGACTCTGATTTAGAAGATCTGGGGTGGGGCTAGGTTTCTGAATTTCTAACAAGATCCCAAGCAAACTGATACTGCTGAGCCAAGGCTTACACTTTTAGGATAACAAAGTTGTCTCTTACTTCCTCTAAGGTATACTAGAAAAAGTGTAGGCTTTGGAGTCAGACAGTTTATCAGTCACACTCTCTCTAGAGAGAGAGGATGGTATATTTGCCCACCCTCTTACATGTGGCCTGCTAAAAATTCTAGTTGATAGATAATTTTGGTCCCGTCTGCTCTGTTGTGAGAGATAGAAGAAACTTTGGAATTGATGAACATTAGTGGTAAAGGAGACTGGCAGATTTCAAAGGAGAAAGGAAACTTCACCAGGTTGGATAGCTGAAACAAAGGGTATGATTTTACATACAATGACAAAAACATGCATAAGGAAAGAAAAAGATCTCTAAGAACACTCAGAGACTACTTGACTATTTTTGTGTCTGAGACTATTTCCTTAACAATTAGAGGAGTAGGATTACTATCTTCAAGGTAATCAGATTTTAGTCCATATCCCAGCTTTACCACACACCAGTTATGTGACTCTGGGCAGTTTCCCCATCTGTAAAATGGAGATAACGATACCTACCCATTATGAAGTTGTTGAGAGAATTAAACAGGATAATGTCTAAAAATCCCTTAGTACAATGTCCAATTCATAGTAAGCTACCAATAGATGTTAGTTGTCACTATTATTGTTATTTTCATCATTATTACCACCCCTTTCAAACTGCATGTTGGCAATGGAATGATGAGGAAATGAGAACTAGAAATCATTGCCCACTTCTCAGCCACCTACAAACCTCTCTCTCCTTCATGTAACTGAAGATATCCTTGGCATATGGTGTGTTGAATAATGGATCATTGTCCTTGTCAACATCTTCCACTAGGTGGGTCATCGGCTTGGGAATCACCAAAAAACAAAAACAAAAACATATTAGGAGGAGAACGATTCCAAGGAAGACTTAACACATACACATCAAGAATGACTCCTTTCTCCCCACTGTCATCTTTTGCTAAAGTTTCTCAAGTTTCATATATCCTAGGCCATAACAGAGTATCCCTTGGCCTTGCAATCCTCAACTATCTAGTGAATAAGAACTCCTTAGTCTTCCTTGTACATGTCTGCTCTATTGTGAACGGGCAACCATTTTACAGGTAAGCTCAAAATTCTCCAAGAAAGACACATTCTTATTTTATTATTTTAGCTATGTCATCTGTCTTCTTAGGTCCCTTGTTATGTCCCAATGTTTTGATCTGGCCCAATTCATCTTCTTGGTAGCCTTTTCCTCCTTTCTACACCTTTACCCAGGCTGTTTTGCCTAGAGTAGGATATTTCTCCTCCTGCTTGCTAAACCTCATTCCTTCATTCTTCAAATTTATAACTTAAAGACCACGTTCCTTGGGGAGATTCCCCCATGAACTTTGCCCATCTTTGACTGAAGCCCACTGTGATGCAGATTGCAATTACTTTGAAAGGCAATTTCCTGAAATTATTTAACCACTATTGCAAAGCCCAAGTATACAGCACAATATTCCAGACCCTTGTGGGTATTCCTAGAATAAATACTTTCTGATTGCTTAGGTCTATCACTATGCGAATCAGGAAGTCAAGAGATTCCACAAGGGCAACTTAATTTAAGAGAAACATGCCACAAAGCCTGGTAAATTTATCCCATATCATGGGTAACCTCAGGCTACAAAAGGTAAGAAGAAGTAATTCTGCATCACCTATCATTAAATAAAACCAGAAATAAATCCAAGAAATATCATTCTCTCACTAGTTAGAGGATCCATCCCCCTCCATAACTTAATATATACAGCTCAATTGCTTAGGAAGGCAAAAAAAAAATCTCTGCCAGCAACCACCTCCAGGACAACAAAGAACACTTCATCTAATTTAAGAAGAAAGAGAGACAAATACCTCTTTTGGTGTTCTCTTGCCCTCTGATGAGAAAAGTTTATTGGAACCAGATTCACATGCACTGGACTTTCTGGTGGCACTGGACTTGACTACGCTGGACTTGCCTGTTCTGGATTCAGGGGCAGTGATAGACACATGTGGTCTGGTCTCAACTTGGGAGATCAATGTTTTGAGAGAGGTGTCTTCCTTGTGAGTGGGATTCTCATCCAAGGCCAATGGCTCTTTGGAGGACAACTCCTCAGTGGTAGGTTTCTCATTCACAGCTAATACCTCCGGGAAGAGGAATGCTTCAGGGATGGCAGGCTTCTGCTGCAAGATGAATGACTCCTTGAGGAGGGCTTCCTTCACAGTGTTGAGCTTCTCCTGCAAAGCTAACACCTCTCTCATGATGGCCTCTTTCTCAACTCCGGGCTTCTTCTGTAGGGGCAAGGGTTCCTTAAGTAAGGTCTCTTTCTCAATGCTGGCCTTCTCCTGCAAGGCCAAGGGCTCCTTGAAGTGAGCCTGTGTGTCAGTGGTGGGCTCCTTGAGGATAGCCTCCTCCTCAATGCTGGGCTTCTCCTGCATAGTGAAGGGCTCCTTGAAGGAAGCCTCCTTGTTAATGATGGGATACTTCTCCAAGGCCAGTGGCTGGTTAATAAGGGACTCCTCATCATTGGTGATGTTCTCATGCAAGGCCAACTGCTTCTTCAAGAGGACTACCTCCCCCTGGACAGTGGGTTTCTTCTTTAAAGATGATTTCTTCTTTGTGCTTATTGCTGCCTCAGAGGAGGGGTCCTTCTTCATAACCAAGGGCTTCTTGAGAAGGGACTCCTCTTCAATAATGCTTTTCTCCTGCAAGACCAACAGCTTCTTCAAGGAGTCTTCTTTGGTATAAGTCTTCTCTTGCAAGACCAAAGTCTTCTGGAAGAAAGACTCATCTTTGTTGGTAGGCTTATCATGAGATGAAAATTGCTCCTGAAAGAGGGATTCCTCCTCAGTGGTAGGCTTCTCTTTCAAGGGCAATAGTTCCTTAATATATGATTCTTTTTCAGTGGTAGACTCCTGTAAAGCCAATGACTCTTTTGAGAGGGATGCCTCCTGCTCAGTGGTATGCTTCTCTTGCAATGTAGATGGCTCCTGGAAAAGGAACTCTTCTTCAGTTGTAGATTTCTTCTTAAAAGGCAACAGTTTCTTACAGAATGACTCTTCTTCAGAGGTGGTCTTCTGCAAGACCAGTGGCTTCTTTGAGAATGATATCTGCTCCTGAGTCATTGTCTTCTTTAAAAACAATGATTTCTTGGTGATGAATACCTCCTCAGTTTTAGGATTCTCTTTAAATGGCACTGGCTCCATAAGGAAGGAATTCTCATCTTCTTCATCCTCATCTGAAGTGTCAAACAGCTCTTCCCAGAAATACTTCACCTGAGTGGTACATTTTTCCTTCTTTAGAGACACTTTTTCTTCCGATGGCTCCTTAATAAGTGACTTTTCTCCAGAGGTAGTTTTCTGCAATGCTACTGGCTGCTTCAAGCAGGACATCTTCCCTTGAGTAGTGTGCTTCTTATTTAAAGGTAAAGCCTCATTAGTGAGGGTTGCCTCCTCAATGGTACGCTTCTTCTTAAAAGCCAAAGCCTCCTTAGAAAGTGACTCCTTCTCAGTAGGAGACTTTTGCAAGGCCAAGGGCTTCTTCAAGGTGGACACCTTCTCCTGAGTGGTGTGCTTCTCTGACATCCCCTGCAATGCCCATGGCTTCTTCAAGATGTCTACGTCTCCCTGAGTGGTGCACTTCTTTTGCAACATAGATGGCTCCTGGATGAAAGATTTCTCCTCAGTGGTAGTCTTCTTTTTAAAGGACAATGGCTTTGCAGTGAGTGACTTCTTTCCAGAGATGGTCTTCTGCAATATTGGTTGCTTCCTCATGCTGGACACCATCCCCTCAGTGGGATATTTGGTTTTTAATATTAATGGCTTCCTGGTAAGGTTTGATGCCTCAGTTTTAGGCTTCTTCCTAAAATTCACTGGCTCCAGAAAAAAGTAATCCTCTTCAACATCAGTGTCCTGCAAGGCTAACTCCTCCTCCTGGCAGGATTGATTCCCCTGATGTGTGCTTAACTTCCTCTTTAAGGATAATGTCCTCTTGCTGTTGACCTCACTGTTATGTTTTACCCTAAAAGTCATTGGTTCTACAACAAACTGAGTATCTTCATCAGTCTCTTCCAGCAAGGTTAGTGGCTTCTCCAATTGGGGTACCTTTTTATGATATGTGTACTTCTTTAATGACTTCTTGATGGAGATTGTCTCTGTAGTAGGGGGTTCCTCTTCTAAAATTATTGGTTTTTTCATGAGAGATGCCTCCTCGGTAGTGGGTGTTTTAGAGATGGTGGGTATCTCCAGAGTACGTGGTTTCTCCACAATGTTTGGAGCCAAGGTGGTAGAGGCTACTACTGGTGAGGATTCCGGTTTATACCTATAAAGGAAACAATGTCTGAGTAAGAAAAATGTAGCTCCTGGAATCCTCACCTACCATCTCATAAGTTGCTATACTTACTAAAGGTATGAAAATGGAAAGGACTTCAACCCCAAAAGACAGATTAGAGGGTAAAAAAAAAAATCAATGGGTATCCATGGTGAATCAGGTAAGTAGTACATTATATAGTTTCTATGGCCAAGATCCCTACACTTTTCTATAATTTTCTCCTGAAATCTGTTATGCTTTCTCATATATGATTAATAAATTTCATTTATATTCAAAAGATTTTATTATAATACTTATCACATTGTATACATTATCTACTTATACATCAGTCTCCCTTACTAGCTGCATTTATTTTCTTTGTCTATCACCATCAGGCATCTGGTAAAATGCAGGTTGAAATTAATATTGTTTGAAGGCTAATGAGAGAGGCAGGCTGGTAATTAATATTGGTGGTATCTAACCACATTCCATTCACCCTGGGCTATTTAGGAGACACACTCCTAATGGAGGTAATAAAAATACCAAAGTAGAAATTTGTCACGTGTCAGATGCAAAGCTTTGTTTTGAATAAGATTTCATGTCCAATTAGAGTGACTAACCTAGTGAGACCAAATCATTGGAAGACTAGAAATCAGAATAAGAAAAGAGAGAGAATTGAAGGCAAATATAATCACCAGCCTGAACAGAAAGAGTAAGTACTTCTAAAACACCAGATATCATATGAGTTAATTTATACGAAATATCCAGAACAGACATATCCATAGAGGTATATCCATAACAAAAAGCAGATTAGTGTTTACCAGAGGCTGAAACAGGGGTGGGAGGCAGAAACGGGGACTGGGAAAGGAAAGAAACTCCTAATAGGCTTGGAGTTGTTTTTTTTTTTGGAGGGAAAGGTTGAAAATTTTCTAAAATTAGATTGTGGTGATGGCCGCACAACTAGAATAAAAATCACTGAAGCCGGGTGTGGTGGCTCATGCCTGTAATCCCAGCTACTCAGAAGGATGAGATGGGAAGATCACTTGAGGCCAGGAGTTTGAGGCTGCAGTGAACTATGATTGTGCCACTGTACTCCAGCCTGAGTGACAGAGCAAGACCCTGTCTCTAAAAAACAAAACCACTGAATTGTTACAAAAAAAAAAAAAGAAAGAAAGAGTAAGTGCCTCAAAAGTTTCTGCCTGACCAGATAGGTTCAATGTTCTCCAGTAAGAACTTTTAGAGGTAGTCTTCAGGTAGTCTAGTTATGGTGCAAACATACATCCTGGAGCTACACTGCCTGGATTCAAATCCTGGCTCCTCTACTTACTAGCTGGGTGACCTTAGGAAAGTTAACTTTCTGTACTTCAGTTTTTTCACCTATAAAATGATGATCATAATAATAACTCCTTCATGGGCTCACTATGAAGATTCAATAAATTAATATGCTTAAAAACAATTAAAGGTATGTTATAAACAATTGCATCCCAATAAATTAGATAATTTAGATGAAATGGACAAATTCCTAGAAAGATACAAACTATTAAGGGTACTAAGTATGAAATGTCTGATTTCTTTAAGTACTAAGTTTGACAGTTGATATCTCTGACATTTCACTTTGACACTTTTTTTTTTCTGAGACAGAGTCTTGCTCTGTTGCCTGGGCTAGTGTCCCATGGCATCAGCCTAGCTCACAGCAACCTCAAACTCCTGGGCTCAAGCAATCCTCCTGCCTCAGCCTCCCAAGTAGCTGGGACTACAGGCATGTACCATGACACCCAGCTAATTTTTCTATTTTTAGTAGAGACGGGGTCTCGCTCTTGCTCAGGCTGGTCTCAAATCCCTGATCTCAAGCAATCCTCCCACCTCGGCCTCCCAGAGTTCTAGCATTATAGGTGTGGGCCACCACACCTGGCCAACACCTCTTGTTTTATGTTTACCATGACAGTACATCCTCAGTCTTTCAAATGCATGTTTTGGCTTGTCATTATTTTTCATAGTTTTTTAGAGTAATTTTTGTGAAACCATGGATAAGTCAAAAATTCATGTTATTTTCGAATATGAGTTCCATCATGGAACCAAATGTAGCACAGACAGCTCAAAATATCAATGAAGTGCTTGGGAAGGATGTGGCTAATGAATACACAGTACATCAATGGCTGGAGAAGCTTCATTCCAGTGATTTTTATCTTAAAAATGAGCTACATGAGTAACCTGAGACCAAGATGGATAATGATGAGCTGAAAGCTATAGTGGAAGCAAATCCATCTCAACTTATGTGTGAATTAGCAGCAAGGTTTGACGTTACTATTCCAACAATATTGGACCATTTGAGACAAACTGGCAAGGTAAAGAAGCTGGATAGGTGGGTTCCACATGAATTAAACAAGCATCAGAAGAGAAATCATCTCAAAGCTTGCCTTTCTTTGCTGTCATGACATACAGGTGAACCATTTCTACACCATATTATTACATGTGATGAAAAATGGATTCTTTTTCACAATCGCAAGCATTCAGTACAACAATTGGACAAAGATGAAATGCCAAAACATAGTCCAAAACTGAATATTCATCAAAAAAAGGTAATGGTGTCTGTTTGGTGATCCAGCACTGTTATTATCCACTCCAGCTTTATGAAACCTGGTCAATCAATTACAGCAGATGTCTTCTGCAACCGATTAGATGCAATGATGAGGATGCTTGTGATTAAGCAGCTGAGATTAGTCAATAGAGACAAGCCAATCCTCTTGCAAGACAATGCTGGACCACATGTAGCACAAATAATACTGCTCAAGCTACAGCAACTGGACTTGGAAACTCTCCGTCAACCACCATATTCACCAGACCTTACACCAACTGGCTACCACTTCTTCCAGGCTTTGGACCACTTCTTGCAAGGAAAAATATTCAGTTCTCAACAAGCTGTGGCTCTTCCACAGGAGGCCTGCACGCCACTGCTCATGCCATGTCTCTAGTGATCCCTGAGAAGTTCCAGCACATTTTGCAAATACTCAACACCAACATCAATGGGTGGCGGAAAATAGCTTTTGCCATCACGGCCATTAAGGGTGTGGGTCAAAGATATGCTCATGTGGTGTTGAGGAAAGCAGACATTGACCTCACCAAGAGGGCAGGAGAATTCACCGAGGATGAAGTGGAATGTATGATCACCATTATGCAGAAACCATACCAGCACAAGATCCCAGACTGGTTTTTGAACAGACAGGATGTAAAGGATGGAAAATATAGCCAGGTCCTGGCCAATGGTCTGGACAACAAGCTCCATGAAGACCTGGAGAAGCTAAAGAAGATTCAGGCCCATAGAGGGCTGCACCATTTCTGGGGCCTTCATGTCCAAGGCCAGCACACCAAGACCACTGGCTGCCGAGGCCATACCATGGGTGTGAAACTCTATAGGCCTCGTCTGTTAATAAATAGTTTATATAAAAAAAAAAACAACAACAACAACAACAAAAAATCACCAAGCTGTGGAAAATGCCTTTCACAATTTCATCACCACTCACTCCAGGCTTCTTTGCTGCTGGCAAAAACAAGCTACTGTTAAGATGGCAAAACTGTATTGATAGTTTAGGCGCCAACTTTGATTAATCTATACTGCTTCTTGTTTGAGAGATAATACACTACACTTTCAATTTGAAATCGGACATTTCATATTTAATGGCCTAATGGAATTCATGTACCCTTCCATATTAATGGAATAAAAAATAAAAACTACATTATAATCTCAATAGATCCAAGGAAATCATTTGACAAAAATCCAACACTCTCTCATGATAAAAGCACTCAACAAACTAGGAATTGAAAGGAGACTCCTCAACATGATAAAGGACATCTATGAAAAACCCAAAGTGAACATCATACTTAATGGTGAAAGAATGATGCTTTCCTCCTTTAAGATCAGGGAAAAGACAAGAATGTCCAACTCTTTATACTTTTACTCAACATTGTACAAGAGGTTCTAGCCAGGGAAAGCAGGCAAGAAAATTAAATAAAAGGCATCCAACTTAGAAAGGAAGAAATAAAGCTATCTGTATTAGGAGAAGACATGATCTTATATAGAAAAAATACTAATACACACAGAAATTATAAGAACTAATAAAAAAGTTCAACAAGGTTCTAGGACACAAGATCAATATACAATAACCAAATGTGTTTTTATGTACTTACAATGAAAAATCTGAAAATGAAATCAAGGAAACAATTCCATTTCCAATAGCATCAAGAATAAAATGCTTAGAAATAAATTTAACAAAATAAACACAAAACTTATACTCTGAAAACTGTAAAAACTGTTGAAAAAAATTAAAGATCTAAATAAATGGGAAGATATCCCATGTTCATGAATTGAAAGATTTATTATTGTTAAGATATCAATACTTCCCAAGTTAATTTATAGATTCAAGGCAATTTCTACAAGAATTCCAGCTGGTTTCTTTGTAGAAATTGGCAAGCTGATTTTAAAATTTCTGTGGAATTGCAAGGAACTCAGAATAGCCAAATCAATCTTGAAAAAGAACAAAGTTTGGATTTTTTTCTTTTTTTAATATAAAAGAAGAACAAAGTTTAGAGGAATCATACTTCCCAAATTCAAAATGCAATACAAAGCTGTAATAACCAAGACAATGTGGTACTGGCATAATGATAGATAATGACAGATATATAGATCAGTGGAATACAATTGAGAGTCCAGAAAGAAATACATATTTATGTTCAACTGATTTTTGACAAGGGTGCCAAGACAATTAAGTGAAGAAAGATTAGTATTCTCAACAAATAGTGCTGGGAAAACTGGATATCCACATACATACAAAACAATGAAGTTAGACCGCTAACACATACCACCAACAAAAATTAACTCAAAATAGATCAAAAACCTAAGTTAAAAGCTAATACTATAAAACTCTTAGAAGAAAACAAGTGTAAATCTTCATAATCTTGGAGTTAGCAATGGTTTCTTAGATATGACATCAAAAGCATAAGCAACAAAAGAAAAAATAAATAGGACTTCATCAAAATTAAAAATTAGTGTGTTTCAAAGGATTTCATCAACAAAGTGAAAAGATAACCCACAAAATGGATGAAAATATTTGCAACTCATATTTGATCAGGGACTTGTATCTAGAATACATAAAGAACACTTATCGCTCAATAATAAAAAGACCAATAACTATATATAATTATGATGTGCCAATTAAAAAAATAACATTTTTAAAAATTTAAGAAAAGCACAAAAAATGGGCAAAAGATCTGCATAGACATTCCTCCAAAGAAGATACACAAATAGCCAATAAGCACATGAAAGACGCTCAACATCAAAAAACATCTCCAGAAAATAACAAGGGCTGATAAAGATATGGAAAACTGAAAACTCTCATACATTGCTGGTGGGAATGTAAAATAATGCAGCCACCATGGAATACAGCTTGACAGTTCCCCTATACATTCAACATAGAACTACCATATGAACCAGCAACCGAACTCCTCGGGATCTAACAAAAGACTTGAAAACAGATATTCAAACAAAAACTTGTACATAAATGTTCATAGCAGCACTATTCACAATAACCAAAAGGTAGAAACTCTAAACAAATGTGAACTTGAAATAGCCAGTCCTTCAAGATGGATTCCAAGGGGCTAACTGGGCTTAAATTTAAAATAGAGCCAATCAGCCATTATCTGACTAGAGGTCACAAACATACTCTGAGTTCCCAGAACCTTTTTAACTTTAGGATTTTCAGAGCTCACCTGCCTCGACCACTCAGGGTTCAGCTGCCTCAACCAATGAGAACTAAGTGAGCTTCAATCCTTCATTTGCATAAGCAAGCCTGATTGGGAACCTGGGCAGGAATTTTTGCTATAAAACAGCCTTCCCGCTGGGCGGTGGCTCAAGCCCATAATCCTAGCACTCTGGGAGGCCAAGGCAGGAGGATTGATTGAGGCCAAGAGTTCAAGACTGCCTGAGCAAATGCAACCCCAGGCTCTATTAAAAAATTAGCTGGGGGCAGTGGCACGCACTACTAAAAACAAAAAAAATTAGCTGGGCGCACTGGTGCACGCATATAGTCCCAGCTACTACAGAGGCTGGGGCAGGAGGATCGCTTGAGCCCAGGAGTTTGAGGTTGCAGTGAGCTATGATGGCACCACTGCAAACTGAGCCTTCCCTTTGTTCTCTGGAACACACCTTCATTTTACACGGAAAGCTATGTCTCCCTGGTTTGTAGACTATTCACTGGAATAAAGTCTCTTTCCTCCAAATTCCTTTTCAGAGAACTTTCGTTCACACAACCCAAATGTCCATCAACTGACAAATGGATGCAGAAAATGTGCTGTATATATGCAATGGAATATTATTTGGCAATAAAAAATGAAGCACTTATACCCGCTACGACATGGATGAACTTTGAAAACATTATGCTAAGTGAAAGAAGCTAGACACAAAAGATCACATATTGTACAATTCCATTTATATGACATATACAGAATAGGGAAATCTATATAGAGACAGAAAGTAGATGAGTGGTTGCCTTGAGCTGGGGAGGACTGGGGAAATTGAGAGGTGACAGCTAAAGGTATAGGGTTTCTTTTGGGGTTGATGAAAATGTTCTAAAATTGATTGTGATGGCTACATAACTGTGAATATACTAAACACCATTGAATTGTATGGTTCAAATTATATGATATGCAAATTATGTCTCAATAAAGCTGTTACAAAAAAGACTTAGTCATTATACTTGTGTGATTATAGTGAGCTCTCAATAAATGGTAGCTATTACTAGTTCTAGTACTATTATTAGTGTCCATTCCAATGAACCCTGAATGAAGGGAAGAATGTTTATCACATTTGTGAGGGTTTGCCTGCTAAAATCAGAATGATGAAAGAAATTGAAAAGAAAATATGCAGAAAATTAAGGTCAAAATATGCATACAAACCCCAGGAATTCCATTTCAGCAGGAAACCAAGTAGGGCTAAATGCTAATCTTCTTTCTGTTGGGTAATTAGCAAAGTATCCTGTGGACCTTGCATTTTAATTTTCTAGAGTTCTCCAACCTTTTTACCTTACCCTTTTGAACTCATTCTTAGCCCTGCTATAGCCATCTATATAATTTATTCAAATGCAGATTAGTTAGTCCCTGAAAAAGTAATTCCCACTAGAATGAGAAGAGAATATAGAAAAGTCTCACTCCACTTTCTAAGTCATCTTTCAATAAAAGTTCTCCTAGGGGTAAATTCTTTTTCCAATCCTAAATGGAAATGCGTATCTGTACTTGCAGAACCTGTGAACAGTTACCTGTAACAGCTGGAAGACACATGTTTTTGGCCTAGGAAGATGGTAATTTCTCTCCAGTAGCAAAGGACAAATCTCCCCCAAAGTTTCTAATGGAATAAGCAGACTAGCAAGCTGCTGAAAGTTCCTTAAAAATTAAGCTGCTCCTACATTCCCAAGCACAGACTAGCTAACACAGAGACTGAATTACTAAAAGAGAGAAAAGATGAGCACAAGGTCTTTTAGCAAATTCCCCAATGACAACAGCACTTTCAATATGCACAAACACCATAGGAAAAGAAAATGAAAAGAGCCCTATAACTCTTCAGGGACTACAGCTGGGTCTGCCTCAGCACCCAGGGTTAATGTGATGGTCACCACTATGGCTCATTAAACATGTTCTCAACAGGGACAAAACAGGGACAAAAGAATGTCACACACTCTCCTTTACCATCTAAACCAATGCCATCTGAGTCCTCTCTTACTTACCCTTCTAGAGCCATCTCAGTGTTTTTGTCCAACTCTATAACATATGTGTTCCTGTTTATCTTCCTGAAAACAGGTTTTAGAAACTCCGTATTGGCTTCCTTCTCGGGCTGATCAGGTTTACTTTTAACAGCCTGCAAAAATAAATAAATAAATAAATAGGTGGGTGGAGGGAGAAGGTGGCAGGGAAATGAAGAAAACCACAAATTACCTAAGAGGCGGCTCTTATAGGAAACTCCTGACCCACATGGACAGGTTTTTTGGGTGTCCCCAGGAGTGATAATCCAAACATCTCACAATAAGTATGACACTGGGCTGACCAATCACAGTGGAAGCTAGCAACAAACAACCAATGCATTAATACTGCTATAGGTTGGCTAAATAGCAGCCCTAACTGCTTCCAGGGGATACAGGATATAGTTCTGATCTCCATGCCAGGCATATTGGCTGTCAAACAATTGAAAAGATGCTTTGTTAACATCACATTCCACTTTGACCTCATTCAGAGGGGAGAAAAGGCAATATGACTGGCTTTGCTGTCTGGGTATGCCAAGATCAACTAGCTTTTCAGGATAGACCAGTACCATAATACTACCTGCGATACATCTACCCCATTTCATTAAGTGGTATTTACTTCACACAGGAATCTGGGGAGTTCCACCACAAACTCTAATCCTGACTAACGCTAATAAACAGTAGGAGAGATCATGGGGCTGTGAATAATGTCAGTAAAAATAAACTTAAAATTATGCCTTTAAAATAAAACAAATTAACCTAATTATATTTCAAATAAATACCCTAAACACAATAAAGAAAAAAAGAAAGAAGGGCTGAAAGATGGCGGAGTGGTGGTGACCTCCTGGATTCGTGCTCCTGGAGAGGAAGGCATGGATCTCAGTCTGCCACAATGCTAGAGGATAGCTCCCCCACACGAACAGCAGTGTGAATCCACGGAGAATCAGCGTGGGACACAGAGAGCAAGAAAAGACTGAGGGGAACGAAAAATCTTATCAGGAAAATCTGGAGAGTGCCGGAGGGACAATAGAGAGGGGAATGTGCGTCGGCTGTACCCGCCTCACCAGCGAGTGAGGGGGGTCAGCTCCACAGGAAAGCAGCCTGTTTCCCCACTGACCCCCACCCCCACTCAATTAGGGATCTGCCTGAAGCCGGTGCGGAATCACCACGGGAGACGCGGGGCTCTGTGGAGAGGAAACAATAGCGGGAGGCATTTTGAACCCCGGAGCCCCGTGGGCAGACTGCAACCCACGGGAGAGGGTTCACGCGGGGCTGCGGCGAAAGATACCTGAGGGACGCCGAACTGTCTTCTTTACACGGGCGGCCGGGCTCCCGCAATCCCGGCTCCTCCGGCCCCTGCTGGACCCTGAACATTCGCCCCCAGCGCCGGCGACAGGCACGCGGGCAGCCGCCATTGTCGGGGTCCACAGCCTAGCCGCTGCAGAGCGACTGGGAACCGGGCGGCTCCATCCTCTGGTCCGCGGCCCCCGACTAGGAGCTCCGCCTGTGCGTGAACACTGAGGGCTTCCCCAGTCATGAGGGAGCAGAGCATGGACCTTGCGGACACTGGGGCGGGCGGAACATCGCCCCCAGGAGCTGCAGCAGCTGGGGTGCTGGGCGAATGAGGGCACCCCTCCTCCCCCCAGCCGCTGTCTTTCACGCAGAGAGAGAGGCAGAAACCACCTCAGGACAGGAAGAGGCAAGGAAAAAGTCGCTTTCCGTCTGCAATTAAATCAGCCCAGGGACGGGACTCTCAAACTGGTTTCGGGCCAAATTAATTCTCTGGGGCTGGACTCAACAGGAGCAGCCCCCCAGCTGAGGCAGCAAAATCCTGAACAACACGTGAAGGGCTCCCCCTAGTGACAGAGGAGGCAGCTCACCTGGGCCGCTGCACAGCCCAAGATCCACACGCACGGAGAGCCTCTGTCCAGCCTAAAGCTAGCTGAAAGAAGGGACCTGAGGATTGATCCAGATGGGAAGGCCTCAGCAAAGAACTCTGGGAGTTCAAAGAATCAAGCTAAAACCTCGCCTTCAAAGAGGATTACTAATTCTCCACCAATTGACACAAATCAAACGCGAAATAGCAATATGTCACAGGAAGAATTTCAATCATGGATCATAAATAGGCTGAATTTTATGCAAGAAAAAATGGATAGCCAACACAAAGATACCACAAAAAAGATCCAGGACTTGGAAGAAAAATTCACTAAAGAAATCGAAATATTGAAGAAAAATCAAACTAAACTCCTGGAAATGAAGAATTTATTCAGGGAGCTACAAAACACAGTGGAAAGTCTCAAGAGCAGGGTAGATCAAACAAAAGAAAGGATCTCAGAGATCGAAGATGACACTTTCCAATTAAATAAGTCAGTCACAGAGAAGGAGCAAAGAAATAAGAGAAATGACCAGAGCCTACAAGAAATGTGCGATTATGTGAAGAAGCCTAATGTGAGAGTTATCGGCATTCCTGAGGGTGAAGAAGACAATAAGCAAGGGCTAGATAAGCTATTTGAAGAAATAATTGAGGAAAATTTCCCAGGTCTTGCCAAAACTCTAGATATACAGGTTCAAGAAGCTTAAAAGAACCCCTGGCAGATTCACACCAAATAGGAAGACACCACGTCATGCAGTTATTTGACTGACAAAAATTTCCACTAAAGAGGCCATTCTACGAGCTGTAAGGAAGAAGAAACAAGTTACATACAAAGGAAAATCCATCCGAATTACGCCAGATTTCTCAGCTGAAACCTTACAAGCAAGAAGAGACTGGGGCCCCATTCTCACTCTTCTGAAACAAAATAATGCCCAGGCTAGGCTCTTATACCCAGTTAAGCTCAGATTTATATATGAAGGTGAAATTAAGACATTCTCAGATAAACAAAAACTCAAAGAATTCACCAAGACAAGACCACCTCTCCAAGAAGTACTCAAAACAGGGCTACACACGGACCAGCACAAGAAAGACCCACGAATATAAAACTACTCATGAGAAGAAAAAAAACCAGTTATCACAATGGCTCAAGTGAGAAAACAGAATAATGAAATTCAAGCCAAGATGAGGAACAGAAATCAGTCTCACTTATCAGTTCTCTCAATAAATGTGAATGGATTGAATTCCCCACTCAAGAGACATAGGCCGGCCCAACGGTTAAAAAAGTACAAGCCAAGTATCTGCTGTCTTCAGGAAACTCATCTAACCTGCAAAGATGCATTTAGACTGAAAATAAAAGGGTGGAAATCGATATTTCAAGCAAATGGAAGCGAAAAGAAAGCGGGTGTGGCAGTTTTAATCTCCGATAACTTAGTTTTTAAATCAATAAAAGTAATGAAAGACAAAGATGGTTACTATATACTGGTGAAGGGTACAATTCAACAAGAAGACATAACTATACTTAATATATATGCACCCAACTTAGGTGCACCCAGATTCATAAAGCAAACCCTACTTGAATTGGACAAAATGATAGATAAGAGCACTTTGATAGTCAGACATTTTAACACTCCGCTGACAGTACAGGACAGATCCTCCAAACAAAAAATAAATGAAGAAACAAAGGATTTAAATAGAATGCTAGAACAAAGGGGCCTGACCGACATCTACAGGACATTCTACCCAAAATCCACTGAATATACTTTCTTCTCATCAGCCCATGGGACATTCTCCAAGATTGACCATATCCTAGGACATAAAGCATGTCTTAAAAAATTTAAAAAAATAGAAATTATACCATGCATTTTCTCAGATCACAGCGGAATAAAAGTAATAATGAACCCTAACAGAAACTCTCATTCCTACTCAATGTCATGGAAGCTAAACAACCTTCTCCTGAACGATTATTTTATAAATGAAGAAATCAAGACGAAAATCAAAAGATTCTTTGAATTAAACGACAATGGAGACACAACTTAAAAAAATCTGTGGGACACAGCTAAAGCAGTCCTGAGAGGAAAATTTATTTCCATAAATACCTATATCAAAAAGTCAGAAAACTTACAAATAGACAATCTAATGAATAGACTCAAAGAGCTGGAGAAGGAAGAACAGATCGACCCCAAACCCAGCAGAAGGAGAGAAATTATTAAGATCAAATCAGAACTGAATGAAAAAGACAACAAACAAACCATAAGGGAGATTAATAAATCAAAAAGTTAGTTCTCTGAAAACATAAACAAGATTCACACACCTCTGGCTAGGCTAACCAAGAGCAGAAAAGAAAAAACTCTAATTACCTCCATCAGGAACATGAAAGGAGAAATCACGACCGATGCCACAGAGATACAGGACATCATCTACGAATTTTACAAAAATCTTTATGCACACAAATTGGAAAATGAGGAGGAAATGGACCAATTTTTAGAAACACACAGCCTTCCCAGGCTCAACCAGGAAGAAATAAAATTCCCGAATAGACCAATATCTAGATCTGAAATCGAAACAGCAATAAAACAACCTTCCCAAAAAGAAAAGCCCTGGACCAGATGGGTTCACACCTGAATTTTACCATACCTACAAAGAAGAACTGGTGCCCATCCTACATAAACTATTCTCCAGTATCAAGAAAGATGGAATTCTCCCCAGCACATTTTACCAAGCCAACATAATTTTAATACCAAAACCAGGAAAGGATGCAACAAAAAAAGAAAACTACAGACCAATATCCTTTATGAATATAGATGCAAAAATTCTCAATAAAGTCCTAGCAAATCGAATCCAAGTGCTTATCAAAAAAATAATCCATCACGACCAAGTGGGCTTCATCCCAGAGATGCAGGGATGGTTTAACATACGCAAATCTATAAACGTAATTCACCACATAAATAGAAGCAAAAATAAAGATCATATGATCCTCTCAATAGATGCAGAAAAAGCATTTGACAAAATTCAACACCCTTTTATGATAAGAACACTTAACAAAATAGGCATAGACGGGGCCTATCTAAAAATGATACAAGCCATATATGACAAACCCACAGCCACCATCATACTGAATGGGGAAAAATTGAAAGCATTCTCACTTCGAACTGGAACCAGACAAGGCTGCCCACTGTCCCCCTTACTTTTCAACATAGTATTGGAAGTTCTTGCGAGAGCTATCAGGCAAGAGAGCAGAATCAAGGGAGTCCAAATAGGGAAAGAAGAGATCAAACTCTCACTCTTTGCTGATGATATGATGTTATATCTAGAAAACCCCAAGGATTCAACCAAGAGACTCCTGGAATTGATCAATGAATTCAGGAAAGTCTCGGGATACAAAATCAACACACACAAATCAGAAGCATTCATATACACCAATAACAGTCAAACGGAGAACCAAATTAAGGACTCAATACCCTTCAAAATAGCAACAAAGAAAATAAAATACCTAGGAATATATTTACCTAAGGAGGTAAAGGACCTCTATAGGGAGAACTACGAAACACTGAGGAAGAAAATCGCAGAACATGTAAATAGGTGGAAAACCATACCATGCTCGTGGATCGGAAGAATCAACATCGTTAAAATGACTATTCTGCCCAAAGTTATCTACAGATTCAATGCAATCCCTATTAAATTACCAACATCATTTTTCACAGATACAGAAAAAATAATACTACGCTTTTTTGTGGAACCAGAGAAGACCCCGTTTAGCAAAGCAATTTTAAGCAACAAAAACAAAATGGGAGGTATTAATTTACCAGACTTCAAACTATACTACAAAGCTGTGATTATTAAAACTGCTTGGTATTGGCACAAGTGCAGGGACACAGACCAATGGAACAGAACAGAAAATCCAAACATAAAACCATCCTCATATAGCCATCTAATCTTTGACAAAGCAGACAAAAACATACTCTGGGGAAAAGATTCCTTATTTAATAAATGGTGCTGGGAAAACTGGATAACCACATGTAGAAGACTAAAACAGGACCCACAGCTTTCACCTCTCACAAAAATCAAATCACGGTGGCTAACAGATTTAAATCTTAGGGGGGAAACTATTAGAATTCTAGAAGAAAATGTAGGACAGACTCTTACAGACATTGGTCTAGGCAAAGAATTTATGAAGAAAACCCCTAAGGCAATCACAGCAACAACAAAAATAAATGAATGGGACTTGATTAAATTAAAAAGCTTCTGCACAGCCAAAGAAACAGTCACGAAAATAAACAGACAGCCTACAGAATGGGAAAAAATTTTCGCATACTACACATCAGATAAAGGTCTGATAACAAGAATCTATTTAGAACTCAGGAAAATCAGCAAGAAAAAATCAAACAACCCTATCAAAAAGTGGGCAAACGACATGAATAGAAATTTTTCAAAAGAAGATATAAGAATGGCTAACAAACATATGAAAAAATGCTCAACGTCCCTAATCATCAGGGAAATGCAAATCAAAACCACAATGAGGTATCACTTAACTCCAGTGAGAATGGCCTTTATCAAAAAGTCCCAAAACAACACATGTTGACGTGGATGCGGAGAGACAGGAACACTCATACACTGCTGGTGGGACTGCAAACTAGTGCAACCCCTGTGGAAAGCATTATGAAGATACCTTAAACAGATTCAGGTAGACCTACCATTCAATCCAGCAATCCCATTATTGGGCATCTACCCAGAAGAACAAAAGTCATTCTACAACAAAGACACCTGTACCCAAATGTTTATAGCAGCACAATTCACAATTGCAAAGATGTGGAAACAACCCAGATGCACATCAATCCACGAATGGATTAGTAAACTGTGGTATATGTATACCATGGAGTATTACTCAGCTATAAGAAATAACGGTGATACAACATCTCTTTAGTTCTCCTGGAGAGTTGGAACCCATTATATTAAGTGATGTATCCAAAGAATGGAAAAACAAGCATCACACGTACTCACCAGAAAATTGGTTTCCCTGATCATCACCTAAATGCACATCGGGGAAGGGTACCAATTAGATATCAGACTGAGACGGGGGGTGGGGGGAGGGGATGGGTGTATGCCTACATGATGAGTGCGTTGCACACCCTCTGGGGAATGGTCATGCTTGAAGGTGCTGACTCGGGGAGGTGGGGGGGGGAAGGGATGGAGGTATGACTACATGGTGAGTGCCAGGCGTACTGTCTGGTGAATGGACATGCTTGAGGCTCTGACTTGGGGTGATAGGCAGGACATGGGCAATGTATATAACCTGAACTTATGTACCCCCATGATGAGCTGAAATAAAAAAAAAAGAAAAGAAAAAAAGAAAACAGAAGACAAGAAACAACCAATCCAAGTAACTTACAAATACAGTATTTGACTATATATCCTAAAAGTACAAATCCTTAATTAGGATGGGTTTGTTAGGGTGGATATTGCTAATAAATCTGGAACTCTTTTTAATAGGTTTATTATAGTGGTATCAATGCAGTAATTTTGAAACTCTCTTAGATGTATTACAGTATTAAGTAAATGTGTTGACGTTCTTGGGAACCAGGGCTGTCATTGTAGAAGGAGGAACATACAAATATGAATTGGGGAATGCAAGAAAGAATCTTGTGTGCTGGAATTGAAGCTGTGCAATTTTCTTTCTTAAGAAAGGTATGATTTCTTAAACAGGTATGTGTGTGTGTGTATATATATATATATATATATATATATATATATATAGCTGTGTATATAGGTATATGTGTATATAAATCTATGTATATAGATATAAGTACACGTGTTTATATGTGTGTGTGTATATACCTACAGATATTTCCTAGCTTTGTCTGCTGAAAGAGCAGAAAAAGCAGATACCCCAGTAGCACACCTAACATTGAGATCTTGGTTTCTAATACCATTCCCCACCAAAAGGAGCCAGAACTCTTTGGAGAAATAGTTGACTCCAGGGCTGGGACAAAGTAGGCATAAGATGAGCCTGGAACATCTGTTTATGCTAGAAAGAAAATGTTAAAAAAATTATGAGAGCTTGTCACAAGGACACAGTAGTCAGATTGAAGGGGATCCTAACAGGCCAAATCTAGGACAAGTTGAGCACCAAAATAAAGTATAATAATGAACAATAAACCACTGAAAAATAAGAATTCATGAGTCCATACCAATATTATATAGGGGACAAGGGAAGGCTTATGCTTGCAGAAGAATGCCCAGGGAAGACTGGTAAATGGGAAGCAAATGCTAGAGTTGGAAAAAATCATAATAAAAGATTAAGGCATGAATCACCAATGGATGCTAAATCTAGAGGACATTTTGATGAAGAGCAGGCTATTTTTAGGTTCTTAAGAGTATTTCCCACAGACTTCCTAATAGTTACAAAAGAAAAATAAATTAAACTAATTGTATAGTGGAAAAACCAGGCACCATCTTGATCAGGTGATTAAAATTAACATCATCAACAAGGGACAGATAGACATTGTGTGCCTCTAGATGTGATACCTTGAGGAGGACAGAAAGAATATCACCTACAATATCTAGCCAAGAATGTATAAAATCATCTAATCATGAGGAAACATCAGACAAACACAAAATGAGGACCATTTTATTTTACAAAGGGGAGAGTTGCATAAGATTATATCCTTCAAAAATGGCAATGCCATAAAAAAAAGAAAGGCCATGGAAATGTTCCAGATTTAGAGGCTAAAAAGATAAGTAAATGTAATACATAAACCTAGACTGGATCTTTTACTGGAGGGGGAAAATGCTACACGGGTGCTACAAGGTCAACTGATAAAACTGGAATATAGACAATTGATTACATAAAACTGCTGTATTAATGTACATTTAGACAGTTGATAAGTGCCTTGTGATTATATAAGACAATTTCTCTATTCTTAGGAAATCCACATGGAAGTACTTGGGGTAAAGGACCATGATACATGTAAGTGAATGATAAAGCTAGTGTCATAAAATGTTAACAATAGGTAACCTAGGTGAAGGGGATATGGGTGTTCTTTGCACTATTTTTTTATTTTTGCAACAGCTTGTAAATTTGAAGTTATTTCCAAATGAAATATAGAAAAAAAAGTATGTCTTTGTATCATCAGATCATAATAAGCAATTATAATCTAATTCTTTTTAGGACTTCAAGTCATCCACCTCTGCTTTTCAAAGAGCATGGCAGTTTTCATTTTAACTTCACCTAAAATTTTAGAAACTCCCTATACATGCCATCAAGATTCAGAATGGGAAGAGAAGTACATTCTTGGCAGGAGAGAGGTAGAGACCCTAACCTCCAAAGTGAAACTTTCTACTTGCCATATGTACAGGTTCAAAGCACTGATATTTTCAGAGCTAGGCTCAAGGGAACTTTGACCTATACTTCCCCATAATTCTTTCATCATGAAATAGGAGAACAGAAATGAAAGTCCTACTTACACAAAACCATATAGATAAACATGGATATAGGCCCTATCTCCTTGTCTGCTGGCTTAGCACCAGCTCTTATATATTATCAAAAGTCCTTTATCATTTCCCAGCCTGGAAATGATAAGGGAGGGGGAAAGAAAAACTCACAGCAGATTAACTAATTAAAACAGATCAATTCTTCTTGGCAGGCCAGGACCTCATTGTGGCAAATGTTGAGAAGAAGATAGAGATAGGGACATAGAGACCTAGTAATACTGACAGAAAGAAGCAAATCATTATGTAGGGAATCCCCAAAATTCAGAAAGAAAGGAGCCTTCAACTCTCAAATAGATGAGCTCAGATATCAACTGAAATGCCCAACCCTAGGAATGACTTAGGTACATTGTAATGATGGAATGAACTTTCTCTGGAAAGCACCAAAGACCCTTCAAGGTAACCAAGGTGAATCTTCAGAACTTGAATGCAAAAGGGAAATGGGTTTTCTGAGCTGCTGGAAAGTTAGCAGCATAGATTACTGCTTCAGAATGCCTTGCTCCCCACTGCCCTGTCCCCATGAGGATGTGGCCAAACAGATATTGAATTTGGTTGGAGAATCAAGAGGGTCCTGGATACCTGCAAGGGTTTCCTATTATTGTTACAGTTAATTTGTGTCTGTTCTTTCTGAATGGTATAATAAAACTCATGAAAAAGAAAGGACTGAGACATAGCAAGAAAATCAGTTTCTCACATGCTATGATGCCTTACTGCTATAGTCTGTGTCCCCCTAAAATTCATATGTTGAAACCTAATCCCTAATATGACAGTATTAAGAGGAGAGGCCTTTTGAGAGGTGATTAAGTCATAAGGGCAGAGCCCACATGAACAGGATTAGTTACCTTATAAAGGAGGCCCAAGGGAGCTTGTTTGCCCCTTCTGCCATGTGAGGACACAGCAAGAAGATGCCATCTATGAGGAATGGGCCCTCACCAAATAACAAATCTGCCAGCACTTTGATCTTGGACTTTTCAGCCTCCAGAACTGTGAGCAATAAATTTCTGTCGTTTATAAGTTACCCAGTCTAAGGTATTTTGTTATAGTGGCCCAAATAGACTAAGACACTTACCTTGCACAGTGTCACTGTACTCCCATCAGGAACTCTGAAGGCCAAGGGAAGTTAAACTCATCTGCTCCTGATTTGTACCTTATTTCAGCCAAGTTTCTAGATCCATGGTTAAATAAATCAGGAAATGAATCTAACCTTATAGGTATGTGTGTGGGGGGGGCTCTTTCTACCAATCGATAGAAAGTTTGAAATTAGACAGAAAGATATAACTTAAAAACATGTTGTAATCTCCATGGGGAAGAGATTGCACTACCAAAAAGGTGGTCATGCAGAATCTAAAGTACAGGGATCCAAAAGAAAGAACTTTGCCAATGCTTATCTGATCCTGCCCAAGGGGATAAAACATATCTAGTAGATGTAAGTATTCTGGTAGCCACAGAAGTATACTCTATTATGTAGGGCAAGAATAGCTCACCAGGCTTCTCTGCAGCCTAGATGAAATAGACTTCAAAACCAATAATGGGAAAATCCTCATCTGTAAAGTAGAGATGATTATAGTATGTACCTCATAGGGTCATATGAGGATTAAGTGAGCTGATACAGGAAAAAGTGCTTAAAATAGGGGCTGGCATGTGGTAAGCACTTAGTAGATATCAGTTGTTATTATATTCTAAGACCCAATATTACCTTTGGCCTGATTCTCTATTCAATTAACAACAATTCTATTAATTCTATTTTTACTAGTACTTTATTAATCCAAGAAGGGAGGTGACTTAGAAGGGAATTCAAGAATTCTAGTCAAAATTGAGTTTCTAGATCTTCATAGTTGAAGACCAGATCATGGAACTGTGGTTCTCAGCAGTTCTGTACATTTGGAAGCATTTTTGATTGTCACTATCACTGGGCTCCTGCTGGAATTTAATGCCTAGGGGTCAGGGATGCTGATTGTGGTCAGTCCTACACAATAGAAAAACTGCCCTGCCCAAAACACCCATAGTGCTCAAATAGATAAACACTGCCCTAGACTACAATGATTCCACCAAAGTACTTACCTCCAAGGCCTAAGCAGCCAGCTGAGCCATCTCTAAACTGTATCTAAATGCAATATCCCACAGTTCTCACATTATCTACAATTTCATATCTGTTAATCACTCTGCTGCTTCCAGATAACTCCACCAATTGACCCAGATGGTATGTGCCAGTAGAAGAGCTCCTGCAGTTTCTGAAATTGGGTCACTGATGCCAAATAAAATCTGTTCTCAACATTCCAGAGAGGGTCCGAGTTTGGTAAAATGGAAAAATCCCTCAAGGAAGAGGTTGTCTAAGCCTTACACAAAACCGTATCAGGGGATTGGACTAGCATACTCACATTGGTGAGATCTTCAAAAGCTAATCTCTTTTTGAGTGCTTCCTGAAGTGAAGATGGAGATATATTTGCTTGGTAATTCTCCCCCCTCTACAAAAGTAAAAGACATAAATGAGTATATCCATCCAATTGTGAACAGTCTCTTCAGGGAATTTGCGTTATCTTCAGGGTTCAGCTGAAACACCAGAATCTCAAAGGAACCAGGGATGCACATCATAAACTCCAATAAAATACAACAAAAGGACATTTTGGCACTCAGAGCTGCTTTTTGAGTCCCTAAAGATGGTAGTCACTCATGATGGGAACAGGTCTGCGAAGAGACGAGATGATCTTCAGCGTAACTCTTAAAATGAGCAAAATATAACCTGGTAGAGCTAATTTTTCCTCTTACTTCTCTCATATTTATAGTTATCCTATCCACGATGAACCATTACCTCCCCCACCACTCCTAGTTATTCCTTTAATATGGATGCTTTCAGGTAAATCAGTTTAACAATTTAACAAATATTTAAGTATCTCTTATATTAAGTAGCTTTTTAAAGACATTTCCAATAAGGATAATAGTGCACATACCTATACACTGGTCCAGGATCGGTTCTTTACTAGCTGTTGACCTTGGATAAGTCACTTAATCTCTGAGCCTCAATTTTCTTATCAGTAAAATTAAAATGATAACTTACCTCAGAGTCCTTGAGAATCAAATAAGAGAATATGTGTTTTTAAAAAGTCTGTATAAACTATAAATGGATGGAAACAGTATTTTAAAATGTGTAGACTGATATGACTGTAAACCTAACAGGGAAAATTTTGTATTTTAAGAAAAAAGTTTTGTAATCCAGATTAATCTCTAATTGTTAGCGTATATAAAGGAGAGACAGGGGCAAGGAGGAGGGGTGAATATTTTGGAGCAGAGGGAGCTTTCTTTCTAGGTATTTTGTATCTGTGCATGCCTTACCTCACACTCCCAGAATACGACCATCTTTATGGGGTTCGAGGATAGGGCAAATCACACTATAGGGCTCTTCTACCCCCTAACAGCTTTTACATGGTAAAAGTCTCCTATATCTCAGATTTTCCTTATGAAATTCTAAGAACCTGCCCTACCTATACCAGAGAGTTGTTATAATGTGAAGCAGGATGCTGGGATCTTTGCTTTGTTCTCCATTTAGGCCATTAACAAACAGTACATGGCACAGTAAGTGATCAGAAATTTAAAGAACTGGATTTATGATACAATAGATCAATCTGGTACAATAGAGTAATCCCGGAATGGCTGAGAAGAATTATTTCTGTTCTCTAATTGATTAAGCCAAGAAATAAGTAGACTATTAGTCTTTTATCTAGTTCATGATAAATAATCCTAGTAGAAATAATTAGCAAAATATAAAATATTATTTTCTCACACATTATCTAAGAAATAAACTCTCAGTCTGTTATCCAATTCCTACTTAATATTACTGGTAGAAATAACCAACCAAAAATAAAATTACAGCTGAAACTGAACTCAGTTAAACTTAAGATTTACAAAATGTGCTCCAAGAAAGTTGTATTTGGTAAAATAACTGCCACAAAAGAAAACTTACAGTGGTAGAATTCTAATCAGAAAATTTGATATGGACAAAATCCCATAAATGTGTACAAGCTTTCTTGACAAATTTACATGGGAAATAAATTTGGCCACTCCATGAAAATCATTTTAGTAAAACAAAAATGAAAATGATTAGCAAATATTTATCTGTGCTGAGAGAAAACCAATCAAGGAAATTAAATTCATCTAATGATGTTTGCTCCAGGAAATACTTTCTTGATTACAATTCATCAGCGTTAATATAATTCTGATTATGTACGATGATGAACACAGAACATCCCAAGGTTAGAATAACAATGTCAAACTACCCATAAAGTCAAAACAGTAGTGTAAAAAATACACTCATTTATCAAATTTAATAGCTGTAAAGAGCACGATAATATATTTGCTGATGTAATCTTCTTATCAGGAGGTACCAAATAGCCTCTCAGCAAGGTGCTTTGAGCTTCTCAGAGAAAGTAAGAGTGATGAGGGCTGAGTGTTGTTTGGTTTTGAGGGTTGTGGAAGTGGCCTTCATTTAAGCACTACATTTATGGGAAGGAGAGTTCACACTTCCTCCCCATGTTCTAATTTGCTGGTATTCTCCAACTACAAGGGCTGCCACCCATTCCCAATTTCTCAGATTAAACCAGACATATTCCAAAAGATCCAAGAGTGAGGATGGGTACTGAACCAACACAGGAAGAAACTACCTGACACACTGTTGAGAAAGATAGCTTGCTCTCACCTTTTCATGTTGGTTATGATCACTGGGCACAATTTCGCTGGATGGAGATTTCTTAGTCTTGGGTTTGGAGCTTTGGGGTGGTGGTGGTAGTGGCATCTTTTAAAGATTCAGTAGTGTCTTGTCCAAGGTAGAGCTGCAATCAGAAAAGTACTCTTTAAAACACCATTTGCCAGAAACACCATAGAATTCTCTGGAAACTGTTGAGAAAACATGGTCTTTCTATAGCATCCCTAGGAGAAAAAGGACTTTGAAGTTGGACAGATCTGGGTTCCAATCTTGGTTGTATCACAATTAACCTTGGGCAAATGACTTAAACTCCCTGGGCTTCAGTTACCTCATCTGTTAAATGGTGATAAGTATACCTACCTCTGCAGGCTATTGTTCAAATTAAATGAGATACTCTATGTAAAAAGCCCAGAACAGTGCCTGCCATCCTCTGTGGACACTGGGATGTGGCCTAGCGCCTAGTTTAGACTTAGCGACACTGTAGACAAATTATGCGGTAGTTTTGCATTGAAAACAATGAAGAACTTGACAGTTCACATAATATGGAGGCTAGCTAGTAGAGTTAATGTTCTTTAAAAGACATGGGTTCCTGGCAACAGCAATTATAATGACCCTACAGAGAAGGCAAGAGAATGACTGCACATGCACGTATACATGATAGGCCAAACAGTATTCAAAGGATGCATTCAATCAGAAGAAACTGTAACCCAATTCCAGATACCTGGTAGGAAAAACAAAATTCAAAAGATGAGATAAACAGCAGAAGGAACTAACTTATTAAAACTCACTTGACGTAAGAATTTAACAGTCATTACTTGATCCTAATATCCTTGGAGGGGATTACCTTTGCCCCATCTCAGTGTGGGACCCATTTTATATTCCTTAGGTTCTTCAAGTTTGTGAGTCTTCAATATTTAGGATACACATATGTGTCTTACAAGCAAATACATAATTAGGAAGAATCATTGTTTGGATACACAAAAGACTCTTTCCACCCAGATACATCTGCCCTTCTAACCCCACTCACATTCAATTTCCAAGTTCAACTGCATTTGACAAAGAACAGGCTTCCCTAAGAGACACCTAAAGGCAATGCAACAAACTTACCACTATGTACCAGATACTTCAGGCAATGGAGACATAAACACAAATCATAGATCTTATCCTGTAAGTATTCACATACACAGCTCTAATGTTAACAAAAATGTGACAAATGATTTAATAAAGGTAGATACAAAGTACTTGTTATGGACTGAATGTTCCCATCCATCTGCCCAAAATTCATGTTGCTATTCTTCCATTCGGTTTTTTTTTTTGTTTTTGTTTTTTGTAGAGATGGGATCTCACTATTTTGTCCAGGCTGGCCTTAAAATCCTGGCCTCAAGTGATCCTCCCACCTCAGCCTCCCAAAGTGCTGGGGATGACAGATGTGAGCCACCATGTCCAGCCCATATGTTGACATTCTAACCCCCAATGTGACAATATTAGGAGATGAGGCCTTTGGGAGATGTTTAGGTCTGAGGGTAGAGCCCTTGTGAATGGGATTAGTGCCCTTATAAACAACAGACACACCCTACCCCCCCCCCCCCCCGCCACAAAGAGAGCTCTCTTATCTTTTTCTGCCATGTGAGGATACAACAACAAAATAGCCATCTATGAACCCAGAAGGAGGAAGCAGACACCAAATCTGCCAGTGCCTTGATCTTAGACTTCTTAGCCTCCAGAACTGTGAGAACTAAATTTCTGTTGTTTAAGCCACCCACTCCATGGCACTTTATTATAGCAACCCCAACTAAGACAGTACCTTAGAAACATAATGGAAAGTCAGTAATCCTTTCCAGAATGGGGTAGAGGAAGCAACATTTGATCAGGTTTTAAATGGCAAACAAGTTCCCAAGGTGACTAAGGAGCTTTCCAAGCAAAGAAAGCCTGAGCCCAGGCAGAGGCATGAACACACAGAGTTCAGGGACATCCCAGATGTCTGGAGTATGGAACATAAAGAATGTGTTAGGGAGGAGTTAGAAACGAGCTGAAAATCTAGGCTAGGGCCAGGATGGTAAGAAAAGCATGCAGAGAAGACTGTAGCTTGAGGGGAAAGTTTAAGAAAGGAAAAAGGCTGATTTAGGTTTTGCTTTGGATGGAGAAGTATTAGACATTTTGTAGGTGAGGAAAAGCCAGTACAAGCATGTGCCTTCACATTTATTACTTCAGTTGATCCTCACAACAAAACTGCAAGTGTAAACAGGACAGATACAATTCTCTCCATTTCATGGTCTCAGATGAGCTAAGTGACTTACTACCCAGGACAAACTATTAAGTGGCATAGATCACCCAGCTCTTTCCAGGGCACTTTCTAAAATACCATGAAGTCTCTCGGATCTCACTCAAAAACATTCCAAAACAGTGAAAAGCCATAATGTGAGGAGGTAGAATGAGTACAGGCTTTGGAATCTGTGCAACTGGGCTTCTAAATCAGCCAACAGCTATAACACCACTTACTTGCAGAGGACTCCTGTGGCTCAAATGTAAATTTATATGTACAAAACCTGACCCACAGTAGGCACTCGATAAATGGTACATCTTACTCTCCTTCTCTTCCCTCAAATCCAAGCCTATTTTCCATCTCATCCCTCAAAACTCAGCCAAGCAGCAATAAAGCTAAATTGTGTGCACCCACCCTTAACACTACACTCTATGAAAACCACCTACCTCACTATTATTCATGCCTCATACAATTTTTTATGGATGATCAAAGGCACATGCTCTGAAACCTTTACCTTTCAAAGGGAAAGAAATCTGGAGTCCACAGGCTAGAAAACTCTCAGTTTATGACACTACAGGTTAACTAAATCTCAGAGAAAATAATATTATTCATATAATGGTCACATACCACATTCATTATCCTGAACACTAATCATTTACTTTGGGGGACACACACACTGACAGGTAAACTAATTTCCCTGCTGCTGGGGGTAGGGAGGGGAAGAACAGAGGGGATTGACACCACCAAAAACATCCTTTCATAAAAGGATACTCTCTGCAGGACACTCTCACCTTCTACCACCTACAGAACCCTGAGCCTTACTTAGACAAGAAAATTAGAATCCTTTCCCCTTTTCTGACTTTCCATTTCCCCTACATACACACTGACAAGTGTTACAGACCCCGTTGGGCATCCCAGGGCTGGTGCTGAAACCCATACAGGGGCAGCAGAGCTAAGCTAATCAAAACAGTCTACAGTAAGGAGTAGCAACTTCATTTTTATGTACAAAGGCAGGTTACAGACAGCAAGGCACTGAGGAGAGAAAGCAGCATGGTGTCAATAAAGCAGCACTGGGCTGGGAAGGATGCCTAGGGTCTAGTTCTGGCCCTGCCCCCAGCTGGGTGACACTGGGCAAGAACCTTTCCCTCCCTGGGCCTCAGTTTCTCCACCTAATAAAAAGACGCAATGGGACCAGAGCCTCCTATTCAGTGTAGTCAATGGACAAGCAACATTAGCATCACCTGGAAGCTTGTTAGCAATTTAAAATCTCAGGCCCCAAACTAGGGCTACCAAATCGAAATCTGAAAATTAACCATATTCTCAAGTGATCTGTATACCCTTTTAAGTTTAAGAACCATTGTTCTAGGGTCCCTTTGACCTCTGACCTTCTAGGATTCTAAGTGGACCATAGCAGAGGTTGGTGGGAAAGCCAGACCTGAAGGGGGTTGGAGGCGGGGATAGAAGAGAGCCAGTGGAGATGAAAGGTACGACAAGGCAGTAAGTACACGTGTCCATCCTCCCTTCCTCTCCTTCAACCTGTAATTCAAAAGACATCCTGCTAGCAGCATTCTATGACTGAAATATTTCTGATCCCTCAGCACTTGTAGATGACATTAATCCTGCACACTTTCACTCGTGAAAAGACGTTTTGTAAAAGTACTCTGAGTCAGGCACATGTACTAATCGCTCCATCTAAATGCTGGGATCCAGTCTCGTTTGCTCTGCCATCTCACCCCCTAATACACACTCCCTGCCCAAGCTCGTGCAGGGCTCACTCCGCAGATTGCTGACTGGAAGGAGTACGAGACAAAATTTAGTCGCAGGGACGCTGTGCATCCCGGCAAGAGAGGACAGCGTGTAACAAGGGGCTGGAGTGACGCCCAAGGACTGACCGGCGGGCGACAGAGCCGGACACTCGAGCCGGTAGTACAAGCCCAAAGACGCCTACCTCACACGGAGATTGAGGACAAACAGGAAAGACCACGGACGCACCCCTAGACCAGGGAAATGAAAGGAGCTCCTTGTCCTAGCGACCTGAGTCCGTCCCCACCTGGCCTGTACGCCCTCCATCCGGTTCAGGTGGGGATTTTGAAAACTACAGCCCTGAGGAAGCTCAGTGGCGATTGGCCAGCAGAGGGCCAATCAGCGTGCACAGCTGTTTCATGCACACGCCTAGCAAGGAGGGGCCGGGCTGGATATTTTTAAAGTGACCTCTGCAGCTAATGGACTTCGCATTGGGGCGTGGTTTCGAGTACAACTGATTGCACCGGGTCTCTTTAAAGATACTTTTTCATTTAAATCTGCTGGAGGATGGTGAGAGCAGAGCAGCCATATGATGTAGGTTTAGACCTATTAAAACATTAATATTAATAACCTCTTACAGAGTCAAGCATTAACTCCTGCAGGTTTCACAAGTGGCCTTGTGAAGGAAGCAGGGCAGAAGTTACTGCCCTATTTCATGAATGAGCACCCGAAATGCAGACAGCTAATAGTACTAGTTAACATTAATGCAGCACTAGCTCTGTGCTACTTGCTATAAATTTTTTATTACTTTAAATCCTGTCCCCAAAAGCAAGTATTTTTATTATTGCCATTTTACAGATAACAATATTGTAGTTTGCTAACTGCTCAATATCACAAAGCTACATTATGGCAAAGTAGGTACTACAACACAGATATTCATTTCATTCATACATTAGTTCAGTTTTTAAACAAATATTTATTGAACACCTGCTTTGTGCCAGGAACTAGAAAAAATATATATGAGGGATTGACAAAGGATTTAAAGAATTTATAACACTGCCCTGTCCTCTGAGGGGGCAAAGAGAAAATGGAGATGCCAGGTATAAAATCTAGGACTTCCTGCATATTCAGCACGTACTCTACGACTGAACTACATCCTTAGATTTATTATTAGCCCATTCTCCTTTTAGTATCTTGTAGCCTCTACATTAAGGGTAATATATGGTCCAGGCCCTCTTTTTAATCTCCCTAGCTTATCTCATCCAGAGCCATGAATTTAAATATCATCTAAAAACTGGCCATAGACTCCAGACTCATAAATCCAAATTACTACTCCATATCTCCACTTGGATATCTAATATTAGACACCTCAAATTAAATGTGTTCACAATAGAACTCTTAATTATCAACCCCCTCCCCAAACCTGATCCTTCCCCCAATGTCCACCATTTCAGAAATTAGTACCACATCAAACCTGTTACTCAAGCCAGAAACCTGAGTATCATCTTTGATTCAAACTCTTTTCCATTACCCCACCCTCCCATATCCAATCCTTAAGCAAGTTATGTTGATTCCACCTCAAAATATCTTATATCCATCCACTTTTCTCCATCTCCACTGCCACCTAGTCTCTCATTTGGCTCACTATCAAGAGCCTCCAAGCTGCTCTTCCCCTTTCCACTCTTACCCTTCTCTAATATGAATACACAACAAGAGTGATCTTTTTAAAAAATAAAAATAGCATCATGTCCCTCTCTTACTTCAGTTGTTTCCCACAGAACTCAAAATAAAACCCTAACTCTTTACCCTGTTCTACAAGGTCCTGCCTCCCTCATCAACCTCATCTCATACCACTGCCTTTCTTATTCACTCCACTCCAACCATAATGGTCTTCTTTCAAAGCTTTAAATGTACCAAACTCCCTCTCCTTGGGTATTTTTGCACATAATGTTCCCACTGCCTGGAACATTCTCCCCTCCATTTTTTTAATTGCAAGTTTTTTTCTCAAGGTTCAAGTCTCAGTTTAAATGTCTCCTCTTCAGAGAGGCCTTGCCTGACCATGTTATTTAAAGAACGATTGATTCTTCTCCCATTCCATTATACCCTAGCTCAGCCCCTTACTTTTTTTAGAGTAATTACAGCTACAAATAACAATTACAAATTACTATTTGTAATCTTTTTAACATATCTCCGTATTCAAGAATGCAAGGTCCCTAATGGCAAGGACCATATATATTGCACTCTATCTCCAGTGATTAGCATTAATGAAAGCTTACATTTATCAATTGTCTATTATATGTTTAACACTGTTCTAACACTTGTAACAATCTAATGAGGTCTTTAATATCCCCAATACCTGAGGCACAGAAAAGTTTAGTAACTTGCCCAAGATCACACACATAGTAAGTCATCAGATTGGGATTTAAACCCAAGCATTCTGATTCCACAGAACAAACACATAACCATTACCCTATACCTACCTCCTTGATAGACGATTGAAAAATATTTGTTAACTAAGTAAATGAGTATCTTCCTTTAAGGGTCATCACTGTGGCTAGGCATCCCACTGAGATGCACTATAAAGGAAATGCAGTGTTAACACAAGTCACTCTAAGTCTTTAGGCATGAGAGGACAAGGTCCATCAATAAAAACAACACACAACACAAAAACTATAAAACAAGCAATTTCATTTTTCCTATTCTTCCCAGCCTTTCACAAAACCAAAAAAAAGTTATTGAAAGTTGGGATTTTTCCAAAATTCCTTAAATTTATTTTTACCTCAGCCTTCATACCTCCAGTTGACTTAACCTTTCTTTGGGTAGCATCCAGAGAGAACACTGAGAAAAGAGAGGATAGCCCTTCAACTCCACAATTTTCCAATATTTCCCTCCTCCCACGTATACAACATTCTCTTAAACTCTCCTTTCTCTTTCTCCCTACACTCCTGTATTAAAACCTAATAGAAAAGATCTGTCATTATCAACCTCACTTTTACATGAAAATATATTCCAGATGGATCCAAGATTTAAATGTGAAAATGAAATCATGGCAATACTAGACATAATATAAAATAATATTTTTGTAATCTTATATAAGAAAAAATCCTTTCTGAACAAGACAAAAAAATTTAGTAGCTAAAAATGTATTAATTTCTATTTGGCAAAACAAACAGAAAACAAAGTTAAAGAAATCTAACAACTGGCAAAACAATGGCAATACAAAGTAACAAAAGAATAATTTCCAAGATGTACACTGAAAACTTTATGATCAATAAGAAAAAGATGAACTGCTCATCAAAAAAGTTGGCAAGAAAACAAATAGACAATGCAAGTTGTTATAAAAATGAAAATGTGTTTAATTTCACTAAAAATAAAAGCAGATTAAAATAGTAATGAACTATTTTTGTTTAGGACATTGACAAAGATTTAACAGATTGATGATAAATAACTTCTTTTGGTGAGGGAGTGGGTAAACAGGTACTTTTGGTCATCATCAATAGGAATAAAAACTGCCATAAACTTTGGGTTATTTGAAAATGCCTATTGAATTTTAAATGTTTGGGCCTTCTTGTCCACGGATTCTAATTCTGGTAGTCTTTCCTATAAAGTCACTTATTCTAGAAATAAGGCTGGAAATTTCCCAAATTTGGGAGAGACATAAAACCTAGATTGAAGAAGCTAAGCAAACTCCAAATAGGATAAACCTATAAAAATTAATACAAAGACACATCATAATCAAACTTCTGAAAATTAACAACAAAGAAAAAATTGTTGAAAGCAGCAAGAAAGGAATGACACCTTTCTAAAAGAAGTAAAAACTTTTGAATAACAATGGATTTCTCATTAGAAACCATGCAGGCCAGAAGGAGGTGACACAATGTTTTCTAAGAACTAAAAGAAACAGCTGTAAACTCAGAATTCCATATCCAGGGAAAATATTCTTCAGGGGTGAAGGGGAAATCAAGATATTCCCAGATGAAGGAAAACTAAGAGAATTTGTTGCCAGCAAATCTATCCTAATGGAATAGAAAGTTCACAAAATAGAGAAAAAAATGGTAATAGGAAGAATCTTAAAACATCAGAAAGAAAAAACAATGGAAAGAGCAAAGTATAGGTAAATACAATAGACTTTCCTTCTGATCCTGAGTTTTCTCAATTATGTTTGACAGTTATAGCAAAAATTAGAACATTGTTTGATGTAGGTCTCAAGGTATGTAGAGGAAATGTATAAAATAGTAATATTATCAATGAAAGAGGGTAAAGAGATGTAAATGGAGGAAAGGTTTCTACACCTTTTTCAAACAGGGAAAATGTTAAGTCTAGTAAAATGTAAAAAGATACGTATAAATACATCTCTCTCTCTTTATATGTGTATATATATATGTGTGTGTATGTGTATGTGTGTGTGTACACAGTAATACTCAGAACCACCATTATAAAAGCTATACAAAGAGAGACACTCAAAAACATTATCGATACATCAAAATGAAATTCTAAAGAATGTTCAAGTAACTGGAAGGCATGAAAAAGAAAACATAAAAATTAAAAACAGAAGGAATAATCAGAAAACAAAAAATAAAATGGCAGACATAAGCCATAACATATCAATAATCACATTAAATGTAAATCATTTAAGTAGGGCAATTAACAAAGATTAGCAAAGGGAATTCAAAAAGCATATCCCCCAAACATACTGTCAACAAGAAACCCACTTCAAATATAAGTTGGTAGAAATTAAAAAGTATAAAAAGGTATACCATGCAAAACTTAATTTTAAAGAAGCAGGAATAGCTATATTAAAACCAGATAAAGTAATATCAGAGCAAAATAAATTACCAGGGACAGAGAGGAACATTACATAATGATAAAATGGTCAACCCACCAAAGATATAGCAATCCTAAATGTGTATGCACCAATCAACAGAGTACGTGAAGCAAAGACTGATAGAACTGAAAAAAGAAATAGACAAATTTACATTTATAATTGGAAGCTTCAACATCCCTATCTTAATAATTCATTTTTTAAAAACAGCTAGATAAAAAAATCAGCAAAGATATAGAACTCAACACCCACCAGCAACAAACAAAATCTAATTGACATTTATAGAACAGCCCTACAACAGCAGAATATACATTTCTTTCAAGTGCCCATGAAACATTTACCAGAATAGACCATACCCTCAATTATAAAACAAACCTTAGCAAATAAAAAAGAACTGAAATTATAACAAAGTATGTTCTCTGACCACAATGGAATCAATCTAGAAATCAATAACAAAATAACAGGAAAATCTCCAAACACTTGGAAACTAAACCACACACCTCATGGATCAAAGTTGAAGTTTTAATGCAAATCCAAAAATACATTGAACTGAATGAAAATGAAAATCCAACATATCAAAATTTGTGGGACACAGCTAAAGCAGTGCTGAAAGGGGAATTTATCACTAACTATTAATACTTACATTAGAAAAAAGGAGGCCAGGTGCGGTGTCTCACGCCTGTAATCCTAGCACTCTGGGAGGCCGAGGTAGGAGGATAGCTTGAGGTCAGGAGTTCGAGACCAGCCTCAGCAAGAGCGAGACCCACGTCTCTACTAAAAATAGAAAGAAATGATTTGGACAGTTAAAAATATATATAGAAAAAAAATTAGCCGGGCATGGTGGCGCATGCCTGTAGTCCCAGCTACTTGGGACGCTGAGGTAGAACAATTGTTTAAGCCCAGGAGTTTGAGGTTGCTATGAGCTAGGCTGATGCCACAGCACTCTAGCCAGGGCAAAAGAGCAAGACTCTGTCTCCAAAAAAAAAAAAAAAAAAAGGAGAAGTCTAAAAGTCAATACTCTAAGCTCCCACCTCAATGCTAGAAAAGGAAGAACAAAATAGGCCAGGTATGATGGCTCACACCTGTAATCCTAGCACTGTGGGAGGCTGGGGCGCTGAGGCAGGAGGATTGCTTGAACTTGAGAGACCAGCCTGAGCAAGAGAGAGACCCTGTCTCTACAAAAAAATAGAAAAAAATAGCTGGGCTTAGTGGTGGGCATCTGTAGTCCCAGCTACTGGGGAGGCTGTGGGAGTTGGAGGTTGCAGTGAGCTAAGATGGCACCACTGCACTCTAGCTGGGGCGACAGAGTGAGACTCTTCAAAAAAAAAAAAAAAGAAGAAGAAAAAGAAAAGAAGAGCAAAATAAATCCAATGCAAGCATAGAGTGGGAAATAATAAAGATAAAAGCAGAAATTAATGAAATTAGAAACAGAAAAACCAATAGTGAAAATCAATGAAACAAAAAGGTGGTTCTTTGAAAACATCAAAACCTAACAACCTCTGGCAGACTTACAAAGAAAAAAAAAGCACAAAGTAGCAATATCAGAAACGATACAGATTAAATAAGTACATCAGAAATCTGATGTACAACACAGTGCCTATAGTTGACAATACTGCACCACATACCTCAAAATTTGTTAGGATAGATCTCATATTAAGTGATATTACCCCCCAAAAAAACCCAAAAACAAGGGACACAAGAAAACTTTGGGAGGTGTTGGTGTTAGATATATCTATTATCTTGACTGCGGTGATGGAATCATTAGTGTTTGCATATAACCAAGTTCAGCAAATTGTACATATTAAATATGTACAGTTCTTTGTATATCAATTATACCTCACTAAAACTGTCTTTTAAAAAGAAATGAAACAGAGGACACTATAAATAACTCTACACACGTAAATTTGACAACTTAAAAGAAATGGACCAATTCCTCAGAAAGTACAAACTACCACAACATACCCAATATGAAATAGATAATTTTAATAGTCCCATAATTTTAAAGAAATTCCATTTTTAATTTTAAAATTCCCCCCAAAAAAGGAATCTCCAGGCCCAGATGATTTCACTGGAGAATTAAGCCAAACTTTTAAAGAATATTAACACCAATTCTATATCTATCTTTTTCAGAAAATAGAAGAGGGAATGCTGTAACTGTAATATCAAAACAATCCACAGACAATACAAAATAAGAAAACTACAGGCCAATATCCCTCATAAATATATAAGCGAAATTCTTAACAAGATATTAGCAATACACAAAAAATATTACATACCATGACCAAGTGGGATTTCTTCCAGGGATGCAAGGCTGGTTCAAAAAATCAGCACATGTAGTCAACCATCTATATAAACTTGTACACTGAAATCTACAAAACATTATTGAGAGAAATTAAAAACCTAAATAAATGGAAAGACATTCCATGTTCATCTATCAGATTACTTAATATTGTTAAAACAGCAATAATCCCCAGATTAATCTACAGAATCAACGTGATCTCTATCTAAAACATGCATAGAAAAGAGTTAACATACCAGGTCTAAGAGTACCATCATTTGAAAATCCTTCTTGCAAGGTTGGCCCTTGGCTAGCATCTGGGAACTTAGATTTGGGGAGGGTTCCCACCACCCTAACTGATAAGATTAGCTCACTTTGCCTTATGGTTTGTGATGAATACCAGGTTTCCTCCTGGGAGTCTGGAACTTTGGTAAGTGGTAGCAGAGGGTGCCTGTATGACCAGCCCTCGATAAAAACCCTTGCCACTGAATCTCTAATGAGCTTCCCTCATGGACAACCTTTCATGCATGTTGTCACAACTCCTTTCTGGAAAGTTAGGGCTAAGTAAAAGAAGCCATTCACAAAAGACTACATATTGTATGATTCTATTTACACTAAATGTCCAGAATAGGCAAATCTATAGAAATGGAAAGTAGATTCGTGGTTGCCTAAGGTTGGGAGGTATAGAGGTGGTGGGGTGGCTGGGGTGTGATAGCTAAAAGGTATGGGGTTTCTTTTTGGGGTGATGAAAAATCTAAATTGGTTATGGTGATGGTTGCACAACTCTGTGAATACAGTATACTAAAAAAATCATTGAATTGTACGCTTTAAATGGATAAATTATATGTTATATAAATTATATTTGAATAAAGCTGTTATAAAAAACATTGTAAATAATAAAACATATCAGTTCTTTTTAAAAAAGATTATGTTGAAGAGTGGCAAGAATAGACTCGATGGAACCAGTTTGAAAGTTATTACAATAATCCAGGCAATTTGGATCAGGATGATCTACTGTTCTTGGCCTTGGCCAAGCACTTCCATATGGTCTTAGACATAGCAATTTTTGAACAACCATTACCATTAATTTTCAATTATACAAATATCCTTAAGCACTTACTAATATCTATGAACCTTGTGCTATCCTTTGCAGGGTAAATGAAAATAAATAAAACACAGTCATTCTCCTCAAGCAGTTCTATATTTGGAAAGATAAAGGTCATACTGAAACAAATATACCACAGGCAGAATGTGATAGATGAATTACAAATTCACAAGGTGAATATAAAACTGCTCAGGATTTCAGATAACACATGTTCTTGAAAGCCCACTATTATTGTCAACACCATCACTATTGTCAAAATCATCTCAACATCACCAAGAGCAATTACTGAGTGTCTAAGTACATGAGCCACTGCTAGGTTCTATACAGAGTTGGACAGTCACTGCCTTCCTTGAACTTATACACATCTTTATGATAGAAGTATCAAGGAAATGTACCAATAAATACAACATACACAAAAATTCAGTTTTTAGGATGGAGAATGATCCTATCAAGGAGGGATCACCAATTTCCCTTTTAATTTGAGGAATGCCTTCTCAAAATGGGCTTTTGTATGGACTTTTGCACTGTGTGGCAACCTGTTTTCCAGGCGCCGCGACCTCCTAGTGGCCACACGAAGTCATTACCCCGATTCACTGTCTTGATTTGAGAGCAAGAGGCACAGGTGGTCTAAACCTGACATTCCCACAGCACGACTACATGCCAAAGCTGAAGACGAGGCCAATCTCCACCCAGTTTTAATGTCCCTACGGCCACAGGAATCCTTAAGGGCGTGGCGGGGGGGGGAGCTGGGGGGTGGAGGTCGCCTCCAAGTGCTTCCAGATCCCCTCTCTCCTTCACCTTTTTGTGATGTTTCAAACATTCGCTCACTGATCAAGATACTATCTTGGGGAAAGGATAAAGACTTTCTCACCAATTAATACTACATTTAAATGCTTTTTAAAGATTATTTTGCCGGATGTTCCGGACAAGTTTATATGTTTCACGGGGGGTAGGGGGGGCGGGAAACCTGATTAACGAGCTAGTTTTCCTCCCAACCGGTTTTCCTCCCACCTCTCCAGCCCTGACACAGTATATATTGATATTTATAATAATAAATATATAAGGCAAAAAGCTCGAGTAGTGACTAGCAAAACAAGTTGTACATTTAACAGACCATTGACGGATTAGAACAAGAGCTGTGTTAACAGAAAGTTCTTCACCGATCAGAAACGGGAAAAACAAAACAAAACAAAACAAACAAAACAACACAAACAAAACAAACAAAACTAATCAAACAAAACAAAAAAACAAAAAAAAAAAAAACAAAAACAAAACAAAACAAAAAACACGGATGAGGGGCGGAGGGAGTGAGAACCAACCGCTTCGGTTAAACCGCCGCCTCAGAATAACGGCCTCCAACGGTCTCAAGCGGTCTTAAAGAACTGATCCCAGAGGCGGCCAGGCGGACCCGACCATTCTCACCAGCAGGGGGGGGGATGAGGGATCAGCGCTTCGTTCAGCCAGACTTCGAACCACCAGATGGGGCCAGACGATCAGAATAGATACCCTTTATACTTTTTCTCAGGGACTTTCTCTTCTGGATGTCCAGCCCCTGGAAAAAAGAAAAGACGTACTAACCTCCGCTCCCGCACACGTACGCGCACCCCCCCGCCTCCGGGACAATGGAAGTGGCCAGTACCGGATCCAGCCGGACCACCAACGGCCAAAACGGCCTCTGTGGCGGCAGCTAGTTCTTTATAAAATCGGGATTAAAATAGTGCCCGTTTCAGAATGTTTTGTGAGAATTAAATGAGATAATTCATGTAAAACACAGAAGCGGGCAAATCCTCAGGCCTGCAGAAAGAAACCGTAGGATGGGGCCCAACTATCTTCGTTTAATCACTCTCCCGGTGATTCTGAGGTGATTTAAAGTGTGGCAGTTACCGCTCCGGTAAGAAGCCTGTCCGCTCACATAGCTAACCAAGTTTTTTGGTCACCAAGTCAGATCCCATGACTCTGTGACTTCTGAATTATGTTTCCTTCCCGAAATTCTAAAACCATCACTTGTTTCTTGAGCCCAGCTGTGTGCCCACTATTGTATTTATAATAGATAATAAATATATAAGGCAAAAAGGTTGTGTAATGGCTGGATACAATGAAAAAGAGACAGAGAACCTGCCCTCCAGGCTTGCCATATAGATGATCCAGGAATAGGAAAAGTTAATTAACTCTGCGGGGCCAGATCTAGTAAATGTCAGATGAATTATATTGACAAATGTTCTAGGAAATCAAAGGAGGGAAATTTCATAATTATAAGAGGGAGGAGCCTGACCAGAAATGGTCACTGCCAAGCCAAGCCCACCCCTCAAAAATAGCTGTAAGCCATTTTCTACAGCAAGGCTACAGAAGAGACCTTAGCTGCCTCATTAAGCCCCTGCCTATAAAGGAACCTCCAACACACCTGAGTCCACTTGCCTTTAACAGCTGCCCCCTGAATTTTTTTTTAAAGAGAATGTAGCTTTTAAAAATCCTTCATTTTCTTCCTCCACTCCTTCAACCACTCATAGCAAAGGACACATAGGCACAATACAGACATAACATAAATACATGACAGAAGTAATTATGCAGCACCATTGCCGAGATATTCAAAATAGCTATTTAATTTTTCACTTTAGAATGGTTGCATGATGCTGCTTTAAATGGCATTGTGCATTCTCGTGGCTAGAACACAATTCAGGAGAAAAAGAAGCGGTGTTCCCAATTATACTGGTCCTCAATAAGCGATGTCTGATAATCATTGGCATCACTGCCCATTTTCCAAATGGTCACAGTGTCATCACATAAACGAAATTAGGTACTGGAAGATACTCAGCCAGACAAACAGGCACACAGTGATTTCATGAAGGCTGATAGTTCACTTCATTTAATTTCCTTTTGCCATTATTCATAATTATATTACAAACACAGGTACCATTTTTATTATCTTAATAGTTTTTCAAGCCAAATGCAAACTGAAAGCATATTTAAAGTGTTGATTTGTGCTATTATTCACAAGTTTGTGTGGAAAAGAAGATGTTTGGGTGGAATAAACAAGGTTAGAAAATGGATGATGATGGTTAGGAAGAAAACAATGACCAAGGCTTTTGTGTTTAACATCTCTATGTTTGGCTCTTAAAGGCTAGCCTAAGTAGAGACTATTCACACTCTACCACGCATATTCCTTATTTTGAGCTTTGAACATCCCTTCTCCCTCATCTGTCCCCCTACAACACCACTCACCGTAGGCCAGTTTGAGAGCCGCAGCAGCTTAAGAGAAAGAAGCAGCAGTGGATATACTGTGACCTATTACTGAGCTAGGTCTGCTTTGATTCTTCCCTTACATTTTCATCACTGGTTTCACATCCAAATGCTGCTCTTCCTGCTCCTGGTTAGCCTCCAGGATGACAGGATTGAGGTGTCATGGGACAGTGCTCTAATCACCCGTAGTAGTTCTTTCTTTGTCATTTGGGGATTTGGTAAGACATTTTCCAGGCACAGACCATGGTTGTTCCCTTCTGGGCTGGGAGACGTAGAGTTTTTTGTTTTTCTTTTTTTTTTAATCTCTTAGAAATATGTGTTCTTGTGCTTGGAGAATACCTAAACATTTTCTTCCTTTGGTCATATTCCACAGAGATGAGCCAGACACAGGAGCTCCAACTTTGTCTTTGATCATCAAAAGTTTCCCCTTGACAAAAGGGTGGTATAGGAAAAACAGGTCCCATACTGTGGATTTTAGCTGATCACCATTGACAAAGACCCTCTTCTTGACCAACTTTAGTCAGGGTCCTCTGAGCCCACTTCTTGACTAGGCCTCAACCTTGGCCTATAAGCACTGCAACTTTCAGCACAAAGTATTTCACCCCCCCACACACACACCACACACTAAGAGACTTAAACAAACACTAGAATAGTTTCTATCAGCTCAAGGCTATTGCCCTAGGATGACAACCCTAGCCTCCTTAAAATGCCTGCCTAAGAAAGCTCAATGCTGCCAAAAGAATTTACTGTTTGTTCAAGCCAAAAATCTTACTACAGGTCCTGACTCCCTTTCCTTAGAGCATGCACTTTAAAAAACTCATAATTGTAAATCCCTTCTCTGTTACTTTGAAATGTATCTTCTACAACCCAGGAATGTCTTTCTCAAGGACCTGGGAGTCATCCCTCTGAAATGTAATCATCAAGAATGATAGGGCCCATGTCTCCCTGTCTCTGTGGGAGGGTAGGAGCCTAACTTTGATAAGCACAAGTTAACAAACACAGATGCCCTAATCACTTTGACCAACCTCACCCCCTAATGTCCCTCAATACATTTCTTTTCCCTGCCTTTTGTTTCTGTGGAGTTGAGCTTTGTTCATCTGAAGTCTCTTCCCCCTACTTCAGTGGCCTGAATAAAATTTGTCTTGCCACCTTTAACAAATGTCTGGCTCTGTTTCTCTTTGACACCATGAACTAACAGAATCAAATTGTATAGCAGGGTTAAGAGGTACAATCTCAGGGACAACATGGAAAAGAAGAAATTGGAGGCACAACCAGGAATATGAAACTCTATCATGTAAGGGGTCATCTCAACTGATTTTTAATTCTGATGCATTTATTCACATGCTTAAGGTTAAAGTGGAGACATGTAGTGAAAAGATAAGGAGAAACAAGATGAGACTTGGGCACAGTGAGAGCCATTTGGTTGGGGGATGTTTCCAAACTGGGGCTAAACTGAAGGCATCTCAAAGTGTAATGGATAATCCTCTAAAACATACTGTAGCCAACAACGCAGCATTGGCCAGATGGAAAAGATTAAGTGAGGCTTAAGTCTTTTCCTGGCTTGAGGAGTCTGTAAAAGGCTGACCCTGTCCCAAATGGATCAGCCTTTCTCTGGGCTACTTATGTCTCAAGCGGAAGGTAAGAGGTTGCTGGATCACTTACAGCACCTAGAATCCTGAGAATAGAGTCCCCAAATTATGCTCTCATTGTTCTCTATAGAAACAGCAATGTCATGAAGTAGAAGTTCTGGTACCAGCTGGTGGTCAAGGCTTTAGGAGAGTATGGAGGGTTAAGGAAAGAAGCAACATCTTGAGGCAAACTGAAAGATCATCACAGCATCCAAATTGACAAGAAAAAAATCATTCAAAGGTCCTGAATAATAGCCTGCTCTGATACTACAATGGTAGGGACATCTTCTCACTTCTTTTTGATTAGCTAGGGGGCATCTTAATGGTGAGGTGAAACCACAGAAGCTGCTAAGGCAGCCTCCAACTTTCTACTTTCATAATTTTATTTGAGATGCCCAGAAAAGGCTTTGATCAACATTTCTCTGTTTCTACATAAGTTCAAAGATTTCTTGCCATATAACTCTGATTCTCCAGTGGGAACATGATTAGATTGTTCTGGAGGTCTAGCAAGAAAAGGAAAGAGAAGGGAGATTTTGAGGGGTTGTGAGCTGTAGAAAATGTGAGAGAAATATGTGTACCCTCCTAGAAATAACCAAGAAAGTTTGTCCTATAGCACACAGCCTGATGTGCTTTTGACAGGAAAAGGTTACTGAGTTTGCAAGTGTGCCACAACTTTTGCTGAGGTTGCTACAGTTTCAGGCATTGTGATGCAACACACTGTTGTCATACCCCAGGGTCAGAGCCAGCATGGAAAAGCCTGGCCCCTCAGTCTGTTCCAACAGCTGACGGGGGTGGCAGCCAGCTGCAGGTGCCCAAGAACTTGGCACTGCCCAGTTCCATTTAAAGGGGCACATCTCCCTTCTGGGTGGCACATTTCCAGCCAAAAGTCTAGAACTTCATTATCAAGGTAATGATTTCATAAATTTTATTTATTATAGTTCTTTAGGACTTGGACTGAAGCCATATCTGAGGGATCTCTATGCCTCCCCTTCTTTTTTTCTAGGCCAGTGTTCTCTAGCTCTTGGAAAAGAAAGAAACTCCCTCTTCTAAGGATGTGGGGGGCCTTTTCCTATAACCTTTTCAAGATTTCATAAAGATTCTTGAAGGGAGAGCCCAAAAAGATCTTAGAGGGTGGCAGGGATGATAAAGGGTAGGAATATAGTATTGTCATGTGAAAGGATAGCCATTAGAAGATAGATGTTATAAAAAATGTTCGGGGGTAGAAAAAGAGAGAAAAGGAGGAAGGAAGAAGAGGAAGGAGGGATAGAGAGAGGGAAGAGAGGGAGAGAGGGAAGAGAGGGAGGGAGGGAAGGAGGGAGAGGGAGGAGGGAGGGATAGAGGGAGGGAGGGAGAGGGAGAAGGGAAGGGAAGGAAAGGAGGGAGGAAGAAAGAGGGAGGAGGGAGGGAGGAAGGGAGAGAAGAGAATGAGACTGTTTTGGGGAGTTAGAGGAAAAAGGAGGTCTAAATTTTGAAGGAAGCTGGGAGAAAAGATACATATAGGGAAAAGGGAATTCAACAGCCCTCTAATACTTTTTAAAATTTAACAAGAAGATTTCTGTTGTTAAATTTCAAAAAGAAATCAAGTTCAAGCTCCAGATACCAAAACAAGACTACCGAGCTCTTAACTGTGTCTTTTGAGCTTAAATCTGAGGTCCTATGTAGCAAAAATCAGTCACTGGCTTCTGCCACTTCCTTTTTTCTTGGGGTGGAAGGAAGTTGGCAGAGATTATTTTTTCTTTGTATAATGAAATTTAACTTGATCCTATGGGATCAAGGTCTGGTCTTCCCTCAGATTTTTGTCTCTTGGTGTTATATCTACAGCTATCAGACTGGGTTTTCTCAGCATTCAGAACTTTGTTCTATATGTTGTAATCGTATATCTTATTTTAATAAAAGTGTTATTTATTTACTCTGCTAGTATTGACCTTCATCTTTTCCAATGGTCCTGAGTAATGTGTTACAGGTATTTACCTAATTTTACTTTCTTTTATGTAATGAGAAAGACTCTGGTTGAACTGGGGTTAGTTAGAGTTAAGTTAGAGGGGGTGAGGTGAGCTGGATCCTTTGAAGGTACCCAAGAGTGGGTAAAGAAATGAGAAGATCGGAGAGATTTAGTGGAGTTGAGTAGAAGTAAATCACTACATTTAATCCCCACAATCTCTAGATTTCCTTTTAAATTTGCTTCCCAGTCTACCATTTTTCCTGAGTGATGTTCTCCCAAGTTAACATGATACTCTCATGATTCAAATACTTGGTGTGGGGAGTCTAAATTAAAGGAGATTGTTGATTTTTCTAAAAGGTAAGGATCCTGAGCACCAAGTTCAAACATTTCAGCGTATCCTTCCCCACTGCTGGCTCCACCAATTCCTAGCCTAAGCCTATAGGAAACACAGAAATGGGTTTCAGAACACCCTTCAGAGATTCCTATCCAAACTGACTCCATTTCTAAAAGACATACATGAGCACTTCATATTTATTTTCTTTCTCTTTCCAGATGTCTGATGATATTGATTGGTTACACAGCCGCAGGGGCGTGTGCAAGGTAGATGTCTACAGCCCAAGAGAACAACAAGATCAGGAACAGAAAGTGGTAAGATACAAAACTCCTACCAAGGAGTAGGAAAAATTGACATATGAGTATAGATATCCTGGAGCCCAAGATAAATTAATGTAGGGTGAGACTGTGACTTCACCAAGCAACCAAGTTCAATCAGGTCTGTTAGGGGCTGCACACTTATACATCATCACACAGGGCTAAATCAAGGGAGGAGCAGGGTGAGGAGGGAGGCCAGGGAGGAGCCTGAGGGGAGGGAGGAGTAACCAGCCCCTATTATTTAAAATCTCTTAAGTCATAATAATGTTGCCTAGCACCAGTAAGTTAATCTAGGACCCCTCAAGAGGACAAAATATCCCATAGTCTGTTTCCCAAACTTCAAGTGATTTCCATAGTATTTCATGTTTTTATCATGTTCAAGTACCAGCCATACTATTATTTACTTAATGTGTATTTTTGCAATGTTTTTAAAATTGACTTACATTTTAAAAATTACCATCACACTAAGCAATATTATCTATAATATCACAGGTTTGATGCTCTAGTATGTATTTTCCCTAATGCACAATATAAAATGCAACTATTAAACACTGAAATGTTTATCCATGTACCACCCAAAATCTTCTATATCATTGGTAGTAAAAATACTACATTTAGAGGAACACTAGTGTAGTAGAAAGTGCTCTAAACTAGAAGCCAAGAAAATCGAGTTCTAATATGAGCCCTACCTTTCAGTTTGTGTCAGTTGGGTAAGCCACTTCTCAGTTTTTTTCAATTAATAAATGTGGATATTGTACTTTGGGCCTCTCTCTGACAGCTTGGTATTCTCATTTAAGAAACATAGTAATGCTAAGATTCCATCTGCCTAATAATAATCACAGTATTAATGTTTATTGAGTACTTACTGTGTGCCAGGAACTCTGCTAAAAGCTTTAAATACAGTATCTCAGTTAATCTTCACAAGAATCCTATGAGGTAAGTGCTATTATCATCTCCCAGAAAGAAAAAATTATGCCCTTTTCTCTGGAGTTTTTCTAAATTCACCCTCCTAATTTGATGGAGATATGCTTTGTCAATGTGTCCACCCTGAATGCAGAAGATAAAGATTGCAAGGTGGGTATTCTCTGCTCAGAGTGGGAATGAGTGCAAAACTGCTGAGAAGGGTCACCAGTGAAGTATGAGGAAAAGGGAAAGTTTATGGCAGAGGGTGGAAAGGTGAAGGGGTCTCAGTTGGAAAGCCATCATTCTCATGAGCCCAGGATCCCTGGTTCTGAATTTACCATCACTCTTGATACCAAGTCCCATTTTAGAAGCCACTTAAATTGCTGGTAGGGCTGAAAGAATTAAAGCATTGAAGATGGTACGTCAGAAAAGTTTAAAAACAAAACCTGTCCAAAAGGGTGAAGGTTAATGGAATATAGTTCTTGAGACTGATGGCTTTGTGAGTGTCCTCAGAGGGGGAAGTAATTTGTGGAGGGAACTTTGTCTCATTCTTCAAAGATTAGCTAGCATTATAAGCCTACCTCCTTTGAAGAAAGAAAAACGGTAATAGGAGACATGACATTTCATGACTTGCAGTGTTAGCCTAGGGGACAGCTTGGAGAAGTCTCAAAAAGCAACTGTTCTTAAGAATCTCACCCTTTCATTCCTTAGGATGCCAGTGGTTCAAGCTCAGAAGGCAACTTAAACCTGGGAAGTCTGGAAGAAAAAGAGATTATCATGATCGAGGACACCGAGAACCAAGACCAGTCTAAGGTACAGTTAGCCTCTGAGATCCCACCGCTTCTAATTCTCAGAGCCCAATTCTCAATCATTTCAGAGATGGTAAGAAAACTATTGTCAAACAGGCCCATCAGTTTGAATACTATGACATTCTGGAGAACACAGGCCTCAGTTCAGGGTCACAGTAAGTTCAACACCCAGGTACTTAATAATGGCACTAATCACAGAGGCTCAGAACACTCTCTCCTAATTTCCAGGTGCCTATCCAAACAGAATTATGCTATTCTAAGCCTAACAAAGATGGGGGCTTATAAGCAAGATCTTTTACACTGTTCTTTGCTGGCTTGTAATGGACTGTGTGCCCCACATTGCCACTACCCAACAAGGAAGATAGAAGGATATGGAGTAGAGAGAATCCATAACAACTAAGCATTTGAGTGCCTAGTCCCCATCTTGTTGTATATGAGATTACTCAGGGTGTTGGGTAGCTTGCCGTTAGACTTGCTCACCACTGTCACATACAGAATCCTTTTGCTTTTATGTAACTATCCCAAATTATACCTGTTAGGCTCCTTGTTTGGGGAGGGCACTGGAGCATACAACAAGTCACCCTCATATTCCTACAAGCCTGGAGTGCCTGAAATTGGGCCAGGATATTTGGCTTTAGTGCAAATGAGTCAAATATTCCTTGTTCTGTGTCTCTAGGCTCATATATTATAACCAAAACATCATTTCTGGTCCTAGTCACCTTTAGAGTGAGGGAAGTGACCCCCAAGGAAGGAAAAATGAGTTATATAACATTCTCCGAAGAATTTGGGGGTTTAGTTAGGGGTAGTAACCAACTCAATTTTGGAGTCTTAAGAAAGGGATAAATTATACCTGGTGTTAATTTTTAAAAGAGAAGCCTGTATTTTCTACACACAATCCAGATCCCTTTGACTGTAACTTAAGCCCATTTGCAAAAAGTTGACCTTATCATGACCTCACATTTCCAGGAATTCAGGGAAAAGAGAGGAGATGAAGCAACAGAAGGGGCAAGGAGGGCAACAGTATTTAGTGATGAGTGGAAGATGTATACATAGTACATACATACATATCCGGCCACAGGCATACATAGTCACAAGCATAGATACAAATATAAAAGTTTATACAAAGTGACACACACATAAATGTATACATTTATATATATTAACAAAAAATAATTTATACAAGCAATGATACACACATTCCTGGCTACATTTGACATTGACAAACACAAGCATGGATGTAACAAACTTAAATTGACCTATTCATAAACAAGGATTTACACACATATACAAAAACATACAAAGTCAGATGCAGTGACATGCCCACATTTGACATACATAAGCACCCATATTACACAATGCATAAACATATACTCACATTAACATGCACAAGCTTTGATCAAAACACAGTGACCATACAGACTCAGGTATTGGCATATACACTTATACATGTCTATGCAAGTATGGTCATACACAATCATGCTGACATACACACGTACAAACTTACACAAAGTGACTCTTACTTGCTAACACATTTGTTTGTATCCATTGATACACATGTTGACACAAATGCAATGATATACCCACTCATGTATTCACGCACATACTCAAATGCCAGGGTATGTGCAACACTGACACACACATTGTCAAACATTAATATAACATATAAATATAGCACAAACTGATACCCAATTTATTGACAGACACAGTCATTATACAATCACCTATTTATACATTCATATTTTAACATACACATACATTGACATATTAAAATGTTATCTATTATGATTTAATTAATGAATGTGTATGTTAATATGTGAATTTATGCTTTAAAATACATAAATTCATTTATACCTGCATGATGCATACCAGTTGAGTTTATATCATAAACATACAGGTAGATTATTCACATTGACACTTGCTCATTTACATATTCAGAGACACACTGACATACACACTCATATTTAGACATTCACACACATGTACAAATATACACTCTAACATGCACATGTTGACCTATACAGTAGGCATATACAATGGATAATGATGTCAACACATTACTACACATGCTTACACACATACACACACTGGCACATTTTCACACACTTATCAGAATGGCACATTCTCTCATCTGTTGAGATGTTCACATACATGAATTGCTATATTGCCATGCATGCACACACACAACAAACACATTGCCACATTTTTGACACATTGAGATACAACACACTTACATGAAATTGACAAACATATTGCTAACACTTGCATATAGTTAAGTATACAAATGTATATACTCTGGGCTTTTGTTGCTGCCACTTCTGTTTGAATGTGTGTTAATGGATAGAACTGGATGTTATGTTCCCATGCAAATTCTAAAAGGTCAAATCTACGCAATTGAGAAGATACATCTTCTAAATAATATAAGGGAAAGAAGTAGCCTACCCAAACTCTTATGGATAGGTGTTCTTCATTTTTTTAGATGGAGGGATCTGTGTGCCTTTTCAAACAAGCTCCCTCTGATCCCTTAAGTGTCCTCAACTGGCTTCTCAGTGATCTCCAGAAGTATGCCTTGGGTTTCCAACATGCACTGAGCCCCTCATCCTCTAGCTGTAAACATGAAGTAGGAGACACAGAAGGTGGCTATCACAAAAAACCCTCTGGGAACTGCTACAGTGTCTACGCTGACCAACTGAACATGGATTATTTCACCAATGGACACCAAAACCTATGTATAGAAATGACAGCAGCTAAAAACACCAACAATAGCCAAAGTCCTTCAACTCCTGTAGCCAAATCTCCTAGCACTCAGAGAGCAGTTATTTTCCCTGATGGAGAATGTTCTATGGATGACCTTTCCTTCTGTGTCAACCGACTATCTTCTCTGGTAATCCAGATGGCCCATAAGGAAGTCAGGGAAAAATTGGAAGGTGGAAACAAATGCCTTCATCATTCAATCTATCCATACACTGAGGACAAAGGGAAAAGCAGCCCCCACAGTGCTTTGAGCAAGATTGCTTCTGAAATGGCCCATGAGGCTGTGGAATTGACTTCTAAAGAAATGGATAATACTGCAGAAGAATGCAGGGAAGGTGGCCGGAAAACCTTTCTGTATAGTGAATTATCCAGCAAGAACAAGAGTGGAGAAAAGCAGATGTGTCCCAGAGATAGCAAAGATTTTGTAGATTCTCTCAGCAAGGGGCTCACGGTTTATGAGAACCAGGTGGCATCTGACATAATGTTCTCCGTCATGAAGACCTTGAAAGCGCACAGCTCTGGGAGGCCAATTCCAGCCTGTGTGGTCCTGAAGAGGGTGTTGCTAAAGCACACCAAGGATATCGTGTCCGATTTGATTGATTCCTGCATGAAGAACCTACATAACATTACTGGGGTCCTAATGACTGACTCAGACTTTGTCTCAGCTGTCAAGAGGAATCTGTTCAACTATGGGAAACAAAATGCTGCAGACATCATGGAGGCCATGCTGAAGAGGCTGGCTGGTGCCCTAATTGGCGAAAAGAGAGAGACTAAGTCTCAGTGTCTGTCATATGCCTCTTTGAAAGCTGGATCCCATGATCCCACATGCAGGAGCCAGAGTTCTGAATTCTCAGCCACAAAATCTGAGATGAAAGGGAAGGACAAAGTCAAAGTGAAGCCAGACCCATGCTTCAAGTCATTGACCAGTGCCGAGAAAGTCAGTGAACACATCGTCAAGGAGATCCTGACCATGTGGAACCAAAAGCAAGGAAACCAAGGCAAGATGACTACCAAACTATGCACCAGTAAAGATGAGAAAACGGAAAAGCTCAGCCCTTCCACAGATTCACTAGCAAAGGACCTGATTGTCTCTGCCCTTATGCTAATCCAGTACCATCTGACCCAGCAAGCCAAGTGCAAAGACCCAATTGAAGAAGACTGTCCTTCCACGAAGAACTGTATGGATCAGAGTACCCAATATGAGAAGTGTGAAAGCAACCAAAGTGCCAAAACACTGTCAATGAACCATCTAGAATCTTGTGGAGCTCCTGGACCATCTACCTCTCTAAAGGAGAACCATCATCTGGACTCCCAGAAGTTGGATATGTCAAACATGGTTCTATCGCTGATTCAGAAGCTGCTTAACGAGAGCACCGTCAGCTGTGATGATCCATGCGAAAGTGAGAACAGGCGTTCTGAGCCCAGGACAGGCAGAGCAGGTTGCATGTCCAAGAGGCCTGACAGAAGGGAAGAACAATGCCAGGACAATCAAGAACTTGACTTTATCAGTAGGATGAAGCAAGTGAACCAGCAATTTATAGACCAACTGGTAGAATCTGTGATGAAGCTATGCCTTATCATGGCCAAGTATAGCAAAAATGGGGCAGCTCTTGCTGAATTGGAAGAACAAGCAGCCTTGGCAAGCAACCTCAATTTCCATGGCCCCAGATGTAGTCACAATGGTGCAGTGTCACAGAACTATCGAGATTCTCCTGGGCCTGAAGTCATCATCAATAATCAATGCTCTACAAGTAGCTTGCAGAAGCAGCTCCAGGCGGTCCTGCAGTGGATTGCAGCCTCCCAGTTTAACGTGCCCCTGCTCTACTTCATGGGAGATAGTGATGGACAACTGGAGAAGGTAGGTAATGCATCAAGGCACAAGAAAAAAGAGAGTGGGAATGGGTGGAGGCAGGGAGGTAGCATTGTACTTAGAGCCCAAGATCAGTCCAATTTCTTTTCAAGTCTGTTCTTTACCATGTGCTTCATGAATTACTTTACCTCATGAAAAGACACAAAAGTGGTGAACCACTAGCTAAGTGGGGTTGCGGACACCTCAAGGCCTGTACATTTCCACCAAGAGGAGAGTGAGATTAGCTCATTTCATCAGTGACCCCCTTAACAAACTATTTGGTAAAACACTGGGAAGTGATTTTTAAGTCTTATGTTTTGGGTTTTAAGATTCCCCAAAGAACTCTGGAGAGAGGGAAAAGGAAAAAGGAGATCCTCCCTCCTCCTCAAGGTGATAGAAGTATCATGGACTCATTTTGTCTTAGACCTGTCAGAAACAGTTTAAAACTAGTCTTATTATTTTCCCTATGTACCTCCCCAAACCCACAGGTCCTACAAGTGCCCCAAGACTACCTGGCTTCTTAAATTTTGTGCCCTAGCTGCCTCACTTGCCTCACCCTAGTCCTGGCCCTGCTCCTCAGATCCCATGGAGGCCAGTATTCATACACATGCATGTTCTCTCTCTCTCTCTCTCTCTCCCTCTCTCTCACTCTCTCTCTCTCTCTCTCTCTCTCTCTCTCTCTCTCTCTCTCTCTCTCTCTCTCACACACACACACACACACACACACACACACACACACAGAGTGTACTGGGTTTCCTGCATTATATGGATTACAGAAAAATCAAATACTTAGCCAAATTATTTTCAGTCCAGGAGCTAAGACCAGGTAATCCTCCCTACCCCCAATCTCATACTTTTCTAGGGAGGTGGGGGAATGGCAACCCAAAGCCTTGACCTAGAAATGAGCACAGACTAACTGAAGGGTCCAGCAGATTGTCTCTGAAGCTCAAAAAAGAAAATACCTTTGGCATTTTGATCTGTGTCATTGGAGAAAGTTCAAGGAAAAAGGAAACCTGTGTCAACAGCCTCCAATCCTGGATCTGTGACACATGGTACTCTCATCCTAGAATCATGGGTGGGAAGGTGGCAGTTAGGGGACAGTGTGGGGGTGGGGGGATGAGGGGGGGTGAGAGGGTGGGGAGCTTGGAGGGTGGAAGGGTATTAGTTCACTTTGTTCAATCAGTCCTTCCTCCAAAAAGCATCAAGCAACTCATGATAGCTCTGTTCTCTCCACAGCTTCCTGAGGTTTCAGCTAAGGCAGCAGAGAAGGGATACAGTATAGGAGATCTTCTTCAAAAGGTCATCAAGTTTGCTAAGGAACAACAACTGGATGAAGCTATGGGAAACATGACTAAGAAGCAACTGCTAGACTGGCTGCTCACTAACCTGTGAGCTAAGAACTCCTTCGACTCCTCTCCATCTTACTCCCCCAGCAGCATACCACCCTAGCCAGAGCACTCCCACCAACAGGCCAGCCAGCTGCACAATACATGGTTGTATTCCCCAGTACATCGAGCAGTTGCACTGTGCAAATACAGGGCGTCCAACAAGCTGGGCAAGAACGTGAATAAAAAAAATTAAAAAATAAATGTGGCATTGTTTTCTTAATCAGACATTGCTGAGGCAAGGAAGGGAATGGGTCAATTTCCAAGACTGGTGATACAATGTTGGACTTGTGTCTAGATCTCACCCTGGGTTATTCTGAGCACCAAAAACACAGGGATATAACCCATGTCCAGATCCCTAAGTAATCTGGTTTGTCCAAATAATCTCAACCCGCAGTTTAAAGTTTTGCCACCTGTGGCCTCCTGTTTCTCTCTGAATTGTACACCTAACTTGATAATCCCCTTTCCCAAGGATACAGCTTTCTTGGTCTTTTTAAAAAGAGTATGCAGATGGGCTTGGACAAAAAACAAGTTGAAGACAATGTATTACCCACGGACATTGCCCTGCCTTGCCACACACACACACCTCAAAAGTGTTCACTGCACATGGCTAAATACTACTCAGAACTACAATGGGATCTGATCCTCCCCTATGCGTGAATAAAGCTTCCCTATAAGTAATTCCTTTCAACTGATGAGATTTCCTTGTCTTCTACCAGTCTGGAAAAAAAAATTTCTGAGAACATAAAACTCTAAGATGGGTAAATTCCTTGTGAGTCTCGATGTCCCAGTGTCCCCTTTGGGACTAGCACTAAGTTCCTAGATTTGTTCTATGCTTCCCAGAAGTCAATCGCAATGCTAGAATTCATTACAAATCAGATCAAGACAATGGTTTCAAGCCTGTGGCCTTCTGTTAGTTAGTTTGCTGTGTGCTCTTGTGGCATGCCTTGGCACCCTTGAGGTACTGTGGCTTAAGAAGAACAAGCACAGGGCGTGGCATCCTTCTGCACCCAACAGTCAAAGCTTTGCCTCTTACTAGTCCCATGGGCTTACGCAGTCCTCCAGGCAGAGCCTGTTTCTTTATCTGTAAAATGTAGCTAATAATTACCCTCACTGAGTAGAGATTAAACTGGAGGAATGGACGTGATGGTATTTTGCACAAAGTGGATCTTGTTACAAATATAGATGTGTGAAGGAAGCTGTACCTCTCAAAGCCCCTCCTAATACAGTTGCGAGTACTCTCTTGATACATTTCAGAACTGAAAACATATCCTCTGAGTAAGGGACTCAGAGAGAGAGGCACCTTTTGGGGGAGGTAAGAGGCACACAGGCAAATTTTGCCAAGTCCTCCACAATATCTGAACCAATGAGATAGAAATAAAGGCAGACTCCTTCAGAGCAGGACCTTTAAAACTCTCCAGCCCGGATAAAGCTAATCAAACCTTTTCCAGTCTCACCCCACACCATGAAAAGCTTTGGAGTTGAGCCATCACAGATCCTTCTCTTTGCCCTTGAAGTAAATCCTTAATAAACAAATCCTGAGGCCAGGGCTGCATTTCTAATGACTCAGTCCTCCCTGAGCACAGCTGGGTCCCATAGTAGTTTACTTCCTTGATTAACTTGGCTCTTACCTTGCTCCTGATTTTTATTATGAGGCAGCCTTGGGGATTCCTTGGAACGTGGAAATAGAGCAAAGGAAGTTATATGTTCTGTTAAATGAAGGGGGTTGTGGCAAGATGGTCTCTAAGGGCCCCTCCAGTTCTGACATTTGAGGAGTATAAGAACCATTTTTTTTTCCATAATTTCTCAGGGAAACTTGTATGGATGAGGTAAGTTCAGGGTGAGGAAACTTGATTTTTTCCAGAGCTAACTGACAGACTCCAGCAGAGAAAGGAATGCTTTGGGCCACAGGGACCCTGACAAGGGTCTGGAGGAGCTCAATAGCCCTTGGGGTTTATTCCTGGAGAATGAGACCCTGGCCTTTGACCTCTCTAAATGAAGAAGTGATTCCAGGCATCCTAATAGCAATGTGGCCATGCTCAATGCCAGCAGCTGGAAATGGACAAGGACTTCTGCTGAGCTGAGAGCCCAGCATATAGTAGGAAAGGGGCGACAGGAACAGAAAGGGAGGAAAACTTGATTCTCTCCTGGCAGGTGGTGCAATTGGTTTGATATCTCTTGACAGTTTCAGTATCTCAACACCAGGCCTCCATTTCAAAAGAAGAGCTGTGAGCAAAACTTGTCTGGGAGGTTACTGCAGGGCCAGGACTAGATTGAGGCGAAGTGAGAGAAGTACTTGCTTCAGGGGCCAAAACCTAGGTAATCAAAATAATTATTTTAATGCGATGTTTTAAAAATCAAAATTAGTGCAAAAAACGCATGATGAACAAACTACCAAACATTTTAATACAGAGGATCACTAACAGTGTCATGCCAAGCCATAATGGAGTGTGAGGGAAGAGGAAAAATTGGTAAGACTGATTTTACAGGAGTAACACTTTATGGGAGATAGCCAAGGCAGTATTTAGAAAATGTGTTGCCCTGAAAGCCTGTATCAGCACTAAAAAGAAACAGTGAAGTCCCTGCCTAAAGAGTTTAGGAAAGGAACAAATAACAAATCAAACAAGTTTAGCAAAGGGAAAATAAAATTTGAAGCAAGGAAAAAAACCAGAGAAAGCAAAGTTTCACTTAAGCCTTAAAAAATCAGGGGTTGAGGGTGTTGCAGTGTTTCCTCCCTTGGAAAGAGTACATCTTTCCAAACAAAAGTTCATATTAGATTTATTGTGGTTAAAAGTGGGAACCTTGAAAGATTGCCCCTGTTAAAATTCTACCTTAAAATAGTTCTAATAATAAAAGAGAAATAAATAAAAAATAGAAATATAGGAGAGAGAAATTAAAATGCCACTTTTGCAAATGGTATAATATATTTGTACACTCATGAAAATCAAATCCCTAAATACCAGAGGTAATAAATGAGTTTTGCAAAGATATAGGGGAAGATACTGGTGAACTATAAGAATTTACTGTCAACCAAAACAGTTCCAGCTGCATTCTCCCCAATGACTCAGAGACATATAAAAAGTTCAGTGGTTCCCCCACACTAAATTCTCTGTGGTGTCAGAGCATAAAATACATCTCAAAGAATCTATTGAATTTCTATATTCTAGAACCACCCAGCCAGAAAGAGTCTACTTACAACAGTGATAATAATATTAAACACTTGAGTATTTAAAAAGGCAAAAAATTACATTTACAGAGCACTTACTGAGTGCCAGACACTACTAGGTGCTTTTATTCTTTCAAAAACCTTCTTATTAGCTGCTTTTTATGGATGAGAAATGAGAAGATAAGGTTTAAATACCTTTTTCAAGGTTATACAACCAGTAAGTGAGAGGGTTGGGATTCAAATCCGGGTTTGTCTTATGTCAAATACTATGCCTTTTCCATTCTCCCACACTGTCTTCCTATTAATCCAGATCCATGCTTACTAAAGAACAAACTATAAAACATGAAAGAGAAAAACAGTAGAAAACAGAAAAATAGAAAAATAGACCATGCCCCTGACTGGTAAACCTAAATTCAATAAAACAACATTCTATTTGGGATCAAAACCTGTAGAAAGAAACAAAAAAAAACACACACTCTCTAATTCAACATATAATAGACCTTATATAATGTTAATTTAAATCTTTATGGGATAATTTCAAAGTGTCTTCCCCAAGATATTTATTCATTACAAAGAGAAAAGTAGTAACTTAACATGGAGAAATCTGTCAGTCACATCCTAAGTGATCAAGGCTAATATCACCAGTAAAACATTGATATCATGTATCTCCTGATATCATGTGATGAGAAGTGTGTATCACCTCTGTGGCATTCTTGCCAAAAATCCATAACCCCAGTCTAATTATGAGAAACCATTAAAAAACCCAAATTGAGGGATATTTTATATAATAACTGACCAGAATTGACTGCAAAGGTCATACGGGAACATTTTAGGGTGATGGAAATGTTCTATATATCTTGATAGGGAAGGTGTATCCTTAACACAGGTGTAATAATTTCTCAAGACTCCATCAGCTTGTATGCTTAAAATTAGTGAATTTTATTCTATCTAAATTATATCTCAATAAGGTTGATTTAAAAATATGTTTAAACTTAATAAATACCTATAGGGGGAAAAAATCCCCCTTCCACTGTTCATAAGTTTCTTTGCTCTCCTGCCTCTTTCCAGAAAGTCTCCAATTTAGCAAGTCTTTCTAACTTTGGGCTCTGAGCCACCCTTACCTTGCAGCCCTCCCACCTGCTCCTTCTACTTGTCTGTGGTGGCCCAGAGTAGGACCTTGGAAGCCCCTTGTTTATGAGGACTTCCCTCCCAGGTCCCAGCCACATATCCCAGATTAGAAGGTCTCCAGCTGACCTCCTTCTTGTAATGAAATTCACCTCCTCAGAAAAGCCTTCCTTAACTACCTTTTCTCCCATAATTACTTTGTATCACATCACCCTGTTTAATTTTTATTGCACTAACTGATATGCACTTTTATGCTATTTACTTGCTTATTGACTGTCCCCTCCCACTACAATGAGAATTTTAGGAACACAGAGACCTGTCTTGCTCATCACTGTACCCTCGCTGCCCAGCACAGTGCCCAACACATAATAGCCATTTAATAAATGTTATTGAATAAGTAACAATCCACCTATTTCAGTGTTTCATGGTGGGGAAAAATAACATTGAATGGGAAATCCAAAAACTTGTCATTAACCATGGCCACCTCACTTAATATAGCTGAGTGTTAGTTTCCTCGCCTCAAAAATTGTGACAGTAATCAATATCATTTATATGTACCTTTCTAGAAGTGTGATGCAGATCAAAAGAAGCAATCATGGTGAAAATGTATGAAAATATGCCTAAATGTGCCCATTAAAACCTTAATACAAAACAATAATAATAATGCTTAACATTTGTCAAGCTTTTACTGTGGGCCAGACATTCTTCCAAGTGCCACTATTGTGTCATTTAATCCTCCCAACAACCCTATGAGGTAGGTGCTACTGATATTCCATTTTGCAGATGAGGTAAGTGGGGCCCAGAAAAGCTGAGTAACTTGTCCAAGGTCACACAGCCAGGATATGGTAGAGCTGGGATTCAAAAACACAGATAGTCAAGCTCCAAAGTTTCTACTTTATACTGCTTCATAGAACACCAGGACCTTGCCCATAACGCCATATGGCAGGATAAATCCTGGCATAGTGCAGGTAACACTGACAGAACGTAGTAGGCATATCTAGGAGGCAACAGGAAGCTCTGGAGTGGAGTGCATGGTTGGCTGGAAGGAGTCCAGCCTGGCAGACAGGCATGGATTTTCAAAGGATATTGTGGGCATAGGCCATGGCCCAGAAGAAGGCTGAACCCAATAATGCCAGCCCTACGTTGGAAGTTCTTTACTTTCTCTTATCTTCCTCAAGCCTCGAGGCCTGGCTAAGAATTGAATTCAGGGCAGCGCTCGAGGTGAGTACAGCTGAGGAAAAGGAGGAAGGTAGGGAACCCGTGGGTCACTCCTTCTGGCTCACACAGTTCTATCCTCGCTTGATCACACTGTCTTCTAATGTCCTGTTTTCATGTCTGCCTTTCCGTCAGACTGTGAATAGCTTGTAATAAACAGATAGATAAGGGCCTCCCATTACTGGGCAGACAGCCAACTGAGTAACAGATAACGAAGTTGTGCTGACTTTGTGCCAGGCCCTGGGCTATGCACTTCTCACAGCTTCTCTCATCTGATCCTCAAAGCACTTCTGTTGGTAGTCCCAATTTGCAACTGAGGAAATGAAGGCAGAGAGGACCAGAAACTCACCCACATCTGGGATGAATCCCAAGCAAAAATGATTCTGGAGTCTGCACTGTTAACCACCACACTTGAATTGAGTGCCTGGTGGGTGGCCATCCATGTGGGAAAGTTCAGAGGTAAAAAAGAAGCCTGGCTTGTTTAGGAACTCGGAAGTCACATGGCACTGGAGTCCAGGGTGTATGAAGGGAAAGTGTGGGGTGACAAAGCTAGAAAAGTCAACTGGCATCAGCTTGCGAGGGGCCTTGTATATCATGTTTAAAAATGTGAACTTGCTGGTAAGGTCAAGGAGAAAGCATTTGAAGGGTTTGAGCCCTGCAGTCTCAGAGTAAGATTTGTGTTCCGGAATGCTCACTCAGTCTTCTGTGGGAAGGATGAATTGGAGAGAGTGTTATTCTTCTGAACTTTTTGCTTATTTCTTGTTTCTTTTTCTTCCTTTCATTTTTCCAAATGCCAGCCTCACTGGACTTTCCTGAAGGTCAAAAGGATTTCCCCACAGCTGGACTAACACACCTCTTGGGGGTCAGGTAAGGGAGGTGAAGTGTGTCCCTTATGACTGGCCAGAACCCCCAGATGTGGTGGAGACAATGAGTAAAGGAGAAGATGGTAGGTTTTCATTTTCCTTCCCTAAGGCTGCACTTTGTCTCCTGACCTGTATTCGTCACTCTCACTCCCACTAGACGCCAGGAACAGTAAACTGCAGACTCTCCTCCACTCCCAAGTGACAAATGGATGTATCTTCTCTGACCCTCACACAACACCTCCAAGAAACTATAAATCCTGTCCCAGAACTCAGCAGGAGAAGGGAGGCAAAGGCAAACCCCCTGACCTGCTAACCTTCCTCTTGGGGCAGGGGGTGGGGGTGGTTTATAGCATCTGGCTCCCAGAGGCCTTGCTTTTGGAAAAGAAATTTCTCCTGTCAGAGATTTCAGGTGCCTTTGTCAGCCAGCCCTGTGGCACAGACTATCTGCTGGAGGGAAGAAAGGGCTTGCCAGGAAAATCTCTGGCACCAAATGGTTCACTTCTGAACTGACAGAGCAACTTAGTTCTCATTCTGATGCACCCTCTAACCGGGCACACCTGGAGTGACTGGTCATATCTCTCCATCCTCCTTTGAGTTTACTCTTAGGGTTTCTTTCCTACTTCCCCGGCCCTTCTTTCTCATTCTCTTTCATGGAAGCCTCTTTCTCATTTTTAAATGTTGGTGTACCCAGGATCTATCCTCAGCTCGCTGCTCTTCTTAACCACCCATACTTCCTAGCTGCACCCACTTTACAGAGGAAGGAGGCAGGCCCAGCTGGGACATTGCAAGAACCAGAAGAGGCAGAGGAGGCTGTGCGATGAAGTCCTCCCAGTGGTGCTTCCTTGCTGGGATCCTGGAACTTTTAAAATGTAGATTCCCAGCATCCCCCAACAGGAAACCCGATGTCTTCATTTTGGGCTGCAACGTGGGCATGTGTATTTCGAAAAATCTTCTCCAAATGATGTTCTATTACCCCTTTTTATTTTGAAAAAAATCAAAACTTACATAAAAATTGTAAAACTAGTATAATGAGTACCCATATGCCCTTAAACCAACTTCACCAATTGTTGATATTTTGCCATTTTGCTTTATCTATCTATCTGGCACACAATTGACTACAATTGTGTATATAGATACAATAATTATCATATAAAAATTATTTTGCTGAACCACTTGAAAGTCAGTGAAGACATCATGATATTCAACTCTGAATATTCCAGTGTGCCTCTCCTAGGAACAAAGACATTCTCCCACATACAGTTCAAATTCAGTTGTCCTTAAATATACCAGCAATGGTCTCCAAAGCTGTCTCCCTCCACCCCACCCAAAATCTATGCATTTCATTTAGTTACCATGTCCCTTTAGCCTCCTTTATTCTAGAACAGTTCTCAGCCTTTGTTTTCCTGGTCTTTCATGACATTGACATTTTCTGAGTCCAGGCTAGTTGTTTTACAGAATGTCCAAGAGATTTTGATCCATAGCCAAGGATGAGAACAGCTTAAAGAGTAGTTTGGAGAGATCATGACCAGTCAATGAACAGAAGGCCAAATTGGAGAGAGTGCCACAGATTAGGAACCATGTGAAAACTGGAAAGAGGTCAGGAGTGAAGTGAGGAAGGGTGGTGGCCGGGTGGCTTGGATGGCTTAAAAATAGAAGGCCACAGTTGCTATGCTTCCTATGGCTACAAATACCCAAATACATCCAGCAGTGACTGACATGGTGGTTTTGGTCTCCTACACCCCAGTCCCTTTTATAGAACTGTCTACTGAACATAGACATTTATTGAGCACACACTATGTGTCAGGCACCGTTCTAAGCTCGTATATATTACCTCATTTAACCTTCACCACAATTCCCTTAGCTAGGAGGCAGGAACTAGGATTGTCCCTGTTCGATGAGTGAGGAAACTGCAGAACAGAGTGGTGGCAACTTGTTTGGGGTCACACAGATAGTAAGTGATGTTACCAGAATTTGAACCCAGGAAGCCTTAAAAGTGACACTGCAGAGTCTTCACATTTTTTTATTTTATTTTTTAAATCATCATTCTGTAAAATTGACTTTTTTCTTTTGGTTTACAGTTTTATAAATTTTAACTATATGTATAGGTTCATGTAACTAGCACCATGATCGGGCTACAGAACAGTTTAATCACCCCAAGAAACTCCCTCCGCTGCCCCTTTATAGTCACCCTCCCCTACATCCTACATAGAATGTTGCTATTTTCGTTTTTTCCCTTCTGCAGCCTGCTTCCAATGTCAATTTAGTTGTCAAAAATTTTGCAGTGCTTAGCGGGTCTTTCTCACGTGACCAACTGGTGATCAGTTAGGTCCCTTGGGAGGTCAGTTTAGTTCAGTACTCAGTCTTCATTATGCTAATTAGAATCAGAAAACGCATACAGAGGTCAAGGGTAAACCCTGGAGTTCATAAACAGTTCCATGAGGCTGCTTTCCTCAGCATCTCACTTTCCGTTGTTTTCCCAGTATTTTCCAGTTCCCTTTTTCCAGTTACAGCTTCCATTTTTGGTCCTCTGGGCCGGAGGTAATCCATGTCCGGGATTGCGCCTTGTCTGGGCCACGTGGGAGGGGATGGGTTGGGGGAGGGGAGGAGACAGAGACCAAAAAAAAAAAAAAAAAAAAAAAGCAATGGATTTTGGCCTCTCGCTCTTAAAGCTGCAGCTCCATAGAACAGAAAAGAAGGTTCTCCAGGGTTTTGGCTTCTGCACTTTCCCATTCCCGGCTGCTTTTTGCCACTGTCAGCACCCCAAAGGCAGCACTGCCTGCTAACTGGGGCTGGGGAGAACAGGGAAAAAATCACCCGCATATTTCCTCCACTGTCTTTGAGCTTTAGGATTTCCCCTTTCTGCTCCTCCATCCGGAAAGAGGGTTTCTACTGAATCTCTGTCTGCACCACAGTGCTCGCTTCTGGCTTTCAGATGGTGTGGAGCTCCGGCTGTGAGAAGCTAGAGGAACAAAAATAGTAAACTCACCACCCGTTTGGTGGTGCTTTTAATTCTGGTCGTCTCTGCTGATCTGCCTGCTGATATTTACTTTTCAGAGTTCTCAAATAGTTGCCCACGCATTCTGTGCAAGTTTTATAGTCAAGTTCAGTGGTCAATAAAGGGAGGTGTGTGTTTCTTCCATCATATTCACAATCAAAAATCCTTCCTCATTTTCAAACCCCCCATGCCATAAATGTCCCATAGACACTATGAACTCATCACATGCCAATTGGATTCATCACCCATTCACCTAGTCTTACCTCTTCCAGTGTTCCCTATCTCAACCAATCCCACCATCATTTACCCAGTTGTCCAAGCTGGAATCCCAGGCATTGTCAAGGACTCCTCCCTCTGTCTAACATCTACATCCAGTCATTTATTCAGCCCTTGCTTCCCCCTCCTTATTTCCAGTATCTTAAATCATCCAGGCCTTTATTCTTTCTCACCTGGACTATTGCTACAGTTAGCTAATTTGTGTGACTGGCTAATATTGTTTTTATTTTCTTTTTTCAACTTCCTACTTTTTAAACTTTTTATTGGTTATATACAGAAAAGTGCACAAAGTTATAAGCTCCACATTTTATCAATAAATTATTACAAACTGAACCTACCCTTGGTCAAGAAACAAAACCGTCCCAGCATCCAAAAGCCCCTCTTGGTTCTCCCTTTTAAAAAACTTTATATATAAATAGAATAATACTATATGATTCGTTGTGTCTGGTTTCCTTAGCACGACATTATGTTTGTAAGATTCAACCATGTTGTTGTGTATTCTATTCTCACTGCTGTATAATATTCCATTATGTGTTATATCATCTATTTTACAGTTGAAGGACACTTGACTGTTTCCAGTTTGGGCCTATTAAGAATAGTGCTACTATGCATGTGCCTATGCATGTCTTTTGGTGGCTGTAAGCACTCATTTATATTGGATATATATCTACAGGTGATATTTCTGATATGACTATGTTCAACTTTAATAGATACTGCCAACCTCTACCAAAGTTGTACCAATTTTCACTTTCACCAGTGGTATATGAGAGTTCCTGTTGCTCTATAGCTGGATAATATTTTAAGAGATTAATATATTTGTATATTTTTCTCCATGTACATTCCTCCTTTTCTTTTCTTCCATCAAGCAAGTACCTGGTTCTGGCCCTCTTGGCTACCAGGAGGTTTGTAGCAGGGCAGAAAACTGACATTTCCCACAGCCCTTCCTGACTTTGATTCACAACACCCTTGAGCATCAGAGGGAGGAAAATTTGCCAGTAAAGAAAAAAAAAACATCTTGGAAGAAACATGAAGGGAAAAGGATTTTCCCAGATTGAGATAGAGATTTCAATCTCTTCTCCAAGGAGAGAAAAGAATATTACAGAGCATCAGAGCCTGGCCTGGTTTCTGGGCAGTGTGCAGGGAAGGCAGTAAGACCCTAGAGAGAAATGGTGAGGTGTGGAATCTAGGAATTAGAGCAATAAGCAAAGATGTTTTACAGAATCATCAGAGTGCTGCCAGACTTGAAGGGCCTGCACAGAAGCCAGTGGATATCTCAGCATTAGCCAATGTGAGCAGATGATGACCAGAGGGCCATACTCCCATGCCCTGGTACATACAAAATCCCAAAAATCGGCACAACTCTGAGTGAGGGGTTCCAAGAATAACTGAGGTTGAGTTTCCCTCCAGACTGAGGGGACTGAGAACTCAGATTGGAATTTACTATGATTTATAAAGAGAGGTGATGTTTCTTATCCAAGTGTAGACTGAGGTTCGTACCTGCTACACTGGTCTGGTGTTCCCCAGGGCTAGTGCTAGCGCATATGGCATCTTTGTGAAAATTAAAAAGACAGGCACTACCACTGGGCTGATCAGTTAGGAAAAGGCTCACTCTCCTCTGAGCTGGTAGTGTTGTGCTAGGGTGCTTAGCTTGATACATGGAATGTGGGCTAGATTTTAGCCCCTACTCATGCCCCTTGTACCACACACAACCTGCACAGACACATGTAACAACCCTGAGTAGCTGGCTCCTGTTCAAATATACCCTTCCTGTCACCATCAGACTTCTTATTCTGAAGCACACATCAGATCATGGCACTCCTCAGCTTAAAACCCTTTGATGGCTCCCCATTGCCTAGATCTGCACTGACAAATTCACTAGCCCCTAGTCACATGTGGCTCTTGAGCATTTGAAGTGTGGCTAGTTCAAATTAAGATGTGATGTCACTGTAAAATACATACCAGATTTCAATGGCTTAGGATTCCAAAAGAACGTAAAATGTCATTAATAATTGTTTAGATTGATTACATGTTGAAATGATAATATTTTTGATATATTGGGGTAAATAAATTATAATATTAAAGTTGATTTTACCTCTTTCTTTTTTCCTTTTTTATGTGGCTACTAAAATATTTAAAATTGCATATGTGGCTCACATTATAATCTTATAGACAGTGTTTGTCTAGGTGAAATTCAAACTCCTGACTTTGACACTAATGCACATTATATTCTGGTCTTTTTGCTCCTTTGATAGCCTTATCTGTTCTTCACTCTTCCTCCTTTCTCCCCACCCCTCCACCACATGCACAGCACACTCACTTATCTAGCATTGCAGCCACTCAGAACCCCTTCTCAATCCCTTTCACAACTTTTGCTTTTGTGCAAGCTTTTTCCTGTTCCTCAGATGCACTTGTCTCCCTTGGGTTTAAGTTCCTCATGTGTCAAATTAAGAGAAAGCAACAGATTTCTAACATTCCTTCCAGCCCAGTGATTCTATAATCTGGCCTCAAAGAAGCACACGGTCTTTGGCACTTTGCTACAGTCTGTTGATACTGGATAATCCAACAGTAATTTGCATTTACATTCAGTGGGAGGAAATAAGAATAGATACTGTGCCCTGGTGGCCTGCTGCATGCCAAGCTGTGTTGTCATGGCTTTCCATACCACTCAATCTCATCAGCAATCCTGTGGAGCAGGTACTATTATTGATATCCTTGTTTTATAGATGGGGAAATCCAGACTCAGAGAGCACAAGTGATTTGCCAAGGTTAGTAGAGACTTCAGAGCTCATGCTCTTGTACTATGTTTGAGGAACTGTGAGTTGATAGCACTTTTCATTGAAAAAATTCACACAGTGAAAGGATAACATGGGAAAAAAATGGCAAGTTACCTAGACCTCTTGTCTTGTCCTTGCTCTTTCAACAGCCCACTGCCTGGTCTGTCTGTTACACTGGCAGAAAGGTGTCTCTCCCTCTGTCACCATCTGACCTTCCTTCCAGGTTTCTATTCCCATAAAAGCTCAATCATAGAGGCTCAGCCCGCACTGCCTGTGGACACCTTTGGATGCTTCCTCCCTAGCCCTGCTCAGTTGTCCCAAGAATCTGAAGGATCTGGCCAGAGGGGATTCTCAGTACTCCTCAGGCCACTCTCTTCAAGTTTAGGGATTTCCCTGTGTCCTCTGCAATGAGGTTGCCTGACCTACAAGAAATACATTCATCTAATAATCCCACTAAGCCATAGGTAAACACAGGGGAAATATGCAAATGCAAGAGCAGAAGCAAAGTTATGATAATCAGATCTCTCCTCAACACACACATACATTGTCTCCCACATATGTTGACACTTTTAAAAAAATCATTCTAAAACCAATGTAACAGCAATATTAAACAGGAGTTGGGGGAAAATCTCCTTAGGTGACTTAATACAAAGGCTGTGGAATCTGTCAGACCTGCATTCCACTCCTGGTTTTGCTACTCACTAGGTATGTTACCTTGAGTAAGATCACAGCTCTGTCTGAGCCATTTTCTAGGGGACCCACATGGCCTTCTGAGAAGCTGTTAAGCTCCCTCCATCCCTTCAATTCCCCACCCTGACTCCAACCATATAGCCCCTCCTGTTTCGGACTCTTCCCCAAACCAAGGCATTCAGCCTGCTTTTCTCTCCTTCAAGGGCTGTCAGACCTCACTCTTGGCCTTGGGCTTCAGCTTTCCCAACACTGAGGTGTGGGATCCAGGCCTACAGGTCCCCCTTCTTTGCTGCCCCTACAGACAAGCCACCATGGCCTGGCACATGGGAAATTCTTACTAATCTGGTACTTTTTGTGATTTTCACTCAAGGGATTTGCTGTTAGCCCCTTCAGGGAAACAGAGAGGATTTAAAAAAATCACTCAGCAAGAAAAAATCAAACAACCCTATCAAAAAGTGAGCAAAGGACATGAATAGAAAATTTTCAAAAGAAGACAGAAGAATGGCCAACAAACATATGAAAAAATTCTCAACATCTCTAATTATCAGGGAAATGCTAATCAAAACCACAATGAGATATCGCTTAACTCCAGTGAGAATGGCCTTTATCAAAAAGTCCCATAACAACAAATGTTGGCATGGATGCGGAGAGACAGGAACACTCATACACTGATGGTGGGACTGCAAACTAGTGCAACCTCTGTGGAAAGCAATATGGAGATACTTTAAACAGATACAAGTAGACCTACCATTTGATCCAGCAATCCCATTATTGGGCATCTACCCAAAAGAACAACAGATATTCTATAACAAAGATATCTGCATCCAAATGTTTATAGCAGCACAATTCACAATTGCAAGGATGTGGAAACAACCCAAGTGCCCATCAATACATGAGTGGATTAATAAAATGTGGTATATGTATACCATGGAGTACTAGTCAGCAATAAGAACCAATGGTGATATAGCACCTCTTGTATTTTCCTGGAAAGAGCTGGAACCCATTCTACTAAGTGAAGTATCCCAAGAATGGAAAAATAAGCACCACATGTACTCACCATCAAATTGGTTTCACTGATCATCACCTAAGAACACATTTAGGAATGACATTGATTGGGTGTCGGGCAGATGTGGGTGGGGGAGGGGATAGGTGTATACATACATAATGAGTGCGATGCGCACTGTCTAGGGGATGGATATGCTTGAAGCTCTGACTCGGGGGTGGGGTGGGGGAGCAAGGGCAATATACATAACCTAAACTTTTGTACCCCTACAATATGCTGAAATAAGAATAAAAAAATAAAAAAATAAAAAATAAAAAAATCACTAACACTGGAATATTGACAAAATTTCCGGAGTGTTAGAAAGTTCTCAACATCATGTTTTACAACTTAAATTTATACAATACAAATAAATAAATAAATAGACACATGTATTAATAAAAAACAAAAAGTTTTGTGAGTCCCTGTCCCTGTTGTTTTTGTCCCCAGATCTCTTGCTAGATGCTACCTTGAAGCTCCAGAAGCCTTCTGTTCAATTTCATCTCTCTGGATAGAGCTCATTAATCTCTCATTTGTCATTGACTAACTGTGTAATCTTGAGCAAGTCATTTAACCTGAGTCTCAGTGGACATAATATCTGCTACTACCTATTTTTACTCCTGCTCTCTTCTTCTTTTTTAAAAAAATCTTTCTCTATTTCATTGTTCCCTTCACCTGGAACACTCTTCCTAACTCCCACCCCACCCCCATCTTTGTACTGCTAGTAACATAGTTTTTAGGTCTCAGCTTAAATATCCCCTCCTCAGAGAGGCCTTCTTTGTGTGCTAAGTCTACCCTGGTACCCTACCTGGTGCCCTGGTACTTTCTCTTTTTTCTTCCTAGCAGTTATCACAATCCAATGGCATCAAAGCTTTTATTTAAAAAAAAATTGGATGTGGGGAGTAGAATCTACTGAAGATGGAGATACTGGGGGAAGGGTCATACTTCCCCATCTCTCCCTTACTGCTTCTCTCGAGCCATGTGCTCTGGCGTCCCCAAGCTCCAAATTCCTCTCTGTCTCTCTCTCTCTTCATCAGAATTGCCCCTGCTCCTTGCCTTTGCCTCAGTTTTATGCCCTCTGGAGACTTTTTTTTTCTTTTTCTCCAGATAATTAAATTATGTATAAAAGAACAAAGCTTCCTTTTTCCTTTCCCTGTCCCATTTTTCCTACCCCCACGAGAGGTAAATGTGATTATGAATTTGGGATGTAAAGCTTTGATCCAAAATTGTGCTCTTCCTGAGGACAATGATTCAACTCTTTCATCCTCCAGATTCCCCCCACCCCAAGCACAGGCTCAGTAAGTACTTGATAAATGAAGGGAAGAGTGGACTTTCTGTTTTGTCTCGAACACTGATTGTTGGCTCACCTGCCACAGGGGCAGAGCAAGGTGGGCTCAGTCTTGTGAGGGATACAAGAGCAGTGCTTACCCTTGAGGTGCTTATGATCTTATTGAGGAGAGAAAGAAATGCACAAGGTAGCACATTCTAGGGACCAAATAAAGGGACCAACTACTGTCAGAGTTCAGAGGAAAGATTGGGGTAGGCCCATAAGGCCTCAGAGCTGAGGATTCCAGTTGGGTGTTAAAGGAACAGAAGACCTTAATTAATCATAGAGTAAGTGGGGAGAGTATTAGAGGACAAAAACAATTCAAGCAATTATGTGGAGGAAGGAATAGAAATATTTCCTTGGACATAGCAGTGTCTGGTCAGTTTCTCTCTGACACATCATCATCTACAATAAACTGCCAGTCTATGCCTGGGGTCCCCAAGGCAGTCCGTTACTCAAAACTGGCTCCTTTGATCACATTTTGGGGGGTTGTGAAGGCTACCACGCAGGTTGCTAGTTTCATAATAACCCTAAATTGTATTCTGGAGCACCTACTATATATGCTGGGACCTATTCTAGGTGCCATGGGTGAGTGGGAACAGTGGGGGTGTGTGTATGTGTGTGTGTGTGTGTGTGTGTATGTGTGTAGGAGGTGAAGAAAGACCTTCTATTGCTCATTTCTATTTGGATCAAATTAAGTATTTCTCATTCCTTTTATAGCTGATTTTTAAAAAAGAACAGCTTTATTGAGATATAATTTACATAGCATACAATTTGCCCATTTGAAGTGTACAGTTCAGTGGTTTTTAGTATGTTCTCAGATGTGTGTATCCAACACCACAATCAATTTTTGAACATTTTCATCACATCAAAAAGAAACCATTTAGCAATCATTCCCCTATCTCCCCATCCCTTTCCCTAAGCCATAGGTAACCACTATTCTATTTTCTGTCTCTATAGATTTTCCTATTCTGAACTTTCACATGAATGTAATCATATAGTATGTGGTCTTTTGTGACTGGCTTCCTTCCCTTAGCATGATGTTTTCAAGGTTCATCCATGTTATAGCATGTATCAGGACTTCATCCCTTTTTATAGCTGAATGATATTCCATTGTATAGATATACCACATTTGTTTATCCATTCATCCACTGATGGACATTTGGGTTGTTTCCACCTTTTGGCTATTGTGACTAATGCTGCTATAAATATTCATGAACAAGTTTCTGTATGGGCATATGTTTTCATTTCTCTTGGGTATATACCTAGGAGTGGAATTGTTGAGTCATAGGGTAACTCTACATTTAATCATGACTATTAACCAGACTGTTTTCTAAAGAAGCTGGACCATTTTATGTTCCTACCAGCAGTGGTTGGGTGAGTGTTACCATTTCTCCACATCGTCATCAATACTTGTCTGACTTTTTGATTCTAGCCATCCTAGTAGGTATGCAGTGGCATCTCATCATGATTTGGATTTGTAGCATTTCCTCGATGACTAATGATGTCTGAGTATCTTTTGATGTGCTTATTCACCATTCATATATCTCATTTGGAGAATTGCATATTCAAATCTTTTGCCTGTGTTTGAATTAGGTTATTTTTCTTTTTATTATTGAGTTGTAAGAGTTCCTTATATACTCTAGATACAGGTCCCTTATTCTTTTCCCCACCACTTGGCTGAGATTCATGTCTAGTAGGAAAGCTTACGAAGCACACGTTGCTGTCAAGATAACAATGTGTAATAAGGCGTAAAACAGCCTCAAACACAAAGAGCTGGAGATTTGGAGAAGGGTCGCAGCCTGGCTTCTGGATTTTCAAAAAGTCTGGCAGCCCATGAAGACACAAGGGGATGTTATATCAGGACAGAGGGAGGTTATATCCAGCTAGCTGGCTGGCATGCCACTCCAAGTACTTGTTAAAAATTATTCAACAGTGTATGGACTTTATTATATGGTGCTCTTTCTGAGGAAAGCCTCACTCTGTGCTTGGTAGACTCAGCTCCTCATCTTGGAACAATCGTGCCAATCCTGCATCCCCAAGATTTATCTCCTCCTAGAATAATTTTCACTGCCAACTTCTGTGTGAGTAGAGTATGTAGGCCAAGGGGGGCGGCAAACACTGGCGGGCTAGTGTTCAGTATGATGGTTGCTGGACAGCCACTCAGGCCCCATTCAGTCTCCAACCTTCCACCCCTACCCTCACCTCTGGCCAGGCCACCAAGAGTCTTACCGGTCCTACAGCAAAGACTCATCCACGTGCAGGCTGAACACTGCCAAGGGCCAGGGAGAGGCAGCTTAGGGGTGGATTGGGGGAGAGAGGCCCAAGTTGAGCAACTCTCTAGGGTTCACCACTTCAACCAAAGCCATTTGGGTGCTGCAAGTCGCCTCCAACACTGACATCTTTGCCTATTTTGCAGTGTCCGTTTCCCAGGTAAGGGGAGCTGGAACCCTGAAGGGTGGATCCCTGGTGCCCCAGGGAAGGTCTGGCTCTAGCAGGCGTTAATCTTCTCATTCTTGGGGACTCATTAGCCCCAGCCATAACTTTACTTCCTCCACACTTTTCTCCAGACCTGGCTTTCTGTGTTCTCATCCCTATGATCCAAATGAGAATTTGGTCAGGCCAGAGGCCCAAAATTGCCTTAACTGTGGCCTGGTGGATGGATGGTGGCAGGAGTCGGGCTAAGCTTGTTCGTTTGGCCCAGAAAGGACCAGCGCGGCAAAGTGGGGCCTCTGGGCAGTTTATATGCTCCTGTGCTGAGGTGGGGGGCATCACATGCTGCCACATCCTGCAAATGACTCTGCACAAATGGGCAAGAACTGTGGGTGCATTCAGCCTGGCATCCTCCCAGAGAACAGACACTGCAGCCAGACCACCTGGGTTCCAATAGTGACTCCATCGTTTATGAGCTGTGTGACTGTAGGAAGGTTACTTCATCTTCCTGTGTCTCAAGTTCCACATTATGAGAGCAATACTTCCTAACTCATAAGGTTGTTGAGAGGGTTAAAATGTGTTAATATATGTAAAGTGGTAAGTGTTAACTGTTATTTTCATTGTGGATGGAGAAGAGGGCAAAGGTCTTGGCGTTCAAGGGCCTGGGCCTGACAACTGTTGATTCCCATGCAGCCAACAGGCATTGGGTGTCGGTGTGTGGGCACTTCACACACACTTGCAGAGCAACCTCTTGACAAGCCGGTGAGGTACGTATCACCAGCCCCGCTTTGCAGACACACCTCTTAGCAAGTCAAGGGTAGAGGTTAGGGTGGTGGTAAGTGGGGAGCGAGTGAGCAAAAAGCTGTCTCCTTGTGTCCCCCGCCAGTGCCCTTTCCACTTCACAGTCTGCCACAGAGAGCTGAGGAATGAGCAGTTCCTGCTCAGTAGGACATCAAAAGTATCCATTTTCTCCTTTCTGTGGAGGCAAAGTACAACAGGTTGGAGGGAAGAATTGCTGTCAGGGAGGGGCTTCCTGGTTGGACTCACAGCCATGTTTTGGCTCCTGGTTCCAAAGGGTTGTGGGTTTACTCTGAAGTTGGAATGTATTGTACTTCCCTCCTGTAGGCATAACCTGGGAAACAAAGCTACTCTCCTGTTAGCTAACCTGAGTTCTCTTGGCAGGGAGAAACTACATCTTCATTAATCACCAACTCCAGCCACTTTGTCCCTCCCTCCCCTTGCAGGCAAAACTACACAAACACTTCGCACAATGAGAGCTTTGATTTCTGGGGAGTAAAAATCTCTCACCCCAGTCTAGACTTGCCAGATAAAAATATAGTGATCCCGGAAGCAGAAGAACTATTTTTGAGGAGGAAGAGGTCAAGAGCAAGGGAGAGTGGCCCCATCCCTATATTCTCCAACATTTCTGAGCCCTTGCCACTCTCACAGGGAAGCAGGGATCTGCCTTTGACTAATATAGGAATGGAGTCCACAAAAGTTCGGAGACTTAGCTCAGATGGAGAGTAGCAGAGCCTAAGGCTACAAGTATTGATTCCCAGTTCCTGGTTTTTCCCTCATAACCAGGACTCTCCCTGGAGAGAGGAATAAATTTGCCCCCTGAAATTACCAGCCAGATAAATTTTAATGCATACTTTACCATCCACTCTCACAACACGACCTAGGTCAAAGCCGAATCAAGACTACATATTAAGATTATAGCGTGGGGTAGTGGTGATCGTGGTTAGGAGGGCCAACTTTTTACATAGCAAACCCAGTCATACCAGACAAAAGAAAACCAAAATGATATAACATATAATAAATGGTTACACATGTGTTATTACCTTAACATAAAAATATTTTTAAAGTTTGTTAAAATTATATTTAAATTTATTATTTATAATAAATTTTATTACTTAATTTTCTGTATATCAATGCTAATATTTAAATGAAACAATCCTAGGACTAGTTAACAGTGGCAATTAGTAGTGATTAATAATAGCAAGGCTAATTAAACAAATAATATGTGAGACAAAAATATAACAATGGTTTTATAATATTTCTTTCTGTCCCTCTGATATAACAATATATTTTAACTCTTATTTTAACTCCTTATTAGATATTTAAATTTTGTAGAATATATTATTCTGTATTCTTCAAGTACATAAATATAAGACTTTTAAAGAAGAACATAAATACGATAGGACTAATTGAACAGATATTACCTATATTTGATTTAAAAAATAGTAATGACTTATTTCTTTTGGTCCCATGATACAGTATGATTTTTTATTCTTTCTGTTTTTTTCTGATAATACTCTGAACTGCTTGTAGATGTTAGGACATCTGTAAAAAAAATTTTTTTTGCATATAGTGGCAAAACTTTACACAAATCAAAATTCACCTTGGACCTGCAGTTCTGCTCTTACAAGCCCATATTACACTGATTTTTGGTGTCAGTCTAATGTGATGACACCAAGCTGCATAGCCTCTCAACAAAAAAATTTTGAGCATTGAACACTTAGAATTTCACTTACTAGCAACAGCAAGTTGTTAGACTTATAGAAATGGCTAGCCACTTTGTGTCTATGGGATTGTTTTACACCAGCTGTTTGTCAATCATGCCTGTTGCATCTACAAATTCATCATATAGGCTATCTATGTCTTAACATGCTACCACTTTTTAAATACTCTGAAGCAAATTAGATGTTATCACAAGTTAAATCTCTCTTCCTCAGGGAAAATGGTTCTAAAGCGCAGAGGTAATTTGAATTTCTGAAACTGAAGTTATATTCCAAATAAGTTACAGTTGTATTAAAGAAATTGAGAAAGTTCCGTTTAATGTCGCTGCCTTTTCCTGGTAATTTTTTTTTCTTATTACTGAAGCAGTCTTATTTCCAAAAATAAGTCATTTTTTTGCCATATGTTTTTTTTTTTGTGACCATATGTAACATGGAATAGCTCGGGTATACTCAGGCCATCCTTTTCTGGGCTCCCTATGACTTCTCCAAAGGTCTTCAAACAGTTTTAAAGGAGCAGCTGATAAATTTCTGTTTTATTGTAATCCTTTTATCCATTCTCATTCTCAATATATTTCCAAATTAGAAAAGGACATTATTCTCATTTTACACTTTGAAATTATGATTTTATGGCAGGCTGACATTTTAACATTTTTTTCTATGGCTGATGACAATGATAAACCTCTTGTAGGCACATGTCTAAGGTGGCTATCTCCTTCCATTTCTATAAAGTAAAATTCTCATTATATACTTTTGCATGTTTTGAAGAAATTGAAAAGTCACCCAAAACTTTCATTATGAAAGCTTTAATTTTACAAGTAAGCAAAACATTCCTTGTTTTTAACCGGGATTGTGTACAAGGTGTGCATGACATTTAACAGGTAAGATCTTTTCATTTTCTTTAATGAAAAGTTTATAGACTGAATGGAAATTTATAAAATTTACATTTGTACTGTCTGCTGAACATACAGATAGATGAGCAAAGTATAGTTTGTATTGTTTCAGGTTTTCTGCAGTTTCATTAATATATTTATAGAAATCAAGAAGACAATATGAAACTTCATTTTTTTAAATCAAAGTACCTAATGGGAGAAAGTGGGGTTTTTTGTTTGTTTGTTTGTTTGTTTTGCTGAAATGTGTCAAATCCCTCGATACACTGTAGAAAGCATGATTGTTGGTAAGATCTGACAAAATCAGCTCTATGCTGTCAGGGCCAAACATATCTGTTATCAAGATAACAGGACATTTTAGTGGCAACCTCCACATCAGAAAATATAACTTTAATCAATTTCATAGAGTCATCAAGGGAACAACACAATGTTGCATGTTCATTTGTGTGATATGCCCAAGCTAATTAATTCAATGGCCGCTATTTTCAACTGAGCATTAGCATCTTTGAGATTTTTTGATTGATATAGAAACACGTGTGAGTCTCATCCCAGACTTGTTAGATTCCATCTCCATATGTGCTTTCACATCCCTTTCTCCACCATGTCCAATCCCCAATTCTTTTCTCTATATTGTGTATTTACCTCCCTAATCCAGTTGTCTGTGTTCATCTGTCATTAAAATAATATAGTAGCTTAGATTTCTTTTTCAGTGATTCTGGCATTGGTATGTAACAGTTCTCATTTTCATTATTTGCATTCTTACAAAACATGATGTTATGGGCTGAACTCTGTTTCCCCAAAACTTATATGTTGAATCCCTAACCTGCAGTGCCTCAGAATGTGACTGTATTTGGAGCTAGGGCCCTTAAAGAGGTGATTAAGTTAAAATGAGGCCATTAGGGTGGGCCTTAATTCAGTCTGTCCAGTGTCCTTATAAGAAGAGGAAATTTGGACACACACAGAGACATTGGGGATGCACAAGCACAGAGGAAAGACACAGAGAGAAGGCAACCATCTGCAAGCCAAGGAAAGAGGCCTGAGAAGAAACCAAACCTGTCAATGCTCTGATCTTGGACTTCTGGCCTCCAGAAACGTGAGAAAATAACTTCTGCTGTTAAAGCCACCCAGTCTATGATATTCTGTTATGCCAGCCCTAGCAAACTAACGCACATGATCACAATATTCACAATGTTAAAGGTTAAACTAGCACTATCTTGATACAAATCACAACAGTTGATCTACAGGCAAAGTCAAAGATGGGATGTTAATGCTCACAATTTCAATGCACTTAAATTGCACGCTAAAGTGGCATCAGTCAGAGTGATGCAACAATGGATGATCCATTATTGTGAACCAGAAATCATGGTTGTCAATATCAGCAGTCCGGGGTGAGGGGGAAGGCACAGCAACTATGAAAGTGTTTTTTCACTTCTTATGGAGAGGGTGTCACCATATGGGTTTTGTACTTTTCCTGCAATCTTCTATACCCATCACAGAAAACTGAGACTTTTCACATCCCAGGTAGGGGTTTCCTGGGATTTGGGACTTTCTGTGCTAAAAGTGGAACAGTCCCAGGCAAACCAAGACAGCTGGCCATCCTAGGTGGGTGCTCCTGGGATACTGCAGGCAGTGTTCTGTTTCTTGCCTAGGTGTTGATCACATGGTATTTACTTTATAATGACCTTTAGCTGTACATTTATGTGTTCTGCAATTTTGTGTATGTGTATTATTTTTCAGAATATATGTATATTAGAAAAAGTTATGCTCCCCACTTCCCACCCCATATGTAATTCAAAATAAAATGATACTAAACCATAAAATAAATGGAACAAAATTTAACCAATTTCTGGTTTTCCCATGTTTTACATTTAATGTAAAATTGATTTCCCTTTTCGTGACACCTGCTTTGCTAATGCCCTAGGCACCTGTCTATTTAGGCAACCCAGGCTAAATGACATTGTGTTACCAGATGAAACATTGGCAGGCCTTCTGGCCCCAACCCCATGTATCCTCTTGCTTTTTATGACCCTTGCAGGTAAAGTTAGTGGTTCCTTGCCACTGCATTTTGTGAGTCCCAGTGCTGAACACAATGAATTGGAATTATGTTTTCACTGTGTATCTCCCAACATCAGACTGAACTCCTCATGAGAATTGTGCCTTGTTCATTTTTGTGTCATCAGCACTTTGTGGATGGCACTTGGTAAACATCTGTTGAATGAATAATGGGCTTTCATTGGGACTATCTATTAGAGTCATCTCTTCCTTATGGCCTGCTTCTTGCAACTGCATTTTAAGCCTGGCTATGTTGGCTAAATCCTGGGGTTGGCTCTGTCCAACTGACACCATTTGTTTTCTGAGGAGGCCTATCAGCCTAGAATGTAGAGCTGGTACAAAATTCATTTCTTTAGAACATATTTATTGACTTTCCACTGCATGACTTGTGCCCGGAGTACCAAAAAGCAAAATCTAAATTGAAAACATAATCAAATGCCGAATTTCTGGCAGGGAAAATTGGTCTATGCTAGTCATGTACTAAGCCTTCTGCATTGATTATTCCTGGAAATTACTGTTTGGCATCATGTTTTCCAGCCAAGCAGAGCTGAAAGTTGAGAGTCTAGTCAATGCTTGGGAACATTCAGATTCCAGAGGCATCTTACTGGGTCCTCCAACCTCCATAATTCTCTTTGCTAGTAATAATAATAGATGCCCCCCAATCAAGAAGCCTGTTATACCCTTGAGGGTGGAGGTTGAAGGAAAAGTACAAGCAAAAGGAGGGTGACATTAGAACTGTAGAGGCTACTCCTCAGTTACCAAACCAGCTTAGGAGTTGTCTAGATGAATATAAAAAAAATCCTAGTTTTAGGTGGCGGAAGTTGAGAGAACTGCAAATGTCTAGAAACAGGCACACTTTTTGTTTTTTCGGTTTTTCTTTTGTTGTTGTTGTTGTTTTTAGCTTTTTGGCTTATTTCTGCTACATAATCTAGCCCTCACAACCCTAAGTATAGTGTCAAAGGCTTGAAGGGTCCTATATGATCTAAATTTATTTTCCATATGATCCATGATTTTTATTATTTTAAAATATTATGGGGATACAAATGTTTTTGGTAACATGTATCAATTTTGTTATGTTTGAGTCAGGGTTGGTAAGTGTTCCAATCACCCAGATAGTGTTCATTGTACCCATTAGGTAGGTTTTTGCCCATTCCTCCTTCCCTCTCCCTCCTGTTTAATTTCCACTGAGTTTTACTTCCCTCTATGCACATGTGTGTTCATTGGTTAGTTCCAATTTGATAGCCAGTACATGCTGGTGTTTTTTTTCCATTCTTTAGATACTTCACTTAGGATAATGGTCTCCAGTTCCATCCAAATTGTTGCGAAAGGCCTTAATTCATCCTTCCTCATGTCTGAGTAGTACTCATAGTATACATATAGCACATTTTGTTAATCCACTCATGAATTGATGGGCACTTGGGTTAATTACACATCTTTGCAATTGTGAATTGCGCTGCAATAAACATTCAAATGCAGGTGTCTTTTGATAAAATGACTTCTTTTCTTTGGGTGAATACCCAGTAGTGGGATTGCTGAACTTGATTAAATTAAAAGGCTTCTGCATAGCTAAGGAAATAATCAACAAAGAAAATAGATAACCTACTGAGTGGTAGAAAATATTTGCAAGCTATACATCTGATAAAGGCCTAATAAGGCTGGGCGCTGTGGCTCACGCCTGTAATCCTAGCCCTCTGGGAGGCCAAGGCTGGTGGATCGCTCGAGGTCAGGAGTTCGAGACCAGCCTGAGGAAGACCCCATCTCTACTAAAAATAGAAATAAATTATCTGGACAACTAAAAGTATATATAGAAAAAATTAGCCGGGCATGGTGGTGCATGCCTGTAGTCCCAGCTACTCGGGAGGCTGAGGCAGTAGGATCGCTTAAGCCCAGGAGTTTGAGGCTGCTGTGAGCTAGGCTGACGCCACGGCACTCACTCTAGCCCAGGCAACAAAGTGAGACTGTGTCTCAAAAAAAAAAAAAAAAAAAAGCCTAATAAATAGGATCTACAAAGAACTCAAGCAAATCAGCAAGGAAAAAACAAACAACCCCATTAAAAAGTGGGCAAAAGACATGAACAGGAGCTTTTCAAAAGAAGATAGACAAATGACCAATAGACATATGAAAAATGCACAACATCACTAATCATCAGGGAAATGCAAATTAAAACCACAATGAGATATCACCTTACCACAGAGTTAGAATGGTGTTTATTAAAAAGTCCAAAAACAATAGATGTTGGCATAGATGCAGAGAGAAAGGAACGCTTATACACTGTTGGTGGGATCCATGTTTATTTTCAAAGAACAGAATCTTCTCTAGCTAATTTCAGCAGAAAGATATTTATGGGACTTAAGTGGCTTACAGAAATATTGGTGGGGGTGAAAAAAAAAGGAACTAGGTAGAGCTTCCAGGAATGGTCCCAATCCACACCACAGAACTGAGCCACCTAGGTAGCTGCTACTTCTGCTATGATCAGGAAGTTGCCTGTCAAACTCGGGGCCACCCCTGCAGCAACTGGTTCCCCGACTGTACTATCTCTGCTATGCTCAGCACCAGTCAAGGTTTGGCCTCGAGCTCTGCATCTCCCCCACTTAACTCACATCCAAATTCTTGTCTTGAACTACTTCTGATTAGTAGAACTTAAGTTATAGCCAGAGCCTCAGCTGCAACAAAATGAGAGTAACAGAGACTTGAGCCTTCCAGACTCTAAAATACAGGAAGACACACAAAAAGGGGGTTGGAATGGGTATTGAGTCAATCCATAAGACCTGCACAGGCCCTGATAACTGAGATTAGTGAAAGATTATTGTATCAGTCAAAATACCTTCAACTGCAAGTAGCAGGAAAACTCAAACTCAAACAGGAACTTTAACGGTTCATGTAACGAACAAGACCAGAGGCAGGGCTGGCTTCAGACAAGGCTTGGTAAGTCAGTGCTTCCTTGGTGTTGGCCCATTCTCAGGACTGTCTCCTAGGGATCCTAAAATAGTTGTCAGCAGCTCCCAAAGTACATGTTTTCTTCTTCACAGCCAGAAGACAGAGTCTGTGTCCCACCTAGCATTCCCTGTAAAAGTTCTAAGATTGGACCAGTTTATGTCATATACCTACTCTTGAATCAATCACTGTGGCCAAGTGACTGTTAGGTGCTAATTGACTTAGGCCAGGGCTGAGTTCATGTTCCTAAACCTATCACAGTGGCCAGAAAGGATGTTTGTTTGTAGGAACAGAGAATGGATTCTTTATTTTTAAAATTATTATTTCCACATGGAATGTATAAATACATTCTTATAAAATTTAATAGTTCCTACCAGGTTGCCCTTCAGAGTGGTTCCAATTTACATACCCATCAGCAATGCATGAGAGTATCCACGTCCCTTTACCCTCACCAATACTTGGTATTAGAAATTTTAATGAAAATTTAATTGTTTTGATTTGACTTTCCCAAGTGTTGAGGTTGAACATCTTTTCATATTCATTTTGGTCATTTTTAATTTCTATTTTGTGAATTTCCTATTCATATCTTTTGTTCAGTTTTCCATTGGGATGTTGGTCTTTTCCTTATTAATTTGTAGAAGTTCTTTTTTAGCCTAGTAGAATATTTTAGATGGACAGTGAAATGATTTCAATCTTTTACAAATTGTAAAACTCAAAACAAGTTTTGAAACTGAATACATACAGGATTCCATTCTAAGTCAGGTATGGATGTGCATGTACACACAAATGTTTCATAGATACTCACAGTTTTGTTTTTCTGAAAGATTTCCTTACCACTAGCTTCAAAAATCATAGGTTAAATTGAATTCATGCAAGTCATTTCTATTAATTTTAAATAGAAATCTTTGAAAAGTAAAAAATAAAAGTGTAAGTTGCCACAATTGGCATTACTTATGCTATCTTCAAAAATGCTTAATATTTCATGTTAATTTGCACCAATTTAAAAAACTGAATAGCCATTCATTCTTTGTACTGCACAACTTCAGTGGAGCCTTCCTTTCTACTGGCCCACAAGTTTTTTTCCCCCTCATATCCCACACTAAAAAAGAAAAACAAAACAAAACAAAAAACCCCAAAACACAGGACAAATTAGTTGTTTCTTTCAATCTATCCTTACCCCACAATAACTGGCTTCTTCAAGAGCTAGGCATATTTGTGTTGGTACAAGTGCTATATCAGTTCTATAAATACTTCACCAAATGTAAATGTTCTGACAGATATGATTACTTTGCTGTAACCGATATTGTGATATAATAAAAAATATATATTTGGTCTTCATCTCTGATTCCTGGAACAGAGCTTCTAAAACCCTTGGAATTCCCTGAGTGGTTGAGGTGAGAAAAGCATCTTTTTTATTCATAATAAGCTCCTTTCAACCATACCTGTGTTTATGCTAATGGGGTCACTCTTAGAGGATGGGGGCTGGATGCCAGAGAAACCAACTATGGGATTAGAGGGTTGGAACTTTCAGCTGCACCCCCAACCTCCAGGGAGAGGAGGGAGCTGGAGATAGATTTAATTACCAATGGTCAATGATTTGATCAATCATGCCTATGTAATGAAGCCTCCATAAAAACTTTAAACACTGGGGTTCAGAGAGCTTCTGAGTTGGTGAAAACATCCATGTGCCAGGAGGGTGGTGCTCCCTAACTCCATGGGGACAGAAGCTTCCGAACTTGAGGCCTTTTTGGACCTCTCTTTCTCTACCTCTTCATCTGGCTGTTCATCTGTATCCTTTGTAAAATCCTTTATAATAAACTGGTAAATGTAAGTAAATGTTTCCCTGAATTTGGTGAGCCATTCTAGCAAATTATCAAACATGAGGAGGGGTTTGTGGGAACCCCTGATTCATAGTTTAAAAGTACAGATGACAATCTGGAACTTGTGACTGGCATCTGAAGTGAGGGCAATCTTATGGGACTGAATCCTTAAACCTATGGGATCTGAGCTAACACCAGGTAGTTAGTGTCAAAATTGAATTGTGGGACACCCAGTTAGTGTCTGGAGAGTTGGAGAATTGGCTGGTGTGGGAAAAACTTCCACATATTTGGTATCAGAAGCGTTGTGAGTAAAAGAAAAAGTTTTTCTTTTACATGAATGGACACAATTGGCATTTTTTATGTCATCTTCCTAAAATATGCTTTATATTTTGTGTTAATTTGCACCCATTTAAAAAACTTAATAACCATTCATTCGTTGTACTGTACAACCTCAGTGGAGCCTTACTTTCTACTGGCCTTCAAGCATTTTTTTCCCTTCATGTTCCACAGTAGAAAAGAAAACCAAAACAAAACATGCTGCAGGTTTCACCTTGTAGTCCTCAAAGGCTAAAAGAATTTGTGTGTGGTTTTTTTGTTTTTGCCAAATTGAAATTCTACACTAATGAGAAATTTAGTGAAAAGATGAGTTTCCCAGGTTCTACTAAATTTAATTTAACCCATAATACCAAACTTTATTTTCTCTTCTCAAAAACAAAATAATATCTAACTCTGATCTGGGCATTCATTCCCAAAGGATTCATGATCCAAACTCTTATAGCACCATTTCAAAGAGAGAGTTAATGGCAAAAGTGACTACACTAGAAACAAAACAGAAGCAATCAGTGATAAACTTTGAAGTTGTATATCAGGACTTACATACTCAAATGCCTAACTTCAGCCATGTGGGTCCCCTAAATGAATGAAGCCAACTGGGTGGAGTTGGGCTGTGCCAAACTGCAGGACTCAGGCCCTGTCTAAACAAGGCGGGAGCTCTTCATCTCCAGCCCATTCTTGCCAGGTGGCAATATGGGCCAATGATGCCATGTCTTCCAATTTTTCAAGAGAAGCCAGAATTTTAATTTGTTTGTGAAATCATCTGATATTTAGATAGTGGCAGCTAATTTAAAAATATTTTTTAAGTACCTTCCAAGCGAAACAAAAAATATCTATAGGCTTCTGTGGCACATGAACAGCCAGTTTCTGAAAGTTGCTGCAGAGTCCAGTGGTTAAGTGTGTGGACTAAGTGTAAGAAAGACCTGAGTTTGAGGCTGTATTCATTTTCTATTGCTGCCTAACAAATCACCACAAACTCAGCAGGTCAAAACAACACCCAATTATTATCTCACAGTTTCTGTGGTCAAGACTCCGGTACAGGTTAGCTGGGTAACCCAGTCAGTTCAGGTTGCTATAACAAATCACCATAGACTGGGTGGCTTAAGCAACAGAAATTTATTTCTCACTGGAGGCTGGGAATGCTAGATCAGGGTGCTAGCACAGTCAGGTTCTGGTGAGGGTCCTCTTCCCAGGGTCTCACTAGGCTGAAATCGAAACATTCACTGGGGTCACGATCTCAGCTGAGGCTTGAAGTCTTCTTCCAAGTTCACTAGTTGGCAAAATTTACTTCCTTGCAGTTATAGGACTGATGTTCCTGTTTTCTTGCTACCTCTCTGCCATGGACCGCTCTCAGCTCTTAGAAGCCATCCTCCACAAGCACTCTTGCCATGTGGCTCCCTTCATAGACCCTCTCACAACACGGTAGCAAACTTCCTCAAAGACAACAGACTATTCTCTTTTTTAAGGACTCACCTGATTGGGCCAGGTCGGCCCAGAATAATCTCCCTTTTATTAACTCAAAGTCAATTGATTAGGGACCTTGATTATAGTGGCAACATTTCTTCATCTTTGCCATATACAGTAACCTAATTATGGGGGTAACATTCCATCATGTTCACAGGTTCTGCCTGTTGAGAAAGACAGCTTAATATGTCCTGGGTGTTCCAATTATCAATAGCTGTGTAACAAGCTACTGCAGAACTTGGTGGCTTCAAACAACCATTTTATTATCACTCACAATCTTGAGAGTGAGGAATTCTGACCTGGCTTGTCTGGATGATTTTTTCTGTCTTGCATAACAGAGATCACTTTCAGCTGGTGGATGGGCTGGACTTGAGGATCCAAGATGGCTTCATTCACGTGTCTAGCACATTATAGGAATGGCTGGAAAACTGGCTCAGCTGAGACTCCCGGCGAAGGCGCCTACCTGTGAACTTTGCAGCATGGTGGTCTCAGGGTAGTTGCAATTATTACATGGCAGCTTAAAGCCTCCAGAGTGAGTGTTGCACGAGGCCTGGGAAAAAGCTGCAAATCTTCTTATGACATAGTTCAGAAGTTCTGTGAGTCAAGCAAATCACTAAATCCAGCCCAGATTCAAAGAGGAGGGGGATTAGACTTTTCCTCTTAATGGGAAGTGCAGCAAAAGACTTGCAACTATCATTAATCTGCCACACCAGTCTTATAGAAACATTCACTTATTCATTCAACAAATATTTATTGAATGTCTGCTATGTGCCAGGCACTGTTCAAGTCATGGAAAATAGCAGCAGGAAATACAGCAGACAAAATTCCTGGCACTTGTGGAGCTTACATCTTGCTGGGGGAGACAGACAACAAACAAGGTAAATAAGTCAAAGATATAGCATGTTAAATTATTGCAAGTTCTAAGGAGAAAAATAAAACAGGGCATGGGAATAAAAAGTATAGGAATGGAGGGTTAAAATTTTAGATATTGTGGCTAGGGAAAAACCTCACTGAAAAGATGACTTTTGGATGAAGATCTGAAGGAAGTGAGGGAACTAGCTATTCATTCATTCACACATTCTAGTGGCAAAAATTCCAGGCAGAGAAAAAGTAAGTGCAAAGAGCCTGAGAAGGGACAGTGCCTGGTGCCAGGAATACTTGAGGAACAGTGAGGAGGCCAGTGTGGCTGGAGAGAAGTGAATGGGGACAGAGCCATACTGCACAAAGTAAGGCTAACAGAGGGGGTCAGCGGGTGGGGGCCCCAGATCAGTGCAGGTCTTGCAAGCTGGAGTCAGCACTTTGGCTTTTCTTATTAAAGAAACAGGAAGCCACTGGCGGGTTTTGAGCAGAGGAGTCATGTGACCTGAGTTCTGTGACATATGTTTTAAAAAGAACATTCTGGCTGCTCTATAGAGAAAAAGACTAAAGGGAGTCAAGGACAGAACAAGGAGTCCAGTTGACAGGCTCTTGTAATCATCCAATTAAAGGTGATTCATGGTGGCTTGCACCAGAGCAGTGGCCTTGGCATGATAAAAGTTGGTTGAATTCTGGAAAAATATTCTGAAGGTAGGAACATCAGGCTTGCTGACAGACCAGATATAGAATGTGAGGGAGGAGAGCAAGCAGTCACAAAAATATGGCCTCTTCTGGAAGTTCAATGAAAGCACAGCTCTCTGTCTCTTTAGGTGCCCTGATAGCACTTTGCACATGACATATGTCAGTGGTAGGATTCAGGCAATCAACCCTGCAGTAAGCCTCTGAACACTGCACTGCTCGGGAATCCTAAGCCTAGAGGAGTCATTCCACAGGATGATTATGCTACTGGGCTGGCTAAATTCTTGTAGCCTATGCATATAAATGTGCAAGTGCCTGTGTAATATTTCTAGCTAACCCATATGTCTTGAACACCATCATTTAAACATCATTCATTTCACCAATGAACAATGACTTCTGATTTTCATTATGCTATTTCATAGCCTCTGGTGTCAATTGGAGATAACTTAAGTATTTGTAGCAGCCCTCTGGAGTGTGAGCTTCTTCAAATAACTAACACATGGAGTGTGTATTCCTAATTAAAATACTTCAGAGGTTAACCAAATCTCCTAGGATGTTGATTATATATATATAATGTACATAATATATATTTTATATATATAAATACAACAGAATATACACACACACGTGCACACGTCATCCCATTTTCTTTGGGTTTTCAAAAGCAAATTTCTATGAAATTTAACTCTGGTTGGCCTCAGATATGGAGCCCAGAAGCACTCAGTTTCTGCAGACCTTGATGTAGTGAACAGTTTTGCTCCTGAGAACGTGGATTCTTGTTCCCATTAGCTGGACTGGCCTACAGTCCCTTCCCTCCTTGTGCCAATCTAAGGTCATAGAGGTCTCAGAAAGGAATTCCTAGTGGTGTTTTTTTGCACCACTGTCCCACCTCTGCCCCATGCCTGTCACCATCAAGGCTTGTTTTTCCACTTCCTTTGCAAGAGCCAGGATGAACACCACCTGTGCCGCTGAGGGGCAGCTGGCCACCATTCCTCACTGGCCTCTGCTCACCTCCCTCTGGGGCCCTGGGGCCCTGTCTCTCTGGGTGGGTGGGAATGTGAAGGACGGGCTGAATTTGCTTAGGGAGGGAGGAGGAGAGAGAACAGTCTAAGCTGGGGAAGAGCATGATCAAAGCACAGAAGTGGAGCCATGTGTGGGCAGCATGAGGAAACAGGAATTAATTCCACAGGATTGGAGCTGAAGGCCTCAACAGAGAAGCAGTGGGAGACAAGGCTGGAACAGAGGTGAGGGCCATGTAATAGAGGGACCTGAAAACTTAGCTAATTCACTTGGCCTTCCTTTCAGTAATAATAGTTAATAACTTCTGTTTGTTGAATGCCCCCTGTGTGCCAAACTCTATCCTAGGCACTTTTTTCTACATTTTCTCATTTAATCTCCATATTAAGGTAGAGATTATTTTCCCTGTTTTACCTTTTAAGGAAACTGAAGCCCAGAGAAGTTAAAACCCCTTGCTCAAGGTTACCTAGCTAGTGAGTGGTATGGCCTAGACTTGAACATATGTCTCTCTGGTTCTTGCTACAATTTAAATGAGTCACTCTGCTTAAAAACCTCCAGGACTTTGGAAAGCTGAGGCAGGGAGTTGAGTCTGCAGTGCTGATGGGACTAGGCTCATGATTTCCCTCACCCTTAACAGCCCCCCACTCCTCCTCCTTTTGCTCGAGAAACTCTGGTCCATCCTGAGGAGCTGCCCTGTCCTATCGTCACCCCTGCACAGCTGCACCGATTACCACCACCAAATTCTGCTTCTCAAAGATATGGCCACCAAGTGTAGGTCACCCAAGGTCAGCCTACATGCTGTGTTACAATTGAACATCTCTGAGCTCAGGACTAGGGGGAGCTCTTTGAGTCTGTCTCATACACCCTTGTAGACTATACTGATAGGGCAGGACACCCAATTTGTGTGGACGGGGGCGGCTTTCCATTTGGCCATGTGCCCAAGCTCATAGCCTGGAGGTGGGGAGTAGCCAGACTGGATCACACACTTTTCCTGCACTGTGAACCCTCAGCATGGGAACTAAAAGATATCCAGATGCTCAGTCAGATGTCAGCACCTGGTCCAAGCAACTAGGGCTGGCCCTTTGGATCCCCTTCTCCCTCTTCCTCAGGAATCCAATCTATGAGGTCCTGAAGGCATTTTCCTCTCCACCTATGCAGAGCATGAGGGCCAGAGGGAACAAGGCTGAGGAGAGAACTGAGGATGAAGAGAGGCAGGAGACACCCCAGAGGAAGACAGCAGTTCTCCCCTCCATCCCATCACTCTTAGGACAGCAGAGCACTGCAGTGTTAGGTCTGTCTGGATGTTCCCTGGTCCCCCAGTTCCCAATGTCAAGAATGAGTACTGGGGCCAGGTGTGGTGGCTCACACCTGTAATCTTAGCACTCTAGGAAGCTGAGGCAGGAGGATCGCTTGAGCTCAGGAGTTTGAGACCAGCCTGAGCAAGAGCGAGACCCCGTCTCTACTAAAAATAGAAAGAAAATTAGCTGGACAACTAAAAATATATAGAAAAAATTAGCTGGACAACTAAAAATAGAAACAAAAAATTAGCCGGGTATGGTGGCAAGCACCTGTAGTCCCAGCTACTTGGGAGACTGAGGCAGGAGGATCGCTTGAGCCCAGGAGTTTGAGGTTGCTGTGAGCCAGGCTGACGCCACGGCACTCACTCTAGCCAGGGCAACAGAGCGAGACTCTATATTAAAATTAAAAAAAAAAAAACTATGAGTACTGGTACTGAGTCAAGCTGATGATGGAGTCATCACAAACACAGAGCAATTTTATACAAACATTTTATCACATAGAAGAAAGAATGAAAGTAAAGAACGAAGCTACACAAAGTGAAAATATGTTCCAGAGAGAGTGGAATGGGCCAGTCTCCAGGAGAGGAGACAGACCCTGAAGTCTGAGTACATGCTGTCTTTTAGAAGCCCACTAATTTGTCCCTCCTTTCTTCTGGCAGGATTGTTTGCCGTTTCCCACCTTTGGGGGGGATTGACAGGTTGGTGTTTTATAACAGGTTAGGTAACAGGCTACATGACAGGTTGGTTATGTAACAGTTTCCCTTTTACACATGTGTGTTTCCCAGAATTCTTCACAAAGCTCCACCCATGCCATGCTAATTAGATGGTAATGAGTGCTTAGGTCAGATAAAGTTTGCTAGGAAACGTTTACTATGTATGTTCCCACCAGGAAATAGTTCCTAGCTACAATTCAGTTCCTGCTCTCCAACCTTAGCCACCTCCTTGCCACCTGTTTACCCTCCCAGACCTAACAGCAGGGGGCTGAGAGCTACATTCTCTGGGAGAAGCTTATGAGACTGTGATACCACTGAGCACTTCCTGTTGGCCCATGTCAGGACAAGCAGCACTTACCTTTTCTCCAGGGTATGAAGAGTATAGAGAAGGCAAAGTGATGGACAAAATTGCCCTTGCTGAGGGAAGAGAAGAAATAGGTTCTTGCTGCCTCTGAGCTTGAGAATTTTGCAGTTTGTTGTATGTACATCTGTTCCTATTATTTATGTTAAATAATTATGTAAGGCTTCTAAAAAGACTTTTTTTCATCCCTCACCTCCTTCTGATTAGTCTTTCCTACTAGAACTGAGACTGGGCTCCAAGTTCTAACCACTCCTATTGCCTTCCTTCCCTTCTTCTGTAATTCTCTCCAGGCCCCAGGCATCAACTTGCTACAAAGGCCCAGTTTTTTGCCTCAGTTTATCCACTCAATATTCCAGCAATTTTCCAGGTGTGGTGGCTCATGCCTGTAATCCCAGCACTTTGGGAGGCCGAGGTGGGAGAATCACTTGAGGCCAGAAGTTCAAGACCAGCCTGTGCAACACAGGGAGACCTCATCTCTACAAAAAATAGAAAAATTATCTGGGCATGGTGGCCTGCCTATGGTTCCAACTACTTGGGAGACTGAGGCAGGAAGATCGTGTGAGCCCAGGAGTTCGAGGCTGCAGTGAGGTATGATAATGCTACTACAATCCAGCCTGGGTGACAGAGCAAGACCTTGTTTCTTAAAAAAAAATACTGCAGCAATTTGCTGGGACTAAGATGGTCTTGGAACATCACTCAGGTCTCTGAGTTGATCCCTGACCCTCTGCCTGGTTCTCACCAAATTCTTCCCCAGTAGGAAGAATCTTGCTTCCATTTTCCCTGGGCTCTGCTGTGAATGGACTAATCATTTAAAATTCCAAGTCCACCACCTGCTTAACTTAGAAAGGAGATGGGTGGCCATCAGGATAGTTGTTTAATTGGATTTCCATGTAAGGAGACCATGGTAAGAGGCATAAGAATAGAAGAGTGAAAATATGGTTGATGACTTGAGCACATGGTCTAAAGGTCATGCTCCAGTGATAGGAAGTCCCTCTGAAATTTGTCACGTGGGTGGCTTGAGATTGTATGGAAAGTAACTGAAAGTTCCTGGTGCCTGACACATGGTGGTTTCCTTCCTCCTCCCATCCCTATGCCCTCAGGTCAGGCCCCTTGTACCATCATCTACCCAAGCCCCTGCTTTGCTCCACACAGCAGAACACTGTGCCTGAAAATGCCCAACTAGCCTCCGGCCTGGTAACTCTCGACCCATGTCCTGCCCATTCAGAAAGCTCAATGTTTAGCAGCCTCAGTCTGCTTTGGCCTGGCTAAATTCAAAGAATTTGAGCCTAATCATCATGATCCTTTTCATTCATATATGCTTTCAGTTTTGCAAAATATTTTCCCGTCCATAATTTCATCTCTTTGTTCCAGGAATCCTGTAAAATACTAGCCTAACCTTTCTCCTGCCTGAGTGGTGTCTCAGAGGTAGTGACCAGTCTACACTGAAGTCATGTTGACTGCCAGTAGTGGGTACATTCTTTTTGATGGTTTCAAATGTCCCCAGTTAAGATCATTCTTGAGTTTCGTGGTTAGGTTGGGGTATGAATATTGATTTTATTTTTAATGAGATTTCTTGCATTATATTCTGCTTGTCAAAGCAGTACATGCTCATTGTAGGACATTTGGAAAACACACAAGACTATAAGGAAGAAAACTTTAAAATCCCCTGAAATCCACCATTTGAACACAAGCATTGTTTCCTTTCAGATTTTTCTAGTAGCATGAATAATAGTTACAATAGTAACTGGGGATATTTAGTGAGTACTTACAGTATTGAGAGCATTATACTAAGGATTTTATATTTATCTCATTTCAATGTTCACAACTCTATGAGGTACATACATAGTAATATCCTTATTAAAACTGATGAATTGAGGCACAGAGAGTTTAAGTTACTTGTCCAAAGTTACCACAACCATTAACTATTGACACTAGACTTTGAATGCAGGAAATCTGCCTCTGGATCCCTGTTCCTGCCAAATGCTATGTGGCCATGTGTGTTAGATGGTTCAGACCTATTTATGCTTGCAAGAAGGTAGGTAGATAATGCAAAAAATGACTTGAAATTATTCACTTACTCGAAATTATTCACTTACTCTTCTTTGCCATACCCATTCCTTTATACCAGAGCTGCAGAGTCTCAGACAAGTTCTCCTCTAGGAAATGCTCTAGAGGCCACTAATTGGCCTGGTACCATGCAACAGGAGGAGGACAGAGGAAGGAAATTAAGGGCTGGGTAAGAAGGCCTGCAAGTTGAAGGAAGCCAGGACCAGGCATAGTAAACCACAACAAGCCTATATCCTCCTTTAGCTCACAATCTGTACCAGACACTTTTGGTAGGCATTCTTCTATCTTCCTGCTAACAGAGCCCCAACATTGGTCAAGTCTTCAACAGAGATGTCTTGATCTCAGGGAAGGTGGGCCAGCACTAGATGAGCCATGATTAGTTTACAACAGTTACAGCAATGCTCTTCCCCTCCACCAGTGATTGGTCCCAGGTCAGGCCAGTGAAGTATAAAAGGAGTTCAGCTAGGGGACTTCTGGGAAAGGTTTATCTCCCTGCCTGGTGACCCAGATACCTCCCAGAAGACTTCCCTGTATATTTCACTAGAGACATGAGACTCAAAGTAGGCAGAGAACATTAAATCCTTGCAAATGTTCAGGATAGATTATAAATGCTACTAAACCTGGAAGGATAGGAGAAGTCAAATGGCCAGATTATGGAGGGGAAGATGGATTCCAGAAAGATGCTAAATGGCAGGACTAAGCACAGTGAGCTTAGCCAGGGTATGAGGTACTATGGTGAATCCAACTTGGGTCGTGTGCTTGCCACCCTTATGACCCAAGGAATGGAATCTATTACCAGAAAAAAAAGAAAGAACAGGCAGCAGGCAGACAGAAACAATAGATGACCATTATTGGAATCATTCACTATTTCTATTTTTTCAATACCTTCTCATACATTATCGGCTTTGAGGGGTCTTCCAAACCCCCTGTCCCCCTTCTCTAAGAACTGGCCTCCTCTTACCCACAGTGGTGGGATACTGGAAGCCATGTTGTAGCCCTGACTCCTGGGCAGAACTGATTAAACCACATGGTATCCCTGATCCAAGTGGGACAACCAGATTCCACCCCGAGAATTTGGAATTGGAATTTGGAGATGCTAGTCAGTCTCTTTTGGTCACTTAAACCCAGGACTTATAAACCCAATAGCTATGGGGAAGCTATATTTAGACAAGGTCATGGAAAAACAGAGAAATCAGAAATGCAAACACTGGAGTGGATATGGAGAGACAAAAAACCTCAGGGACTGAGAGAGTGATTAAAAGAAACAGAGAACTGCCTTGATTCCAGATGACTTTCCAGTTCTTGGCTGTAGTCCCTTCTGAAACATGGCTATGCTTACTGCCCTTGTGTTCCATGAAACTCCCCATATCATATAATAAGCCTTCCTTTTAACTAAGCTAGCTCAAGTAGGTTTCTGTTGCTAGCAATAGGAAGAGCCTTGATGAATTCAAAGTACTTAGTCATCATCCTTATTTTACAGATAAAATTAAGCACCCCTAGAGGTCAGCTGTGCAATAAAGAGTGCTTCCCAGTGAGATATGCCTAATGGAGGCTGTGCAACCTTGGACAACTCCCAGAACCGTACTGGACCTAAGTCTGAAAAAGGTCTGCAAGTAATCTCTACATCTCTTGAGCTCCTTGAATTAAAGACACATTTAAAATCCCAGGAATGCAGCATTTAGTTTTTCTGATAGAAAACCTCCTTTGACAAGAGTTCGACTCCATAGGACCCTTCTCCATGCTCCCTATGCTTCTCTATTACAGCACTTGTAACATTGTATGGAAATTGCCTGTTTACTTACCTGTTTCCCCCACTAAACTGTGATCTCTCAGGATCATTGTTTAGCAGTGACTAGCACACATCAGGTGCTCAAGAAATATATATTGAATGAATAAAAAAATTGTCACATTTGATTGGTTTTTTTTTCCTGACTGTATCTTGTCTGGATGTTCCCCATGACACAGTTGGACCCATGAGAAACAATGCTTATTGGTAGAAAGAGCATCGAACGCACACATGGCTTCCAGGATCAGTTCTGCCACTAATGAGAGAACTGTGTGACACTGGGAACGTCATTCCCCATATGAAAAACCAGAGAGTTGGATTGTATTTATCATTTTGTGACACCTTTGTGTCTTCTTCCTTTGTCTAGGCACTTCCATACCTAACAAACCCACATTTTCTCAAAGCAGAATCCAGAAATCTGCACTCTCAGCTTCCCTTGCCACTAAGTTACAAGCATATGACTTAGAGTCCACAAAACAGACAAATCTCAGTTGGGATTTGGAAGAGAATTTGATTTGGAAGAGCATCACATGAAGGAGGCACTGCTCAGAATCCATTGTGGAGCATGTAGGGGAGAAACAACCAGCTTTCACAGACAATGGTGCTAAATGGCCTTGCAGTGATGCCCCCAGCCTGGTATTGGTGTTGAACGTACGCTTGCCTACCTGTAGCAAGAATAGTGCCTCTCCCAGAGAAGCCCATTAGGGCATTGCTTTTGGAAGCACAGTTTCTCTAGTTCCCTGGCCAATCTAAATTTTCTGAATTACTTAACATTACTTGAATCGTTATTTTTCTATTCAAACTAGCTACAGTGAGTTTTACTGTTTGTTTGCAAGCAAGAACCCTGACCAATAGTCTCTGAGATACCTACTAGAGCTAAGATATTTTTCCTAGGCCCTCTCTCTTCAGAAATGACTCCACAGATCCGTAGTGTTTTTCCCAAGAGGTAGAGACAATTGTGTTAGTCAGGGAAACTGTAAGCACTTCTATATAACTAGACTATACATTTCTAGAGGGTGGTGGTAAGGCCAAAGAGTAGGCAGGCATCAGATCAGGAAGAGCTTGGTAAGCCTTGGTGCTTTAAAGATTTTGGACATTATCCTTCAAAACAATAGTTTTCAAACTTTTTTGTTTTAGGGCCCTTTTATAGTAGACTCCTAAAAATTACTGAGGACCCCCAAAAGCTTTTGTTTTTATTGGCTATATCTATTGATTTTACCACATTAGAAATTAAACCGAAAACATTTTTATGTATTCATTTATTCATTTTAAAATATCAGCAATAAACCCATTGTATGTTAGTATAAATAACATTTTATGAAAACAACCATATTTTCTATGTTTTCCAAAACCAAAAAATAAATGAGAAAAGTGATATAGTTTTACATATTTTCAGATCTCTTTAATGTAATAGAAGGCAGTCAGATTCTCTTATCTGCTTCTAAATTCAATCTGTTGCATTATGTTGTTTTGGTTAAAGTACATGAAAAATATCTGGTTTCACATGCATATGTGGTTGGAAAAGGGAGGACTTCATGGACCTGCTTAAAGAATCTCAGAGACCCCCAGGAACTTTTGGATCCTATTTTGAGAGCCCTTGTTTCAGGGCAATGTGAAGTCATTAAAGGCTTCTAAGCAAAGAAGTGACATGAGTGGATTTTTTGTAGAAAGTGATTCTGGCTGCAGGGTTCCAGGGCCAGCACACAAGGTATTCTATGTAAATGGTGCCCCCTAGTAACACCATGGCCTTGATGTAGAGAATAAGAGGGAGGTCAAGAAGGACAGTTAGGAGGCTATTGTATTAGTCCAGAAAGGAGATTATCTTGCCTTGGTTCACTGTAGGTATGGAGAATAGGGAACATAACTTGAATTCAGATTCCTCTGACTTCAATACCCATGTTCTTCTCTCAGTACCAGTGATTGCCAAGCATGATTAAAATATACTGAGAAACAAATTGAGCATATCTACCACTGTACCAAATATATTATATACATTATAAGTTAAATTGTAAAATAAGATAAAAATGAAATAAATCCTATTTTGAAGGTCTTAACTATCATGATAGCTTAATTTTATCAGTAGCTGATACCATGAGTTACAAAATACAAGCACTTAGGACAAAGTTTATTTCTAATGATTATGAGTGTACATCCAAATTTCAAAACATCTCCTTAAAAATTCTGAATGTTGGGGCCAATGTCTTGTGAGATCTCATTACATTATCAATGCCCTTAACTTGTAGTGTGACTGATAAAGTTCTCTTACTGACACTTCTACTCTATTTTAGGAGTAGAAGTGTCAGCTCTGCCATGTTTGGTTGGTTGGGGTTTTTGTTTGTTTGCTTTCTTTTATTTTTCATGTGTTTACATTATTTTATTTTTAATCCATAGTTTCTTTGCAGGTGTCATTTAAAGCAATCTGTCCATTTTGTGAGCATTAGCTTTAAAAAATCCATAATTCCACTTAACTGAGCTCACGCAAATAGAAATAAGTTGCCATGCATCGAAGAGAGTGTGGCACTATCAATCCCTCTTCATGTTGGAACTCCCACTCTTTTCTAAAGATGCCTCACCTACAGTATGTGACAAGTGACCATCCTACATAAGCCCTTAGCGAAAGTGCCACTGTCCGTCTTTATAGTAAATATTAATAAGATGTAGTTTCTTGCTTTCAAGTCAAAAGCCAAATGTAAAAAAGAAACTCTATTATTCTTCCCCATAATTCAATGGATCATTTTGCACTCTTTAATTTGGAACTGCCTGCTGCGTACTATAAAATACACCCAAAAAGTAAACAGCGTGAAAAAATAGCGGTGCTTCACTTCATATCATACTCACAAGGAGCTCTGATGCTTATTATTCTACTACACTTCTGACTTCAGGTCAGACACCTCACACAAGTGTCTCCTTGTTAGGTCTGGCGGAGGGTAAACAGCTGGCAAGGAAGTGGTTAAGGGCAGAGAGCAGGAACCAAATTGCAGCTAGAAACTGTTCCCGGGGGGATGGGCGGGACAGGGACAATGTATATGATCTGAACTTATGTACCCCCATGATGAGCTGAAATAAAAAAAAATATATTAAAAAAAAAAAAAAAAAAAAAAAAAAAAAAAGAAACTGTTCCCTAGTGGAAACATACAGAGTAAGGAGCTCCTAGGGACCTTTAACTGACGTACAGGTCATTACCATGTAATTAGCATGGCATGGGTGGAGTTTTCGCGAAGGATTCTGGGGAAGACGCATGAGCAAAAAGGGAAAAAGTTACTTATGTAACCTGTTATGTAATCGTTATATAACCCCAACCTGTCAATCACCCCAAAGGCAGGAAGCAGCAACCAATCCTACCAAGGGAAGTCGGGACAAACCAGTGAGCATATAAAAGACAGGGTGTGCTCAGACTAACCTAACATTCTCACCAGAAATTTTGTTCTGACTTTTTTACATTTGAGCTTTATTTTTTATTATAAACAAAGAACAAATCTATTTTACAAGCACTTAAAGAGCAGCCTTGATCACTCTAAGTGAAATATAAAGGTATTGATCAAATGAAGGAGGTCTTTGAGTCATGAGATTGTTCTGAAAGTGGTTGCTCAGTTCTGAAGAGATCTCTTAGATACAATGAATCCCATTGTAATGTGACATATACGTTCCTCAAAATCATCACGCTACACAGATTTGTGCAATACAAACCACAGGGGTTATGGGGAAAGTAGGGCTAGGGGCATAGTAATCAAATCCTTTATCCATGACACACAGAAAAATATAGGAACCTAATAAAAAATGGTGGCCCAGTTTCACACAGGTTAAATACTTAAGAAACACGTAAGTATGGCAAGTTGCCTTGAAAGTTTGCTTGTGGAAGCAGTTGTCGAAGGGCTGCAGCTTGTCAGTTGTTGTAAAATGGAGGAAGGAAGGTTATCTGAAATCAGAGGGAAAGTTGTAATACCAGATATAGGTGGTATGATTGTATAGTTTTTGGTTTTGTATTTTTTTTTTTTTTTACTTTTTGCTCTAAGGATCACAGTGTGTGTGTGTGTATAAAACTTATCACACCCTCCTAGTATTGACATTTTACCTCTTCAAGCAAAACATAGGTCCATTTAGGTTCTTTTATGCTCCCATTTTATCATTTGCTCATCCTAAATATTTCTCTTACGTACATTGTGAACCACACCAGATGACATAATTTTGCTTTCAATAATCTAAAATAATTTTTAAAACTCTAAAGAAGATGGCTAGTCTCTTATATTTACATGTATCTTTACCCATTCTGTTGGTCTTTCTCCATTCTCAATGTTCCAAGTTTTCTTTCATTGCTGTTTCCTTTCTATATGAAGAATTTCCTTTGGTTATACTTTTAAGGCAGTTCTGCTGGTGAAAAATCTTGTTAATTTTCCTTCATCTGAAAATGTCTGTATTTCATCTTCATTCCTAAAGGATATTTTTTGAGATGTAGAGAATTCTGGGTTGACAGTTCTTTTCTTGTAGCACTTGAAAAATTATGTGCTACATACTTCTGATCTCCATGGTTTCTGATGAGAACTTCCCTGTCATTCAAACCTTTATTCTTGTGTATGGTTGATTTTAAGATTTCTTTTGTCTCTAGTTTTTAGAAGTTTTATTATGTTGTGTCTGGATATGGATTTCTTTAGGTTTATCCTGTTTGTTTTTTTCTCAGCTTCTTGAATCTTTAGATTATGTTTTTTGCCAAAATTGTGAAAATTTCAGCCATCATTTCTTTGAATACTTTTAAGCTCCATCTTCAGCTCCTCCTTTGGGATTCTGATGACATGAATATTAGATCTTTTACTATTGTTCCAAGTTCTCTAGGCTCTGTTCATTTCTTTAAAAAATCTGTCTTTTCTATGTGAGTTTGACTGTATGATTTCTATTGATCTAGGATACTATTTCCTTTATTGTCTCCATTCTGCTATTGAGTCATTACAGTGAGTTATAATTTTTTTGGTTATTGTATTTTTCAGTCCTAAAATTTCCATTTGGTTCTTTTTTATATCATGTATTTCTTTGCTTGAGACTTTCTATTTTGTCATTTGTTTTAAGACAATTTGCTGTCTACAAGAAACTCATTTCAAATATATTGATAGGTATAGATTAAAAATGAATGTATGGGAAAAGATACACCAATCAAAAGAAATCCAGCATGGTTATGCTAATATCAGATAACATAGACTGCATAATGGGCCAGTTTCTCAAAAAACACAAACTATCAAAATTCACCTGAGATGAAACAGATAATCTTAATAGTCCTATAACTATTAATATTAAAGAAATTGAATCAATAATTTTTAAAGATCGAAAAAGAAATCTCCAGGCTCAGATGGTTTTTCCAGAGAACCCAACCAAAAATTTATGAAAGAATTAACATCAATTCTGCACAATCTCTTCAAGGGGAATAGTTCTTAGACATGACATCAAAAGCACAATCCATAAAGAAAAAATGAATAAACATTTTTAAAATTAAAAATTTTTGCTCTAGGCTGGGCACGGTGGCTCATGCCTGTAATCCTAGCACTCTGGGATGCCGAGGCAGGAGGATCGCTTGAGGTCAGGAGTTCGAGACCAGCCTGAGCAAGAGCAAGATCCTGTCTGTACTAAAAATAGAAAGAAATGATTTGAATAGCTAAAAAATATATATATATAGAAAAAATTAGCCAGGCATGGTGGCACATGCCTGTAGTCCCAGCTACTCGGGAGGCTGAGGCAGTAGGATTGCTTGAGCCCAGGAGTTTGAGGTTGCTGTGAGCTAGGCTGACACCATGGCACTCACTCTAGCCCAGGCAACAGAGCGAGACTCTGTCTCAAAAAAAAAAAAAAAAAAAACCCCAAAAACTTTTGCTCTGCAAAAAACTTGAAGAGGATATGGCAAGCCATTGACTGTGGGAAAATATTTGCAAATTTCAGATCCAACAAGGGATTCATGTACAGAATATATAAAGAACTCTTTAAATTCAACAGTAAGAAAACAAACAATGCAATTAAAAACATTGGCAAAAGACTTGAACAGACGCTTCACCAAAGAAGATAATAAGGATCTAAAAATGCATGAAAAGATGTTCAGCATCACTAGTCACTAGTGAAATGCAAATTAAAACCACAATGAGATATTACTACATACTTATTAGAATGGCTCACATGAAGAATACTGAAAATGTTAATACCAAGTGCTGACCGGAATATGGAGCAATGGGAACTCTCATACACTTCTATTAGGAATTAAATATAATAGAGATACTCTGTAAAACAGTCTGGTAATCTCTTACCGTATGATCCAGCAATTATGATCCTAGAGAAATTTATCCTAGAGAAATACAAACTTATGTTAACACAAAAACCTATACAAGAATATTCATAGTAGCTTTATATGTAATAGCCCAAAATTGGAAACAATACAATATCCTTCAATGGGCAAATGGTTAAACAAATTATACATTCATGTAATGAATTACTACTCAGCAAAAAAAAAAAAAGCACAAAGTATTGATGCAGGAAACAACTTGAATGGATCTTCACAGAATTACGCTGAGTGAAAGAAAGCTAATTCCAAAAGGTTACATACTCTGTGATTCATTCATATAACCTTCTGAAAATGACAAAAGTATAGAGATGGAGAACATCTATTAATAAAAACAGGGAAGGAGAGGGGGTGTATAGTTATAAAGGGGCAGCACAGGGAGTTCCTTTGTGGTGACAGAACACTTCTGTGTCTTGATTGTGATGGCTATAGCCATCTGTGCATATGATAAAATGTAACAGAATTATACACAAAGAGATATAAAATGAGTGCATGGAAAAAATGGTAAAAATCTGAGTAAGAGCTGTAGTATATAATTGTATTGAGCCAATTAATTTCCTCTTTTTAATATGCACTTTATGCAAGATATCACTATTGGGGAAACTGGAGTAAGGGGACAGGACTCTGCTAATTTTGCAACTTAGTGAGTCTATAATAATTAAGAAATAAAAAGTTATCTCGGCCAGGCATAGTGGCTCATAACTGTAATTCTAGCACTCTGGGGGGCCAAGGCAAGAGGATTGCTTGAGGTCAGGGCTTTGAGTGAGAACAGCCTGAGCAAGAGCGAGACCCCATCTCTACAAAAAATAGAAAAAAATTAGCAGGGTGTGGTGGTGCATGCCTGTAGTCCCAACTACTTGGGAGGCTGAGGTAGGAGGATCATTTGAGACCAGAAGTTTAAGGTTGCGGTGAGCTGTGATGATGCCACTGCACTCTACCTGGGGCAACAGAATGAGACTCCTCTGTCTCCAAAAAAAAAAAAAAAAGTAATCTCATTGTGAGTTTGATTTGCATTTCCCTGGTGATTAATGATGTTGACATCCTTTCATATACCTGTTGGCCATTTGTTCATCTTTGGTAAAATGTCTATTTGGGTCCTTTGCCCATTTTTAAATCATTTTTGTTTTGTTTTGTTTCTATTGAGTTGTATGAGCTCCTTATATATTTTGGATATTAACCCCTTATCAGATATATGGTTTACAAATATTTTCTCCTGTTCTGTAGGCGACCCTTGTGTTTTGTTGATTGCTTTCTTTTATTTTAATTTTTTTTAATTTCAGCATATTATGGGGGTACAAAAGTTTAGGTTATGTATATTACCCTTGCCCTCCCACCCCCCAAGTCAGAGCTTCAAGAGTGTCCATTCCCCAGACAGTGCGCATCGCACTCATTATGTACAGAAACTTTCTAGTTTGATGTAGTTCCACTTTTATTTTTTCTTTTGTTGCCTGTGTTTTTGGTGTACAATCAAAAAGTCATTGCCAAGACCAATGTCAAAGAGCTTTGCCTCTGTCTTTTCTTATACAAATTTTACAGTTTCAGGTCTTACATTGAATTGATTTGGGGGTATGGAGTAAGAAAAGAATCCAATTTCATGTTTTTGTATGTGGATATCCAGTTTTTCCAACATCATTTATTGAAGAGACTATATTTTCCCCATTGTGTATTCTTGGTGCCTTCATCTAAAATTAGTTGACTGTGTATGTGTGGGTTTATTTCTGGTCTCTTTGTTCTATTCCATTGGTGTATGTGTCTGTTTTTATGCCAGTACCATACTGTTTTGATTACTAAAACATTGCAATAGAGTTTGAAATCAGGAAGTGTGATGCCTCCAGCTTTGTTCTTCTTGCTCAATGAATTATTACTCAGCGATAAAACTAAAGTAGCAATAAAAGATTGCTTTTGCTATTGAGAGTCTTTTGTGGTTTTATATGAATTTTAGAATTGGTTTTCCTATTTCTGTGAAAAAGTCATTAAAATTTTGATAGAGATCACAATGAGATATCACTTCACACCTGTTAGGATGACTATCATCAAAAAAAAAAAGATAAGTGTTGGCAAGGATGTGGAAAAGAGGGAAGACTTGTACACATGGGAATGTAAATTGGTACAGCCATTATAGAAAACAGTATGGTGGTTCCTCAAAACATTAAAAATAGAACTACCATATGATCCAGCAATCCTACTACTGGGTATATATCCAAAGAAAATAAAATCACTATCTCAAAGAGATATTTGCACTCCCATGTTCATTGCAGCATTTTTCACAATAGCCAAGATATGGGAACAACCTAAGTGTCCATCAACAGATGAGTGGATAGAGAAAATGTGAGATACACACACACACACACACACACACACACACACACACACACACACACACACACACACTAGAATGTTATTCAGCCTTCAAAAAGAAGGAAATCCTGCCATTTGGGACAACATGGATGAAACTTGAGAGCATCATGCTAAGTGAAATAAGCAAGGCACAGAAAGATAAATACTGTTATGATTTCACATATGTAGAATGTTTAAAAAAAAGTCAAACTCATAGTAAAAGAGTGTAGAATAGTGGTTACCTGGGGCTGGGAAGTGGGGGAAAAGAGGAGAGATTGGCCAAAGTGTACAAAATGAGTACTTTCTGGAGGCCTAAGGTACAGTGTGGTGACTATAGTTAATAATAATGGATGCTTGAAATTTGCAAAGAAAGATCTCAAATGTTCTCATACAGAAAAAAGAAAACACTGTGAGGTGATTGATGTGTTAATTAGCTTGATTCTAGTACTCATTTCACAATGTATATGTATATCAAAACATGTTTTACACCCTAAATATATACAATTTTTATTTGTAAATCATGCCTCAATAAAGCAAAAAAAATGTTAAAATACAGAAAAGAGAAGAAACTTACAGTTGGCTAGTCAAAGCTATCCCCTAATGTTCTAATAGTCACTTGGTCCTTATTTGCTAAGGAGTGTTGTAACAGAAATAAGCGTCTGAAAAAGGGCAAAATGTTTTATGAGTTGTCTCTTTAAAATCTTTCACCTTTTTTGAGGAATTAAAACCTGAATTCCTGCCCGAGGCCAGTAATCAGAGGGACAGAGGAGTGTTTTTTGTTCTTTGTTTTAAACCACAGGAGATGGCTCTACAGAATTGTCCAGGAAAAGAGCATGAGGTTATCTTCACTGGAGATAAGGCCACTGAAGACAATCCCGCGACTTCCACCCAGGACCTCCCTCTGCCAGGTCCAGGCTGAGCCATCTCCTGTAGCACAAATAACAAAAGACTACCCTGCCCCTCTCAACCACTGGTCTGAGGCAGGGATGCAGATTTTAGTTCTCAAAAAGGAGTGGAGGATGTTTTAAAGAGACAGTAAATATTTTTGCCATTTTTTTCAGACCATTCCCTCTGTTACATATTCCCCACTGTCAATATTTCTCTTCCATATCTATGGAAGGAAGGGCAAATACTCTGTTACAGTACTGTTATCATCCTCATTTAACAGATGAGGAAACTGAGGCACAGGCTTTGATCACTACACTGTATTACCAGCTGAGATCTCCCTGATCTTCAGAGATTTGGGGGAAATCAGATCAAATACCCACCCTCTTTACATGCCCTTACAATTCCTGCAAATTCTCAGGGGCTTATGTTCGCATGGTACTTTCTACCTCTTGCTTTTCTGTCTCTAATCTCCTCACTCCCACCCACTCACCCCATACATTCCTACCAAGTGCTCTATTCTCTTCCTTTTCCTTCCCTCTCTCTCTATTCTCCCTCTAGCTTTCCCAGGAGCAGAACCAATTCCTTGTTTGTTGTATCATGCATGGCAGTTTAGTGAGGGAAAGGAGGAAAGGAGGGATGCAGGTACAGGAATATTTATAGATTTGGTATAGTTCCTATTTTGATGGCTTCTCTTCTTTGGCCCTTATCAATTACAAAAGCAATACATTCTTGTGAAATTTTTTCCAAAATACATAAAGTAATAGTGAAAATATTGCTCTAATCATTTTCCTTAATTCTACTCCCTAGAGGTAAATATAGTCAATTGTTCAATATGTATCCTTCTATATTTCAACTGACAAAATTTCCCTATCCCAGACCCATAAAGTTCAATGGTCTCTCCAAGACATCCATATTGTTGTGGTGACTTGATCACTTTTGGCTTAAAGAACCCTGTGCTGGCACATCACTCTATCCTATTTACATTTTAACTCCTGTGACTGATCTGATCTTTTCTCCTTTCTCTGAGGCAACCCCTACATGAGACTTAGTCTCTTTTCCTTAATTTCCACCAAAATCACTCACAATAAAACATCTCTCTGTGTAACAGACTTTACTGAAAGCTTAGAGCAATGGAGAGGAATTGATACCATAGCCATATCAAACCTTTTGTCCACTTACGTAATAGAAAATTTTCACTGTATTCATACCATCTTGCCTAACTCCCTAGGACCTCAATTTCCACATTGCAAGAGGCTTATCAAGATATTTTCCTTAAAAAATACATCTCCGTCCCTAGGTGACCTCTACCATTAAACTCTACTATTAAAATAACAAATGCTCACCCCACATACACAGATATATATATATATATACACACACAGCGGTTTTTTTTTTCATTTTGTTTTGTTTTCCACAAATAGAATTATATTGTACATAATCTTCTACAACTGGCTTCTTTCACTTAGTAATATTTAACAGCTATCCTTCCATACCAGCCCATACCTATCTGTCTTATTCTTTTTAGGGGATAGAGCCATTATATGGCTGTTCCATAATTAATTATCACTCCTATATTGATTGATATTTAGGTTATACCTATTTTTCCATGGTACAGACAATGCTGAGATAAATATCCTTTAACATGGGCTGGGTGTGGTGGCTCATGCCTATAATCCTAGCACTTTGGGAGGCTGAGGCAGGAGGATCACTTGAGGCCAGGCGTTTGAGACCAGCCTGAGCAACATAGCAAGACCCTGTTTCTACAAAAAATTTAAAAATTAGCCATGTGTGGTGGTGCACACCTGTAGTCCCAGCTACTCAGGAGGCTGAGATAGAAAAGGATCACTTGAGCCCAGGAGTTTGAGGCTGCAGTGAACTATGGTCCCACCACTGCACTCTAGCCCTGACAACAGAGTGAGACCCTGTCAAAAGAAAAAAAAATGCCATAAAGCTTTGCACAATTGTTTGATTATTTCTGCAGAAATGTTTCCCAAAATGGGAATACCTGGGATAAAGGGCATGTGTGCTTACAGTCTGGACAGATCATGCCCAGTTGGCCTCTGTAAAGGCCGTATTGATCTATATTCCCTATGATGTCTGGTGGTGTTCCTTTTGCTATACTCTTTCCAACTCTAGAAAACAATTTTTTTCAATGCTAATTTACACTTCTTTGATTATGGGTGAGATGGAATGGATTTTTGTGTGTTTTTGGCCATTCGTGTTACCTCTGTGAATTGCCTGTTTATGTTTTTTGCCCACCTACCACTCCCCTGCTATTCGTGTCTTTAAGTGCCCCCTCTTCAGGTCCCTCCATGTATCTCAGACTCAAAAACAGGTTCAAAATGCACCTTTACCACTTGAGGTTCCAATAGCATTATTTGTTTGCGATGTTCTATTTTATTTAATATTTTTTCTTTCATTCTTAATATGAAAAGCAGGCTGCCTTTTTAAAGTCATTCTTTTCTTTTTTTTTCCCCATCTTGTCATGGTTACCATAACAAAGTCATTCTTTTCAATAGTCATCCTTTTGTAGAATATTTAATTAAATGGAAAACACAATGGAATGTTAATGTAACCATTCCTCAAGAAGTTTAGAGCACTATAGTCCCACTGTTGTATAATCCATGCATGTTTTTGCTGAAGTTGAAATCACAGCTGGAGTATAATCTGGTGCCTCATTTTTGGCATTTATCATTGGATCATTATTATTAACCCTGGGCTTTTCTCATCAACCCAGAGTCCATTTGCACTCCCTTTCTCCCTCAACACAAACCATAGCCTGTGATTTGGGTCCTGTTGCTGTGCTTTAGTAAAGGAGGACTTGACTCTGTGACTTATGGGACTCACAGATTCCAGTTCACTTCTTCTACCTGTTCCCCAGAGCCATCATTTTCTTTTACCTTCCCCAGGGAGCTTGCAGGTGAAAATATAATTACTGAGAAGTCACATGGCCTGAGGCAAGTCTACAGGGGCAAAGCTCCTTTGGTCTTGGAGCCAGGGCCTGAAACAAGCTGGAGCTGGCCCAGAATAGTCTAGAGATCAGGAAGTCCAAAGCCCAGGAGAGAAATCATTCTGAAGCAAAAGACATCTGTGCAAAGCAATCTGCTCCAATAAATGTGAAATGAGATGGAAAAAAAGAAATAGAAGGCACTATGGATCAGCATCATTCCAATTCTATTTGTGTGTGTGGGTGTTTGTGTCACACAGACTGTCATATAAAGGAAAATACTAAAAATAAATTCACCTAAACCTTAACAGTAGTATCTCTGAATGAAGTAATTATAGGTAATTTTACTTTTTTCTCACTATGATTTTCATTTTTTTAGAAAATTTCTAATTTTTAACATTAAACCTATATTTGTTTTATAATCAAAGAAACATGAACACTATTGTTTTTTAAAAACAGGTCATTTCTTTCTATATGTCCCAATGTCATCTGCTGAGCAGTAGGGAACTGGGAGAAGTGGGTTTTGATCTCTAAATCCTAATAGCTTGACCCAAGGGGGATGTCTTAGTCTGCTAGGGCTGCCATAACAAAATATCATAGACTGGGTGGCTTAAACAACTGAAATTTATTTTCTCATAGTTATGGAGGCTGGAAGTCCAAGATCAAGGTGCCAGCAGGGCCCATTTCTAACAAGGACTCTCTTCCTGTCTTATAGATGGCTGCCTTCTTGTGATGTCCTTCTATGGCCTTTCCTAGGTGTCTGCATGGAGGGACACCTCTATTGCATGGAAGGGGAGGGAGAAGGAGAAGGAGAGGGAGTGCACACATGCACACAAGAGCATGTGTTCTAATGTCTCTTCTTATAAAGACACAAATACTACTGGATCAGGGCCCCATTCTTATGACCTTATTTAACCTTAATTCCTTCCTTACTCCAAATATAGCCACACTGGGGGTTAGGGCTTCACTGTATGAATTGGCAGGGGACACATTCAGTCCACAACAGAAGGGAAGGAAAGGGATATACCTATGCCTGGCAGTTTCACACATAATCTCATGAAATTCTCACAATAATCTTATAAGACAGGTGTTTTCCCCCCATTGTATATGTAGTAATAGCAATAGTAAAATTTATTAAGCACTTACCATGTGGCAGGCACAGGGCTATGGAGGATCCCTGTTAAGTGGTGGGAGAAAGCTTATTGAAATTGTTGCCTGCAGTTATGTAGAAAGTAGAACGCACAAGTGATGAACATAGTTATTCAATTAACAAGATTTTCAAGCAAAGCGTTGGAGGTGTGGGCTGTTTTTTTCTTGATGCTTATAGTAAAATGTGAGAGGAGAGACATAAATTGAGGGAAGAACTGTTAAACCAGAAAGGAACCAGTGCTTAATGATTCTCAGCCTCTCCAGCTGGCAAAAGATGCTAAAATTAAGAAATGGCTTCCAAGCACTGTTAGAAAAGCATGGCATAGAGAAAAAGCTAAGGGTGTCTGTACAACCTTTTGTTAAAACCTCAGAAAGATCAAAGGATCAGAATGGTGTTCAGTCACACAAAGGGCCCTTTCAAGACAATAAAGGTGTGACTGGCAAAACCTCTGAAACAGTAGGGCCTCCAGGAAGCTTAAGAGCTGTGTGTACCTCAGCCATCTTAGGAGTCCAAGATAAAGAAGGGCTTAGTCAAACAAACAGATCTGTGGATGTCTCTTTTCTAATAGAGTAAACCCCAGTTAAATCCACTGAAGACTCAAAAAGTTTTAAGAAAGTTATTTAAGCAGAAATACACCAGCATGGACTGAGACAGAGAACAAAATTAAAGAAGGCTGCTGGCCCCCCAAAATTCTACTGGCAGGAAGCAGGCTGATAAATTGCTCAGCTTAAACATGCACTACCTTTCCTGAAGGGCAGAACCAAGAGACAAAAGAGCCTTAAGAACTAATCAAGAAACATTCAACATTTGCCCAGCTGGATTTCAGAATTGCCGTGGACCGATGACTCTTTGATGCCTCCTTTTCAAATGTAAATGTTTTTGTCAGTTATCCTGGGCCTCCCCACCATTTTATGTTGGTTGTATAGGGGGAAGATTACTTGCCTTTCAGTTTACAGATCAACAGATTGAGAAGAATTTTACCTAAAAGGCTACATCTACACTTGGACCTGATTTAGATGATGAGATTCCAGACTTTAAGCAGATGCTGTAATGGGATGAGATTTTGGGGAATGATGAGAGGGAATGAATGTATTTCACATGTGGGAGGGACATGAATTGTTAGAATTCAAGGGGTGGACTGTGGCAGAAAGACTCTAACATGGCCCGGTTTCTAAAATTCATGCTCTTGTGTAATCCTCCTCTTGAGTGTGAGAAGGACCTGTGACTTCCTTCTAATCAACAGAATATAGCAGGGGTGACAGGACGTCACTTCTCTGATTACATTACATAATCTTGTAAGGTGTCTCCTGCTAGGAGACTCTGTTCCTTTCTGGCTTTGATGAAGCAAGTGGTCATGTTGGACAGGCCCACAGTGACAAGCATGATGGTTAATTTTATGTGTCAACTTGGCTGTGCTACAGTGCCCAGATATTTGAATACACATTATTCTGGATGTTTCTGTGAGGGCATTTTTGGATGAGATTAACATTTAAATCAATGGAATTTGAGTAAAGCAGATTGCTCTTTATAATGTGGGTGGGCCTCATCCAATCAGTTGAAGACCTGATTGGAATGAAAGACTGACCTGCCCTGACCAAGAGGGAATTCTGCCAGCAGACAGCCATGAACTGCAACATAAGCTCTTCTCTGGGTCTCCGGCCTGCCATCCCACCATGCAGATTTTGAATTTGCCACTTCCCATAATCATGTGAGTCAATTCTTTAAAATACATCTCTCAACGTATACACACATGCACACACACACACTCACATCCTATTGGTTCTGTTTGTCTGGAGAACCCTGGCTAATACAGCAAGAAACCAAAAATGGGCTTCTGGCCAACAGCAAGCTAGGAACTGAGGCCTTTGTTCCGGCAGCCCAGAAGAAATTTAATGCTGCTAACAATCACATGAGCTTAGAAGTGGATTCTTGCCTAGTGGAGCCTCATATGAGAGCCCAACCCTGGCCAACACCTTGACTGAAGCCATACAGAGGACCCAAGTGAGCCATGCCAGCTCCAGACCCATAGAAGCTATGAGATAACTGTGTGTTGTTTTAAGCTGCAAAGTTTGTAGTAATAATGTTACACAGTAATAGATAACTAATATAAGAGGGTTTGGAAACTTGAGGATTCCTGTCTACAAACTGAGTGTAATTGACACTTACTTTTTCTTTCAAGGGCTCTCCTAACTTCCAGCAAGTCAGCCCTGTGTAACGCTTCCTCAGCAGGAATATCTCATGGAAATATTGAAGCATTGTGATATTATAGAAAGAGACTTGAGAGTCATACAGACCTGGACTTGAATGCCACGTCACCATTTACTATCTGTGTGACCTATGGCAAGTCACTTTACCTTCTCACCAGCATGAACTTCCCTTTCTTTATCTGAACATAAAAGCATTTAATAACAATATCTACTTCTCAAGGTTGTTGTGGGGATTAAACAAAATAATTTATATGAAGCATGGAGTCTAGTACTTGAAGCAAAGTAAGCACTCAATATGTGAAACTTTTAAAAATAATTCGCAGAGGGATCCTAAACCTGTAAAACCCCAAAGACACACCATTGTCTCTATCTGCCCTGAATCCAGGGCCACTTGGTCATCTGGGGCAACATCTGGTAGTGGTGTGATGAAGATCTGGTGACCATGGTTACCACTCCCTCCAGATAGAGAAAGCCTGGAACTGTCAGACCTAATAAATATTTGCTGAAGGCATACAGGAAAAACAAACAAACAAACAAAAAGCCCAAAATCCCCACTAGATGGCAAGCACCGTGAAGACAAGATTTGTGTTTGTGGTGTTTGCTGCTATATTTCTAGCACTCAGACCACTGCCTAGAACAGAATAGAAGCTCAATAAATAGCTGCTGAATAAAAAAATGAATGAATGAATGAATGACCACCTTGTACGTGGAACATGAAGAGAAGTACTCTGGGTGTTTTTTCCCAATGTTTGGCTCCTCCACCTGAATGGCTCCTCGGAGATCCCTGATAGGAGCCCTGACATCATCGACCCTCAAGCTGAATTATTTCTGCTGCTATTCTGAAGAACTGCTCATTTCCCCCAAAGAGAGACAAACAGTTGTGGGAACAGGGGCTCTAGTTATTTCATTAGAATGAAGTAGAAAGGGAAATGCCATTTTTTGAGGACCTACTGGGTACCAGGCACTGCTAAGCTTTTCATACACATTACTTATCTCATTAATTTCTTACTGCAATTCTCTGGATCAGGTATTAATATTATCTCCATTCGGCAAAAGAGATAACTGAGATGCAGAGAGGTTATGTGCCCTGTCTAGATCACACACCTAGTAAGTGGCAGAACTAGGCTATGAACTGAGACCTGTCAGACTCCAGAGCCCATGCTCTTCCTACTAAACCAGTATTGGGATCTGGTAGTAGCCACAGCCTTTTAGACAGTCCAAGGGCAGGGGCTCTATCTTATTTGACTTTGTGCTTCAAGTTCTATCATAGTGGTTGTCAAATAGTAGAGACTCAATCAATGTTTAATGAATGAATCTATCAGTGGAAAACTCCTCGCATTTATTCATTCAATAAACATTTATAGTGTTTAGAGTGTTCCAAGTAAGTCTAGGCAGAAGTTGGGGTTACAATGTTGGAAAAAAAACAGTGGAACTTACATTCTAATTGGGCAAGATATACTATAAACAAACATAAAAATCAGATAATGATGACTTCTTTTAAGAAAAAAAGAGCATGATGCAATTAAGAATGACCAAGGGGTCAGGGAAGCCCTCTGTAAGAGAGGACACTTAAATTTATTGACAAGGAGCCAGTCAGTTGTGTGAAGGTCTGAGGGAAGTATATTTGAGAAAAATCAAACACCTAGTGCAAAGATCCTGAGGCAGGAATAAACTTGGTGGATGTGTGTGTGTGTGTGTGTGTGTGTGTGTGTGTGTGTGTGTGTAACTGAAAAAAAGAAGACGAGAAGTGGGTGAGTGAAAAGAGATGTAGTGTCTTAGTCTGCTCAGGCTACCACAACCAAGTACTCCACACTGGGGGCTTCAACAAAAGAAATGTGTGAGAGGAGGCAAGACGGCAGATGGAAAAACCACCAGCCAGAGTGTCTCTGCAAGAAAGATAGATTTTAGATGAAAGTGAAAAAAACAAACAGGCAGACAAACAGATCGGATGAGGGTCGGAAGGAAGGGTGCCTGAAACTGCAGGAGACTCCACGGGAAGAGGTTGTGGAGCAGAACTGGAAGGAGAAAGGCATCGGCAGGGTCTAAACCCCAAGAGCCTTGGAGACCAGTGACAGGGGTAGGTGGAGCAGTTAAATTTCCCCTCCCATGGATCTTGGACTCCTGGTGGGATCCTGAGCTGTTGGAGAGACCTGCCAACGCCAGCCCAGAGATGGCTGCTGCCAGTGAGTGGTGAGCCTCTTGTGGACGGGGCACTGGGCTCCCAGCTCCCTCAGGGCACCTCCAGCCCTACAAACTTACCTAAAAATAATAAAAACCATATATGACAAACCAACAGCCAACATCATACTGAACGGGAAAAATTGAAAGCATTCCCGCTTAGAACTGGAACCAGACAAGGTTGCCCTCTATCACCTCTTCTATTCAACTTAGTGCTGGAAGTCCTAGCCAGAGCAATCAGACGAGAGAAGGAAATCAAGGGCATCCAAATGGGGGCAGACGAGTTCAAACTATCACTCTTTGCTGATGATATGATCTTATATCTAGAAAACCCCAAAGATTCTGACATGAGACTACTGGAATTGATAAACAAATTCAGCAAAGTCTCAGGTTACAAAATCGATGTACAGAAATCAGCAGCATTCCTATACACCAACAACAGTCAAACTGAGAACCAAATCAAAGACTCGATACCCTTCACAATAGCAACAGAGAAAATAAAATACCTAGGAATATATTAAACCAAGGAGGTAAAAGACCTCTACAGGGAGAACTACAAAACATTGAGGAAGGAAATAGCAGAGGATGTAAACAGGTGGAAAACCATACTATGCTCATGGGTTGGCAGAATCAATTGTTAAAATGTCTATACTACTCAAAGTGATCTACAGATTCAATGCAATCTCTATTAAAATACAAACATCATTTTTTTGCAGATCTATAAAAAAATAATCCTATGCTTCATATGGAACAAAAGAAGACCCCTTATAGCAAAAGCAATCTTAAGCAAAAAGAACAAATTGGGAGGCATCAATTTATCAGACTTCAAGCTATGCTACAAGGCTATAGTAACCAAAACAGCATGGTACTGGCACAAGAACAGAGACACAGACCAATGAAATAGGACTGAGAACACAGATATAAAACCATCCTCCTATAGCCATCTAATCTTTGACAAAGCAGACAAAAACATACAGTGGGGAAAACAATCCTCATTCAATAAATGGTGCTGGGAAAACTGGATAGCCACATGTAGAAGACTGAAACAGGACCCACAGCTTTCACCTCTCACAAAAATCAAATCACAGTGGATAACAGACTTAAACCTGAGGCATGAAACTATAAGAATTCTAGAAGAAAATGTTAGAAAAACTCTTACAGACATTGGCCTCAGCAATGAATTTATGAGGAAGACCCTAAAGGCAATCACAGCAACAACACAAATAAATAAATGGGACCTGATCAAATTAAAAAGCCCCTGCACAGCCAAGGAAACTATCATGAGAGCAAACAGACAACCTACAGAATGCGAGAAAATATTCGCATGTTACACATCCGATAAAGAGTTGATAACTAGAATCTATAAAGAACTCAGGAAAATCAGTAAGTAAAAAAATCAAACAACCCTATCAAAAAGTAGGCAAAGGACATGAACAGAAACTTTTCAAAAGAAGATAGACTAATGGCCAACAAGCATATGAAAAAATGCTCAACACTTCTGATCATCAGGGAAATACAAATGAAAAGCACAATGAGATATCACTTATCTCCAGTGAGAATGCCCTTTATCAAAAAGTCCCAAGGCAATAAATGTTGGCGTGGATGTGGAGAGATAGGAACACTCATACACTGCTGGTGGGACTGCAAACTAGTACAACCTCTGTGGAAAGCAATATTGAGATACCTCAAAGAAATGCAAGTAGAACTACCATTTGATCCAGCAATCCCATTACTGGGCATCTACCCAAAGGAACAAAAGACATTCTATAAAAAAGACATCTGCACTCGAATGTTTATAGCAGCACAATTCACAATTGCAAAGATCTGGAAACAACCCAAGTGCCCATCAATAGATGAGTGGATTAATAAAATGGGGTATATGTATACCATGGAGTTCTACTCAGCCACAAAAACAACGGTGATCTAGCACCTCTTGTATTATCCTGGATAGAGCTGGAGCCCATTCTACTAAGTGAAGTATCACAAGAATGGAAAAACCAGCACCACATGTACTCACCATCAAATTGGTATTAACTGATTAACACTTCTGTGCACATATAATAGTAACATTCATCAGGTGTTCGGCAGATGGGAGGAGGCAGGAGGGGATGGGCACGTACACACCTAATGGGTGCAGTGCGCACCGTCTGGGGGATGGACACACTTGAAGCTCTGACTCAGGTGTGGCAAAGGCAATATATGTAACCTAAACATTTGTACCCCCATAATATGCTGGAAAAAAAAAGATAATCACAAGGCAAAACATGTGTTTGAAAGAATGAGAATGTACCTTCACAATTTTAAAAAAGTGTCAAAGTGGAAAAAAAAAAACCAACAGGAATGTAGTCTCACAGTTCTTGTGGTTGGAAGCTCAAGATCAAGGTGTCAGCAGGATTGGTTCCTTCTGGGTGTTGTCGGGGGAAATCTCTTTCATACCTCTCACATGGCTTCAAGTGGTTTGCTGGCAATCTTTAGTGTTCCTTAGCTTGTAGAAGCATCACCCCATCTCTGCTTTCATCTTCTCAAAGGGTTCTCCCTGTGTGTGTGCCCAAGTCCAAATTTTCCCTTCTTATAAGGACAATAGTCTTGTTGGATTAGGGGGCCACCCTACTTCAGTATGACTCATTCTAACTTAATTATATTTGCAATAACCCTGTTTCCAAATAAGGTCACATTTTGAGATAACGAGGACTTGAACACGAATTTCTGGAGGACATAATTCAACACATAACATGAGGTCAGTGAGATATGCCAGATAAAGGTCACGGAAGGCCTCAGAAACCTAGGGAAGAGGTTTGGATGTGCTCTGGATGAAATGGGAAGTCACCAAAGGGTTTCAAATCAGGCAAACGACATGATCTGATTTATGTTTTAAAAGAATAATTCTGGCTGCTGTGTTAGATCGTGAGAGAAAACAGCCCCCTATGCCTGCGTGAGTCATCTGGCTCCCCTGCAAGGAGTGGGAATTCTCGTCATAACATCCACTTACTGGACCTGAGGTTTTAGGTTTCATTGTTTATCGTTAGTTCACAGGAAAAACACATTTAGCTTCCATTTTATGAGATAAACACATCCTTATAACCACATACAAAAATATTGTTTGTTTTCTTTCCTGGATGTCTACTCTTTAAATTATAAAAGTAGTACAAGCTCTTGGTAGAAACTTCAAACAACACCAATAGTGCATCCCTAGCCCTCTCCATTTTCACTTCTCAATTTCTTCACACCCACATTTTAAAAGAAACCTCTTTGGAGATCCCCTTCCTAGAATTGTTTCTGATCATCTGTATATGTCTCTATACAGATTCTTACCCACAGCAAAATTTTAATACTAGGCCAACTGTCCAACTTCGCCAGGCAGGGTCCTGTTACCTCCTTCCCACAGACTGGCATGGAAATGTCCAGGATGAACAGCGAGCCACAAAATTAGTAGTAGGAAAGATCACTGGACTTGGGATCAAAAACATTGAGTTCCTTCTTCTGTTACATCACTTGCTGCCTCTGCGAAACTGAGCAAATCATAACCAAGCCTTAGTCTTTGTTTCTTCACATTTTGCCTATCTCATGAGGTTGCAGTGATGTTCAAGGGTATTTGTGTAATAAAGCATTTCTACTATGTTGCTGCTAATGTAGACAACCCTCCTCTCCACTCCCCACATACACACAGTTACATCTCTTGGTATTTGTTAATAGACAAGGACGCTTTTGTTATGTAACTAGAACTAGCAAGAGGTGTCGTGCTGGAGGACAGGCCAGGGGGCATGGAGTACAATTAACTTTGTCAGCCTGTGTGATGTCCTGGGTAAGGGTTCTGAGTGGCTTTGCAGGCTTCATATGTGGCCAAGTGGGAGTTGGAGAAGGAGAGAACAAAGTAAGTGTGTCCCTCTTGACACCTATAGCTGACAGACCGATTTGAGTGTACCTGGGATGCCCTGAATTAGTGATGTATTCTGAGTCTCAGAAGGAGAAATAATCAGGAAACATTTTGGTGGGTTCCAAGATTCTGCTATTATTCAGGAGAGGCTGCCAAACCCATAGACACTGGACTTGGGAGAAAATATTAATAGTATTTTATCACTAGAAAAGATTGCTGGTTTATGCCATTCAAAATTGACTGTATTTTGGATTGTCATCCAGGGAATGGGTCTGTTTTTTATTATTCATTGTATCCCCTGCAGTACATGGCACCAAGTAGGTGCTCAATAAATATTGGTTGAGTGAACCAACTATTCCTTTTAAAAGAGATACACTATCTCTTTTAGCCCTCAGGACCAAATGAGTAACGATGTTTGCACAATCAATTTGTAAAGTCCAGTTTTCATACCCAGTTTCAATTTATCAGCCCTCAATGGTCCAATGAGGCAGATTTTATCATCATTCTTACTTTAAAGATGAGGTTACTGAGATACAGAGAGGTCAAATCATGGGCTTAAAATCACCTGGTGAATAAGTAGAAGAGCCTGAAATAAACATGCCCCCCAACACCTACAAAGGGTTGTATTGTGATGGTGATGATCAGGATGTGACTTGTAACATAACATGTAAGAACCCCTTGTGGCTGGGTAAGTGTTAATGTGCCTGTAAGGTGGTGTACACCCAGGCAAGAGACATGTCTTCAGGCAGGAAACAGGAACTAGGTAGGCAAGCTTTACCCCACCAGCCAGCATTCAGCAAGCACCATATTGTCTCAGGTCCTGCTCTGTGCTGGGCACTAGACATGGAGCTTGGGATATGATAGTGAACAAGCAGGACAATTAGTTCTCTCAGGTGGTGGCACCTACCATGTTGAGGCCAATAAGGCTTTAGTGTGGGATGAAGCCAGTAATGTCCCCTCAAGGGTTTTCTAAATATTCGTTCAAGACCTGATGTCAAGCTGTCCAGGAATTTTTTTTTTTTTTAGATGGTGTCTCGCTCTGTCACCCAGGCTGGAGTGCAGTGGCATATTCATAGCTTACTGCAGCCTCAAACTCCTGGGCTCAAGCCATCCTCCTTCCTTGGCCTCCCAAAGTGCTGGGATTACAAGTGTGAGCCACTGTGCCCAGCCAGGAATCTCTATTTTAATACCAATTTTAGATGATTCTGATGCACAGTCAGGTCTGGAAGACACTGCAGTGGGCAAGCTGGATGGTTTAGTTGCACCTCATAGTGGCAACCTCTTATTTTCCCCAAGCTTCTAGATAAAAAGTTCTACCTTCAGCTCAGCTGCACCATAGAGGCACACTTGGGCCAGATTATTAAAAAGGGGCTGATCTCCACCTGGAGAGGTAACCAGGAAAATTGCCTCTAAGGTAAGGAGAATCTTGTGGAACACAAAGGCCATACTGTGAGATTCAGAAGTCCCTTTTCAAGAGGAGATTCTTCATCCAAGGCCAATCTTAGAGATCCTGAGTTTTGTTTGAACAAGAAAGGTACTAATTCCTTTAAACTAAATCTTGAGTCCAGGTCCTCTGGCTCCAAATCCTATGCTTTTTCCATTCTCTCTCTCTCTCTTCTCTTCTATCTGCAGCCTCCTGAATCAAGATCCTAAAATGGTGTATTTAGAGACACTAGCAGCAAGCAATGTACAGAATGGAACTTCCTCAACCTGGCAGCTTGAGGAGGCCCTAAGTGAACTGAAAAGTGCCTTTCTCTCACCCTGAATGTTGCTCTGCTCAGAGCTCTGTTACTGTTTTTGAAAATAAGAATTTTCTTGTGGTTGTTTGAGCATTTCTCTTACCCACATTCCAGCAGCAGTTGAAAGTGCTTATTATGAGGGAGAAAGAGAGTCCAGGGCCTTGGGAGCTCAAGGGATAACAGAGCCTGAGATCCTAGGGCACATGGGAGACCTGGAGCTAGGGTCCCAAAGACAGGACCTGGGGGTCCATGAGGAACAGAGCGACCACACTTCTTGGTTTGCCTGGGATAGTCCCAGTTTATGCCTATTGTCCCTGGGTAATTATTACCAGCACCCTCCCACTGTCAAAAGTGCGCTAGTCATACAACAAATGATATGGCCACCCTACTGAAAGAGGAAGTGGAGCACTTCTTTTCCCATTGTTTTCAGCTGGGACACTGCTTTGAAAAATAAACAACTTCCAGACACCAGGGCAGTAAGCTCCTTACAAACAGGGACTGCCTTGGGATTGAATTTTTCTAAATAAGAAGAAAAGCATAAAGCTTACCATGTACATTAAAAAGACAATGTCTGATAAACTAATACAATGTGATTGAATTTTGTATTCCCAGCACCCAGCTAGATGTATGAATTAATGCTTCCTGCCCTGCCTACACCTCAGCCATAGCTCCCCTTTGGCCAAACCTTAGCCTTATCAGTATCTTAATGATTGCACTGACATCTGGTGGTCATTTCCAGGTTTTTCTCTCAGCCACTCCTATAAAGGATGATGGATCAATCTGTACCCCATACTCCATCAAAGCAACTTTTATCTGAACCCTACAGTGACTAGACATGACACTCTAATTCATAGCAAGCTGTTGATAGCTGGTAACAGACATATTATTTTTTCTCAAAAACTATTTAGAGACAAGGATGGCGCTACTATGGAAGGGGGCCAGTAAAATAACTAACATCAAGAACCAATTTTTTTTTTGGTGGGATTTCAGGCTTATGAGGGAGTTATTTTTACACGAAGGTATCATTCTGGAAACAATACCAAGTAGGCTAAAGGCATTAATGTTCTTGGTAGCAACAGCACATAAAGTCAACATAACAGTGCAGATGTGGTCAAACATCAAATAGAAAAATTCTTAAACTAAAACTTGGACACATGGTAAATTGTCTTACTAGCAGTGTCTAGCTAACAGAGAGAGGGAGGGGCTGGGGGAGGAGTCAGAGGCAGGAAAAAGAGCACGTATGGAAACCATACTTCAAAGTATAACTTTCCTATGTTTTCTGTGTTCCAGAGAGGTGTGAAAAGGAAATGTTTGCATATTCAACCACCTCCCCATGACCTACCATGCTTTCTTTAATCCACAGGGTTACTTCCAAGGGTTTTCTACAGAAGACATTTGAATCCCAACACAACCTAAAGAGAGTACCAAGAACCTTAGTATTCATCAGAGGAACATTTTGATCACCTCCTCCTTGTACAAAGTGGCTGGAGGCAAGAGGCCTGTCAAAACCCATGACCTTATGTCATTAAAAGCTCAAAAAGAGAGAAAAATATAGCTCCCAGCTAATTCTCATGTCATCAGGAAAGTATCATTAATGAGACAGGGACATTTAAGTAGCCATAATGAATGAGGAATCTGGGTATCTGGAATATCTCAGAAAATGCAAGCTGCCCCTCATTTGCCTCCTTATGGTAAAAAGTATTACTGAGTCTGCAAACATGGAAGTAAGTATTTAACAAATCTTTTTAAGAAGGGGGCCCACCAGTAGGGGTTTGTGGTTGCCTTTTACACTACCCTCCCCCAAGCCCTCCACCATGCCCCTATGCTTCTCTGATCAGAAATCAATAGCTATAAAGTTTAGGACCTTTAAAAAGACACCAGACACCAGGTTGGATAAAGCTGTGCTTTATTACATGCATAATTACAAATCTGTGCTAAGTGAAAATGTATAAAGCAATGGCAACCTGGGTTTAAGCCACACAGAGAAAGGGCTGGATGATCCCATTAACCCTTCTGCCATTGTCCATTCTGTTGCCTTTAACACGATTGTTTCCATTTCTTACAATTTGCATAGCACTTACTTGTCAAAGTACTTTCCATTCATTGTCTCAGTTTATCCTCACAACAACCCTGTGAGGTAGGTAGGGCAATTAACACTATCCCCATTTGCAGATGGGAACACTGAGGCACAGAGCGGTTAAGATCTCAAGGCTAGTTAGTAGAAGCATAGGGAATAGAAACCAGGTCTCCGAACTCCCAGTCCACGTCTACCTTTTTTAGACTATGTTGCTCCGCACCACCAGGGAGCAGAGCAAAGTGAGCAGTGAGCCACAGCTCTGGTTCAGGCTGTGCCTAGGAAGAGGCGAGAATTAAAGCTAAGGAAGCACAGCTAAGGGCTGACAACACTCAGATGTGCTCTGAACAGCTCAGCACCAAGCTTCCTGTGGAAACTTGGGCTCTATTAGCTTTGGTTGAACCTAGTTTCTGGATGCCTACCTACTGCCGATGTGTAGACATTAGCTTCGGTTGAACTTTCACCAACTCTCAGGAATTAAAATGTTGAGTCAGACAAGTTTTCTTTGGCTACTGCAGTTGGAGCCGGCCCTGCAAACAAGCTTATTACAGAGATATTCACATAGTGGCCCATAGGCTAGAACTGGCCCCCTGATCTCCTGGTCTCATCGGCTCACCCAACAGGTGGTAGTTTTCCCACAGCCAGAAATGAATGGGCAGAGGTAAGAGCAGGAGGCTGGCCTTGGTCAAATGAAGAAGTTACCAACATGACATCATTGTCCCCCTTAGCTGACGTGACCAAGGTGCTGTCAGGCCCACTCTCTTTCTGGCCTGTACCTGGTTAGCAGCATAGCTTCAAAAGACATTTTAAGAGAACAAAACATTAAACATCATTTTTTTCTTGAGTGGAATAAATTCTTAATCATTATACAGTCCCAAAGGACCAAATATATAATAAAAAACTAAATATATACTTATATAAAAAGCCCAGTACTAAAAAGGCAGGACCATGGGAGAGAAAGGAGGGAGAAGTAGGGACAAGGTAAAGTGGAGGAAGGAAAAGGAGTGCTTTTCTAGGGCCATACAGTTTGAGGTACTCCCAATATGACACTGAGTCAGAACCTTCCCATCTCAGGCCACACATTCTTCCCCTTCTTGTCAGATGGCATTTCAGTCACCAAACCCTAGACTGCCCTTGAATTCCAACAGATTTAGACTAGTAGATAATGAGGTTTAGCAATGAATACTTCATATATCTGCCTTGAGATGCTAAAGCCCTCAACATTCCTGACAAGTAGCACTGGCTTTAGCCCTTCCAGAGGAGCAAAGCCCTGTTGGCTCCATCAACTCAGAAGGATCTTTCATTCTCTGTTCTCAGAACTATCCCCTCTCTCCCCTGAGGTCCATAGTCAAAACAATATGCCTGTAAAAACTGAGAGAAATCTGAATCCAGAGCACGGCAGGGGAAGAGAAAGAGACAGAGACAGAGAGTGAGGTGGGACGGAGGAGAGGGAGAGGGAAGGAGAGGCAGAGATCTTGTTAAACCCTCATATTTTTTATATCATAACATGCTGTTTCTCCTCAAAAGGCCAAACTTTAGGCAAGGCATTCACTCAACAAGTGTGCACACAGAGGCTGAAGACCCTTTGGCAGGAACTTAGAGGTAGGAATTTATGACTACAAGATTGGGCTGGGCAACCTGATAGGTTCCATCCAAGAAACATTCACTCCACACATCATATACTTACTTTCTTGGGCGATCTGGCAAAATCTGACTATACCATGGAAAAACCAATTTTGTTCCCTACATCTATTCAAAACTTTGCCTGGATCCAGATGTTCTGAAATGAGAATGTGGCCAGAAAATATTTGGGGAATAACTTAAAGTTGCTAGCACCTACTATTCTCAGAAATTCTCTTCTTGAAGCAAACAACTGAAACTGAAGTACAACAAATTTCGGTGATCACCCCAGGTCCACTACACTGACTGAACTTCACATTTACACAGCTCCTCAGCTGTGATCTGAGGAACTTTCACCTTTTTATTTTCAATATATAATAAGGACACACTAGAAGGCTAAAAATATAGATTTTTAAAAATTTGCTATCACAATGCAGGGCAATCTAACTAAAGCTTATCATTTAGGAAATGGCAACAGATGATGCTACATTCCTTCCCGAGCAGATATCTTGGGTCAGCCCCTTCCATAAAACTAGACTTCCCTTGGGCTGAACATTGCTTTTAACCACTAGTTTGCTTAGAAATCCTGGCCTTTGGGGGATTACTTGACTTTTTCTCCCCTTAAGGCACATGATCAAGCAGTTTATAAATGCCAAGATGTGTGGCATGGGGGCATGGGATGGCTTTCCTTCCACCAACTTACACCATTCGTATATTTTCTTACAAGGGATCTTCCATAGCCATAATTTTCAATTTCCTCCCCAACGGGAACCCAGGCAATCCCAGAGGTGGTTTAAAAAAAATCAAGGTTTTAGGACACTTAAGTTCAGACCACATATTTAGACATCTATTTTTTTTAAGGACTCAATATTCTATCTCCCATTTACATTCTAAATTCCTAATTTTTCTCAGGGATTTTAAGAGCTCAATACCTACATGCTACCACAAAAGACATTCTCCTGCTTTCTCTGAAATGATAAGTAGCCTGCATCTGGCTATGATCCAGTGAAGGGAAACCAGTTCCTCACAATACAATGTGGTCAGTTATCAGTAAGTACTTTGGGAATATAAAACATACTGGCCATTTCAAATTCTCAACATTGTCTTCAATATCATTATTAAAAACTCAACTTCAAAAATTACACTGTTCATTTTTCAAAAAACAAAAACAAAAGATAGTGTGGGGTAACAAGTACACCTTCCTACTCATCATCTAACAAAACAAATCAAAATCAAGACCCAACCTCAACAGGTGATTGAACTACTTAAAACATATAGCAATGGTTAATTTCCACAATGAACTTTATTGCATGCTAATTTTTGAAAACATATTTGCTCCCCTCACACCTGAATGGATTCATAAGATCTTGGTTATGGATTACTTCATAGCCTTAGACCACACTAAGCCCCCATTACTTTATCATTCTCATGTTCAAACAGAATTGAAGACCAACTAGAGAAATGTATCCTGTGCTCTGCTCTTCCTGTAAAGGGTTTAGATTCAGCCTTTGGTGCCAAAACAATTGAATTGCTTTGTAGTTCAATCAGCAAATTAATCGTTTGCTCCAACCAGATGGCAAATTTAAAGTATCGTCAATGTCAGATTATCCACCAGAGGACATCTGTTTTGTGGATCATACCACCTCTACTCCACAGCTGGGCTGAGCCAGGATGCTGGGGCCAGAGAAAGAGGAGAGCACTGGAATATGTTTCTAATCAAACATCCAATTAGAAATTATCTTTAAAGTTGCCATTATTTTGCATTATCAGTCCCCTGCTTTTTCCCTCCAACATAACTAATCATGCATTAACTGTTTCAGCTTCTTTAAATTCTTCAAATTGAAGAACTGAAGGTGCAAAATATAGCAGTTAGATTTTTACAAATCTATAGACTCTCACTCCTTTCATGGCTGGATGTCTACCAGATATTTTTCCCTAGAAAATCCTAATTCTTTGAAGCATTCTGGCATTCTTTTGTAAACCCTTTCCTTGTATCAGGCAATTTTCTTTTTTCATACCCAAATAGTCTAGTCTCAACTCATTAAGTTTTAAATCACAAACTATCCAGTCTTTTGCCATTGAGGTATGTGGCCATTTGAGACTACTGACAGACCTCTCTATACTGGCTGTGTTTGTTGCTTAAGTATGTCCAACTGCTAAACTGGCAATGGCAGAAAACATTTTCCTTTACCTCGAGATAAGGAACTCTGAATGTCAAGGTGCTGAGCTAGCAGTCTAGTACAGAACTCTAGCCACAATTAGCCAACCTTTGAGCCAAACCATATGATTGGACATACAGTGGATACCATACACTATAGCTACTTCTAGCGTATGCACTACAACGATTCCTGAGAAGCTGAGGTTAATGAATAAGATTTATCAGGAGTGAGGTATCAAGGGGATACTGTCATTCTCTGGAGGGCCAATCGGTGCTTAGCATCTACAAAGTATACCTTGGCACAGTGTTATCTGGTTTCTTGAAATTTATTCTCTGAAGTAGCACCTTAACACTGGCTCATCTGTCTATAATTAAGAACAGAGCCTAGGAGAAACACAAAGGCAAATACCCTCCATATTGCTGCTGCACTATGAAATATGACCAGACTTATCATTGCCATCAAATACCAGAAATAGTAACATTTCCTGTTTTGCAAACTTTAGTGGGGAAGGATAGCTAATAAGACAGGTATTGAACCAGAAATATACAGATAAGAACTTTGATTTCTACACAATATACAGGGTGGTCAAGCAAATCGTCTCATCTCATATGAAGGAGTCAGTGGCATGGAAAGGACAAAAGATGTAAAGTTACCGAGCCATGACTATGATATAATGTACCCTAGAGAGCTTTATTTTCCTTTTCATTAAAATGCTAGAGTGATATATTCACAAGGAGAAACTCTGGTGACTGCCTTGATATTTTAATGATAAAAATGAAATAAGCCTTGGCTATCCCGTTCTGAGCAATAAAAGGATTCCAGATTTTGGAAAGACAAGAACTAGGGGTAAAAAGTCCTAGAATCAGGGACTGGCAACTTTTAAATGAGGTATACTGAGGTGTTTGGTGGGATGGAGGGTTGGTAGGGGTAGGGTGGGGTGGGATATGCCAAGTGACTGCTGATTTGGGGCTAGAAAGATGGTGGGAAGTGCTGGGAACAGATTTGTAAAATGAGCCAGGCTGAACTCTCACCTCTGGCAGTGAAGTCCCACTGCCATGCCATCCAGTGCAGAGATGGAGGTATGGCAGCAGCAACTGGGCCACATGACAAAGAAAAGGGCTGTGTGTCACCTCTGGGCTACCGTAAGACTGCCGAGTCTTGGTTTACAATTTAACTAGCCCTGGGAGTTATTTTTTGTAATAGGAATGATTAACCAGGCATAGTGCTCAATCCCAAAGAGAGGATTCAGTACTAAGGAGTAGGAAGGGGAACAGAATGGAGGTGAGTACATTGCACATGGATAAAACTATAGAAAATGAAATAGTGGTTGGAATGATGGTGGTGGCTCTTTAATTCCACCAGGTGTCCCTATAGTGTGATTTTTTTTTTTAAACTGCAATAAAGGTGGTGGAAAATTGAGACATAAGCACCTTTGGTGTCACCAGGCCTTGTCCATGACCCTGGGTCTTAGGATGGCTCTGCATTTTATTTAGAATTCTAAGGACCCTCAAGGGAGTCACAGCTGCCTATCCTGTTCCAACACCTTGAATATATTTTAAAGTATCCCAAGCTTAATTCATGCTCACAGGGACAACACTGGCCTGTTATACATACTTAACGCTGGGAGGTGCAATGAGTGTCCAGTTATTTCAGTACTGGTGGTCTTTACAAAGGAATGCATGAGGATGCAGATGCAGCTCTGAATCTTCCCTGGTTTACCAGTATGCAGTTCCCTTTACTATTCTTACATATTCCAGAAGCCTAAAGCACCATCATTCATGGAGGTGGCATCTGGGTAAGAGGATTACTTAGGACTTCACAAAAATGCAAAATTCCTAGTCATTGACTGCTTAGAACTTTACTAATCATTCACTTCAAGGAAGTTGGAAGAAATCATTCCTTGCTACTAACAAATTCGTGGCAAAGTCCTTGTCTACTAGCTAACAAATATCATCTGGAAAATTACCCTTTTTGCAGACAAGGAGAAAGCTCTATAACTTATCTTTGTGCACTTCAAAAGAGTACCAGGAACAAGCAAGCTATAAAAGTCAACCTCTCTAAATTCACTTAGGAGAGATTAACCAAAGCAGCATTGTCTTCTAATCAGAAATTAAAATTAACATATACATACATACATAACAAACTAATAATGCTAAATATTGTAACAGGAACAAGAATAACATTTGAACTGAATCTTCACAGTCTAGAAACACCATTACTATTTTCCTTCTGGCTTTCCTTTCTGTGGTTTGAAAAGCAAAGCCCCTTAATTTACAAACTTCATCTTCCACCAATGACAGTTAGATCTCAAAATAAGTGACTTTTTCATCAGTTTCCTGCAGGCAATAGGTCAGGACGGTTGGAATTTTCTTGCATAGTTTTCAGTGATTGCATATTGGCTAACAATTTTTAAATTAAAAAAATATTTAAAAAAAACAAATAGAATTAAACCATAGCAATCTTGTTTACTCTTTCATGAAATCTTTCTAATGCAATATCACAGAAGCCTAACTGTATTTTCTCCTAAGGAGAAGATTAATTTCCAGAGATTATGTAGTGCAACTGGTTGACTTGTAGGAAAGAGACAACACACAATATGACTTCACCATCCAAATATGGGAAATGTGTTTTGGGTACCCAGTTAACAAAATATATCCATGGTCTGCAATGTCCTTCCTGTTTCATATCCAGAGCAACCCTATGATTCTAGTTGAAGAGAATGGAATCAGGATCTTGGTTCGCCATCTGTGCTATATGCTTTAACACATCCTTTTTGGTAATGATTCCAAGCAATCGCCTAAAAGACAAACACAATACAACAAAACAAAAATAAATCTGCAGTTAAACTACCATTCCCAAAGGTGACACACCTGTCTTCCTCAGTCCTTTTCAACTTTGCCTTAGACTACTATCTGCACTTTCAGAATGATGAGATAACAGGAGTAGGAAATGTGCCCCGGCAAATGGGACAACACGTGGGTTCCTAAATGTATGCAAGCATTTCTACCTCTGGTCTCAGACCCTGCAATTTCCTCTGGTTTAAATATTCTTCTCTATATACCTGACTCTTATTTATCTATTACAGCCTAGTTCAAATGCCCCTCTTCCAGCACACCTTCCCTGATCCTACACGCCAGCAGTAACTCTGCCCTCCTCAATGCAATGGCATGTTCTGTGCAGGCCTCTTCTATGGCATTTGTCCTCTTGGCTACTGCACTATAACCACTGTGGTCTTGTCTTCCCTATGACACTGCACACTCCTTGAGGGCAGTGAAGATTCTTATTCATTTTTGTGTCTCCCTAGAATCTACTGAAATACCTTCTTACATGGAGTAGGAATTCAGTAAATGTTGAAGGAATCAGTTAGGGAAAAGTCCCCTTCCTTACTGATTTAAATCCTACAAAGACATCTGTTACCCCACTTAGAAATTTCAGGAGGGTGAAATTCTTATATAATTGCTGGATTAACATGCCATGTTCAGAAAAAAAAAAATCCATCCCTCTCCTCAATCTCCCCTGTTTTTCAATAAAAATAGCAGAGCTTTCTTTACTGGATAAGACATACCCCAGGAAGGAAGGAGCCTTGGGCTTGGGAGTCAAGAGTCTTGTGTTTAAAGCCTACCTCTACTATTTACTAACTGAGGACCCTTACTGAAAGCTGGTTTTCTCATCCTCAAATAATATAATGACAACAAGTAGATTGTAAGGACCAAATACTACAAATATACTACCTGATACCATTATTATTTCAGTGCTGCCTATGCAAAAGAACATAGCTATTTCCTTTGTGGGGGAGGAACTGAGTTATTTATTATGTGCAACTAGTAGGTCAAATCTCTCAAATACATGCTCTTCCCCAAACTCCTTTTCCATTAATGATGAAAGAAACACATCCATCTTCATCTCAGAGCTTCAAAAAGGCCTGAAAGTGCTACTACTGTTCATTTCTGTTGGGTTCTCCTTCTCTCTCTCTACATTCTTTTTTCTTCCATAGTCCAATTTACCTTCACCCAAGATTCTTACCCGTTGTGGGTAACCAGGCACTGCCGCAGTCCCAGCTTGCGGAAGATATCCACTACGATCTCCATGGGTGTAAGGTCAGTCACAGTGAAGGGGCTGAGATCCAGGATGTTCCGAAGCTTCAGAGTGGGTGGAGTATATGGTGGCATTGGAGGAGAATGCTCAGTGAAGTAAATGATGGAAGTGCTCACAACCCCATCCTGTTTCTTTCGGGCATTTTCTATTTGAACAGAAGGAAAAAGAAAGTTGAAGATGGAAGTGCTAGTTCTATCTTTCTGGCTCCTAACTAGCCCCCTCTTCCCTCTGTCATCCCCAATTTCATGCATATTTATTGAGTCCCACAGTGGGTTTCATTATCCCCTTTCTGAAATCCTTACCAATTGAAATAATGAGATCTCTTCGGAGGACAAAGCCTACAAGTCTTTGGGACTCCCGGGACACCACCACTGGAAAGCCACTGTATGTAGTTTCACTGATTATGGTCTCTACATCTTCCACAGTCATACTGTCTTGAGTAAGGACAGTCAACAAAGGATCATTTCTCCGGGGTTTCATCACATCCATTGCCAGGGTCTTATGAGCAAACTCTTCTTTGGCTTCAAGAAAGGGGTATCCATTGAGACGGATATGGGCATCATAGATGCCCTCTCGCCCAAGAGCATCTGCCACCCACTTGCTTGTCATGGCTGCAGCCATCAGAGGCACGATGTATTCCAAGCCACCAGTCAGTTCAAACATTATGACAACAAGAGAAACAGTCATCCGAGTTACCCCACCTATAAAGAAATAGACACAGGCTGCTGACAGCAGGCAAAGTACAGGATTCATTATAATTATGAGCCCATCTAGGAAAAGCTGACTTACCAGACAGAAACTATGCTAGAATGGGGTCTCACCTACAACTGTGAAGACCCTAGCAATCACATTAAAGTTACAACAGACAAGATTCAGATATCTCAAAATGACATCTATAGGATGCCTTCTTATGTATTTTTTCATTTGTCTGTTGCTTCTTCTCCCTAATAGAGAAGTAATACATGCCCATTGTGGAAAATTTAGGAAATGTAAAAGAAAGTCATTATCCATAAGCTCTGCCTATAAATGAGCAGAGCAAAATTTTGAATGATTTTTCAAGCTTTTTTCTATGCAAAAACATATATATTTATATAAGTGAGCTCACATTATATGTTTAATTCCTCAGCATGCTTCCTTCCCCTTTATGTTGGGAACATTTTGCATATTATTACAAATTTATTTAACATCATATTTAAAGATGTTAAACATATTAACATCATATTTAAAGGCTGCATAGTATAACATCATATGGATGCACCATAATTTATTTAACCAGTCCATTACTGTGCAAATTTAGGTTGATTCTAATTTTTTCCTCTTATACTGTAATGTACATTCTTGTGCAGGTATCTTTGTCCAAATTTCTGATAATTTCCCCAGAGTAAGAGAATAGAATTAGCTTTCTTAAAACGCTTGAGAAATGGCAAACTCAACAGGAAATGAATGGTCATTAAAAAAATTCTGCGGTCAATTGTGTTAAATACCACTCTTCTTTTGTATGTCACTTGGGTAGCAACTTCTTTGAAATCAATGCAAACACTACTCACCTAAGCAGGCTGCAGCCCCAACCATTGCATAAAGGCCAGGGGTGATGCAATCAGCTCCCTGACTACACCAGCTATTGAAGATGGCCCAGTCATGGTGGTAATAAGCCAGTTGTTCCATTCCTACTCCTAGAAGTCGACCTGCTATAGCACCAACAGCCATGCTAGGGATAAAGAGGCCAGAAGGGATCTGCAAAGAGAAAGCAACAGATGGTTAGTTGGAAATGATGTGATTGCTTGGCATATGGTAAGTGCTAGAGGACTGACACTCTGCGAAGCAAACAGGCCAATGACAATTTAACTATGCACTATGCTAGCAAGTGGCTGTAAAGATTTGTGTAACACTACAGGGACTAGAGGTTCTCTGGGACGTGCAGGCAAGGATGACTGCAAAGAAGCTTACCCTGATTCGGGGGTCCATCAGGCAAGAGCCTGAACTCTCCAGACCAACACAGAACTGGAGGCAGAAATTAGGCCTTTCCCAAAGAAAAAGGAAAATAGATGGAGTTTCTCATATATGCAGACATTTCTACCAATTTTGAATTCTTAACAACAACTATCCTTTATTGACTATCTACCATATTCTATGACAGATGCTCTACATACAGGATTTATTGGTTCTTTATAACAACCCCCAGAAGTAGCCGATATTATTCCCAAATGCCAACGAACCTAAGGTTTAGAGAGGTTAAGTAATTCACTCAAGGTCAAGATTTAGAAAAGATTGTTTCTGGGATTTAAACAGAATGCTCATAATCACGCTCATATATTGAATTGTAACCCATTGCTCACACAAAAAGGATGGCATGTGAGGTTTCAGTCTATTTTGTAATAGTATCAAGAAAGATTAAACAATTAAAACTTTAAAATGAGATCATGACTATGGTTACATGATTAGCCAAAAAAGGAGCCTTTATCTATCTCCCTGCTTTTTTCTTGACATGTAGGATGCCATAATGAATTCTTAATATTCTGTACTAAGAGAGGGAAATGATAAGGATAATCAAAACAGCAGATTATTTTAAAATAGCCTGTGCTTGATTCTGGAATGTATTTGAATCTGGCATTCTGATAGTCTACAAATTCCCTTTAAGTGAAAGAATGAAGGCACAAGGTAAAAATTAACTCAAGAAGCACTGCAAAGCTTTCCGCATCTCCATCCTATCCTTGTGTTGAGGGGACAGATGGCATCATCTCAGAGATTATAGTACTGACTAAATGGAGTTGCCTTCTCTTATTTTCTGGCTTGAATCTCCATTTCTCCACAGAATACAGGGAAATAACATGGCAGTAGGGTGCTAAAGAAAACTAAAAAAACAAATAAACAAACAAACAAACAAATAATCTGTGGGAAGGAGGGTTACCAAATTTTCCTTTCTGGCTTCTTCTGAAATGTGGAATTCATAACAGTTACTCAAAGTAAAACACACCAGTCTGATGTCAGCTTTTGATAGTTTAAATATTAACTTAGGATGACCTATGAAATGGATCCCACCTGTTGACAACTGAGCATTGATAACCAACTATAAAAAATACATTTAGCTCTGTATCGGGTTGAACCACATGAAATTGCTATTTTAGTGGTCACAATGAGTATCAGCAACTTCATTTGGTTCAACATACTACTATATTTTATTGGTAAATTCTAAAGCTACCCTATAAGGACTAACACCATGTTGGTCAGAAATTGTTTGTTTTTTTGAGACAGAGTCTCACTCTGTTGCCTGGGCTAGAGTGAGTGCCGTGGCGTCAGCCTAGCTCACAGCAACCTCAAACTCCTGGGCTCAAGCAATCCTCCTGCCTCAGCCTCCCAGGTAGCTGGGACTACAGGCATGCACCACCATGCCCGGCTAATTTTTTCTATGTATTTTTAGTTGTCCGGCTAATTTATTTCTATTTTTTAGTAGAGACAGGGTCTCACTCTTGTTCAGGCTGGTCTCGAACTCCTGACCTTGAGCGATACTCCCGCCTCGGCCTCCCAGAGTGCTAGGATTATAGGCATGAGCCACCACGCCCAGCCCAGAAATTGTTTTAATATAAAATGCAGTGAAATAAATACCTCAGCATCCTTTTTGAGGGGCAAAAGGAGAAAACATTTCTTCCCAAAATTTCATCACTGAGGTTAGCATTTGGCCTACAACTTGACTTGGACAATTTGAGACAGCAATACAATTGTCTAGGAAGTTAGAAGAACATATCGGGGTAAAAGAAGCTTCTGGGGGAGGAAGAATAATGTTGGGGGAAGTTGAAAGTGCCATATGAATTATCATGATTGTGAGATACCCAGGCTTTGCCCTCCAAAACCCACAGCCACACATACAGCCACTGAGTCCCAAAAGAATTCCTCACCTTCATGCCAAAGGTGAATATAGTAATGACAATTTTCAGTATGAGTGTCAAAGCCAGCTGCCACATTGCACTGTAGACTCCCATGCCAGCTGGTCTGTCAGGCAGTTCACCCCCCTTGCTTGTGTTGAAGCGGTTCTCATAATCACAGAGCTTGGAGGAGTCCAGAAGGCCACAGTCATTAAACAGCTCAGAAATGAGCTCGCTTGTACTCATACGGGTGTATTCATTGGGAAAAGCCAGGATGGCAGTGATGGCTGTCACGACAAGTACCTCTACGACAGGATACTTGCCCAACTGAGTGGTCTTTCGCTTCCGACACCAAGCAATGTTTGTGCGAATAAACAGAGCTCCCCACAAACCACCAAATATGCCCAGTAAGATGAATGGCACAAGCTCAAAGAGATGCCATGGGGTGTGAAACTCCACATAAAACAGAACCAGGCGGCTGTTCCCAAAAGGATTGATGGAGCGCAGAGTAAATGCTGCCACCAAGGCAGCAAAGAAGGAACGCCATAATGTTTTGAGGGGAAAATAGTAGCTGACCTATAAAAGAGAAGGTGAGAAAGCAAACTCAGTCAATATGCAGAAACCATTGCAGGTGAAAAGTTGGTACTATAAGCATTACAGCCAACTTGAGGATGAAAACTGTCCAGGGATTTCTAGTCACCTGGTGAAAGCACCAAGCTGGGCAGAACACCCAGGGACTGTAATGTACATGGATACAGTACATTATGTGCAAAATTATTGTACTGCAACATATAAAATTCCTGACACAAAAGCATACGCGTGTTCTACAGACAGTTAAAAGTCGTTACCTCTTCAAGGCTGAATAATACTCCGCCAATAGGTGCCCCAAAGGCTACAGATACACCAGCTGCTGCTGCAGCTGACAAGACCTACAACCCAAAACTCAAAATTAGTGATAGAATAATGCCACTTTCCCACATTTGATCACATTTTTAAAAGGAATGCTAGTGGTTACTAAACACTTTTTAGAAATACCTTTACATGTGTCATGTCATCAAAAATGAAGTTCAAACACTGTATGCTCAATTCTAAACACACATACATGGTTCACATGTTTGATCAGGTAAGAGGGCCTTTCCTTTGTAATTAATTTAGGTATGTGCTCTATATAAATTATGCCTAACTGTATTTGAGTTTGTAGACCTATTCATTCACCACCTAAATGAAGTACTTACAGTGATGTATTTATATAGCACTTTGTAAAGGATGTTTTTTAAACAAGATGTTAAATGTGGCTCTAATGATATAAAACCGAAGTTACAATTGGCTCACAGCTCTTCAGGAGCTGCAAGTATTCATACAACAAGGTATTTAGGGTTCCCTGTACTATGCATCCTATTCCATGCCCAGTAACCTATGGAAACAGAAATAAGGAACTGACTAGATTTTTAAGGTAAGAGAAAAACTAAATTCACCTCCACCTGTGCAAAACCAGCAACAATAAACACTCTACTCTTGCCCAGTAAAATGGTTTTTTTTCAATTCTTTAGCTTCTGTTGCACATTATTCCCATTCAACAACCTCACCAATTTAACACTTCTTTACGCCCCTCTACCCCATGACGGGTACCTAAACAATCTACTCAGATTTCCCCATCTCTCTCCCACTAGCCTTCCTCTCCTTTCTAACTGTACCAGGAACTTTCCCCCTTGAACTATCAAAATGTATTCCATATTTGAAATCTCAACATCTTTGAGTTTCCTTCTGGGTCTTGCGTTAATCTTTTTTTTTGTTTTCAGAAGAAATCACCAGGCTCCAGTCTTGTGAAAAATCCTTTCTAATGAAATGACATTGGTCTTGACCCATTCCATGTGATTTCTTTGTAATTCAAGGGAAATAAAGCAAGAGCCATTATTTTCTTAGGTCCTTAATTATAGCAAGACAAAAGTAACCAACGACTTGGAACACTTTTTAAAAATACTCCTCCTCCTCCTCAAAAGAGCATTCAGTGACAACTGCATAAACATGAAAACAACTACAGAGATGTGGGACTAATTTAGCTGGGCTGAGGCAGAAGGCAGAGAAAGCTCCAATACATAGGAGAAACTAATTCAAGTGTGGCATTAGGTAGAAATAAAAATGAATAAGCTGACATCTGAAACACATGCTGCAATTATATTTACTCTTCCACAGGAATAAACAACTTATTTAAAATGTATTATTTTTGCAACTTATTTTGTAATAGAAGCAACACATGCTTGAATAGAATTATACATATAATAAAAAGTTTAAGTCCTTACTATTACTCCTACTACCACTTCACTCTCCCACTCACCAGAGGTAGATGATTTTAACAGTTTGGGGTTAAACCACTTTCTAGATATTTCCTAAGTGCATATATACACACTTTTTAAAAACATTAATTGAATTATACTACATACATTATTCAGATACTTGGTTTTTTAACATAAAAGTGTTTTATAGCCAGCACTCCATGTCAATATATAGGGTTATCATATTCTTTTTAATGGTTGCATAGTATTCTATAGTATGAATAGAATACTGTTTATTCGATCAGTCCCTACTGATGGACATTTGGTTGCTTCAGTTTTCCACTGCATTGACAAATGCTGCACTGACTATCCCCATACATGCTAGGATGTCTGTAGGATAAATTCCCAGAAGTAGAATTGCTGGGTCAAAGAGTACTTGTATTAACATTGGTAGAATCCCCAAATTCTCACCCCAAAGATTATACTATTTATACTCTCACCAAAAAGAGACTATTGAGGCCATTTGTTCTTACCTCTCTGCGCTTGGCTTCATTCTTTCTGTATTTGTTGAAGCAGTGGCATAGGATGTTCCCACAGCAGCAAGCCACGTGCACTAGGGGGCCCTCTTTGCCCAGGCTCAAGCCAGATGACACTGCCAGCACCAAAGTGATGGTTTTGATAACCAGGGTCCACTTACCCAAATAGCCCCTAATAATGAAACCACTCAAGATAGTTTTTATCTGCAGGTCAAACACAGAGAGATTGAATACAGACTAAGGAAGTCAACAAGGCTAAGAGGCAAAAAATCTGGACCTCATTATAGAAACTGTACCTTTTGATCAAGTGACATAAATGTTTGACCTATAGTGATCCCAGTTTTGGAGGGAATCCAGGAGCCCAAGAAAGCAAGAACTGTTCTTCAAGCTTTCATGTTCCCCTTTTCTGGGAGGAGGCCTGTGATAGGTGGGCAAGGGTACGTCATAAGCATGTGAGAGTGTGTATATGGAGAAGGGGGAGGCAGAGAGGGAGGGACAGGTGTTTTCCTTACTTTACAAAAATGGTGGCCCAAGAAGCATGTTCTGAGAGGGTAAGGTTAATGTCTCTGAAACAACCTTAAAGGTTAGATATAGTCTTGATTCCCTGATAAAGAAATATGTGGCTATTACTTGGTCAGGAAACAGAGAGGGAGAGAGGGGCAAGGTCATCGTGGAAAACTAAAATGTCAGTGGTTTCAGTCACTGTCAAGAAATCTAAGCCAACAGTAGTTAAAAATAGGGTTTTAACCACTCCTCTTCTAGCCTAAATTATAATATGGAAATGTAGCAAGATGGTTTTATTTCTTCTGCTCTAACAAAGCTGACAACAAGACCCCTACTTTTTCAAGTCAAAATCTTGGGATCTACCCTGGGAGCTTCTTAGGTAGGGAGCAGGGAAGGTCTTCTGGAGTTTAGGTCAGTAGGAACCTTCAGGAGGCTTAGAGTCAATACCCTTTAATTTCCAGGTGGCCCAGGCTGAGGGTAGAAGACTTGAGGAAAGACCTAAAGAGGCCTTACATGGCTTCAGAATCTAAACCTGTTTAATATTCACTAAATTGTGGTATATGCTGGAATATACATTGAAGGATTTTAACCAAAAAGAATTCATATTGTTACCATTTATAAACCATTTTAAGAGACTCACCTCAGGGATTCCAGAGCCACAGGCATAAGGAGCGAACACCTTGACAAGAGATACGGCAAGGAAGGCAAACAGAAGAGCCCAGAGGACGTACAGGAAATAATTGACTATGTAGGCAAAGGCTCCCTGGAACAGGGGGGAAAAAGAAGATTGTTTTAGCCTAGACAGACTTAGTGAGGCATGCAGCTCTTGAGTCATGCTTTTTCAGGAGAAAAGGTCAGAAAGAAAAAGACCAAGATGTTTCTTTCCAGACTGTCAGCAAAGCAACTTACTGATACACTGTCAGGTCACTTGGTGCTGCAAAAGAGATGCTTTGCTGCACCCAAAGGACACTTACAAGGGATCATAAGGATGGACAAGGAGGAGCAAGCTGAAGACCCTGAATCAAAACTCACTTCTTATATGAATGCTTTGATAGGTTTTGTAGTCAAATGTATGTGATTCCTTGTCAATTTTGCCAACAGTTTTAAGGCCTTGGTAAGGCCCCGCCATCCTCCACTTTTTTTTTTTTTTTGGAATGGCTGAACCTTGGCTAGACATTCAAAGTGAAGACCAGATCTAAAGTTCCATGAAATCCACCTTTGGCTATCTACCTTAGTGTCAAATTCTCACAAGCGGGTTCTAGTGACAAAATTCCTGGGTGTTTTTTTTTTTCTTTTCTAAATTTATTTTTATAGTATATATGATATTTAAGGTATACAACATGATGTTTTATATACATATACATAACGAAATGATTACTATAGTCAAAACGAACTTACATATCCATCACCTTCCATAGCTACCTTTGTGTGTGTGATAAGAGCAACTAAAATCTACTCTCATAACAAATTTTCAGTATACAATATTACTAATTATAGTCCTGTTGCACATTAGATCTCTAGACTTATTCATCCTACCTAACTGCAAATTTTTACCCTTTGGCCTACTTCTCCCCATTTCTTCCTCCTTCCCACCCCAACTAACCACCATTCTACTCTCTGTTTCTGTTTATTAAACATTTTTTTTTAGATTCCACATATAATGACTACATCTTTGAGAGAATTTTGCTACCACAGACTCAGCAGTAACTATGCAAGTAGAAAGTTTTGGGCCCTGACAATGCCAGATATTCCAAAGAATAAAATGGCAACAGCTATTTTTAAAATGGAGACAATATATTTTGAGACGATTCCCCTATGATAATGAAAAGAAATCTAGTTTTGACCACCAGTAAAGATTCACCAACATCAAAGGGCTTGCACATAGTCATGCCTTACAAAAAAGCAGTTTTGAACATTAGGAGGTTATGCTTACTGGTAGAATTATTAGCAGTTGAAACTCACTCAAATTACATGAAATATAAAACTCAATGGACTTTTGACTTTTCAAAATATAAAGTACTATTAAAATAATTTATTGACCTAGACAAAGAAAACCAGAATGCTCAGGTTTTTTCTGAATTGTAAGTTTGATACAGGTTTTCCATTATCTTAGTCCCTGGAGGAACAAATAATTGCTATTCCTTTGCCTTTCAAATGTAGCTAAGGAAGAAGAGGACTCCAGAGGTAGGAAACAAAGAAAGAAATGGAATATAAGCGAAAGTAACTGTAACTGGCCAGAGGCAGAGACCAGGGTCAAATTCTTGGCCTTTGGAGAAGGCTTCTTAAAACCTAGAAGACCCTTTCCCCAGGCAAGGATTTCATTCATAAAAAGGAGAGCCAGAGAAAGTTGTCACTCAAGCAAATCTCAAGCTCCAGTTTGAAAGTGACTGTTGGAACACTTAAACACACACACAGCTATAAAGGGGTAGCATGAGGAAGCCTTGTTGACAGAACAGTTCTAAACTTGACTGTGGTGGTTGTTACACAAATCTATGCATGGGATAAAATTGCAGAGAACTATGCACAAACATACACATACACACACACACACACACACACACAAAGCAGTGCATGTAAAACTGGTGAAATAAAGCCTGTGGATTGTACCTATGTAAATTTCCTGGTTTTGCTACTGTACTACAGTTATGCAAGATTTTGCCATTGAGGGAGGCTGAATGAAAGGTACAGGGGACCTCCTTATACATTGTTTTGCAACTTCCTATGAATTTGTAATTACTTTAAAAATAAAAATGACCACAAAAGGCAAGGGAAACACATACACTCACCCTGAGTTGCAGGGCTTCTCAAACTTTTCTATCCAAAATCTCCTAATGTAGGAGAGTGAATAGAGATTATCAGGGCATAGGGTGCAGTACCCGGGATCAGAGCTAAAACAGAGATACTGTTTTTCTCTTAACAAACATGGAAATTCTGCATTCCATTTTTAAATAGGTGTTTATATTTAATTTTTGAAAAAAATATTTCCTCCAAATATTCAGGAAAAACTGATGCTCTGGGAAGGCACATAATGTTTATCCTATGGATTCACCTAGCCTCTGGCATACCCCAGTTTGAGAAGCATAGACCTAAACTCTCTCAAACATACAGCATCTATCTACCCCTTTAATTCAACCCTTTCCCCAAGACAAATATGCATAGTCATATACGTACATAAAAACTCCTATTTCTAACTTTATTATTTTCCTATTCTCCTTTTCCCTTGGCTGATTGTGTGTGAGTACATGTGCACATGCCACCTCAAATTATGGACCAAAGTGGGTAATAAAAATAAAATTTTAAAGTGCAAACATATATCCCAGTCTTGTCTACCTCACTTTACCTTAGTTGGTGGAATTCAGAGTGAAATAGGAGTTGAGAGTTTTTTGTTTTGTGTGCTTTTGTTTTCAGTGGGAGAGATCTAACTAATAATTGAGTGGTAAGAGAAAGGTAAGAAACTAAAAAACAAAGTTACTTTCACATCAAAAAACGTATGCTTAGAAGACAAGGACAAATGAAAACACTGGTTTGATCACAAAATGGGACAAAGGGCAACTTTATTCCTGGGTTTCTGTTATTTTGATGTAGAACGTATCACAATTTTTTTAATGTTCTAATGCAATGCTCAGGGAAAATCACTTTTGGTGTCTATACGATAAATATATTTTTAACTCACTCCATCCTTCATTAGAAATTATAGCTTACCTGTTGGCTGCCTTTGACATCTGTACTAAAATTATTAGGGAAAGATAAATTCAGTCACACTGTGCTCTAATAACTAAGAAAAAACATCAGGCTTATTTAAAACAAATAAACATTTTAAATATAAGCATCAAACGACTCCACATGTCAGAAGAGATGGAAATAGAGCTGCACTTAAACCACAGAGAAAGGCAGTTGGTACTGGTTCCCTTTTTGTGAAAAGGAAAATGGGAGGAGATTCCACAATTGCCATGACTACAGTATAATAAATGAAATAAATGTAAGAATAAAATTCAGTAGTTCAGAAATCATTACTACATGTTACCTCATCCGTGCTGATGATAAGCTGGGACCAGCTATTCCACTCTGGGCATTTGTCTCTGTCTTCAAAGGTAACATGTTCAGAGTTCCAGCAACAATGCTCATGGTTAAACCAAAATCCCCCTGTGCATATACCTTCTTTTAAGTCTGTCATCCAGTGAGCAGAGATGTCTATCAAACCAGCTAAAGAACCTGATTTGTGAGGAGGGAGGGAAAGGGCAAAGTTCAATTCAATCTTTAAAACTTCATTCTTTGGTAATCAGAATAAGCTTTGTCAGAGAAAATAAGGGAAAAGGAATCCAAATAAAAAACAAGCACATACCTTTCCATTCCATATGCAACCTCTTTCAGATTGTATGTTTGCTTGATTTTCACTTATTATTCCTGCATTAAACAATGGTGTCTGTAGAATTTTTATATAGGAGGGACTTAGGGAAAGCAAAATGGGTGGATGGGAGAAAGGGACAGTGGGTTTGTCTTTAATCTGAATTAACAGGGCAAAGACACTGCACTGACTTCCAGTTTATGAATACTTACCCATAAAGACAGTCAGGTTTATTAAATATTTTATTCTCATTACATACACAATTGAGGGAATGTGAATTGCCTCAAATAAATTCTATGATATTTATTTGAGATGGATTGGGGAGGAGAGGTGACAAAGATTATGGGGAGAAGGGCTAAGCCTTGAGAGCAAGATTGTGCACCATGGACAACGGAATGTAAGCAATGCCTGGAAGGCATTCTTGGCTAAGGGAATTGAATTCATCAAAGCACAAACTGTGATGTGTAGACATGATGAAGCCTCCTGAACCTAGGACATGAACATTCTGAAGTTTTCTTAGTGAGAAGGAACAACAGTATCATACACAGAACATTTACCAAAGAAAATTAGGAGGAAATGAATAGTGAACTGGGGCACTCATGCACTGTGGCAAGTAGACTGATAGGGTTAAGACAGTTAGAGTGCTTTAGATTCTGGCCTTCTCATCATTTCTGTCATCCAGATGAAGAAACTCTGGCATAAAGAAATTAAATGGCCCAGAATCGTGCTTCAGGGAAATAGTAAAGCCATCATAAAATTCACAGCCCCTGAATTCCCAGACTGTTCCTGCATTCAGACACACTGCTTCTATTGTTGCTCTCCAATGCTTAAAAACAAAATACCCTGTGTGTACAAGGGAAAGAAAAATATTCACTGACCACCTAGTGACAAGAAATATATTAAAAAGTTGAGGTTATTACGCCTGTATTCCAACAGGCAGGAGGCCATGCCGTGTGTATGTTTTGGTAGGTGCTAAAAGTGTTAACACAGGTTATTTACGTACTTAAAGAACCTAGTCAAATCTAACACATTGTTTGATACCCACTCTTGGCCACTCCAGCCCCCAGACTTCTCTGCACTTACTGCCTGGATTTAGCAAATTACCATGATGTTATGTAGTTTGGCCTGTTCTTTGGTTGTTTCATGTGTGCATGTCTTATTTTACCTAACATTGGTACCCTCAATCCAGTCTTCCCTTCTCCTCCTACCTCTCTCTTCCTCCTTCTCCCACCCAATTGGCTCTTTCTTCTTTGGTTACAAATTTTATTAGGTTTCCCCAACCCTAAAGAATAAAATGCTGTCCCTTGCCCTTGTTAACCATTTCAAACTTTTGCCCTTTCTCTTCCAATGACTACCAAAAGTTCCACACTGGTTTCCTTCCCTTGAAATATGGCTCCTAATATTTATCTGAGATGGCTTTTCAAGTCTATTGATGTGTTCCTAACTGCCAGGTTGTATAACTTTTTCTCAACCATCTTCTTTCTCCTTAGCCCTTCTGCAATACTTGGCATCACAGACCACCCAGTCTATTATTGGCCAGCTCCAAACTGGCCAGACCATGTTCTCTCTCCTGTGAGAGCCACAGGGGGCAGAGTTAACACTCTAGGCCATGAGTTGGCAAACTATGGCCCAAGTGGCCTGCCCCCTATATATGTAAATAAAGTTTTCCTGGTCACAGTCAGGTTCCTTCGTTTACCTATTGTCTATGGCTGCTTTTGGGCCACATTGAAGAGTAGAGCAGGTACAGAGACCACTTGGCCCACAAATCCTAAAATATTTACTATCTGGCCCCTTTACAGGAAAAGTCTGCCAACCCCTATCCTAGAAAATTTTTGAAAACCCAGCTATGGATGAGCCACTCCTCATTTGCTGCAGTCATTTTCTACTCCATGGCTCCCAAACGGTAACAGTAACAGTAGCAGCATTAACAACTGAGTGCTGTACTAGTAAGTGCTATTTTGTGCTATCTCTCATTTAATGCAAACTTTATCATCTCCACTTTACAGATCAATAAACTAAAGCTTCCAGGCCTTAAGAACCTTGCCAAAAGCCAAAAAACTAGCAAGTAGTAGGGCTGGGATTCAAATCCAGGCAGTCTAAAACTAGAGCCTATGCTGCTAACTACCATTTTATCCCCTCCACCTCTAGGTTTCCTACCTAACTTCCCTTTCAGCTTAAGATTCCTGATCTTCCCAGGCCCCATGCTTACATGCCATTAGGACATACCTCTTGGCATCTCTGCCTGGTATCATTGGCTCTCTGCTTCCCTCATGGGAGGGGAAGCCTGCTTGGGAACTTACTTGAAAGCTGTATTTGTACAGCAAGTATACTATTCTTAGTGAAATTATATATTATTTGGAGTGGTGGAGGAGGTTGATGGAGTTTACAGGAAAAGGTGGCACCATCCTACCTCTCAACCACTATGAAAGAATGAGATATGGCAGTATCAGCCATATCTTACATGCTTTTCTATACCACAAGATAAGAGAGTAGATCAAGGGTGGGAAACTTTCGGCCTTAAGAATCCAATTGAATTCAGTCAAAAGGCTGCACTTAAGGATTTAGAAGGCCACATGTGGCCTTAAAGCCACAGGTTCTCCACCCCTGGAGTAGATGTTTAAGAAACATCTACAAAATGTCTTAGGAAGTCCTCTTCTGCACCATTGCTCCTAAACCCTATGCCAGCTAAAAAAAAAAAAAAAGAAAAAGAAAAGACAGTCTCCAACAGAAGGGCTCTTCCTCAAGCACCAAAATGCAGTGCTAACTTCATCTTAAAATGGATACAATATTTTATAGTATACAAAATGCATTTAGATGCACATCCTCATTTATTTAGGGTAGATGATGCAGGTATTAGTACCCCCTTATAAATAGGAACATCAGGCTTCCAAAAGGTTCACCAGCAATTCATTTCAGGTAGGAAAATAAGAAAACACAACACTCAACTCAGTTCATGACTTGGGGGAGAGACACGTCACAATTTTAGATTTGTTCTGAAAACTAACATAGTTTACCTACCTGATAAAAGCCCAATAAGGAGCATCAACAACCAGCCAGAAAAAGCATCACTCACACTGTGAATTAAGGCCCATGTTGACTCTTTGCTTTTATTGGTAATCTGGGGGAAAATGAGAAAACATTGGTATACTACACATACCCTTTTTTCACCTCAAAATTGCTCAATAAAGAAATACAAAGACAAATAACTTGGGAACAGAACCCAATTTAGAGTTACTTTTCACATAATCTTTAGCTGAATGAATTTCACCAACAACTCTGAGGTTCCCTGAACTCCACCCTCATCTACAGTATTGTAATGCTCACAAATACCTTATTTAGGACTTTCCTATTCAGTTGTTCATTTCTTATAGCATCAACTGTTTGTTTATCGCAGTGATTCTCTTTCTGTCCTGGACATCTGATATCCCAAGGACGATCTCTTGACTCACAGCAAATAGTTTCATTATTTGTCAAAGGATAAACAAACACAGGCTTATTTGAGTGATGAAAGTACAATTGGAGGCTTACTACCTGGGGACTGTGGTTCAGGTAAGGAAAATTCCAAGACTTGATCCCACAACCCCACAATTGTACATTGATCACAGATATTAAGTGATATCAATGATGCATCTCTTTCATTTTCAAAAACCTGCTGGCAATATCTAAGGCTATCAGGAGGTGCAGAAAGCTTTATGTTTTAGGCCCTAGCTTTGTCAATTTAACCCTTCAGTACCCACACCTTTTTCTCTTCCAAGAATTGTTTATTGTTTTTTCTAGGATTTCAAGTATTGACAGCCCCATTTTAATTGTCAATAATTTTGAAAATAATCTGTCCTTAATTTTTACATTCTTTATAAACACATTTTTAATTTTTAATTTTTATGGATACATAATAGTTGTACATATTTATGGGGTATATGTGATATTTTGATACAAGCATATAATGTATAATGCCCACATTTTAAAAACCAATATTCTGGCAGCTTCGTGTTTGGTACTTCCCCATTCTCTGTGCCTCTATATTTTATCCTTGAAACGGTGACTTGGCTACCCCACCTTTATCTACAGCAACATTACAAATAATAAATTATTATTAAAATTTCAAAAGCAGTTTTAAAATTCATTTTGACCTGTGACCCTAGGTTTCCAATTTCCGTGCTGAAAATGGATGATGTTACATTTTTCCCTGTGACATTGTTTCCTTTCTGATAAGGAACAGTTAATGCTTAAAAAGCCCCCTTGGACTATTTGATAAACACATTTTAATTGGTTTTAGATTATTAAGTGACACCATTTATCTCAGATGCAACCATTAATATAAAGAGAAATGCGCCCTTGTCATATCACAGATGACTCTGAGATATATATATATATAGGCAAGCATGAAAATAAGGTTTATTGAGGATAGAAAGATAGGATTATAGGGCAAGAGCAAGATATAGGTTTACAGAGCAGGGTACATACGCCACAGATGACGACTGGACCCATTGTTGCAGCAAAGTGAGAGCCAAACGAAGGGTGCAAAAGGAGTGCAACTCTCATAATTTGAACAACATGTTGACTATGCAACTGATGAAAAACTGAACTCTGAATTACAGACAGCAGAAATTCAAATGCCTGCCTGATGAATTGTTACAATAGAAGGAGTATATGGAGTATATGGGGTGTTCCCAAATGGGAGAAATCTTACGAAAAACAGAATGCTTTCTAGAGATCACCTTCCCAAGTTGTGATTAAAAAACAAAAAAACAAAACTCAGTGGGATCACCACAAATCCAAGGATTAAGAAGGAATTTCCTAAACCCTGTACCCGGGACAACTTGACTCCTGGGTTCAGGTGGTCATGAGAAAACCAGTCAGGAGCTGGGAAAGGCTTAGGAATGAAAAGCAATCTCCACCTGACTGCTCAGGAGATTTGCTTGTCTCTGAGAGGAGGAAATCACAAAGTCAGGAGAGAATGGGGTCAGGTTAAAAATTACCTTTTACATTTGGAGTCTAAGCAGAAATACTAAGAAAAAATACTAATACCTACTTGTGGGTTGAAAAAGTGACTCACCAGAGGACTACCTACTGTGACTCTCAGGGGCTGGACACTTACCTTTTTAATAGTGTCTCTGTGTGGTCCTTACACAAACTAGAAATTGTGATTCCCTAATTTAAATGATTCACAACAACAAGTTAAAAGCAACTGACCTTGGCAGACTGCTCTGAGAAGTTTTCACAGTACTTTGAAAAGAGAAAAGTGGGGAAATTCTCTTGTCAAATTCAAAAGAATTTGTGCCATAGCCATAAGTACCATCTATTACCTATCATGTTAAATTAATGTCCTTAATTTAAATTTGATTGGTCTTGCGGTTTTATTGGAGAAGAATGCATATATTTACTTTGGTTTTATGGTTGTACAAGAGCTATAATCACAAGGATTTTATCCTGTATGTTTCAGTAAACACTATGGCTCTGAGAATTTTTTCTTTTATTCCTTTAAAGGGAGCCCATGTACTTTTCTTAGTTTTTAAAATCCTGCATCAAGGAAAAAACCATAAAAGGAAGATGAGATGGGAAAAGAAGATCTTTGACATTTATCTTGCTACCCTCCTTCAAGTTTGTTTTAACCTCTCTGCAGAGGCATTTATACACATATTTCAGGGCTGTAAGGATCCTTTTCAACTATTTACTACAGGAAGATAAATCATCGTTAAATATAATTTTCTTTAAAAATTATAGCATAAAAATCATATGCAAGATGTCTTTAAAAATAAAAATAAATTAAAAAATGAAACCCTACGTTGCCAATAGAAAACAGATCCAGCCACGTCCGGGGTTAAAGGAAAGAATAGAAAGAATATATATCTTCTCCTGCTGTTCCTGCTGTTAATAAAGAATAAAAAAGCAAGTAACAGAAAAAAAAAGAATTAAATAAATAAAAAAAGAAAGAATATATATCTGCAATTTCTTCCCCGGGTGTTTCTTACCACTTATTCATGTACCATCTTTTGTCTTACCTCTCGGTGCCTATCCCGGTCTCGAGACTTCTCTCTCACCCAATCAATTGTATTGAAATCATCATAGGTCCCTACACCAGGAATTGGCTCCTCCAAGAAGTCCATGATTCTATATGAAGAACCTATTCCTCCACCATTGTATGACTTGTCCTCTGTATTGAATAGGAAACAGACATTAGTACTTCAGATGGACACTCTTAACATTTTTAATATCTCCCTTCTGAGCTCCAAAAGGTGAGCCCTTAAACTATCAGATGACTGTAGTTAGGGTGTACTGATAAAGCAACATAATCACTGGGTGGGAACATACATGACATTCACAGATTTCTGTGGTCTAGGCACAAAATGATGAGTGGCTAAAGGTAGTGTGAATAGAAAGGGACAGATGAGAGTGACAGTACCAAGAGAAATGACATGAGTTGATGTGCAACGGGAAAGAATTTATGAAATCAAAGATAGGAAGCAGCTTGAAGCAGCTTAGGTATTTCAGTTTATAGAAGGGAGACAAAAGAGTCAAAGGTCTTTGCAGACATATCACATCAAGAACCATTTTACATTTATAAGGCAGTAATTCAATCCTATGAGGTAGGTGGTTTTTGCCTGAAAGCCTGTCGGCTTCTTCAAGTGTTAATTAAGCTGGCAGGGAAGTACAAATTTCACTTCAATAGGTCTAAGACTTGATCCCTGATGTAATGGGCTTACAGAAACTCTTTCTAAGTATGTCGGAACAGTCTAAGATTTACAAGTAGAGACTTAAAGAACAGTGCATGGCTTGGTGATGAAACATCATCTAGAATGAACATATCCATTTGCCTACTTATCGTATTCCTTACCTGTTTTGCTTTTGACGCTTCTATTACAACTACTTATGCATATGCTTTATCTTCCTTTCTAGACTAGAAACTCTTTGCTGGCAGCCCTACATCTGATTCATCATTGCCCTCTCCACAGTGTCTAGCACATATTCAAAACTTAATAAACATCAGCTGAACCCAAATTTATTTGATGAATGGTGGGGATAAGGGAGAAAATCTTAAACTCACAAGTTGTGCTCACACAAGGCTTAACAAACTTGGTCAAAATATTCCTGCAATGTCATCTGATAGAACAATATTTTGCTATTAAACATAGAATGTAAAACAGTATTGAGGAATTTATGCAAATGCACACTGGGGAAAATGCAGAATAATGCCTTCATTTAATTCACCCAGCCAAAGCTCACATTTGCAGCACCAACCTTGGCAGGGACAAGGCTTCATCCAGACTGTTTGGTAATGAATCCTTCTGCAGAGAAGGCCCAAGTGGGTCTGAGCTGACTCCCTCTTCTCCCATCTGTATTCCCATCTTCACTGTAAACTCCTAACAGACAAACTTTAGCATTCTCATGGGGCAAATTTGAAGGAGCTGTACCTGGTTTACCAACTGTAAGTCTTCTGAATACCTAAGTCAGCACACCTTTCACTAGCAATGTGCACATTTGAAAGGAAAAGCTCTGCAGAGTCCAAATCATCTGGAGGGTGGGGTTGGGGTGGAGTGGAGAAGGTGAACAAGTTAATATTATAACCCCAAACCAAAGTCCTTTCCATATCTTCACTCGTACCTGGCTGTAAAATGGATGGCTGCTGAATCACCAGCCCAGCATTTCCTATCATGTCAGTGTCATACTGATAAAGATGAAAGCTGGTGTGTTGCTTGAGAGCTTAGAGAGGAAAAGCCAAGTAGGAAATGAGGGCAGAAAGAGAATAAAGTATGTGTGTGGGGGGCGGGGGGCAAGCTGTTTCAATTCTCAAGTCAAATGCTGACATGAACACAAGACACCAAACAACGAGAAATTTACTTTTTAAGGCAGGTTACTGCTTCAACTGAATTTACTCTGGTTTCAGAGTTCTCCTTTCAGGAGGGAGAAAAAAGGATTTTGTGAAATTGATTTTAAAAAGCATCCAATAGCTATCTAATGTTACACTATATATCAAATGAGGCCCCCAACTTTAAGGATATTAAGGCAAAACGAAGATCTGCAACAGCTCCCTAGCAGGAAAGAAAGAATCCTATTACATCACTAGGTAACATGAGCACCGCATCATCCTCCTTTGTAGTCCGGTCTCCTGTTAGAAACGCAATTGTCAGGCCACTCTCAAAGAGCAGGCAGTGATCAGAATCCTACAACAGACTGCTTGCGATTCTCCAGACCCCCTGCTCCCGGGGGGCATGCTTCAGTCCTTGGTCAGGCTCAAGTCTGCTTACCTTCAATCACAGTTTTCTTTTTTTCTGCCTCAAGGAAGAAATAACCTTGGCAGCCTGCATTTGGTCATTTAGGTTGAGGAGCTTTAGCTCGGAAGTGCTTTAGAAGGGCACTTGCTGCATTCTCTGCCTTTCACAGCAACAAACGCCACCTAAAGAACCACCAGTGTTCCCGGGCGGGCGGTCAGACAGAATGTGATGTCACTGTTAGAATCACGTGACCAGACCCTTGGACCAGCCTTGGAGAAAGGAAGATTTTTAACCGGGCACAGAAGCCTTAAAGATGTAGTCTCATCTAAACAAATGCCATCAAACTGGGGGCAGCCAGTTCAGCTCAGAACACTGGGGTCCAGACAAGTCTTAGTCTTCAGACCTCATTTAGCAGAAAGTCCAAGAAGGCTAAGTAGAAATATCCAAAAGCACTTACAGTTACAGGAGTCCTTAGTAAAAAAGGGAGAGAGGCAAATATAGAAAAGGCTTTTTTAAAAACACTCTGGATAGCAATAATGTGGGTAAAATCTCACAAACATAATGCTGAATGAAACATACCAGACACAAAGGAGCACATAACATTAACGATTCTATTCCTATAAATTCAAAAACAGACAAGCCTAAATTATATCATTTTAGGATACAAACGTAAGTGATTACATTAAAAAGAGAAGCAAGAAAATGACAAAAGTAAAGACATGAGCTACCCAAAGGAGAGGGCTGCCATCTGCAGGAACACATGGCAAGGGCGGGGCTTCTGGAATGCTGGTTATTTTTCTTGATCTTGGACATGATTACCTGAGTGTTCACTTTATCATTATTCTTTAAACTATATGCATATGTTTTATGTCTCTTTCTCTGTGTACAGATTATAATTAGAGAAACATGAAAAAATGAACTGCATATGAACCTACTATACAAGGTCAGTTCTTTAATACCACCTAGTCACTTTGAAAATCCAGAGTACAGTCAAGAAAATCAGCTGTTTCTTGTAGCAGTGCTCTACCCAGGAAGCAACATCAACTCTGATACTCATAAATCTAATCTGGGTGGAAGCAGCTATTTCAGCCCTGACAATAAATTCACTATGATGTTTCCATTGTTTTAAAGGCTTTCTTAGCTTCAGCCCTCTTCCAAAGGCTATTTTTAAGCAGGTCTTAATTAATTGTGCAATAAGGCCAGTCCAGTAAGGAACAATAAAATTGCTATCTCCCAACTCCCTAAATGAATCTGTAGGACAGCCACTGTTAAACATTAACCCAGTCACAGTGTGCTCTAATAATCAGATTCTAAATGTAGGGCTTTGAAATGTTATTACTCTCATCAATTCTTAAGACTCAATGCATCCTGAAATGTTAATACAATGAAACCTTATGAAATGTAAGGCAATGCATGAAACTTGTATGCTTTCAGTCCATTGTTGTTATAATACCCCACTCTCTTGATGAACTAATCTAGCAGTAATGAGGAGAACTAAAGCAAGTGGCAACTGATAGTATTAAGTGGCAATGAGCTACAATGCTATAAAAAGCAAAAGGCATTTATGGCCCAAATATGACTGTCTTATGCAATTAAACTTTTAGAAAAGTATGTATATCTTATTCAAAGAGGGTAACACGCCCAACCTCTTAAGCCTCCTTTAAAATTGTTCTTTATTAAAAAACATGATTTGGGCCAGGCGCGGTGGCTCACGCCTGTAATCCTAGCACTCTGGGAGGCCAAGGCGGGAGGATCGCTTGAGGTCAGGAGTTCAAGACCAGCCTGAGCAAGAGCAAGACCCCCGTCTCTACTAAAAATAGAAACAAATTATCAGGACAACTAAAAATATATAGAGAAAAAATTAGCCAGGCATGGTGACACATGCCTGGAGTCCCAGCTACTAGGGAGACTGAGGCAGAAGGATTGCTTTAGCCCAGGAGTTTGACGTTGCTGTGAGCTAGGCTGAGGCCACGGCACTCTAGTCTGGGGCAACAGAGCAAGACTCTGTCTCAAAATTTTACCTGTAGTATCTGAAGACCACTACAGAATTCACTTATATTATCCAATATGACTTACATTATCTTATTATATTATCTTATACTTTAGCAGCTACAATATTTAGCAGTCAATTTACCAAAAATACTGTCTTTTTTGGTACTTAAAAATGTATAGTTCTATGGATTGCATAGCTGGTGCTATGTTATTAACTTTTAATAAAGTTTATGTGTTTTTCAAATGCTCTAGCAGCACTTCTAGAGGAAGGACTTTTTAAATTCCATGTAAAGTTACTTCCTTTGAGAACCAGAGGGCTGGTAGCTGATGCAGTCCCCATACTAAAATGAGATTTAATTACAATTTAGATTAAGAAATGAGGCACTGGGACTCAGAGTTTGACATGCTATATTTCTCTTATTCTTTTATATCCTCCATTCCCTTTTCTGCCAAATTTGTAATCACTAGCATGTGTTCATTATACAGACTGCCCAGTGCAGGTCAATTGATACTATTTTGAAAATAAGACAAAGAAATGCTTATCAATTTTTAATGCATCCATGATGAAAATGCAATAATATATTATAATTAATATTTTGGGAAAAGTAGAGTTATCTTCCTGACACAGATCTGACCAGATCATTCCCTAATTTCTAAAAGGTCAGTGACTCCTAGAGCAATGTTTTGAAAACTTTTAGCACATGAAGACCCCTTAATGGGTATTTGGCACAAGTGTGCACCACAAATTTAAAAATATTCATCTTAATTTTTAGAATAGAAAACATATTTTAAAATGTGTAATAATGACAATGACATTACTACTATTTTAGATTTCATCAATGAGAGGGATTAAATTGTATTCTTTCACCAAGGTATCTATAGCTGACCTGATGACAAATAGCTTAAGGAGTCAGTCATATTCCACATCCAGTTGGTTTCTTTTCTTAGCATTTTTTAAATTTAGCAGAAAGAAAGAGCAAATTCATAAAATTTAGCTGTCAAGAATGGCAGCAGAGATTACGTGCCCATTCAGGGCCAACTGATGAGGCACAAAGTAACAAAATACAAAAGGCTGTTCAAAAAATAGTATATTAAGACTTAAGCTTCTGGCCTGAGCATGTTGGCTCATGCCTGTAATCCTAGCACTCTGGGAGGCTAAGGCAGGAAGATCACTTGAGGTCAGGAGTTTGAGAGCAGCCTGAGCAAGAGCAAGACCCTATCTCTACAAAAAAATTAGCTGGGCACAGCCTGTAGTTCCAACTACTTGGTAGGCTGAGGCAGGAGAATTGTTTAAGCCTAGGAGTTTGAGGTTGCAGTGAGCTATTAATATGATGACACCACTGCACTCTAGCTGGGGTGACAGAGAGAGGCTCTATCTCAAAAAAATAATAATAATAATTAAGCTTCTGGTGTGTAAATACACTGCCAGGAAAGGCAGAGTAAAATTAAACAATGAGCCTAAATGTCAGATTGGGGTACTTAGGTGAGTGGAGATTTTTGCCTCTATAAGAAAAAAAAGTAAAACTTATCTCAAGTAAGTTTTGATAGCATAATGAATATTATATATAAAATAAATTTAATGCTTTAATAGGAAAATTATTCAAGTTAAAGCACAATTAGATCTCTACTTGAATGATAGAAGAAAAAGCCCCCAAAAGGCTAATTTACATTGCCTGAGTCCAGGAAAAACACACAGTAAACTAGTCAGAGAAAAAAGTCAACATTGAAACAGCTTCCCTTAGGTTATACTTAGGTCTAAAGACTTAACAACAGGTCTTTAGAAACACACTGCTTGAATGAGAAGGCATATAAATGAATGCATTTAACCTAGTTCCCATTATGGAAACTACTTTCTAATTTTTTCCTTAAAAAAATCACATGATGCATAAAACTAGAAAACCCTTTAAAATACAAGAAAAATAATTCAGATTTGAGAATGTTTATTTCAATCCCTAACCAATATGCCATTAGAAATTTACCTAGGGGGCTGAACAGTAACTGATTAAGCGAACTAGTTAATCACTAACAAAAACACAAGGGGAAAAAGGATAGAAAGAAATCTAAAGCATAGACCTTGAAGTACTGCTTTAGTAATGTCACAGCTGCATGAGGGCTCCATAATTGGCAACAGCCTAAAGAAATAAATAAACGCTCAAAGAAATGGGGCAGGGCTATTAGTCCTGTATCACAGGACTTGAAAATCATCCCTTTAAAAAATGTATTTCAGTTTTACAGGGATATATTATATTTCTGCAAGGCTGGAACCACATCTACAAAACATTCAGCACTATGCCTAGCACACATCAGCAGATATTCATCCTGTGGTAATTTAAACCTTACCTTTATTCAACAGCAACTACTGAGCCTACTACATGTCATTTCTCACTTTCATAACTGCACTGCCCCTTCTTTTCTTGTACTGATTCATCCATTCTAGATCTTCTAATAAGTCATAAACTCTTTCACATTCCATTGCACCTACATGTCTATGTCTGAGAATACATTACAGCTGAAGCCCTAATAATTAGGCAATGTTTGTAGGACCTGTCTATCTAGGAACTTGTGCCTCCATTTTGCTTCTATTTTGCTTTTGCCACTTACCCAAACCCATTGGCCAAAAAGCAAATGTTGTTGGGGTAGTCTTCCCATCTAAGTCCTGGATTGTCCTGTATAGTCCCATCTAAATCCTGGATAGTATCACTGGACAATGTTATGCTTTAATATGCTATCTTAGTTTGACCCCTGGGATATCTATTCAGGATGACTATTCTGTTGATACACATAGGCAAGTCATACTGGTTGTTAAATACTGAAATATCTCAGTAGCTGTAGATAAATAACTACTTTTTCCTGAAGATTCTCCTCCTCCCTGCCTCCCATCAGCCCTTAGAAACTCCTGAACTTTCCCATGATCCAGCAGCTGGAACACCAGCAGTCTCCAGGACACTCTGCCTTCTGACTGATAAGCACCTGTGCTGTTTTGAATCTCACCCCTGCACTCATTTCATTCAGGGATCCACTGCTTTGGTTGCTGTTCAGAGCAAGTTAAAACTTGAAATTTTCTAAGATGCAGGAAGGACAACAAAGAAGAAACTCTCTATCCCAACTCTGTTGAGAGCTGGACAATATAAGGGGTGGTGAGGGATATGGGTAATGGAACTGTAAAAACCACAACAAATCTATGATATATTCTATTGAAATGAAGTTTGAGCGTTATGAGAAGAATACAGTAAGGCAGGGCATGGCAGAAAGGGATAGGCAGAACTTTAGAGACAAGCATAAACCAAGATTCTAACACTACCTTCTGACTCCTTTTTTCCCATTAGATATAGCTCTATCCCCACCAGGTTGTAGACATTTTCTTGAGGTGTTTCTCTTTTATGCATCTGTATCCTACTTTTATGCATATGTATCCTACTCCCAGCATCTGCTCTAATCTGGAAGTTCCCAGCCCAACCTGCTTTCATCATGAGTGGAGCCAGGTTGCTAATTGCCAGAATGACCAGAGTTAGCAAAAACAGCATACGAGGATTTTGGCTTGGTATCTGCGGTTCTCACTGGACTAGAATGCTACAGAAAGCAATGTTGAACTAGAAGTAAAGGGGCTAGTTTTGAACAAGTTGCTGAGAGGGCTGTTCATATAAAGCAAACAGCCCTCTACTCCCTTATTGGCTCTTCATTCCTTTCTTCTCAAGTGAACACATTTATGGGACTGACAAGAGAGTAGGGAATACAATGGGTAGGGAGACACTACCCTAAAATGCACATTACATACCACAGTGTTGGAAAATCCTTTGGGTAGCATGATCCTGCCTAAAAACTTGTAATTATTGTTTTAGAAGCAGTAATTCTCCAGTTCTTCTGTACTAAGTCTACATTGGTTTCTCTCTATTAATCTCCAAAAAGAAGTTGGGGACAAGAAACTAGCAGTTATTCTTTGGTGGGGAAAAAATTTCAAGAGAGGAAATACCAATCAGGAGATTCTTCTTGGATTCATAGGAATAGTGTGATGTCATGGACAGAAAAATGAGTTTAAAAAAAAGAAAAGAAAAATGAGTAAAAAAAAAAAAAAAAACAAACCATATCTCCTGGGAATCCCCTTAAAGAAACAGTTGCAATTGTGCACACCAAAGTACCTATGTTATTCACTGTAGCACTGTCTGTAGTAGCAAAACCTGGAAACAATGACAGTGTTCAGTAATAGTGGAATAGTGCAAGGAAGGAAATAGACTGATGTATAGTGAAATAGAAAAATATCCCAGACATATTATATGAAAAAGCAAGTCAAAAAATAATAAGTAGAATGTTGTTGTTTTTTTTTTCTGAAGTGTATGTCTATGTGTGTGACTGGACAGAGAAAGAACCGGAAGGATCATATTGAAGTCTTTTTGGTGGTTGTCTCTTAAGTGGGAAGAACAGGGGGGACTTTCACATTTTACAGATGTGTGTACTGTTTGAATCTTTTATAGTGAGGTGTATTTATGTGCTATATAAGTGATTTTGAAAATAAAAGCAGTGCAGCTGAAAGAGTACAGACAGGACACTGAAAAGAGCAGACCTATATTCTGGGAGTCAGACCACTGGGATATTTATGGACAAGGCAGGTGATAGTTTCTGGTGAACACTAGGTGGAGAAGCCCTGAGAGAAAGATGGCTCACTCAGTTTTTAAATAAAAGTCAATAGGAAGAAAGTCTTTGTGATTGGACCTACAGTCCAGCAGTGAGAACACATAGATTCTAATTCTGGCTCCACAACTCATTAGTCATGTCACCTTGGGCAACTGCCTTAATCTCTGTGGGTTTACAGGTTTGCCATCTATAAAATGAGGGGATATTAGCAAGTATGATTTTAAGGTCCCTTCCAACTTCACACTCTATCATTTTAGCAATGATATTTTGCTTGGTCACTCACATATTGTATTGAATGACTTCTGAGAGGACCTTATCTTTGAGGAATTCCAAATGGTATTTTGATTGCATAGTTATCTGAGAATACTCTTCTGACAAGATCATAAAATGGTGCTACCAATCCTCAAAAAAGAAAAGTAAGACTCAGCTCACAAGTGAAGTATAGGACAACCTAATATCCCACTGAGACCCAACACTTCCGGCAAATGGATAACTGTAGAATTTTACCCATATGGCTACAGCATCTCTGGAGTATCTTGTAGCCCCAGACCCCAGAAACACACAGTACACACCTCCTGAGGCATTACAGCAACTCTTTCCTCTACCACATGTCATAAAATGGAACAAAGTAATCCACTCAGGAATTACAGTATTACCAAATGGCCTCTAAAATATATTTCCTTCAAGAAGGTACCAAAGTGGTTTCATTAAATGAAAAATAAATGGGGAGCCTCCGGATTCAGCTCCTGCAAGTAAAGAACTTAGAAGTTATTACTTTCATCCTTACAAGAAAAGTTTGGACAAACTGAAAAATCAATTATCTTTCTGGAACCCATTGGAGAACTGAGGTTGCAGAAGAAACAGCCACCCCAAAATCTCAGGAGACAAACTTATCCAAAGACACACAGCTGAGATCTGCTTACCTGGAGTAGAAATGGCTGGAACCATGAACTGGTAGGAACACTTAAATGGCAATTTGGACAAACTGCTGAAGGCTGAGTGTGGACAAGTATGAGAATGAGAAACTCCTGGGTACCACAGTCTTAGGGGAGTTCCCACACTAAGGCTCAAGCTCTACCTCCAGGAACCCCACCAAGTCCTCACAGTGAAGATCCAAGAAAGAATCCCTCCGGGCTCTGACCAGGCAAGGAGAACAGTAATCACTGTGAAATTTGACCAGAGATTTCTCCATAACAAAGGGTTATGCTCCAGGGGAAAATACTTGCCCCAAGCCTTCTCCCAGTTGGGGGAAGAGCATTCTTCCCACTCCAACCTCCTCTAGCCTTCTTATCTGACCTAAAGGGAGGAAAACATACTCAACAGAGGTCAGGGATTCAAGGACACACTTTGAGAATGCTGCAGTCAAGGGAGTAGAGACAAGGGAGGACAAAAAGCTGTACTATTGGAGAAAAACTTTGCAGCCACAAAACACAGTCCCAATAAAAAAACTGAGATTTAATCAGAAGATTATAAAATTACCTCCTCCTCCATACTTTACCACCACACCACAGGGCACCAGTATAACAACAATGCATTACATTTGAAAGAGTTGCAAGACACAGAATCTCTAGAGTTGTCTTTAGGCAAACTCAAAATCAAAAGGGGAGACAAACACAAGGACACCACAGGAATTTGAACCCTCAGGCACCTAGTTACTCTAAACATTAAATACAGCCCAACTCTTACTCAGTTTGCCATAAATCCTAACACAATGGAATTAAACTAGAAACAAATAACAGAAAAACAGCTTGAAAATCCCCCCAAATACCTGGAAATTAAACAATACCTCCAAATAACCCATTGGTCAAAAAAGTCTCAAGACAATTTAAAAAATATTTTGAAGAAGATGAAAATACAACATATCAAAATTTGTGGGATGCAGCAAAACCAGTGCTTAGAGAGAAATTTATAGCATTAGATGCATAGATTACAAAAGAAGATCTAAAACCAATACCCTAAGCTTCCATCTCAGGAAATTAGGGGAAAAAGAGAACAATGTAAGCCTAAAGCAAGCAGAAGAAAACAAAACAAAACAAAAAAATCAGAGTAAAAATTAATGAAATTGGCCAGGAACAGTGGCTCATGCCTGTAATCCTAGCACTCTGGGAGGCTAAGGCAGGAGGATCACTTGAGGTCAGGAGTTAGAGACCAGTCTGAGCAAGAGTTGAGACCCTGTCTCTACTAAAAATAGAAAAAATTAGCAGGGCGTGGTGGTACACACCTGTAGTCCCAGCTACTCGGCAGGCTGAGGCAGCAGGATCGCTTGAGCCCAGGAGTTTGAGGTTGCTATGAGGTAGGCTAATGCCACTGCACTCGAGCCTGGGCGAGACAGTGAGACTCTGTCTCTAGATAAAAAAATCAATGAAATTGAGCACAGGAAAACAGAGAAAAATTAACAGAACCAAAAGCAGGTTCTTTGAAAACATCAATAAAATTGATAAACTGTTATCCAGGCTAACCAAGAAAAAAAGACACAAATTACCAATATCAGAAATGAAGGAGGAGTCATCACTACTGATCCCTTAGACATTAAAAGGATAATAAAAAATACTATGAACAACTCTACACACACAAATTTGCTAACTTAGGTGAAGCGGACCAATTACTTGAAAGATACCAAACTACCAAAACTTACACAGGAGAAACAGAAATTCTAAATAGCATTATGTTTATTATTAGATCAAAAATTAATAACCTTCCCCAATAGAAAGCACCAGGCCCAGACGATTTTACTAGTAAGTTCTACCAAATACTTAAGGAATAAATAATATCAATTTTTCACAATCTCTTTCAGGAAATAATAACAGAGGAGACATTTCCTAATTTACTCTACGAGGCCAACATCACCCCATATGAAAACCTAATAAAGACATTACAAGAAAGAAAACTACAGATCAGTATCTCTCATGAACATAGATGTAAAAGTCCTCAAAAATATTAGTAAATTAAATCCAACATTGTATAAAGAGAATTATACACCCCAACCAAGTGGAATTTATTCTAGGTATGCAAAGCTGGATCAACATTCCAAAAATCAGTGTAATCTACCATATCAATAGACTAAATAATAAAAATCATATGATCATATCAACTGACACCACAAAAGCATTTGACATAATTCAACATCTATTCATGATTAAAACTCTCAGCAAACTAGGAATAAAGGGTAATTTCCTCAACTTAATAAAGAACATCGGCTGGGCACGGGTGCTCAAGCCTATATAATCCTAGCACTCTGGGAGGCTAAGGCGAGAGGATCACTCGAGGTCAGGAGTTTGAGACCTGCCTGAGCAAGAGCGAGACCCCGTCTCCACTAAAAATAGAAAGAAATTAGCTGGACAGCTAAAAATATATATATGGAAAAAAATTAGCCGGGCATGATGGCACATGTCTAGAGTCCCAGCTATTCGGGAGGCTGAGGCAGAAGGATTGCTTCAGCCCAGGAGTTTGAGGTTGCTGTGAGCTAGGCTGATGCCACGGCACTCTAGCCCAGGCAACAGAGCAAGACTCTGTCTCAAAAATAAATAAATAAATAAAAATAAAGAACATCTACAAAAAGACCCTGCAGTTAACATAAAACTTAATGGTGAGAAACTAGACTCTTCTCCCCTAAGATCAGGAACAAGACAAGAATTTCTTCTCTTACCACTCATATATTCAACAACTTACCCAGTTAATTAGGACAACAAAAGGAAATAAAAGGTACACGGTTTGAAAAGGCAGAAATAAAACTGTCTTTATTCACAGATGACACAACTGTCTATGTAGAAAATCTCAAAGAATCCTGAAGAAATCCTAAAGGGAGGAAAAAACCCAACCTCCTGAAAATAATAGAATATAGTAACACTGCAGGATACAAAAGTCAATTGCTTTCTTTATACAAGCAATGAACTAGAACAGCAAATTTTAAAAAACAATACCATTTACAATAGCCCACCCCCAAATTAAACACTTAGGTATAAATCTAAGAAAATATACACAGTATCTATATGCAGAAAACTACAAAATACTGATGAAGTAAATCAAAGAAGATCTAGATAAATATTCTATGTTCCTGGAATGAAAAACTCAATACTGTCAGGATGTCATTTCTTCCCAACTTGATCTATAGATTCAACACAAACTCAATCAAAACCCAAGTAAATTATTTTGCAATTACAATAAACTGACTCTAAAGTTTCTGTGGGAAAGAAAAACATCTAGAATAGCCAATACAATACTGAAAATGAACAAAGCTGGAAGACTCACACTACCCTATTTCAAGATTTACTATAAATCTATAATAATCAAGACAGCATAATACTGTCAAAAGAAAAGATGCATAGATCAAGGGGACAGACTAGAGAGCCCAGAAATAGACCCACACAAATATAGTCAAACAGTGTTTGATGAAGGTACAAAGGCAATTCAGTAGAGAAAGGACAGTGATTTCAACAACCAGTGCTGCAATGACTGAGCATATATAAGTAAAAAAGAGAATATAGACAAAGACCTTATGCTTTTCACAAAAATTAACCCAAAATGGATCATTGACCTAAATGCAAAATACAAAACTACTAAACTTCTAGAAGATAATATAGGAGAAAATCTATATGATCTTGGGTTTGGTGATGACTTTTTAGATCCAGGAAAGAAAAAATTGCTAAGTTGGACTTCATTAAAACTAAAAATTTCTGCTTTGCAAAAGCCACTGTAAGGAGAATGAAAGGACAAGCCACAGACTGGGATGAAACATTTGCAAAAACACATATCTGTTAAAGGACTGTTATCTAAAATACAAAGAACCCTCAAACTTGACAATAGAAAACAACCCAATTTAAAAATGGGCAAAAAACCTGAAATTCACCAAAGATATACATATGGCAAAAAGCCTATGAAAAGATGCTCAGCATCATTTGTCATTAGAGAAATGCAAATTAAAACAATGAGATACCATTACATACCTATTAGAATGGCTAAAATCCAAAATATTGACAATACCAAGGATGCAAAGTAACAGGAACTCTCATTCATAGCTGGTAGGAATGCAAAATGGTATAGCCACTTTGGAAGAGAGTTTTGCACTTTCTTACAAAAGTAAACATAAACTTACCATATGATCTAGCAATTACACACTTGATTATAAAATTTATGTCCACACAAAAACCTGCACACAGATGTTTACACCAGCTTCATTCATAATTGCCCAAAAGAAAAAGCAACCAAGATGTCCTTCAGTAGGTGAATGGATAAACAAACAGTGGTATATCCAGACAATGGAATACTATTCATCAATAAAAAAGGAATGAGCAATCAATCCACACAAAGACACAATAAATCTTAAATGCATATTGCTAAGTGAAGGAAGCTAGCCTGAAAAGGTTGCATTCCGTATGATTCCATTTATGGGACATTTTGGAAAAGGCAAATTTATGTAAATAATAAAAAAGTGGTTGCCAGGGGCTCAGAGAGGAGGGGGTTGAATAGGTAAAGCACAGGGGGTTTGTTAGTGCAGTGAAACTATTCTGCAAGATACTGTAATAGTGGATGGACACATTTTACAAAAACCCATAGAACTTCACAGCACAGAGTGAAACTTAATGTACACAAATTTAAAAAAATAATTTGGGAGACTGAAGATCCCAGGATGGAATGCAGAATGTGACAAAAGAATTTAACTATATCACAAATTTATGAAATAGCCTCACTGAAGGGAATAAGGGGAAAAGGTGCTGACCCAAGTAACTGTGGAAATGAATGGAATCTGTAAGACTAAAGGTAAATGGAATACTGCATAAACACTGTACTCTCATTGATAAAGTTGCCTGTCATGGACAATACAGGTTAACAATTCTGAAACCACTATACACGTATAGTCGTGTATAGCTTAATGATGGGGAAATGTTCTGAGAAATGCATTGTCAGGTGATTTTGTCATCCTGCGAACACTATAGAGTGTACTTACACAAACCTGGATAGTATAGCCTCCTATACACCTAGGCTATGTGGTATGGCCTATTGGTCTTAGGCTACAAACTTCTACAGCATGTTACCTTACTAAGTACTATAAGCAATTATAACACAATGCTAAGTATTTGTGTATCTAAACATAGCTAAACATAGAAAAGTTATGGTAAAAATATAGTATTATGATATGAGACTACCATCATATATGCAACCAACATAGTTGACCAACACATCACTATACAGTACATGACTGTATACTGAAAGTGAACAGTTAAGTAATGGATAGTAGACGGTGGATGGTGGGAGGTTACAGACAAGCAAAGGGAGGAAGCTAGAATGATCCATATGGTGATGGATTAGAATTAGAGACATCAGTATGATCTCATGTTTTGCTTAATGTAGACACCAGTGGTTACATATATATATATTTATAGATATGTGTGCATATATGTGCGTATGAGTCCATATACATACACATATTTCCTTACTCCTCTGGCTGACAGGGCCTAGAAGTAACAAGGCCCAATAAGTACCTATGTCGTCGTTTCTAATACCAATAACTGGAACCAGGGCTCCTTGGAAAAATGGCTGATTCTAGTACTGAGGCAGGAAATATATCTGGAGCATACTATAGTGCCAAAAAAATAAGGAAGTGTTCAAAAGAAAAACCCACAATGATAGGGATTTGTCAAAGGGAAATGAAGCCAATTGAAAGAGCTTCCAATGGCCAAAACTAGAACAATTTGAGCAACGAAATAAAGTAGCAATGGATTACAACCCAAAGTATAAAATAAATGAGTCCATAATGATATAAATAAATTATTGAATAAATAAATAAACGGGAGAGAAAAGACAATTCTCCCATGTAGAACAATTCCAAATAATTTCTGTAGATACTTCACCCTTGAGGAGGTGGAACGTCACTCCCTAGTCCTTAAATGTGGGCTGTACATAGTGACTTACTTCCAAAGCATAGTATGGAAAGAAGGGAAAAAAAAGAGTAGCTTTACAGTGGAAAACCCTGACAAGCACTACCTTACCCAGGTGAGTAAGATCAACATCAACAGTGGTAAGTCATGTTGATATATACATCCTTGATAAGATGTGATGAGAAGGGCACTTTACCTCTGTGGTCTTCCTCTCCAAAACCCATAATTCCAGTCTAATCACAAGAAAAACATCAGACAAATCCCAATTGAGAGACATTCTACAAAATACTTGACCAGTACTCTTCAAAATCATTAAGGTCATCAAAAACAAGGAAAGTCTGAGCAAATGTCACAGCCAAGAGGAGCCTACAGAGACATGATGAATACATGTAATGTGGTGTCCTTGATGAGACACTTAGGTCAACACTTTTGAATAAAGTACGTACTTTAGCTAATAAAAAATAAAAATAAATGGTGGAAAGATCAGAGGATATCAATTCTAAAATCTGACCATTTTCTTAGTAAGTTACCTAAAGGAAGCCTTTAAAGCCTGTGGACATCACCATAGGCCTCATTTTAAAGATTCAACATATAAAACTAGTGTGGTTTATGGCCCCACAGAGCTTTTGATATGGACTACTTTTTTTTTCAAGTTCAAAAAGCAGCAATAATGATTGCCCTTCTCCCAGGCTAAGTGTTCAGGAAAGTTAGAGTATTATGAGAACGATGGAATCCAAAGTACCTTTTCTTCCCCACACAATCCACATAGTTGCTCTAGTCAGATAGCTTGGAGAAAGCCTGAGGTGACGATGGTAGATTTCTCCATGAGCTGGGGCCCAAGATGTTCTCCTTTGTTTTCAGTTTCTCTCTGGAGGAAAACTATGACTTTTTTACAGTGGGCAGAACAAACATGGTTTCACAATTTACTTGGTGGATTTCAAGTACTGTCATGCTTTTCATTCTACCACATTTGACCATTAAGATTTTTTTCTTCTCTGGGAAGAAGTTAGGTTGAGACTTAGCAGGTGGTATGGGGGAACACAGCCTACCCCATAATATGCTTAGGCTTTGAAGTCATCCCTAACTCTTTTCTATTTTATTCCCCATATCTAATTGGTCCTATCAATTCCCCCTCTGAAATTTCTCCAGAACTTATTCCTTCCTCTCCATTCCCTCTGTCTTTATTCAAGACTTTTGATTGTTTGCCTAGATTAAAAAAAAACAACAACAGTTTCACTGGTCTTCCAGTCTCCAACCTACATTTCCCGTCAATCTACCTTCCACACTGCCAAAAATTCTCTAAAACTCAAATCTGATCATATCATTCCTGTACTTTTAAATCATTTGATGGTGCTGTGGTTACAAGATTAGCTCCAAAAGCATACACAATCTGGACCCCACCTAGATTTCTAACTAAATCTCCTTCTCCCCTATCCCCTGCTATCCTCCCTCTTGCTCCAACTGCCACCACCATCCCCACCCCAGAAGCTTTAGGCCTCAGACAGGCAGACTCTGCTTCTTGAATATAAAAGGCTCTCTCCTGCTGCTGTGCCTTTACCTGTGTTGCTCTCTCTGCTAAGAAATGTCTCCTCATTTGACAGCGAGTAGCAAGGGACACTACGTAGAAGGACAAGAAGGCAAGGGAAAGATGGGAATCAAAGAGCATTACTAAAACAGCACAATGCTGGGATCATACCTGGGTGTTCCTTAAATATAGAATGAAAGAATGAATGAATGAATGCATTGCTGGCCATGAGGTCCAGGCTGCAGAGGCAGGCAAGTGAGAACAGACTATGAGAACAGCTCTGAATGTTTTGCTGTTACTCAAACCCTTTTTCTATTTCCTCCCCCTTCTTCTTTCAGATCGCCATGTTTATGTTTCTTCTAATTTACAGACCACTATAACACTGCCTCAGATGCATTTAACCATGCTATGCATAATTTACTTATTCATTCCTCATAAATCAAGCCCTCTAGCCATCTGGAAAACAAGAACCACTTTTACTGCCTTCCAAGCCCCTTCTAACTAATCTTTTTAGTACGTGCTATTGTGCTTGGTACAAAATGTAGTATTTTATGCACAGTTTCACCACCAAATATCAAGGACTTTGTGACCTTTTCTCTGTTGTTGTCTTTATTAGGAAATCCTATGTGAAAACATTAAAGTAAGTACAATTAGAAACCAAAGCAAGAAAATTATCATTACTATAATGTAGTATATAAGTGTAGTAAATGGACTGATTTTCATGTGTGGCTCATGGAAAGCAACCTCATTATTTTATGGTCAGACCTTGTAAACCACAAGCAGTAATTCTTCTGTAAAGGCTAGTGAATGGTGATGAAGGAATATTCATGTGAAAACACATTCTATAATCATAGGCAATGTCAAAATCTTATTCTGCCTCAGCTTTCTAGTCTACGAAATGGGAATATTGGATAGTCACTTAATCCAATCATCTGCTGAGAGCAACATGAACATATAAAAAGTACTCTGAAGTTACAGATGGTATGAGACCATTTTCTATTAGAAGCAATGATGATAACTAATCACTCTGGTTTAGCCAAAAGGCTTAAGTAGCCAATTTAAGCTATGGATTCCTTAGCTGATCACTCTACCAGAGCCAATGATCCTAGTACTTACTAGAATGGGTAATTAACTAGGTAATCTGCCTATGTAGTCATTTATTGTCTTCACCAACAATATCTAAGTTCTGGGTCAATGTTTGTCTTAATTCTACCACTGTATCCCCAGTCCCTACAATAGTACCTAGTTCATAGCCCCAGTGCTCAAAACCTATTTGTTAAATGAACGGATGAAGGAGCTTTGTCCTTACAGTGACAATAAGGTTAATTCAAACTTCTCAGGATGACATTCAAGGCCCCAACTTACCTATTTGGACTTACATTCTACCTTATGCCTGTTGATATCTCTGTAAAAGCTTACTTTCTGCCTGAAATGCTCTCCTTATTGCCAAATAACTAATCGTTCAAGACCTTGCTACAATATACCTTTTCTGTGACATCTCCCAATCCTTCACAGATACACATACACACAACGCTTCCTCTGCTAAGTTCCTATAAGAGCTATAGCAGTTATATTAATAATATAGGGTTATAGCAGTAATAATATAATAGTGCTTATATCTAACATTTTATTGAGTACTTAACTCTGCCAGGTACCGTTATTAATATAAGCACTTTATATGTATATGTATTATCACATTTAATCCTGAAAACAACTCTAAGAGGTAGGTACTATCTTAAGTACTTATGAGGCCATTTAGCTAGCTAGAATCAACTTTATGAAGGTAGGGAAGGTGTCTCAAAACCTTGCTAATTCCCAGAACCTAGCAAAGTGTCTACAGTGTCATGTGCCCTTATTATAAATTTGCTAAATTATGAATCCTATCAGTAATTCCTTGTCCTCTGACTTTACTTAGAGAATGGCAATCCTAGTCAGTTAAAAACCAGACAGTAGTTTTAAAGTAATTATACAAATTTAATCTTAAAGTGATAGAGTCCTTTCTAAGTACAACAAGAAACCTGGAAGTCATAAAGGAAAAGGGAGATATATTTGGCTATATAAAAATTTTAAATATTTGCAGATCTAAAAAAATCAAAGTTAAAAAGACAAACCAGAAATAGAAAACAATATATTCAGCTTACATCAGACAGAGGAGTAATAATAATACATGAAGAGCTCTGATAAATAAATAAGAAAAGATAATCAGCCCATTAGAAAAATAGGACAAACATATGGACAGGAAACTTCCAGAAAAAGAAATTACAATGGTTTTTAAATGTATGAAAATATGCTTAACTTTATTAATTAAAAAACTGAAAATTAAAACAATAATGGGAATTATTTATTCTGTCATATTATGAAGATGAAAAAAGAATTAAACATTCAGCACTGGTAAGGTTGTGGGGAAATGAGCACTCTCACACTCATGCTATAAAACTGCTCTCATGTACTTAAAAGACATATATATACATATATATATATATATATATATGCAGACAAGTTTGTTCTAATTGTTTATAATAGCAAAATATTAGAAACAACTGAAATGTGCATCAGTAAAAGCTTGGTTAAATAAACTATGGTACAAACAAACATACCATAAAATTGTAGCAGACACTGAAAAGAATGACGTAACTGGGTAACCAAATAACAAATGAGGGGAATTTTTATTTTACAGATGTATTCCAATTAATAAAAAATCCAATTACAAAAAGGGGGAAAGGATTGGAACACATACTTCATCAAAAAGGATATAAGGTTGGCAAATAAGCACATGAAACAATGTTTAACATCATTAGCCATTAAAGAAATTACATTGAAACCGTGATGAGATAACACTACAAATCTATTAGGATGGCCAAAATAAAAATTACTGAAAATACCAAGAGCTATTGAGGATGCAGAATAAGTGGAACTCTCATACATAGCTAGTTCAGATGCAAAATGGTACAGGCACTTTGGAAAATGGTTTGGAAGCTTCTTATAAAGTTAAACACACATTTACCATATAACCCAGTGATCTTGTTCCTGGATATACTATGCAGCAAGAAAAAAGAATAAACAACTTGGATAAATCTCCAAGGCATTAAACTGAGTGAAAGTCGTCGGTCTCAAAAGGTGGTGTACTATGTGATTCCATGCACATGACCTCATCGAAAAGAAAGAAACTACAGGGACAGAGAAAAGATCAGTGGTACCAGAGGGTAGGGAGAAGGGAAGTCTGACTGTAAAGGGGTAGCAAAAAGGAATTCTTTAGGAGGTTGAACTGTTCTGTATCCTGTCAGTGGTGGTGGTTACAAGAATCTAGGCATATCTTAAAACTCAGGACCATGTGACAGAAAATAAATGAATTTTACTGTCCATAAATTTAAAATAATTTTTAAAAGATACATTATCATCACCAGTAATGATACCTTCTACTTCTCGGTCTAAGGGAGGAACATCATCTCTCATGGAGAAATCCATAGCTGTCCCTGGAATGTCCATCAAGTCCTCATCACTGGAGCTGCTGCGGAAGCTGCTAAAACTCCCCTGCCGAAAGCCTCTGTTATCCATTGCTCCTGTGCAGAAAGAAAAGAGCAGGCTTACAACAATGACCTCCAAGCCCCTTACCGCTTTTTCTTTTTGTTTTGTTATTGTAATACACATAACATAAAGTTTACCATTTGAACCATTTTAAAGTATACAATTCAGTAGCATTTAGTATATTTACAATGTGCAACCATCACCACTATCCATTTCCAGAACTTTTTCATCATCCCAAACAGAAACTCTGTACCCAGCAAACAGTAACTCCCCATCCCCCAGCCCCTGGTAACCTCTATTATACTTTTTGTCTCTATAGATTTGCTGATTCTGGAAATTTCATATAAATGGAATCACAAAACATGTGCCCTTTTGTGTCTAGTTTCTTTCACTTAGCATAATATTTTCAGGGTTCATCCATATTACATGTATACATCAGCATGTGTCAGCACTTCATTAATTTTAATGACTTAATAATATTCCATTGTATGGGTAGATCATATTTTGTTTATCCATTCATCAGCTGATGGACATTTGGATAGTTTTCACTTTTGGGGTTGCCACTTAGTTTTATGTCTTCTTTTGTACTCTTGCTTTGACAATATAGACATGCAAACTATTTAATTTATGCATGCCAACTACTTAATATATTCAGTTACCCTCTAGATGTAATGTACCTCTGGCCTTACCATGTAGTTCATGGCAGTCTTTTGAGAACCATTCAAATGAGCATAAAACCAAATGAGGGCATGTGTACAAATATAATGGGAGTTCACAAGTAATCAACTGAAATAAAAACTAGACATCTTTAATCTGTCATGGGGCTAGAGAAAAAAACTAGACATCAGTACTGAGAAATGTACATTTGGGAAAGAAAAAAACATTATCTTATTCCTCTGACTCTCCCAGAGCTGCTAAGACAATGCACATGCACAGAAATACTGCGTGATTGACACAGGGGAAAAAGAGGCATACTGTGCCATTCAGTGATTTTCTCAATAATTTAATATTAAAAATGAAACATTTTCCACATATCAAGGGTAAACCTTCAGATTACAAGTTTTAGTCAAAAATTCTTAGTATACTGATTCAAAAAAAAAACAGCAGCACTATGGCCAATTTGACTTTATGAAGCCCTGCCTGCCCCCATTTTTTTTTTGTAACGAAATCTTGGTCAAAAATCATAACCAGTAAAGTTCTATTGGATTAGACAAATATTATTACTGTTGAGCTTTCCAACTCTTTTAAGAAACTTCTTGTTCTAGGTTGTCAGAATTAAGTGTTATGAATGTGGTAAAAACCAAATAGGATAAATTAAGTAATAGGCCTGAAAAACTGGAATCAGAACAGATAAATATTTTAAACATTGAGCATAAAGGAGAAAGAGCTGACATTTACCAGGTACTTATCAATTTCCAGGCACTGGTCTTTGTGCTTAAAGTAAATTCTTCCATTTAATTTTTCCAACATTCCTACGCTATGGCATTATCACTTCTAGTGCAGATGAGGAAACTGAAGCTCGGAGAGGCCAAGTAACTTGCGCAGTTAGTATTTTCTAAAAAGAATTAAGCTCCAAATCATGTGTTTGATTTTACAATACCTCACTAGTGATAAAGAGACCAAGCTGACTGAAGCATGAGTAACATTTATGAACACCTACTATGTATGAATCATTGTGCGATAGTGGGACAGATAGAAAAATGATGCTGGGTAGGCCAGATGAGATGAAGACTGGGAGGCAAAGATTTACGCAATGTATATAAGTATCAAAACATCACACTGTACCCCATAAATAAGTACAATTATTATGTGTCAATTAAAAAGAAAATTTTAAAAATGTATTCTAAGTAGTCTTCTTTAATATGCAAAAATAGCTTAAAATCTGTGCAGATGTGAACTAAATAATAGGCTATACTGGAACATTACCATGCTTACATGATGATATGTGGTCAGGTAAGGAAGGGGAAAAATTTACTCCAAGGTACTAATAATGTACAAAATTATTGATCATAAAACCATTTCCTGAGCTACAAAAACTAACCTTGCTGTGTGCAGGGATATTGTGAAGTTATATTTTGCAGCCTCAGCCGAGCTCTCTTGCTGCTCACCAATCCATCCTTGCTGGACTTTTCCCCTTTCTCTACCCTGTCTCCTTCATTTCCTTTCTCCTGAGAGCACTCCCTCAATAATGCACTTAAACAAAATTCCCTCTCTCAGCTTCTGCTTCTAGGAAACTGGACCTAACCAACGCAGGATTCTTAGCAGGTTTTTCCTATTACTAACAACACATAGGAAATCTTGACTCTGTCTTCTCTCCTGTCATCCAGGAGGAAGTATCTTTACTCTTTAAGGAAAAAAAAAAAAAACTTTCATTCTGTGTTGATGTTGGTCAAATTGTTAAGAGTGCATCCAAAAGCATGTTTACATTGGGCTTTTGGGTTTTGGGGTTCATGCTGGCTCATGTAAGCTCATTTCCTTTTTTAATGGTGAAAATCTTCTGTCTGCTTTACAAATAAGCATACCCTACAGTGAACACTGCAACATTTGACAAGGACAAGGCCAGCAAACATTGTTGGGTAGTATTCAAATAACATAGCATTTAGATCCCCTAAGCAAGGTTAACAGTACTGCACAGAATCACATGACAAAGCTGCCAATTTAAGGGCTTATTTTACTTTTAAAGCTTGTCATTTCTTGGAATACCACTCATAGGATCTGTATAAAGTATACTATGCATATAAACTTATTACTCTTTATCTTATTTGTAAGAATGACTCACTGTTATCAACAGACAGGGCCATGAACATACACGAGTAACATGTAACAGCTACAACCAAGGCTAAATGATTAAATCACAACTTTCTTGTAAGCCCCTGACCCCTTCCTGAAAATTTTGATCTTAACTTTTGACTCTATGTGTCAGTGTTTTCTGCTCTTGCTTTGAACCTGACATCAGTGGATTCCTTTAAACCAGTAACATTTCTATATTGATTGCTAATTTTCTCCCACTTTCCCAATTTCTCAACTGATTTTTGAGGGAATTCAAAATTTGGAAAAACATAAACTTCCTGAGAAGTACCAGAAGGAATACTCACGTGAAATTGCTACCTGAAACAGATCCTTGGTCTTTTCTTGAGGTTAGTAACCTTGACACTCTTGAAGATTACAGACCAGTTATTTGGTAAACAATATCTCGATTTTGGTTTGTCTGATGTTTCCTCATGAATAGACTCAGTTTTATGCAACTTTGGCAGGAATATCAGAAGTGATATGCTGTATTCTTCTAATTGCATCCTGTCAGAGGGCACCTGCTATTTATTTGCCCCATTAATGATGATATTTGATCACTTGATAAAAGTGGTGTATTCCAGGCCTTTCCATTGTTAATATATTGTGTTACTATCTTATGATGAGGTACTTTGACACTAAGTAAATAAACTATTTCTTATAAAGCATTTCATTTATTCAATCATTCGTTTATATATAAATAACTCCTATTTTATTTGATGGGTTATTAGCCATTGTTATCATTATTTTCACATTCAAATTTTCCAAAATTTGGCCAGTGAGAACCTCTTCAAGCTGGTTTCCATATACCTTTGGCATGTCCCCATCATGCTTTAAGAATTCCCTTAATTTCTGTCATAAAAGACATTCTAGGCTTATCTTGCACTTTCATGTTCCATCCTTGAAATCAGCCATTTCTTCAAGGAACCCTGAGTCCTTTTAGTTAGGAATGGTATTTAGAAGGCATGATCTGGGTGCTCATTGACATTTGGGTGTTGCTGTTCCCAAGCTCTCTCAGTGGACAGAAGTAGGGAACACACACACTCTCACACACACAAATACACACATTTTCACATATATTTTCTCATCCATCTACATATATTGACAGAATATATGTTTTATATATATGAATATTTACATTTACATATATTAATATATATACACATATATAACCATAAGTGTTATGGTTATATAACCTCTGATTTCAATCCAACATGACTGGGCTCAATCTAGTTTTTCCCCTTCCTATATTTGTACGTTTCTTCATTGACAATGAAAACAATGAGAAATCTGGATCCTATTACCCTTAATTTTTTTTTTACTTTCTTGAACAATTCCCCTGTATATAACCAATCTCCCATTTCCTCCCCAATTATTTTCCCTTCACAAGTGGTCTTCTCACACATATTGGGTTGACTCACAAAACTGAGCCATTACTCCATGTAGATTCCCTCTTTACCCTGGCTCAGGCTCTGACACCCTCAGCAGGCTATATATCCACATGAAAGTCCAGATGCCATCTTCAAAATATTTAAGCTCCAGCACCCCAAGCCAAGCTACATTCTAAGTGGGTGCCCTTTTCACATCACTTGGGCTCTGACTCCCTAAGTTAGGCCACCTATATGTACAAATGTCCTCTTCAAATAAACAAACAAAATAAATAAAAAGAAAACAAACAGCCCCTCCACTTTACTCTGGATCTTAACTCCCACCTGAGATAACAGATGCTTCCCAGTCTTAATCTGATTATTTATTTTATCCTTTAAGTTAACCTACTATCTCCAGCTCTCATCTCTCCCTCAAATTCCAGTCCTGAATTCCCAGGAACTCCCTTTGACACTTTTATTGCTACTCTAAACTCAATAGAAGGAAAGTGAAAAAAAACAGTGAAAATAATATTAACCTAAACACAAATAATAAAATCCAAACAAGACATGTCCCCTGCCCTCACCCCGCCCCCATCAACTTCCCTTTTTAAATGCAGGCAACATTAGAGTCAATATTTATAGTTAATGTTTATCTAACTCTGGGATTTACTATATTCAACGAACCTACAAAAAGCACTCAATCTCACAAGTAGGCACTCCAGGTTTCTAGAAATCTTAGCTGAAAACAAGTACCATTTTAGCTGGTAAGAACTGAGGCTAATAGAGTAGCACAACTAAAGAGGTTTTCTTTCAGTATAAATTTATTAACATTAAATGCCTATGAATCCCACAGGGTGACTAGCACTGAAAGAAAGCAAGAAAATTTGTAAAGTGATGCAGAATTCCCTTTCCTCTCTCCCTACTGGTTACGTATTTCATTCAGGAAGTGATTTAAAATACACAGTTCCAGCAACTCTACATTAGCCATACAAATCATAGGAAGAAAAAGTATGGGGAGTCCAAAAATAATTTATGTTTGGCTTTGGAATGTGTCTTGTAGTCATAGTTTCAGATGAGTGTACCTATTGTTCTGGGAATTCATTAAAACAAAATAATGACAGTACAAGATGAAGACCCAACAAAGGAGAAGCTGGAAAACTTCTCTGTTTCCCCATAGGGACCTTAACAAACTCCTTCCTGTAACCCACTGACACAGAACAATCCAGCTAAATTGAGCTGCCTCATTTCAAACATTTCCTGGAGCAGATATCTGGTTCACTGTTTGGGTTGTAAGTGCCCCCTTAATAAATGCATAGAAAGAAAGGATCAACAAAGAAAATTAGAAAAAGCAAGTAAATCAAATAAAACAGATGCTATGAATGCAATAAGTAAAACTGAAAGTGGTATTTGCCCACGGATAACCCATTCTGATAGTCTTTGGTTTTATTTTGCAGATCTAAGAATGTTCAAGAGAAAAAAATTAAAGCAGGAAAGGCTGGGCACGGTGGCTCACGCCTGTAATCCCAGGACTCTGTAAGGCCTAGGCAGGAGGATTGCTTGAGGCCAGGAGTGCGGGAGCAGCCTGAGCAAGAGACTCCATCTCCACAAAAAAATAGAATAAATTAGCCGCATGTGCAGACAGGAAGAATCACTTGAGCGCAGGAGTCGGAGGTTGCAGTGAGCTGTGATGACGCCATTGCACTCTAGCTGGGGGAAGGGGTGTCAGAGCAAGACTCTGTCTCAAAAAAAAAAAAAAAGGCAGGAGAGAATAATCAAAAAACAATTTAAAGTTCCTTAGAATTAAGATTTGAACCCGAGTCTAGTTGAACTCCAAGCCCAGTGCTCTTTCCGTAACGCGTTGGGGCTTCACTATGACATGTCAGTCCAGAGAATAGCACATCTGGAATAAATTAAACCTTTAGATGGCCACAAGCCTGGGGTCAGCCAGAATTTGGGGCAGACCAGGAACAATGTAAGGGGATTTGATTTATTTTCCCAACTGGAGGATTACAGATAGGTCTTTTCATGCAATGGAGGGCTAAGGAGGGTAATCAGGGGAAAATGTTGTTTGGTCAATATTTGTGTTACAAAGCTGACATGTCCTTTGTCACTTTCTTGCTTAAAATTATAAGCTGGTTTCCCACTGCCTATAGCATCAATTTTAAACCTCTTAGCATGGCATTCAGTGCCCTATCAGATCTGGAACCCATCTACTCAGACAGACTCATCTCCTGCCACAAATTTGTTATATTCCACATAGGCCATGTGCTTTCAGGCCTACATGCCTTTTCTCAGGCAAGCTGCTCTATGTGGAATCCCACTCATCCCATCCCCATTCTCTTTTCAGTGTGGTAAAACTCCATTCATTTCACCTAGGGTCAGCTCAAACAGGCTTTCCCCTCAACACCCACTTTGTTCAGACATGTATGTTGACTGCATGATCTCTTCCACTGACTCTTGTGATCACACTGTGTGCTTCTCGTTTCTGTTGTTCCAGCAATTCTAGTGTTGTCTCTAGGTATTCAATAACTGCTTACTGAGGAGAATTCCAGTTGGAGAGGAAAGGTTAACAGGTAATCAACATATTCATATGGCTGACACTCAATAAATCTATACTTTGCCCTATGAGGGGAGGGAATTGGGGATATAAAGAGAGTTTATTATTCCATCACTACTCTCAACGAATTTATGGTCTACTTGGGGGAAAAAACCTTCACAGAATGCTATTACACAACAGTTAAATGTTAAACTATTAGAATAAAAGTGTAACTGGCATTCAGAAAATGGAGGATTGTAAGCTAGGGAAGGCTTCACGGAGGAGGGAGGGTATTTCAGGCCCAGGAAACAAAATAGCCAAAGGCTTGGAGATGAGAATGAGGCTGGCATTTGTGCCTGACTAGAGGACAGGGTAGGTGTCTATAAGCAAACCGAGAGATAGGCCATGAAGGACCTGGGGAACCGATGGAGTCACTGAAGTTTTTCAAGAGCAACATGATAAAAATATTATTTTAGGAGGTAAGTGTGGCAGCAGTAGGCTAGAAGAGAGAGAGCAGGAAAGGGCTGGGAAGGCAGTTTGCTACTTCCAGTTTCAGCGTAGGTGATTTAGGTTGGAGGTGGAAGAGGGGAAAGAGAAAGAGAAGCACACATTCCCAACAGCTGTACTAAGACCAAGGCAAGAGCCAGGTGGTAGCAGCAAACAGGATGGTGCTAGTTTGTGGTATGACATACTAGCACCCTGTTTTACTAGTGACATTGACACATGTGGGTTCAAATCAATTAATACTCCCATCTCAACTAAATTATTTGGCAAAAACAAATGTATAAATCAATGGGTGGCTGACATACACATGACCCCTCAAATGAAAATATTAAGCATGTCACATATTTCAATGCTAACAAGCACAGAGAAGCAATAAACTTTTCTATTTTTTACTTTTGCTCAATAAAAATATCTGTTGGCCTGCACATGACATTCCAGGTAAGTAATATATGCCAGTTACTGCAAACATGGAAAAGGGAGAATGCAAGAGGAAGAAAGGGGTAAGAAACACATTATACAATTAACCAAGATACAAGTATTGTCATATCATTTAAAATAAAACATTAAGACAATTCTAAGTATAACAGTAAAAGTGGTAAGAACTAGCACACACATAAAATCACCCGACTACCCATTATACTTTGAGCTACTCAAGGACACAGTTACTTAAATCTGTGTTCCCAAGTTCCTGACACAAAGAGAGGGCTCAGAAAACAATCTAGCTTACACTTCAATTCCAGTTTTAGTTACTTTATTTGGAGAAGTGGAAGGAAACCAAATGCAGGTCTTGGATGTTAATCTCTGAGATGCCAGAGGTTTGGGCTAATTCTTAACCCAAGGCACTTTCTCCCTGTTACAATTTCAGGTATAAAGTCCCCAAAGGAAATAATAGTGCATTTTCCCACAGAATGGTCTTTATCTGGAAGTCATCCTCACAGATGAGCACAAGTTATGAGAAAAGGTGAAGACTCTGAACAGGTAATACTAGAGTAGCAGTTCTCAAACTTTGGTCTCAGGATCCCTTTAGTCATCAAAATTATTGAGGACCCCAAAGAACTTTTATTTATATGGATTATATCTATAAATATTTACTGTTTTTGAAATTAAAACTGAGAAATGTTTAAAACATATTTATTAATTTATTTAAATATAACAACACTCAATCCGCAATATTAATATTGACATTAACAGTTTAAAAAATAACTATTTTCCAATACAAAAATTACTGAGAGGCATTTTTACAAATCTCTTGAATGTCTGGCTTAATAGAGGACAGCTGGATTCTGCTTCACATATTCTATTACCCATCAGAGCAATGACATCATCACTTATCATAAATAGTTTCCAGAAAATTCCACTGTATACTCATGAGAAAATTAGTGAAAAACGCAAATAATGTCTTAATATGAAAATAGTTTTGACCTTACAGAGCCCCCCAAAAGGGTCTCAGGAACATGCAGACCATGCTGTGAGGATTGTTGAAACAGAGAAAGAAATCAGCATGGACAAACTATACTTGGGCAACACCCACGATTAATGAGGAGGAAGAGGACAAACCACTCAGAAGAGACCATGCTGATAGCTATGAAAGTGAAACAAATGACAAACTAATCTTTTCTGTAAATGGTTTTCAAAGCTGTAATAGCCATGATGTATAAAGAGATTGTTTAAATCATTAAAATTGGATCCCAACAGATGGATAGGCAAAAGTGTCAGGCAGATGTGGGTGGGGGGAGGGGATGGGTGTATACATACATAATGAGTGCGATGTGCACTGTCTAGGGGATGGACACACTTGAAGCTCTCTCTGGGGGGGGGCGGGCAAGGCAATATACGTAACCTAAACTTTTGTACCCCACAGTATGATGGAATAAGAATGAAAAAATAAATAAATAAAAACAAAAAAAAAGAAAAAATGGCTTTAAAAATTTAAATTAAAGCAGTAATATGCTATCTTCCCTCAGCAGATCAGCTTTTCTTTGGTTTTATCTCAGAGAGTCTTCAGATATGACAACAAATATCCTGTTATACAGGCTTTCAAGAATGTGATAAATGGGAAGTCTAGAGAAGCACCCTGGATGATCAAGGACAAGGGTCTACCAGGCCTGACAAAGACAACACAAGAAATTTATAGATCACTTTCACTTTGGAACATACATGTAAAACTCCTAAATAAATTTCAACAAACTGAATATAGCATTGCATTGAAAGATTTGCCTGCTATATATAAGGAGGATTTATTCCAGGAATGCATGACTAGTATCACAAGGGAAACCATCAACATAAGTTTTCAGATTAACAGATAAAATTTTAAAATCTATAATTATCTCAACAGATGTCAAGAATGGATTTTGTAAATTTATAGCCATTCTGGATTAAAAATTTTACAATGTTCCATGTGGAAGATTTCCTTCTTGACATGATATAGAATATTTAAATTAAAACCAAGAAGCAAAATATTATTCCCCTTAATATAGGAAGGCAATGATACCTCCTGTTGCCAATTATATTTAACATGGTACAAGAAAAGATTTAAAAGGGAAAAAATGAGGAATGCATATAGGAAAGGAAGAAATATGATATTTCAGCTTGGATTGCATGAATGCATACCTATACAACTCTAAAATACCAACTGAAAACAGCAGAAAGTAATAAATGAATTCAGAAATTATAAGGCAAATCTACAAAAACTGCATTCCTACAAATTACCATAGAACTAGAAAATGCAATGATAAAAGAATTCATTTATGATAGAGACATAAACTTGAAACACAATATTACTTTAAAACGTATAAAAGCCAAATAAGAAGGAAAAAAGGAAGACATAAATCTACAGAGATGTATCATGCTCTTGGTTTGGAAAGTTTGAATATAGCAAGAATGAAACAGACCCTAATTTGAATTATATTACATCCATATATTAATCTAAAGTCCCTATGGCATCTTTTACATAACTTGACAGACTAATAGTGAAATTCACCCAGAAGAATAAGTAGGCAAGGATACTAGTATATGTATTTTCTTAAATATAAATATGGCAAATTTATCCTATAGATTTTAATCTTCTACAAAAAAAAACTATTATCAAAACCTTATGGCATTGGGGCCGGGTGCAGTGGCTCACGCCTGTAATCCTAGCACTCTGGGAGGCCGAGGCGGGTGGATCGCTCGAGGTCAGGAGTTCAAGACCAGCCTGAGCAAGAGTGAGACCCCGTCTCTACTAAAAATAGAAACAAATTATCTGGCCAACTAAAATATATATAGAAAAAATTAGCCGGGCATGGTGGCACATGCCTGTAGTCCCAGCTACTCGGGAGGCTGAGGCAGTAGGATTGCTTAAGCCCAGGAGTTTGAGGTTGCTGTGAGCTAGGCTGACGCCATGGCACTCACTCTAGCCAGGGCAACAAAGCGACACTCTGTCTCAAAAAAAAAAAAAAAAAAAACCTTATGGCATTGGGTTAAGAATAAAGATTCTAGCAATGGATCCAAATTTATTAGAAGAACTTAATAGTTGATAAATCAGAAGCAATACAAACATAAGGAAAGAATCACTTTTTAGTAAACAGTTGAAGGACTGCTCAAAATAAAGAATATAGAATTACAACATATATCAACTGAAAAATTCCACATGAGTTTTTTAAAAGTTGATAAAAAAAGAACACAGAGTAGTATATTTATCCCAGACATGGAGAACAGACAAAATTATTTCTGATTATAGAAAAAGATAAAATGGATTAATTCATATATGCTAAAATAAATAACTTTTTACATCAGGGATTGTATGCAATAAAATGAAGTGAAAGGAACAGAAAGGGAACATATCTGTGTCATTACTGATAAAGGTTAAAAAAAAGGTGGATGCAAATATCCAAGTAAAAATCAAAGGAAAACTTCTAGTTTCTGGTCCAGTATATAAGGAGTTTGGAAGTCATTACTCTCATCCTTGCAATAAAAAAAAAAAGATTCCTCAATAGCGTAATGGAGAGAGAGAAAAAAAGCTGAACAAACCAAAAATCAACAATTCTTCTTATATCTGTCAGAGAACTGAGGTCACAGGGCAAACTGATGCCCCCCAAATTAGAGAAACAGACAGTGGAATACAGAGAATCACAGCTTACACTACAGAAACCTCCACAGGAACCAGTACTGGGGTAGGAGAACTAAACAGCAACGGAATAATAGCTGGAGGCTCAGTGTGGACAAGTCTGAGAGTTGAAAACTTCAGGAGGTCCCCACATTTTCATGAGTTTTACCTCCAGGAGCCCTACAAGGTTCTCATAGTGAAGAGAGAGAAAAATCTCTTCCTGCTTCCAGCAGGAGGAGGGGAAATGTGGTTGTTTTGCAATACAACCAGAGCATTTTGTTCTTCATACAAGACCTATTCTCAAGAGAAACTATTTTACTAGAGCCTAATCAACTTGGTAGAAAGTCAATACCCAACTCTAGCTCCCTTTAGCCATAAAGGGGAAAAGAAACAAAACAAAACAAAACAAAACAAAACAGAGAAGGACTTGTCAAAGTTATCACTGAGAGGCACAGGCTTACTAAAAACTGAAACCTAATCATAGGACTACAGAATGCTTCCCCTCCCTCAATGCCTTACCACCACCACTTCAATAGAGCTCCTGTATAATAACAGGGTAATATGACTGGAAGAACTGCACATCTTAAACCTTACTTAAGAAATGTTTAAGGAAATGGAAACTCAAATACATGGGAGAGACAAAAACAGACAGTAACAGAAATTTTAGCCTCTGATACATAAAGTTATAGCAAATAGTAAACACAGCCTAACCTCTATCCAGATAAACAGAAAATCTTACACTAAAGGCCTACTTACCTCAGTTACTTTTACCTAGTATATCACGTACAGCTTTCAACAAAAAATTATAAAGTATACTAAAGGACAAAAAAACACTGCATGAAGAAAGAGATATGGAAGGAAAGTTGGAATTATAACAGAAATTTAAAATAACTGTGTTTAATATCCTAAATGCCCTAATGGAAAAAGTGGACAACATGCAAGAACAGATGAGTAATGTAAGCAGAGAAATGAAAATCCTAAGAAAGAATCAAAAGGAGATGCTAGAAATCAAAAATGCTGTAACACAAATGAAGAATGCCTTTGATGGGTTCATCAGCAGACTAGACACAGCAGAGGAAGAATCAGCAAGTTTGAAGAAATATCAACAAAAACTTTCAAAACTGAAATACAAAGAAAAAAAAAAAGAATGAAAAAAGAACAGAATATTCAAGAACTGTGGGACAATTACAGAAGAATCCAGAAGAAGAAAGAAAGGAACAGAAGAAATATATGAAATAATAATGACTGGCAATTTCCCGAAATTAATTATAGATACCAAACCACAGGTCTAAGAAGCTCAAAGAACACTAAGGAGGATAAATACCAAAATATCTACACCTAGGCATATCATATTCAAACTGAAGAAAATCAAAGAAAAAAAATCTTGAAAGTAGCCAAGGGAAAAAGACACCTTACCCTTTTACCAACAGAGAAGCAAGGATAACAATTACAAAGAATTTTCTCCAGAAATCTTCTCTTCAAGGTGAAAGATATAATGTGTTACCACTAATCAAAACAAATCTGGAGTAGGTATGTTAATTTCAGACAGATCAGGCTTCAGGGCCAGGAAAATTATCAGAAATAAAGAGAGGCATTACATAATGATAAAGGGGTCATTTCTCTAAAACCATATAACAATCTCTAAGGAGTATTTACCCAACAACAGTGTCAAAATATGTTGAGCAAAAACTGATAGAGACACAAAGAAAAGTAGATGAATGTACCGTTATAGTTAAAGACTTCACCACCCCTCTATCAGTAATTGACAGATCCAGCTGGCAGAAAATCAGTCAAGACATAGCCAAACTGAACAGCACCGTCAATCAACTGGATTAAGTTGACATCTATAGAATACTTCATCTAACAACAGCAGAATACTCATTCTTCTCAGGCTCACACAGAACATTCACTAAGATAGATGACATCTGGGCCATAAAATATACCTTAACAAATTTAAAAGAACAGAGATCATACAAAGTATGCTCTCAGACCACAATGGAATTAGACTAGAAGTCAATAAAAGAAAGCTGAAAAGATCCCAAATGCTTGGAGATTAAATAATACACTTTTAAATATCATATGGGTCAAAAAAGTCTCAAGAGGAATTTAAAAACATTTTGAACTAAATTAAAATGAAAAAGCAACTTATCAAAATTTGTGGGATGCAGCAAAACTGGTGCTTAGAGGGAAATTTATAGCATTCAATGCATATATTAGAAAAGAAGAAAGATCTAAAATCAATAATCTAAGCTTCTACCTTAGGGAACTAGAAAAAGAAGGACAAACTGAATCCAAAGTAAGCAGAAGAAAAGAAGTAATAAAAATTACAACAGAAATAAATGAAATTGAAAATAGGACATCAATAGAGAAAGTCAACAAAACCAAAAGCTGGTTCTTCTAAGGATCAACAAAATTGATAAACCTCTAGCCAGATTAACTAAGCAACAAAGAGAGAAGGCACAAATTGCTAACATCAAAAATAAAATAAGTCCCTGATCTGATCACTATATATGTATTGAAACATCCCTATGTATACCATAAATATATACAATTATTGTCAGTTAAAAAATAAAATAAAAATAAACAAAAATAGAACAAAATAGAAGCCATCACTATTGATCATATGGACATTAAAAAGATAATAAAGGAATATTATTAACAATTCTACACCCACAAATTTGATAACCTAAATGAAATGGACCAATTCTCCTTGAAAGACACAATCTACCAAAACTCACACAAGGAAAAATAGATCACGTGAATAGGCCTATATCTATTAAAGACATTGAATCACTAATTAATAAACTTCTGAAACAGAAAGCACCAGACCCACATGGGTTCACTAGTATATTCTACCAAACATTTAAAGAAGAAATTATACCAATTATCTCAATCTCTTTCAGAATATAGAAGCAAAGGGAATACTTCCTAATTCATTTTATGAGGCCAGCATTACCCTAATACCCAAACCAGATAGAGACATTACAAAAAAACTATAGACTAATATCTCTCATAAACATACATGCAAAAATTCTAAACAATATATTAGCAAATCAAATATAACAATGTATAGAAAGAATTATATATCATGACCCCAAGTGGGATTTATCCCAGTACAGAAGGCTAGTTCAACATTCAAATATAAATTAGTGTAATCTATCATATCAACAGACTAAAGAAGAAAAATCATATGATCATATCAAGAGATACAGAAAAACCATTTGACAACACCCAACATCCATTCATGATAAAAACTGTAAGTAAACTGGGAATAGAGGGGAACTTCCTCAACTTGATAAAGACCATCCACAAAAAACCTACAGCTAACATCATACTTAATGGTGAGAAACTCAAAGCTTTCCCAGTAACATTAGGAACAAAGCAAGGATATCCCTTCCCACCACACCTTTTCAACATCGTACTGGAAGTCCCAGCTAATGCTATGAGACAAGGACAGGAAGTAAAAGGTATACAGAGAGGGAAGGAAGAAATAAAACTGTCTTCATTCATAGATGACATGATTGTCTACACAGAAAATCCAAAGAATGAACAGAAAAACTCCTGGAACTAACAAGCAATATAGCAAGGTTGCAGGATACAAGGTTAGTATACAAAAGTCAACTGCTTTCTTATACACTAGCAATGAAAAATTGGAATTTGAAAATAAAAACACAATGCTATTTACATTAGTACCAAAATATGAAATAATAAGGTATAAAATTAACAAAATATGTACAAGATCTGTGTGAGGAAAACTACAAAACTCAGATGAAAGAAATCAAAGATCTAAATAAATGAAAAGATATTCCACGCACATAGATAAGAAAACTCAATATTGTCAAGAAGTCAGTTCTTCCCAACTTGACCTATAGATTCAATGCCATCCTAATCAAAATCCCAGCAAGTTATTTTGTAGACAGCAACAAACTGATTCTAAAATTTATATGGAAAGGCAAAAGACCCAGAATAACCAACATAATATTAAAAGAGAAGAACAAAGTCAGAGGACTGACAATATTTGACTTCAAGACTTACTATAAAGCTATAGTATTCAAGAGAGTATATGATATTGGCAAAATAACAGACACAAAGATCAATGGAACAGAATAGAGTCCAGAAATATGCCCACAAAAATATAGTCAACTGACCTTATACAAATGAGCATAGGCAATACAATGATGCAAAGAGTCTTTTTAATAAATGCTGCTGAAACAACTGGATGTACACATGCAAGAAAAAAATGAACCTAGACATAGATCTTCAATTTTCACAAAAATGAACTCAAAATGGACCATAGGCCTAAATGTAAAACACAAAACTATAAAACTCCTAGGAAATAAGGTATGAGAAAATCTAGGTGACCTTGAGTTTGGTGATGACTTTTTAAATATAACACCAAAAGCATGACTGATGAAAGAAAAAACTGACAGGCTGGGATTCACATTATAATTAAAAACTTCTGGCTGGGCGCGGTGGCTCACACCTGTAATCCTAGCACTCTGGGAGGCCAAGGCGGGAGGATCGCTCGAGGTCAGGAGTATGAGACCAGTCTGAGCAAGAGCGAGACCCCGTCTCTACTAAAAATAGAAAGAAATTATCTGGACAGCTAAAAATATATATAGAAAAAAAATTAGCCGGGTATGATGGCGCATGCCTGTAGTCCCAGCTACTCGGGAGGCTGAGGCAGAAGGATTGCTTGAGCCTAGGAGTTTGAGGTTGCTGTGAGCTTGACGCTGCGGCACTCTAGCCCGGGCAATAGAGTAAGACACTGTCTCAAAAAAAAAAAAAAAAAAATTCTGCTCTGCAAAATCCTGTTAACTGAATGAAAAAAACAAATCACATACTGGGAGAAAACATTTGCCAAAGACATATCTGATAAAGGACTTCTATCCAGAATATATAAGAAACTCTCAAAGTTCGATAATAAGAAAAGAAACAACCCAATTAAAAAATAGGCAAAAGACCTCAACAGACACCTCAGATATATAGATGGCAAAGAAGTATTTGAAACAATGCTTATCATCATATGTCATTAGGGAATTACAAATTAAAACAAGAAGATACCACTACATACCTGTTAGAATGGCTAAGATCCAAAACACTAACAAAACCAAATGCTGATGAGGATGTGCTGCAACAGGAACTCTCATTCATTGCCAGTGGGAATGCAAATTTGGAAGATAGTTTGGTGGTTTCCTACAAAACTAAACATAGTTTTACCATATGATCCAGCAATTAAGTTCCTGGTATTTACCCAAATGAGTTGAGAATTTACATCTATACAAGATCCTGCACACAAATGTTTATAGCAGCTTTATTCATAATTGCCAAAATTTGGAAGCAACTAAGCTGCTCTTCAGTAGGTGTGAATAGATAAACAAACAGTGGTACATCCAGACAATGGAACATTATTCAGTGATAAAAAGAAATGAGCTATCACGTCATCAAAAGACATAGAGGAGACTTAAATGCATAGTGCTAAGTAAAAGAAGTCATTTGGAAAAGGCTGCATACTATATGACATTCTGGAAAAGGCAAAACTATGGAGACAATAAAAAGATCAGTGGTTGCCAGGGGTTTAGGGTGGGGGAAAAGGGATAAAAAGGCAGCACACAGAAGATGCTTAGGGCAGTGAAACTATTCTGTATGAGACTATAATAGTGGATACATTTGTCCAAATCCATATAATGTACAACATAAAGAAGGAACCCTAATGTAAACTGTGGATTTAAGTTAATAATGATGTATCCATATTGGCTCATCAATTATAACAAGTGTACAACACTTATGCAAGATGTTAATAATAGTGGAAACTGCGGTGGGGAGTACATGGCAACTCTGTACCTTCCATTCAATCTTTATGTAAATTGCTCAAAAAATTAAGTCTATTAATTTTTAAAAATCAGAGGAAACTGAAAGGGCAGCTTACACATAAGGAAAGTTCAATGCTAAAAATCATCCTCTGTAATGCAGAAATCTCCCTAGTAATTAAAGAACAGAAATCTAAAGTTATTTAAACCAGTGGTTCTCAAACTTTAGTGTGCACCAGAATCACCTGGAGGGCTTGTTAAAAATCAGATTGCTGGCTGGGTGCAGTGGCTCATGCCTGTAATCCCAGCACGCTGGGAAGCCAAGGCAGGAGGATCACTTGAGGACAGGAGTTCTAGACGAGCCTGAGCAAGAGAAAGACCCCGTCTCTACAAAAAATAGAAAAATTAGCCAGGTGTGGTGGCACATGCCTATAGTCCCAGCTACTTGGGAGGCTGAGGCAAGAGGATGGCTTGAGCCCAGGAGTTTGAGGTTGCAGTGAACTATGACAATGCCTGTGAAGCACTCTAGCCTGGGCAACAGAGCAAGACTCTGCCTCATAAAAAGTTGTTGAGCCCCACCCCTGACTTTCTGATTCGGTAGGTCTGGGGAGAGGCCTGAGAATTTATATTTCTAACAAGTTCCCAGAGGATGCTGATGCTGCTAGTCCTGGGCATCAAGAGATAATGAAAAGTTTGAGAAAAATAAAAGGCTGAGTAGTAACCAAAATGGGATTTTAGCATATACAAAAGTTAAGGGAAACATATTAAATAACTTGAATCTTTACTGCAGAGTATATTGGAAGAAGTTGGGAGAGAAGGAGGACCAAGAGTCAGAATTTATAAGTATCAACTGTTTAAGAACTTGAGAAAGAAGACTAAAATGGACTGTCATTTTCTGCTTCTGTCTCACCACTATTTGTCATACTGTATTGCTATGCTGACCTGAAAATCATAAATTTGTAATGGGCAATGGGCAAAAGTGCTAAGAAAGGTAGGAATGAATAGATCAGCTTAGCTAAGTAGAGGGTAACTACTAAAGAATACTGCTGAGGTCACAGTGAAAAGCACTCAAACCTAGGCACCAGTAAATCAGATCATGGAGCACCTGTACTCCCTAGGGGAGAGAGACAGAGACCTATCCGGTACATCTCTGTGTGACTATAGTAAGGTAATATAAGATATAGGCTGTTCTCATTTCCATACTGTGTGGCATGCATACAGGATCAGCAATAAGAAGGGCCTCCTGCTCTTCATCCCCTCCCCAATTCAACAAGAATCTGTGGTAGGCATCTAAAGTTGGCTCATAGTCCTGCCTGAAAGTCCTGGGAAATAAGGGACAGCTTATAAGCTCAAACTCCTACACATTCTGCACATGTAAAGCTTCTCCAAGAATCTGCATATCTCCCTGTCCTCAGAAGGGATGGAGTGGGGGGAATAGGGAGGCACACTCTTTGGCCACCCATCATTTGTGCCCATCTGCATTGTGGGTCTAGATGAAATTCATTCTCCTAAAGGTGCCCACCAGAGAGCACATCCAGTGAGTTTGCCAGTCTTGTTCATCTCTGCATCCTCAACACTAAACAGAGTGCCTGACACATAGTAGAACCTCGAGACATATTCAGGAAGGCAAGAAAGGAGACATAATGGCACTCAGTCTTTCTATATATACGTAGGCAGAGCTCCCTGTCATTGAATCCCTGAGTAGAGATAATCCTTGAGATAGCACTCAAATCTAGGTTAGAAGGAAGTGAGGGAGGAAGCATATCAGAAGGCTCTTGTTCCTGCCTACCACCCCCTGTGTGGATAGTAGGAGGGGAATAAAGAGAAAGCTTACTCTTTCACACTCTGGGCACCTGCACACATGGATGTTATTTATTATAATAAGGACATTTATTCTAGTACACAGACAAGCCCACCAGCACGTGAAATCCCTAACTATTCTGTTCTGTGCTTCCCCAACACACACCCATTACTCAAAATCTATTACAAGGGAGGGGGGAGGGGTGACATCTAGGCTCTCTGTCCTTCTTAGTGCAGTCGAGCTCCCCTTCTCTGAATCCTTGCCCAGGTGCATTGCATCGACACAGCACTAGCACCCAGACAGCAAGGATTAGAGAGGGGGAGCAGGGCAGAAGGCTGGGGCACCTGCAGTGCTCTATGTGAAGAAGGTTCTCTGTTACACAGGTCTGTGTGAGAGCAGGAATGAGAAGTCTTGTACCGCATGTGTGTTGGGAGAGGGTGTCAATAAGAAGCCCCACTCTGTGGCCCACCACAGACTCGGCACATGCAGTAATAGTAAGTGACAAAGTCCATTCTCCTACACATATTCTTTGAGGCAAGGACCAAGTCCACCTTGTGTGTCACCATATGCTCATTTCCCTGGCAGCACAGTGTCACCACATACTAGGTGCTCAATCAATACTTGTGGAATGGAGTGGGAGTGGAAAGGAAGGAGGGAGGAGGTGGTGATTCACAGGTGCTTTATCAATCTACATGCAGAAAAGAGCCCTTCTTAGTTAGAGTCCTGGAGTAGGTGTTCCATCAAGATAGCATTCACATCTAGGTATTATATCAAGGATATGAGGGGGAACAGAGCAGATAGCTCAGGATGTGCACACCATATGCACATGCATGGGTACCTACATCTGTGTGAAGGGATAAAGGGAAGCCAAATTTCTGACACCCTGAGGCCATGTATCTACAAAAGATAGATGTTACGAGGAAGTTTATTCTCCATGAGCCTACTAGACAGTAATGCTGGTATCTCGGGCTGGTTAGTTCACCATGGCATCCCCAAACAGCAGGAATTCAGTAAATTGTTAAGGGATAAATGAATGAATAGATCCAAAAAATGTATACACAAATGACTGACTGAAAGAATGAGCAAAGAAAAGAGAAGTGCTGTGCAGGCTCTGTCCTACATATAGACAAGGCTCATGAGCTGGTATCCTTGCACTGATAAGATAGCACTTGTGCCTAGGCTACAAGGGCTAGGAGAGGGTGAGCAAAAATCAAGGTCCAGGCATCTGCACACCAGACATGCATTTGAGTGTATGTGTAACGAGGAAGTTCACACTCTTGCAGACAAGCACACATAATAAGAAGGCTCATTCCTGCCTTTCAGTTTTGTACAGAAATGTGTCTACATTTATACGTGTGTGTATGTGTCCATACACATGCATGCACAGGGGGAGCATATGTATGTGTAAGAGAATGAGAAACTTTGATTCCTGGCATACCTGAATGCCTGTTGTCTAGGTGTGGGGAAGTCTAGACACCTCCATCATACAGGAAGTCCTGGAGAGAGACACTGTTGCTTACTCAGGGTACTCCCAGCGCAGCGCATGGCACATCAAAAGTGTTCGATAAACATGTGATGCTTGAAGTGTACGGCAGAAGATTCTCGATGACAAGGCTCACCCTCCTGTAATCCATGCACACAGGAGGTGTTTTGAGAATTCACAACTCCGATATGCAATGGGTATGGGAGAAGGAGCAGTTGGTTCTTCTGCACACCAAGTGCATGTGTGTTTAAAGTGTTAGGTACATGCTGAAGAAACAGTGCCAAGGCTTTTCTCTTTGCTGAGTGTTCACTTAGTCTCCTGTGCTCACCACGTGTGTGGTTATGGAGGAGATGGGAGAGAGTAATGAGATGATGTCCTTCTTGCCACAGCCTGCATGGCCTCAGCAGTGGGAATGCCCATGAGCAATGTGGGAGCCATTCCCTTCCACTCTTTTCATTTGACTTGCTTATCACTGTGTCCCTAACATTTATACTAAATTAGTGATTCTCACACTTGAGCGAACATCAGAATCAGTTGATAGGCTTGTTAAAGTACAGATTGCTGTGGTTAATGATTTGGTAGGTCAGGGGTGGGGCCCAAGAATTTGCATTTTGAACAAGTTCCAAGGCCATACTGACATTGCTGGTCCGGGGACCGCACTTTGCGAACCACTGCTCTAAATGTGTAATATATTAAAGAAGTGAAAGAATGGGAGGGGTTATATAGGCTCTACTCTTTTAAACATGGACAAGATTCCCTCTCTTTAAATTTTTATACAAGGGCAATGGACTGGGACAGTATTTGTACCCAACTACCAAGAACGAGAGTGACAACCTGAATAGAAGGCTCAGGCACTTTGAGATCTAGTATGTGTACACACAAGAAACAGCACTCTTCTGCTCACAGGTGATTCGCCTATGATCATACAAAGGTGAAGTGTCTTTTCTACATATGCATGTGTGAGATGAACAATAAGTAGGGGCCACTCTCCTCCAAGCTCTGGCTGTGGAAGGAGCATGTAGAAAGCTCATTGCCTTGCACACCAGACATGGGTGAGAGGATGCTGTTAGTGATGCTCATTATCCTACACACACTGTGGATGCAGCTGTATGTATGGGGGGAACACACCTTCTGTTTCTATATCTGAGCACTATGGGAAGGCGGGGATGGGATGATGGTAAGGCTCACTCCCTGGCACATACAGATCTACTTCATTCTTTTAAACAGTGGCCTATTAGTCCACAACATTCATATATGATGGTGTGTTTATTAGTCCCCTACCAGAATGTAGGGTAGCAATCTTGTCCATTTTGATCCCTGCTACATCCTCTCTGACTAACATAGTACCTGGAGTCTAGTAGACATCTGAATATTTGTGGAAGCAAGGGAAAGGAGGAGGAAGAGTTGATGTGCAGGGGCTCTGTCCTTTTAAATGTAGACAAGGCTCCTTCCCTCGGAGTTCTTGCACAGGGACAGGGATTCAAGGCTGCACTGGCACCTAGGCTAAAAGAACATGAGTGAGGCACCAGGTCAGAGGGCCTACTCTGTGGGTACATGTCTGTGTGTGTAACCAGCTGGGCCCCTTCTCCAGCACATGGAGCATTTATGTGGGATTCTACTGAGGTTTAGAATATTCTCCTCCACACATCTGTGTGAAACCAGGAAGTATGTGTGTGTTGAGGAAGGTTGTACATCAATCCCAATCTGTGGCCCACCCACCCTCAGAACATGGAAGCATAATAGATGAGAAGGAGTCCATTCTCCTCCCTGGACTGTATGCTCCATGAAGGTAGGGACCAGATGTGGCTCATTCTCTTGTGGGCCAAACTGCCCAGCACGGCACCTGAAATAGAGTAGGTAGGTACTCAATAGATAGTCATAGAAAGGATGGAAGGAGGAGGCAGAGGTGCTCTGTCCTATGCGAAGATGATGCTCCCCCTCGCAGAATCCTTGCCCAGGTGCATTGCATTCAGAAAGCACTCTCACCCAGGTAGCAAGGATTAGAGAGGGGGAGCCAGAATGGAAGATTCCAGCACCTGCATGCCTTGCATGATGCTTAACAGGAAGGCCTGCCTGTTCTTGCCCAGTGCATTTACCTAGAATTGAACTAAAGTAGAGGGAAGTTGCTCCTACAAGCATCTGTGTGACAGTAGGAATGAGAAGTCTTATTCTTGTGAGTTGAGGAGGGGTAGGTAAGAAGTTCCTTGTGTGACCCACTTGCCCTCAGTACATGCAGGGATGATGGGTGGTGACAGAGTCCATTCTCCCCATGCTATAGGATCCAGGAGGGCAGGGCCCAAGTCTGTCTGGTTCACTCTTCTGTGTCCAGTGCCCAACATAGTGCCCAGTACATATTATTTGTGGAAGGAATGAATGAATGAGTGCCAGAGGGAAGGTAAGTATGTAGGCAAGCAGCATGCAGATGAAAGGTGACGTACAGATCTTCTGTCCTTCTTCACGCAGAGGAGGCTCACCCTCTTGGAATCCTTGCCCGGGTGCATTGCATTCAGAAAGCACTCTCACCCAGGGACAAAGGATTAGAGAGGAGGAGCAGAGCAGAAGGATCAGGCACCTGCACCCTGTATGTGTGTCTCTGTGTATATTTAACTTTCATGGTCCAATCCCTGCAAAGCATCGCTATATGTATTTGATAAGAGTGATGCCTCTCCTCAGGGTGAACATGTGTGTTCATCCCCATGCACAAGGCCACATGGACCTGCTCTATCAGATAAAATCTCTAAATATGTACTGTAAATGGCACCTTTGTCACATCATACTTGAGTATCTGCACATGTTGGATGTATGTTTGGGGAATAGCGAGAAGGTGGGGACAACCTATGTATGTGGGCGCACATATGCATGCACATGTTGGAAGATGGTACAGAAAAAAAGGATGTTTTATTGCCTTCCATTCCCCCTGCTAAATGATAACCTTACTGGTTGTATGAGTCTCATCACCCAATGTATATTTCCCCATTACAGTAGGTGACACACAGTAAGCTGGGAATCAAGAGAAAGCTCATGCTCTGACAGAGCTGTAAGCCTGTTCACAGGGAATGATGAAGTTCATTCTTCCAACAGGGGCCCTCTACAGAGCCCAGACACCTTGGCTATCTTATTCACCATTGTATCTCTACCACCCAGTGCAGGGTCTGGCCGCTAATAGCAAACTCAAATATTTGAAAGATGGTAAGAAGGTGGAAAGGTGGCAAAGGCGACATACAGGTACTCAGTCCTTCTACATGCAGACAAGGCTCAGCCTCTTTGAATCCTTGAATAGGTGTGTTGCACTGAAACAGCACTCACACCTAGGTTCCAAGGATTCGAGAGGGGGAGCAGACAAGAAGGCTCAGGCACCTGTTCTCAGTGTGTGAGTGTGTCTGTGTAGCTATAATAGAGTATTATTCCTGTGTCTATACAGCCTCATTTACTAAGGATTGCAGGAATGTTCTCTCCTGCATAGTTTCGTGTGATATCAAAGAAGATTCATGCTTTTGGGCATGTGTTCATGGGTGACAGTGGCAATGAGAAGTCTACTCTCTGGCCCATCCACTCTCAGGGCATGCAGGCAAAATGGCTGATGAGGAATTCCATTTTTCTCCCTCAACTCTAGTTCTAAGAGGGCACGGACCAGGCCTGTCTTGTTTACAACCATATGCTCATTACCCACCTTAGTATCACACACAGAAGAGGTGGCCAATAAATACTTGTGGAATGGATGGAAGGATAGAAAGGCACTTTGTCCTACATGAAGATGAAGCTCACACTCTCAGAATCCTTGCCCAGGTGCATTGCATTCAGACAGCACTCTCACCCAGGTAGCAAGGATTAGAGAGGGGGAGCAGAGCAGGAGGCCCTGTGAAGGCTTACCAAGAAGGCTCACTCTTCTTCACACAAGGTACTTACTTGTGATGATACAGAAGTAAAGAGAAGGCTCTTGAGCTTCACATTAAAGATGTCTAGTTGAACATATATTTTGTCTGTTCTCCCAGATAACAACAACAAAAAGGTATAAACCTACGAGGACAAAGAGACTGGGAGGAGGGAGGAGTATGAAAGGGAGGAAGGAGAATGAATATGAGACAACACCAAGGCTCATTATCACAAATCCTTTGTGTGGATATGCAACGAGAAGGCAGTACAGTTTAGCACAGCTGTTCTAAAACTTTAACATGCATCAGAATCACCTGGACAGTTTGATCATATATAGGTCATAGGGGTTTCTGATTTGGTAGGTCTAGGGTCGGGCCCAAGAATTTGCATTTTAACAAGTTCTCAGATAATGCTGATGCTGCTGGTCAGGGGACTATACTGAGCGAAATCACTGATATGATGGAAAAATCATGGACTTTGCTATCCACAAACCCTGGTTCAAATCCATACTCCACTACATATTAGCTTACACAATTGACCTGATTTTCCCAAGGTTCCATTACACTTCTGACAAAATGGGGATAATTTAAAGCCTACCTCTTAAATGCTGCCAAGAAAATGAACTAAGATGACAAATATAAAGTGAAGCACAGTACCTGGCACATAGCTAGCACTATTTTTACTTCTTACCCTCCATTTTTATGTATATATGTATTTGAATGAATGTGCATTTTTTAAGGGGGGTGGTCAAACTCCTGCATGTAAGAGACATGTGAGAGGGAAGACATCTAACTATCTGTGAGTGTGAGTACCTGTATGGGGGAAAATGCATAGATTCATCCTCTTGAATTCCTTGTGAGTTGATGAGTCTCCTTCATTGTCCCAAGGTCAACAAAGTTCACACCCCTTCATATAAGGGATATGAAGGAAAACATCAGAAGTTTTGCTCTCTTCTACTATGTTTGGGGGGGTGAGGGGAAGAGAGGGAGAGAGAAAGAGAATGAATATAAATAAACAAGTGGAAATGGGGGCATCTGCTCCTGTGAGTATGAAATGAGAAGACTCCTATCTGTCCTGTCTCTGTATGCTCACATGCCTGTATATGCTGGACACTTAGTCATGTGTGGGCCTCCCTTGCATGCTCATTCTCCTACCTTGCTTGTGTGTATGTGCATATTATTGCAGAATGTTTGGGTATCTGTGAATGTGAGAGAGAGCACTAACAAGCAAGTGTACCTTCTTTCAATAGCTACTTAAGGAAATAATACCAAGATAGCTCACTGCCCTTCCCGGGAGGCCTAAGAGAGCAGGTTTAGGGCAAAAAAGCTCCATCACCTATTTATCTTGCAGTGGGACTCTGTATATACAGGGCCACATCCCTAGATGCCTGTCTGTCCTGGGGGATGAGCTGAGGTGCTTGGGGAGAGGGAATTAAAGAATAAACTTATTCTCTAGCATCCCTGGCATATGTGCACGCCTGCAGAGTGGGTACAAATGAGCTTCACCTTCCTATATATGCCTGCTAGGAAGTATACTCGGTGGACTATGGCTGTCTTAGTTCACTGCTAGCTCCCTACAGGAAGTAAATAAATATAGGCAGGCAGGTGAGGGAGGCAATGTTCAGGTGCTCTGTCCTATTTGCAGAGAAGGCTCCTCACTCTGAATCCTTCCTCAAGTGCACTGCATGTAGAAAGCACTAGCACCAGGTACCAATGATTAAAGAGAAAGAGCAAATGAGAAGGCTCAGGTATCTGCATCCCAAGGGTGGCATGGGAGGAATAAAAGGAAAAGCTCACTTATTTCCAGTCCCTTGAACACATGAAGGCAAGCTTAATGGGAATGAGGTTATTTTATTCTCTGGCACAAGCTCACCACACAGTAAACCCAGGGCCCCTGATAGTTTGCCCAGTATTGGATCCCCAAATCCAAGAGACATTCAATAAGTTCTGTGAAAGGAACTAGGAGAGGTGATAAGTGTTTTCTTTTCTGTGTAAAAGAGGCCCTCTTTGAGTCCTTGCCCAGGTTCACTGCACTGGAACAGCACTTTTCTGGGTACTAAGGATCAGAGGGGTGGTGTCAGAATATGTACCCAGCTCCCACATGAGAAAGAGGAAAGAGAGTGTTCTGTCTTTGACTTTTCTCTCATACCTCACATGCACTATATCAGTAAATTCAATTGGCTCTAACTTTAAAATATATCCATATCTGACCATTTTTCACCATCTTCACCACCACCCACCACCACCCTGGCCTCGGCTTCCACCCGTCTCTCACCTGAATTATTTCAATGGCCTCCTATTAGTCTCCCTGTTTCTGAACATGCTCCCCCTATTCTCCACACAGCAGTCAGAGTAATACTTGTGAAACAAAGGCATGTGAGACCCCTGTAATCCTGATTTTAAATTGGAAGTATAAGAATGAAGTCATGGGCCGGGTGCAGTGACTCACACCTGTAATCCTAGCACTCTGGGAGGCTGAGGCAGGAGGATCACTTGAGCTCAGGAGTTCAAGACCAGCCTGAGCAAGAAAGAGACCCCATCTCTACCAAAAATAGAAAAAATTAAAAATTAGCCGGGCATGGTGGCGTACGGCTGTAGTCCCAACTATTCAGGAGGCTGAGGCAGGAGGATCGCTTGAGCCCAGGTGTTTGAGGTTGCGATGAGCTATGATCAGGCCACTGCAACCTACCCGGGGTGACAGAGCAAGACCCTGTCTGAAAAAAATAAAAAATAAATAAAAATAAAAGAATGAAGTCATGATGTACTTTATCTACAAACAAGACAAAGCAATGACAAAACATTTTTTTCTGTTCTGATCATTGAAGAAGCCTAAAAACAATGACCAATCCAGAGACATATATGATCTCTGATGTAGTTTGCATATTTGTCCCCTCCAAATCTCATGTCAAAATTTGATTCCCAATGTTGGAAGTGGGGTCTGGGGGCAAGTTTGTAGGTCACGGGGGTAGATCCCTCAGGATCAGCTTGGTGCCCTCCTGGTGGTAATGAGTGAGCTCTCACACTTAGTTCACCCAGAGCTGGTTGTTTAAAAGAGTGTGACACCCCTCCTTCTCTTTCTTGCTCCCTCTCTCGCCACATGATGTGCCTGCTCCCTCTTTGCCGTCTGCCATGAGTGGAAGCCCTCCCTGAAGCCCTCACCAGAAGCAAATGCTGGTGCCATGCTGCTTCTGCGGTCTTCAGAACTGTGCCAAATAAACCTCTTTTCTTTATAAGTCACCCAGCCTCAGGTAGTTCCTTCATATCAACACAAAATGGACTAATACAATCTCTAAAAACCATATCTGACTAAAAGAAACCAGGGCTTCTTGAAGACACAGCCAACTCCAGGTCTGGGGAAGGAGATGTCTGAGATGAGCCCAAACATTTTTTCATCCCTGAAAGCAGAGGAGCTATTGAATTAACTATCAGGGCCATGTCCAAACGACTGAGGAGCCAATCTGAAAAAGCTCCCACTGGCTAGGGACATGACATTTGCACTTCACTAAGGATAAGACCTGTAATTATTGAAAGAGCAAATATATTTAAATCTATGAGTTTATTATAATAGTTTTCAAAATGTCCTCTTTGGAGTAAGCTAGTGAACCAACTCATTATTTTGAGTGCTAATAAATAAAGAGAATCAAGCATTTATCCTGTCTTTCCTATAAAAACCATACCACTGAGTAATCAAAGAGTAGATGAGGGAAAGTTTTTCTTTATGTAAGTATTCCAGATAATAAATAAAGAGAGAATAATAGAATTAGAATATCATCATTTTGCAACCCCTAATGAAATAATGGCTCTAGGAATTGGGCATCAATGGCAACTAACATCACAGAGAGGGAGAGAACCACTCATTATGTGCCTCTTGATGGAAGTAGTTCTGCCCCCTCCTCCCCAAAATTAATGCTGAATCTGATCAAGCTCATAGATACAACTATCGATTTACAGGAAATACAAACAAGGAAAAGGAACATGTAAACTACATCACACAGATGTGATCAGAAAAATCCAGACTGTGGCAAACTGTATAGCACAAATGGCCCACGTCCTTCCAACAAATAAATTATAAGGAAATAAAAAGTACAGATGGAGGGAAAAGTTATAACTGAAAAAGATTTAAGATACCTGTCAACCAAATGCAATGCATGGACTGTATTTAGATCCTAATTTATGATATTTCTGAGATAATCTTGAAAGATAGATATATGATGGTATTAAGAAATTACTGGTAACTACTTTTAAGTATGACAATGGTATGTTAGTGGTTTTTTTTTAAAAAAGGAATACTTATCTTTTAGAGATACATACTAATCATCAGTTTTCTCTTTCCTCCATTATATCTTACTATTTCCCACCCCTTTGCTTCTGCTACAATGGCTCTTTGTTGCTCTTAGAACACAGTAGGCCTTTTCTGAATGCCATATATGATTCCAGAACTCTCCACCACCATCTTCACTGTGACTGCTCCCACCACTCCTTATCCCCCTTTACTGCTTATTCTCCAGCACACTTATCACCAATTGACCCACTATGTATTTTACTTATTTTGTTCACTGCCTACCTCTCCCACTAGGGCAGAGATTCTTGTCTTTTGATCCACTGGTGTATCCCTAATGCATAAGAGAGTACCCAACACATAGTAGATGCTCAATAAATATTTGCTGAATGAATGGCTCACCAGATGAATCAGTTGCAAATCCTGGGTCTGGGAAGAGAATAGAGAAAGATCACACTCTGTCTAAGAAGACAGACCTTCACACACCTTCTTGTACAAGTGTGCATGTGGGAAGGCATGGCACAATGAAGGGATTCCACTTCCTGCATCCTAAATGTGTGAGTGCATATAAATACTTGAATAAATGTTAAGGAACAGACACAATTTCCCTCACACACCAGGCTTGTGAGAATTAGCTAGAAGGCTCCCCTTCCATCGCACCCCATGTATAGAAGTACTGAAAAAGCTCTCTCCCCTCCCCTAGGTGCTGGCAAGGCAGAACCAGGTCAAAAGATTCCCCTTCTTTCTAGGCTGTGCCTGTCCCTGAGTGTGAGGACCTGCAATATGTACAAAGGAAAGCTAAGAGAAGTCTCCCTGTCCTGCAAGATCTGTGTACAACTGAGATGGTTGAAAGGACACAGAGCAGAGGGTCGTTCTCCTTCCCACTGCCTGGGTGTGTGTTTCTACTTCTGTGAACCTGTGTGTATGTGTATGTGCACGTGCACAAGAGAGCAAGGAAAGCTGAGGCTCACCATCCTGCAAACCCTGCATGTGGGAGGGGTTTTCAGAAAGCTCACCCTCCACCATGCAAGGGATGTGAGAGAGGGAGCAGGCAAGGGCTCACTCTCTTGGCACGACATATGGTTATGTTCTAGGAAGCAAGGAGCACCAGCCTGGGGGTTGCACATGGGCAGCAAGGCAGACCACAGGAGGAGCACTGACAGGTAAACCAGGAGACGCACGCATGGAGGTGGGACAGTCATCTGGAGGGGGTGGTTGGTGGCAGTGATATATGTTTAAGTGCCCCACACACAAGGCATATGAGAGAGGGGCTACATCCCCCTTCGGTGTATATATGTATGTGCTCATGTCCGTGCACTGGAGAGGGAAGAGAAGGCTCACTCTCCTGCAAGCCTTGGGTGTGGGAGGGTAATTAAGATGCCAACGGTCCTACACTCAAGGCATGGAAGAGAGAAAGCAAGTCAGGAGGTTCACTCTACTGTACACTGTGTGTGTGTGTGTGCACGCACGTGTGCCCCAGATGCCTTGGACAGGTATTTGTGTGACTACGCCCCAGACATGCTGTAACAAGGTAGTGTGTTTATGTACATTTGCATATGTACCTTCAAAAATGTTCACTATCTACAACCTATTTTTACATTTTCCTTCTTCTTTCTCTTTATTTTTATTTCCAACACCAGTATAGCATTTACTATTTGCAAAGCACTGTTTTAAGTGCTTTTCATATATAACTCATTTATTCTCATAAAATACCCATGAGGTAATGATCATTATCCCCATTTTACTGATGAAATGACACTATACCATACATATAAGGACAGATGGTAAGAAAGGTCATAATCTGGCATGTGAGCCATTAGAAAGAGGATACAACAAGGAAGGCTCAATCTCCTAACCATGGTGGGGTGGGGAGAAAGGAAGAAGGAGGAGAGGGAAAGGGAGAGAGGTGTGCAAGAGGACTTGCACTTGTTAGCCCAAGGAAAAGCTGGATTAGGGTGGAAATAACAGAGGAAGTGAGAAGTAGCTGTGTGAAATGTAGTCAGATTAGGTACGTATTTTGAAAGTAGAGCCAACAAGATTTGATAGTGGTTTAGACTTGAAGGGAAAAGAATATCTCTCAAAGATGAATCCAAAGACATTAGCATATTAAAATCCTCCACATCTTTGGCCTGAGCAATCGGGGAATGCTGTTTACTGAGCTGGAGAACACTGAGGGAGGAGTAGTGCTTTGGGGGGATAGGAAAACCAGGACTTCAGCTTTGGATGTGTTAAAGTTTGAGATGTTTATTAGACACCCGGGAACAGATGTCCAGAACACAGTTGGACATAGGCATCTGGAATTCAGGAGAAAGGTCCAGGCTAGAAAGATAAATACAGAAGTCACCCAAACAGGATGGTATATAGAGCTGCAAGACAAAATGAGAACAGCTGAGGACTAATGAGAAGTGGAAAAAAAGAAGTCCAAAGACTAAGGCCTGTATCTCTTTGACGTTTAGAATCAGGAAGAGGAAGAAGAACCATTAAAAGAGACTGAGAAAGCAAGGCTTATAAGGTAAAACAACAACTAAAAGTGCAGAATCTTGAAAAGCAGGAAAATTGTCTCAAGACAGAAGAAGTGATCAATTGTGCTGATTTGTCAAATAAGATGAGAAAATTGCCCAATGAACTGGGAGATGTGAAGGGCACTGGGGACCTTGACCAAGATAACTTAAGTGGAGTGGTGAAGGTTAAAGCCTTACACGGAGGGTGTTCAAGAGAGAACGGGAGAAATAAAAGTGGAAACAGGGTAGAATCCCCTCCTTCAAGTAGTTTTTTCCATAAAGAAGAACAGAGAAATGGGTAGAAACTAGAGGAGATTTTGGGTAGAAAAGGTAGTGCTTTTTAATTTTTTAAATTATATTAATTAAAGATGGGAAATGCTGCAGTATATTTAAATATGGATAGCAACGCTCCAGTACACAGAGAACAGTTGAGGCAGTAAGGAAAGGGAGATCGATTGCAGGAGCAGTGCCGTTGAAGAGATGACAGGGGCTGGAATCTAGTACACGAGTGGAAGAAATGGACAGGGCTGCATGTGCACACAGTTCATCTATCATAACAGAGAGGAGTTCACATTTAGACACACATATGGGTAACTGGAAAGATGTCATGGAAGCTTTGGAAGGCCCCTTTTGATGGCTTTCATTGTCTCACGGAAGAAGGAAGCAAGGTCAGCAGCTGAGACTGAGAAGGAAGGAAGGGAGGTGACACTGGAGGTTTGAGGAAAGAAGATGATTATGGAATAGTCATTCAGGGCAGTACTTCCCAAATATTTTCAGACAGTGAACCCAGGCAGCTTAGGTGTGAGTTTTTTTCTGGCAAGAATCAGTTGTTTGAGACAAAGCATGTGAAGTAAGGGAGTTTACTACATGTTAATCTCATTACATGCAGTGCCTCCTTCAGTTCTTACAACAACCCTATGAGGCTGGCACAATAAGTTACCCTGTTTACATAAGGTAGATATTGAGACACGAGACAAATTGCTTGTCCAGGATCACAAAGCTAGTAAGGGATTAAGCCAAGATTCCACCACAGGTAATATGGCTGTGGAGACAGTAGACCTAACCACCAAACCCCAAAGCTGTGTGTGCCCACATGTGTATGAGAACCAAAGGTGATGAGGACCCACTTTCTAGCACATCCTGGGCACACATGTGTGGGGTGGAGGGAAGACATAGAAGAGAGAGAGAGATGAGGATGGATAATAAGAAGGCTGAAGCTCCTGTCATAAACGTGCATGTAGGTGTACACAGAGAAAGGAGTAAAGAAGTAGCTGACATTGTGGCCCAGCCAGCATGTGCATTAGGAGGTGATAATAACAAGGTTAGTTTTATTTTGGTTTAAGCTATGCATGGAGTAAGAGGGTGGCAGCACTAAAAGGCTCACAGTCCTGTAATGCTGGATGAAATGGGATGGCTCAGGTGTCTCCCTTTACATGCACACCACTGGTGTGTGCACACGAGAGAAAGAAAGAGAAGAGCAGGATAAAAGACATAGGCTGGTCTCCTGCAAACCCTGCAAGTGGGAGAGGAGATGGGGAAACTCACACTCCAACAGGTAGGGCATGCACAGGAGAGAATTTGTCAGCAGGCTCACTTGCCTTCATGCTGCATGTGTGCATGTATGTTTGGGGAAGCATGCTTAAAATAAAAAAGCTCATAGTCCTGCATGGTTAAGGTGGAAAAGATGGGACAGTTCAAGAGGCTTGCACCCCTGCACAGACAGTGGGGGGTGGAGTGGCTGGGGGAGTGGACAGCAGAGGCAGAGACAGGGAAGATATAGGAAGAATGTTCGCTGAAGAATCCTGTTAAACTTTTAAAACATCATAAATATTCACACTATTTTTACAATGTAAATAACCATCATTTGAACAATGTTCCACAACTTTTGAAACAACTGAAAGACAAAGGGTATTCTCCCCACCCCCCCGCCTCGATCATTCTGCAGAAAAAAATAAAAGACAAAGAGTTTTTAATGTACAAAGAAAGTAAATTTATTAGTTGTAGGATAATTTTCATATTCTTTTCCTTAGATGTCAGTTGCTTGAAAACACCAACTACAGTGAAAAGAGCTAAAGATGTGTTTACCTTGCCATTTTTAATTTAGACTTCAATCTTGCTGGCCAACAGATTATAGCTCAGAAGTTTCCAACCATCCTTAAAGAATGACTCCCATTCCTGATCATATTTTTCCCCTAAATTAGGAAGGGCAGAGGGACAGATTATTCTTTATTCCTCAACATAGCTGCCATACAAAGCAAACACTAACAGGCTAAAATATTCTTCTCCCTCATTCTGTGTGTGTGTGTGTGTGTGTGTGTGTGTGTGTACACACACATATGAATGCATACATGCCTGAGGTTGGAGCCAATTTTTTTTAGAGTCCACTACCCTATGAAGCATGCTTGTAGGGAGGGCACTAAGGAGACATGCTGGGTTTAAGAGACAGGCCACAGCTCAGAAAACTTGCACATCTGTAAACCTCATGTGCAGGAGGGAACTGAGACAGCTCATACCCCAACACGCTAGGCATGTGAGACAAGCAGGTCAGTAGTCTCCTCCTCTCTCCCCCACAGAGAGAGGATGTGCATGGACACAGGTCTGAGGAGGCATGAGGTAATGAGGAGCCTCATTCTCTTACACCCCTGCTGTGTGCATCATCAATGTATGTGTCAGGGGCAGGGAGGGTGTCACCATAATAAAGCTCACTCTTGCCAACCATGTCTATAAGAAAGGCACTGAGAAATCTCAGTCTGGATGCTGGGTGAGAGAAAAGGGGCACATACCCTGTGTGTGGTGGGGCACACTAGAAAGTTCACTCCCCTATAAGCAGTGTATGTGGGAGCAGGATTGAAAAAGCTCACACTCCACCATTCAAGGCAAATGGGAGAGTGAACAGGTCACATGCCTCAGACTCATGTGTGTGCGCATGTGTACACGTATATAGAAAAGGCTCAAGCTAGCAAACCCTGTGCCATGTCATGAACATGTGAAATGAAGGTGAGGAGTAACAAGAAGTCTCTCCTGCAAACCCCACAGGTGGGAATGGGATTGGGAAAGCTCCCTTTCCTACAGTCAAGGCATATAAAAGAGTGGTAGGCTCAGGAGCTTCCTCTCTCTGGCACTTGGAGTGTGAGACAGAGGGAGGGAGCGAAAGCACAGCGAGTCTCATTTGTCTGCAAGCCTGAAGTGTGGGAGGGGGACTGAGAAAATCCACACTCTGACACTTCAAGTCTCTGAGGTAGCAAGCAGGTCAGAAAGCCAGTGTGCTATAGGTCTGAGGTAGAAGGCTTGTTTATCTGCACATTTTGTGTGTGTCTGCTCAAGAGAAGGCTCACTCTGCAGCAGTTTATACAGGTATATGTGGGTGTCCATGTAATGGCAGGAGTGAAGGGGGTGGTGGGAGGGCAAGTGAGAAGGATCCATCCAGTGACTGTACCCCATAAGTGCATATCCCTGTGCACATATGAGCAGGAATATGCAAGCAGGAAATGGGGCTCGGGTTTCCACACACCTCCTATGCCTGTGTTGTTTGAGCAGTACAGTGTAGTCTCAGCTTTGGAAATTCCTGGTTCTGCCATTAACAGCTGTGTCTAATCTCCCTATGCCTGCATTTCATCATCTATAAACTAGGGATGACAGTAGTCCCTGCCTCTTAGGGCTGTTGTAAGGATTAACCAGAACACCATGACCAGTGCCAAGCTCAGTGTCTAGGATACTATGAGTGCTAAATGTTAACCATCACTGTTGGCATCAATAGCAGCAAAATGGGCCTCTCTGGGGAAATGTCACTGAAAGATCCCCATAAATGCCCGATCCCAACTGTTCACCTTTTCTTTTGTCTGGGGCCAGAAAGGAACAGCTAAAGAGTAGTGAGTTCCAGACTTTATGTTCAACAACCTGGGGCTAAGGGAGAAAAAGAGAGAACTAAGGAGGCAGGTGGAATCTTCAACTTAAAAAATGTTCATTATCATAATTTGCAAGTAAAAGAGAAGGTGGCAAAATGGAGTAGAGACCAGGAAGGCTGTATGTATGTGTTTTCAGGAGGTGAGTGAGGAGGTATTGAGGTAAAGTGTGAAGGGTGGGAACTGTACAACAGAGGCATGTGGGAGGAAAAATAATAAAGGTGTGACTTTGACACCTCTGGTGTAAACACTGGTGATCAGGAGAATGACCTAGATAACTAGCTCCTGAAAAATCCTGAGATGATGGTGTATTCAATAGCATCCAGAGTCAGAAAAACGCTAAAAGGGAGACATGCATTTGAGGCTTGATAGGTATAATGTGGCTGCTCTCTTCAAGGAGCTTAAAGGGTCAACATCAAGTAAGAATACTATGAAAAATTCTCTAAGATCCATCCCAACTCTGAGACTTTCAGATACAATGAGGACAAAATTAGGCTGGATAAAATGAAATGCTGAACTACTGATACAAGGCAGTAGATGCAAAATGCAAGAATTCAGAGAACAGTGGCACTGCTACAGACCAGATGGGTTGAAGAATAACCAAAGAGGGTGGGAGAGATGAAGACAGGTCAGGAGGAAGGAGGCAGAGGAAGGTGTTTCAGAAGGAGGAGAATATGCAAAGGTACTACCCAAGAGGCCACAAATAAACCAGTTTGGCTGGAGTGGAGAGTTCTGCCAGGGAGAAGAAGATGAATAAGGTCAAAGCCATGCTGTGGTCCTTAAATGCTGCAATAATAATAATGAGTTGGGCTATCAGTGTGGTGAGCAACCACTCAGGAGAGGGAATTTTAGGTGGCTTGCTGATGGAGTTATTATAATTAACGTGCCCATTTGAGTGTGAAGAGGAATAAACTAAAACTAACCCCAACTCATGTTTGCATGGAGTTTATTGCTTGGGATGAGACTAAAACAGATATTTTAATTTTTAAAATGAGCTGAGTTAAAGGAAGACAGCAAGGCCAGACGGACATGAAGATTGTGAAGACGGTACGTAAATGACTGGGCTTGCTACAAAACAGTGCTACAGGCAATGGGCAGTTACCACAGTTTTATAAGTAAGAGAGTAATATTCTTCTTCAGGAAGTTTAGTCTAGCAGCAAGTGGAAATATGGATTTGCACCAGGGAGATCAATTTAAAAGCTCACCTCTCACAACCTACAGATGTGAGAGTTCAGTAGGGCCTGAACTAGGCCGAGTAGAGGTGAGAACAGAAAGGAAGTGATGGAGTGTGGGGTGAGGAGTGATTCAACAGATTTCAAAAGCAGGAATTGGCAACTCATTCTCTGTGGTGTTGTATGAAGATGAATCTTGCAACATTCTTGGAAACAAGGCTTGAATGAGAATGGTAGCTGAGCCAATAAATGAGATAAGCATGAGGGACACTTTCAACAATCTAGAGAAATTGAGTGATCAATCTTGGGCATCATTATGTCAGAAAATGCCAAGGATTCCAGCATCAACACACAGAGAGATAATGGCTCAGGCCAAGAATTAGGTATTTTGGGTCTTAGCACCCTTCACTGAAACAGTCACGTTGTATTGCAAAGCACTAAACAGAATGCTATATGCCACACCAATAACAAGACATTTAATATACTTTTGCTACTTTTAGTCCTGGGCAAGCTATCTATCCTGGGCTGGTGTTCCCAATATGAAACACAAATATTTCCCTCATTTCTCAACCTCTGCAGCTCTAAAGCCAAGACATAACACATGATAAAACTGGCAGTTGAGTGAATTTTATTTTATTGCTCAAGGGAAATTTAAACAAAAAACGACAACTTGGAAGGACCTTACTCATGATCTCAAGTCCCCTCTAAAAATAGACACAGTTACACCATTCATTTGGTACATAAACTTATTACATCTTACCACTTGGCAGACTGGCAGAATGAATAGATTCATTATCTCTTCATTTATGCTTTTCTTCGGAGCTGTCAAGCCTTTGCACTCTACATTTCCTCCAAGAACCCACTCTAAGAATGTGTCTGCTATGAATTGCTCACATAGCCCTTACACACATCCTGCCTTGCATTTGAGTTATTAGTATTGTGCCTTATCTCTCCTAAAGGGAAGAGGCTTTGCCATTGCTTGGAGGCCTCAGATACAGGGTAGAAGCTCCATAACTATTTGTAAAATAAATGTTTGTTTTTAGGTTTAGTATAGCTGCTCCCATTCTGTTTGAAGTATTGCCATTTCAGGGGCCAAAAAAATGTCTTATCAGCAGCTATTCAAATTACTTCCACTTTGCCATTATTGTGTAAGAAAATATGGATAAAATGATTTACTAATTCAGGAAGATTTCAAGGCGTGTCAGGTTTAGGGACACACACTCCATCCTCCAGTTACTATTCTGCCCAACCACCTATCCTAGGCTTGGTGACTACTAGAATGACAAATACCACCTACACCTTACTCTGTAAGTCTAAAATGTAAGCTTATGAATAAAGGTTAATCTTTATTCTCTCAATGGGCTAGAGAAAAAATACATCATTTTTTTACAAAATATAAACAATCTGGGGAACTGAATTCTAGTTCCAACCCTGTCTCATTGACTTGAGTTGAGCCTTAAAAGCAAGTTTCTGACACTTCTGCATCTTACTGTTTCATACCAAAGTTGATATGAACAAATATTTGTTTGGGAGAGTAAAAAGCCTGCTGAAACTTGGTGAAAGAATTTACCCAATCTTGTTTAACTGTTGGGACCTACTGTATATATTTTTAGAGAATACGCATGAACTTTTTTCTTATGCTAACCCTAGGGTTTATGCAGCAGAATGAAGTCATGAATAAGATGCTTCTAGAAATATCTACCCTCTTAAAATGGAGTACGAGACTGAATAAGGGTGTATCAAATTCTGTACTACTATAGGTAGGTTGTGTTATAGTGAGATCCTAACTTTACATGGTAAAAGACGCTTAATATACACTAGAATCTAACACAGTAAAAGGATTTTTTTTCACTTCCTCCTCTCCTCAATTTCTTCTTTTGGTATCTCACATAAGATGACTCCCTAATTCTTGAAATACCCTCATTTAGTTTATAATCATACTGTACGGTATTCTGGTTCTCCTACTACCTCTCTGATCCTTTCTTCTTTTCAATCTTTGTTGCCAGCTCTTCCTTCCTCAAGGCTCTTGTGGCTAGCCACCCCCACCCACACCCCCACCCCTCTGCCCCAAGCATACATCTTTCTAATCATCTCTCTCTGAATTCTATTACGGGTTACAGACATCATTATTCTCATATGAATTCCAAATTTCTAAATATCTATTCCTGCTCTCCTACTCAAGCCACAGCATATTTCAAACAGTTTATTACCAAATAAAAAGTTTGACACCTAAAAAACGTAAAGATAAACTCATTACCATTCCCCAAAGTAGATTTCTCTCCCCAAAAGCCCTGCAATCACTATTGCTATTTTGATCTTGCCTACTTAGAATGTTGATACTCTTTGCTCCCTCCTCCTTTACCCCATATATTTAATTTGTTACCAAGTCTGAACATTCTTGTTTCCAATATTTCGTATTCATTCCTTTATTTTCTATCCCCACTTTTCCCACTGATGTTATTCCTTATGCTATTTCTCTCCAAGGCCATTCCCTATTGTTGGCTGCATTCCATCTCTGACTCCCCTGCCTTGGTTCCCAGCTCCCCTGTAGCCCTCTTTTCTAGTCATGCCAATTTCCTAAGAGTCAGCCTCATGGTCAGCCTCCCACCCACCTCCAGCAAGACTTGTGTTACAGAGCCAGACTGGATTGTCACTGTCCATTCTACATGCCCAAATATTAACTGTCTTTAAAGGCCAGCTCAAGGCTCACTTCTTTCAAGATACTCCCCCTTTCCTAAACTCCCTTGGGACAATGCCATGGACTACTTTATTGTATCTCATTCTCCACTCCTCCTCCCCATTGTTTCTTGAATAATAAGCACAAAAGAAGCAAGGTTCAGGCAAATTTTCTCTTGTATCCTCCTCCACAGTGCCAGACAAACAATGCGTGTTCAAGAAATGCTTGTGGATTATACGATGATAACCATTCAAACTATGCTATTTAATTGAAAAACCCTTGTTCCTGTTCTCTCCTCAGTGATCACATACTGAATCTAGAAAAGCCCCTGAAAGTCAGGACACTCTGGGCCCCCTCCCCACATCTCTCCTCCCTTTGGAATTTAACACGTGAAAAACACACATTACATGATGAGATGATATTTAAAGTCCCTAATTTCAGAACTTTAATAAAAAAGGAACACAAAATACAGCTAGATATTTCTTTTTCATGTAGAAAAATTGCTTTTCCCCCCTAGCATTCAGGTTTAAACAAAGCCCTTAAATTAAAAGGCAAGGACAACCGGAAACCCTTCCTCTCCAGGTCTCTGGGGAGATGCTGCTCTGAGGCTGACCTTGGTGGTGGAGAAGGTGGGTGTGGGGAGGAAATCTTAAATGCCTAAAATCTACAGCTCAAGCCAAGGGAGAAAGAGGCCCAAATCTATTGGGGCGAGCACATCTCTCTCTAATGCCAGAAGTTCACACGAGGCTGACTTCCTAACTTGTCCTGCTGGATTCTTAAATCTGTTTAAACTATAGTATTGCTTAACCCATCATCCAGTCACCAATTAACAAGTCCTCCTTAGTTAGCTCAAGGAAACAACAGCACACCAGTCACACGCCCTATTGTACTCTAATAGTAACTGCAACAGTTAGTTTTTTTGTGGGCCAGCAGAACTTAATTAACTACTTTATAAACCAAGGAAAAATTATAGCTCTACATATATGCAAACCTTTATAATTGCAATACATCCCTTAATTAATCATATAGGCAAGCAAATTACTTGCATTAAAAGCAACCTTAAAAAGTTGCTGGCTTGCCTCAGGGTTAATATAATGTTAAGCAATTATTGCGAGGGAAAAAAATGAAGAAAACAACATGCAGAACACTCAGACACTCAGCATATGGTCCTAGCAAAGTGTTAGTTGAGCTGCAATACACTTTAGCAGTGTGATCATTTTTCTCCTTGACACAAACCATAAGTTCGACATTTAAGTATTTCTTCCCTTTCTTCTGTTTTTATTCCTAAACAGAGGTCTTGGAGATTCTGCCAGTAACGCACCTGGATAGTCACTGGGAATTTTAACAGAAGTATGGATTAAAATGTCAACCCTACAAACCACATAGGGCCTTTAAGAAGAAAACAGGCAGGTTTCCTAGCCATATGTACTTTTTGAGGGTTGTGCCTAATCCCAGGGTAGGACACAAAATTGTATGTTGAAATTCATCTTCTGAAAGCTCAAGGAAAGCAGTAATAGTGAGAAAATGAGGAGATGAGAAACTTTTTTATTTTTCCAAGCTGCAATTTGGGAGGCAAAAAAAAAGAAAAAATATAGGGAGGAGTATGGAAAGAGAGAGAGAGACAGACAGACAGACAGACAGAGAAAGACAGACACCCTGAGACCCTTTTGCAGATTCTATGGCACAAGTCAAGAAGATGTAGCCAGCCAGCTCATAAATTTACCACCAGCTACAACTAAATATAATTCAAAACACCTGGACAGGTTTTTTAAAAAATAAATGAACTGAAAGACCCTATAGATTTGGGCAGTTGTCAGAATTTGTGTTGCCAGACAGATGGAGTCAATGCTCTCAGGACAATGAGACAAGTCAAAGGCTTAATTCATTCAACTAAGCAGCACCTCTGCACATGGATTTCTATTTACACTTCATAACATACACTCCCACTAACACCATATGTTTAAGAAGCCATCATTGGGGCTGTGAAATAAAGGAAAGAAAGTTCCCAAATTCTCACCACCCTTGGCTACATGGGCGTGTTCACTTTGTGGTAAATCACTGAGCTGTAACTCTGGATTTGTGCACTATTTGGTGTGTGTGCGTGCTACATTGTAATAAGAAAGTTTAAAAACTTGCTGGCATCCTTTAGCTAAACTAGTAGCATTATTAAACACCTTGCTGTACAAATGCTTAAATGGTGTAGTGTTCTGATCATTTGGAATAAACTCACTGGTGGAGATGGAAAACACAATTGCTTATGGGCTATTGGCACATGGACAATAAGAACCGACCCTGCAAATAAATACATAAGGGAGAAAGAATTAATTCATCAAGGGGCATGCAGACTGGACCACCTAACCTGAAACAAGTTAATCCAGCAATTTCAAAATTTGGGGCAACTGTAAATATTCTCTTAAAGTTTCCTGTAACCTCTAAAGGGAAAAAAAAACATTGCATGTTGTATGAATGTGTGTTAATAGAAATTGGGTAAACAGAAAACAATTTTTGAAGTTTTACAACATTCTTAACACATAACACACCATGGAATCATAAAATAAGATCCAGGAATAACTGGTCTGAATCAGCATAAAATGCCTATGAAAGGCACCATACCCAAACCAAAACCTGTGCCATAGTCAACCCTATACAGTGGCCAAAAGGTTATATATGTAACAAGGCAACGTTGGAAAATGAGTGCTCTGTTTGTGTCTAGGCTATAATCAAAAACTTAATATACTTATTAAACACATGTTTTAACCAAGCACCTACTATGCATTGTAAAAGTCACATTTTTTGGAGGGGAGAAAAATAAAGTATTTTTATTTGGATAGAAGATTCATTTATTCATTTAACCAATGTGTACTGAAGGACTTATATGGCCAAGTGATAGAATACAATATGGTTTTTTGGGAAGACACATTTCATACCCTTTAGGATCTTAGGCTACTTGGAGAGGGACTGGGTGGGTGGGACTAACAGAAAAGGAATAATTATAGAAAACTAAAATATGCTGTGCATAATCAGGCACTAAGTGGTATGGTATTAAGTCTAAGTAGAGCAGCAGGAGTTCAAGGAAGGGGTCTATTCAGTACAGCTTTGTACAGTTGCAGGGTGAACCCGGCCCAGTCCCTCTAGCATGGGTAGGTGAGATTGCTGGAAAAGACAGGATATTGCAGGCCAGGGCAGGGAGAGTCTAAACAAAGGGCAAAGTAATGTGAACAGGCAGGAGGCAAAAGCAGTGCTATTCCTAGTGGGACTCAAGGATGGGTGCCAGTCTCCAAACTCCTTATTGTCAGTGTTTACAGCGATAAGGGCAGAAATTAACTCACATTTAGGAACTTTCATAGCAATCTGACAGAGTAATTTTATGTCTTGTGAATCTAATAAAAATGAAGCTTATATTTTACATGGCTTTATAATTTTATTCTTCTAATGATTTTATTGTATTTTGCAAAAGTATCAATCTATGATGGTTTATAAGTTAAAAAATAAAAATAGCAACTCTTTCAGCACAGCTACTTTGAGAAGCACTTGTCAAAGAGAGTGATGATACATCTGATTTGAGGGGCTGAGGTGTGTGAAGAGAGCTGGGGAAGCTAAGGATGGATAAATGAGGTGAGGTAAGATTATCAAGGCCTTGAAATCCAAGCACATGGAGGAATTTATACATGAGACAATAAGCACTGGAAAGTCACCCTAGGTTCACGAATAAGGAAGTGACATGAAGAAAGCAGTTATTTGATAGGGCAGAGTCTGGCAGCGGTTTGTTGGGTTTAATTGGAAAGAAGAACAATCTCTCAGAAAAAAAAGGGATCAGAGTAATTTGGAAATATGGTGAGGAAGCTGACCCCAGCTTGGGTGATAGATGACAGGGCCAGAGAACAAGGGGCAAAGCTTACATATACTGGCTATCTGGGGATGAAAAGGGAAAAGCAGGACTCCAAGGTTTCTTGCCAGAGGCCAGACATAAAAGGACCTTGCTTCTCTAAAAGAAAAAGCTAGGCCTTGACCAAGGAGGACAAGTGACAGACTAGCAAGGAATTCAGGGGACCCAAAACACTGAATTACTTGGAAGATGGAAGGGTTTCTCTGAGAGGTGGGGTGGGGCTAGGAGTATAACCACAAGAAGCAGGAAAGATTTAGGAAAGTAACACTTTAAATACTAAAACTCATCAAATCTATATAATCTGCAAACTAATCTATTGCATTTCTACCCTTTGATTCCTATGCACTACAGTGAGTGTATGTTAAAATGGCCACCTGCAAAGGACAGCGGGGTGGGGGGTCTTTCTGTATGGTCTAAATAGCAGTGCTTCCCTGGGCCTCCCTTTCACAGGCACAGGCAACAGAAATGTTACCCAAGATTTAACAGAGCCTAATTAAGATGTTCCCTCTGCTTGGGGACTTCCAGGAAGAATGTTTTATTATGCCTTAAAAATACCATCATATAAAGTTCACAATCATAACACCAGTGGTCTATGAACATTCATTCAGTTTGTGGTACATAAGTACTTTCAAGAGTATCATTTGTGAAAGGCAGTGATTTTCCCCCCTTGCTATACTTATACTGTCAGGGGTTGATTCTTACGGATTTAATAAGCAGTATTTAATAGACTGCTTTTATACAAGTACATTACTGTTAGTGATTTTCCAAAAGTACATACAAATTTTTCCCCAAATCTGATTGAGAGAAGGTCTTACCAGATAAGATACCATCCATCTTGTATGAGAAATATACTGTTTACCCTTCAAAGGGGCTATGGAAGATAAGAAAGTACCTAAAGGTTGGGGGGGGGGACACTACCAACAAGTTTAGAAGATAAAAGGACTATATGGCTGCAGTCTCCTAAGAAAAGGTCACACTTCTAGGAAATTTCAATAAACAGCTAATGTCAATGGACTTTGGCCAATAAAATATTTTAAGGATACAGGGAAGGGCAGAGGTGCTTAATGAGACTATGAATTTGTCATTTCAAAAATTCACACCTAACAGATACAATGCACACTCTCTGGGTGAAGGGCACACTTGTAACTTTGACTCAAACTGTGCAAAAGCAAATAATATAACCAAAACATGTGTACCCCCATAATGTTCTGAAATTAAAAAAAAAAAAAAACAGGAAAGGGAAAAAGAGAAAAAAATGTGTTAGCAATATAAGCTAGTTTCCTCAACGGCATTCTGATGCTTTGGGCTTATTGTATACCTGTGTTAACTGTTCCTGAACATGCCTTGCATTTTTCTGTATTAAATAATCTTCTAGTTTTTGAAGATTATCAAGTCCAGCAGCCTCTTCTGAATATGTGCAAGTATATATTCCTCAGAGCAGCATTTTCTAAATTATAAATTATGGAACACTTGGTTTTATGAGATGTTTTTATGCGCTCCTTAAAAAACATAGTATGTTGTCCCATGGTAAAAAAAGTTTGAGAAACATGCAAATGTATTAAAAGCTATGAGAAGTTTTACAGGAGAAAAATTTAATAAATATCTCATTTAACTCATCATTTTGGAAATGATGTGCAAGTGGAAAGAGGAAGGTAGATTCCTAAGTATTTTCTTCAATAACTGATTTCTTTTTTCTAAAATAAAAATGAGAAAGGATGGAAAATTAAACCATAAATACAAAAGAAAACTCAATAACCTCAAAGATTTATCACATATGAATAAGCTAAGTATCATATCTGAAATAAAGATTAAAAGAACCAAAGGATTTTAAAAATTTAAACAAACAAATTCTTGTTTAAGGAAAGAGCAATTTATTTTCATGTCCTAGAAAAGAAATTCCATGTAAGTGTTTTTAAAACATAATGTTAATTGCTAATAAACAGAGAAAAATGACTAAATAAAGCAGCACAAGAAGCCAGCCATCTGGGCAGACGGTAAAACAACAGCTCCTTTGAAATTAAACATACCAATCTTTTTTTTTTTAATCGGGGAGAATAACAACTATTATTAATAAAAAATAATCAAGACAGGACTCAATTACTATGATTGTTTAAGAAACAAGACAGGTCCAATTAAAAAGTTTTACAGTACTAAAAGCAAATAAACAAGGTCACAATCATAGGGTGAAGACAACAGCAATTAACACACAAAATACCATAAGAAAAACAAATAGAATAAGATGGGTGGCCTAACAGGTATATAAGAAAGACTATGGCCGGGCGCGGTGGCTCACGCCTGTAATCCTAGCACTCTGGGAGGCCGAGGCGGGTGGATCGCTCGAGGTCAGGAGTTCAAGACTAGCCTGAGCAAGAGTGAGACCCCGTCTCTACTAAAAATAGAAAGAAATTATATGGCCAACTAAAATATATATAGAAAAAATTAGCCGGGCATGGTGGCGCATGCCTGTAGTCCCAGCTACTCAGGAGGCTGAGGCAGTAGGATTGCTTGAGCCCAGGAGTTTGAGGTTGCTGTGAGCTAGGCTGACGCCACGGCACTCACTCTATCCAGGGCAACAAAGTGACACTCTGTCTCAAAAAAAAAAAAAAAAAAAAAAGAAAGACTATAGTTCTATGGCAAATAACCATTAGATTATTAGAAATAAAAGAATCACTGCACACAGCAATAAGAAATTGAAGCAACACAATAAATTAAGGAATTAAGGCTATTTTTTCATATCATTAAATCATCCCTCAAATCTATTAGAGTCTGAATTTAAAAAGAAAAGTTCATTGCTACGCAAAAAATACAAGATAATTATAATGCTAAATTTTATGCATT